>NC_137097.1:75942251-76577251 GCF_949357685.1 Gobio gobio | reverse complement strand
CAGACGTCCAGTTTTTTACATGTTTCAGAAAGGTTGTGTGTGTGTGTGTGTGTGTGAGACTCACGTATATGAGGCCGGAGTAGTATCGCTCCTTCAGGTTGTGCAGCACAGACGCCTCGTTCAGGCAGGTGAGCTCCGCCATGTCCTCCACCTTACTGAACTTGGGCGGGTTCATCTTCTGGATGTCGTCCTTGTTGACTCGCACCTTCTTCCCCGAGTCCGCGAGCTCCACCATCACCTCGTCTCCGTGCTCCTCCTTCACAGAGCCCGGCTCGAACCCCAGCCGCTCCGAGGGCACCCACACCAGCTTCTTGGTGGCCCAGTCTGCCTGAGCCAGGGGGTTGCTGACCAGATTACGGTCCACGTACAGGAACTTGTCTGCGTCCGACATGGTTGCTGGAAGACATTCATACACACACATTAGTAATAAAGCATGTGTTTATTTCAAACTCCGACTAGCAGAATAAACAAGAAACAGCACAAATAGACAATTACGTCACCCGCCAGTACTGGGAGGGAAAGCATTGGCAGGATTCAGTCGAGCGCTGAAGGAAAAGAGGAGATTGTAGATGTTTTAGAGGCTTGGGAAGGTCAAGCCACCGCTGAGGAACGGCCAAAGTGAAGGTTCTGGAAAAATTACTGTGTGGCTTTTACTTGGAATTGTATAATAACAAAAAACATAATTAAACAGGCCAATAATATAATTAACAGTTCTAAAAGAGAGTTCTAAAGGTTGTAGGGTTCTAAAAGAGAGTTCTAAAGGTTGTAGGGTTCTAAAAGAGAGTTCTAAAGGTTGTAGGGTTCTAAAAGAGAGTTCTAAAGGTTGTAGGGTTCTAAAAGAGAGTTCTAAATGAGAGTTCTAAAGGTTCTAAAAGAGAGTTTCAAAGGTTGTAGGGTTCTAAATGAGAGTTCTAAAGGTTCTAAAAGAGTTTCAAAGGTTCTAGGGTTCTAAAAGAGAGTTTCAAAGGTTGTAGGGTTCTAAATGAGAGTTTCAAAGGTTGTAGGGTTCTAAATGAGAGTTTCAAAGGTTGGATTACAAAAACTATGACGAAAATCAACTGTCATTTTCGTCAACAAATAAAAACGAGAGGCAAATGTTAGTGAGGGTCGATTAGAGAAGAGATCCAGTCAGAACTGATGTCCTGTGTAACAGATGCTGATCTAACCGCTGGAAAACACGGCTCATCCCCAATCCAGCTCCAGAGCGGCTCACAATCAATAACACACATTTATGCCAGGTTATTGTTTATCAACTAATGCTGATGAATAATGACAGTTGACTTTACGATGTTTATATAGTAATGTGTTTTAGACGGTTGTAACTAGGGCTGCACGATTTTGAGAAAAAACCTAATTGCGGTTTTTCTGACAAATATTGCGATTGCGGTGCGATTTTCGATTTTTGCGTTCGATACTTTTAAGTGCATAAAACATAAAATTATGAATAAAATATGTTGTTACTTTTACGACACAGAGGGTTAAATATACTACATACATAGTGATTGAGGTAATGAGATTGTTTGATGCTTCGTGATTATTAAATACCTGAACCTAAATACCAAAGATTCCTCTGGATCTGGCCACGGCACGTCGACATATTTTACATTTAGCACTCTTTTGCTCCACGTCGTTCTTCGCGAATCCAAAATAAGTCCAAACAGCTGAAGTTCCACCCTTCTTGTTAACCAAGTGCTCCGCTTCCTCTCCCGTCACCGAAGAAGTGTCTTCGGCCATTTCTGCGCAGTTACAAGCTTTTTCTATTGGCACAATTCGAGGTACACGACACGTTGTGTGTTAGCTGCTTTGCTGCTGACAGAAAGCCGCCCGCCGCGCCCGGTGCATTGCATCATACAACCTTGTTTCCATTGCCATTTCTAATTGGCCAGCCAGCCAGGAACTCGAGATTCAACCATTTTGATTGGCTAATAGGTTTGTCACTCAAATGTCAGAGGCGGGGGAAAAAACCTCAGACTCCTGAGGTTAGGTTATTGCGGGAGTTTAAACCTCAATATCGATGCGATAAAGGTTAATCGTGCAGCCCTAGTTGTAACAACGCATATTTTATCTCCTCATCTGAACTTGAATGAGCTCCTGCAACTGCAATAGTAAGGTGCAGACATTTCAAAATAAGAGTCCCGGTGTATTTCCAGCTGGTTTATAATTAAAAGTCACGCATTATATATTAGTTTTTGCTTCAACAATAAACTGTATTTAATTTAATTCCCATTTAATTTATAGTCAGGAGGAAAGACCAGTATTTGACACATATTCAATAAAGTACCAGGGTTATAATAGTTCACTAAAACCATTTAAAAAAAATCATCGTTACTTAAAATTTTATAAATGTTAACTGAAATAAAAATAAAAAAAATAAACAAACTTATTTGAAGCTTTAGCTTAACATGATATACTAACTAAAACAGAAATACAAAGTTATAAAAACTATATAGATGTTTTTAAAAACAAATAAAAAAGTGAATTGAGCTCTCTTGTGTATTTTTAATGTCAAAAACAAAATGATGTCAAAATGTCAGTTCAAGTGACAGTCGGTTATGTGATGCTTAAATGCTTAATGTATTACTATTTAACTAAACTCATTAGATTTTAGTCGACTAAAACTAAAAACAATTCAGGTGACTAAAATATGACTAAAACTAAATGTCATTTTAGTCAAAAGACTATGACTAAAACTAAATCAAAATGAACAGCGGTGGAGCGCATCTCTGCGTTTCGGAGATAAACAGCAGCTGAAGAGTCTCTTCCACAACGCGGATCTAGTACGTCTTGCACAATCCCTGAGGAATGCTGGGCCCGTCCAAACACTGGTTAGGTCACACACACACACACACACACACACACAGTGTTCGCGGGACGCTTTGTTTTAAATGCGGTCGAGCCAAACACACTGTTGCTTACACTGCTCGGAGACGTGTTTAGATAACGGCGTGCTTGTTTAAACGTTGTGTCGAAGAGCAGCGGGTCTCCGGTCGTTCTCAGGCCCGCGCAGATCCACAGAGGCAGGCAAGAACAAGCCTCAGTGCAAATAAAACAACGCAACTAACATCATAATTGTGCGCAACATCACTTCCCACATCATTTACACTTATACAATTTATACATGATTCGATATACAAAGTGACTTGTAAACAAGAAATACGACGAAGGGGGGCAATGCCATTGCGAATGGTGAAAATAGACATTTCAAACATTGTTCCGGAAGAGTACAGGGAGGGAAAGCAGGATTCAGTCGAGCGCTGAAGGAAAAGAGGAGATTGCAGATGTTTTAGAGGCTTGGGAAGATCAAGCCACCGCTGAGGAACGGCCAAAGTGAAGGTTCTGGAAAAATTACTGTGTGGCTTTTACTTGGAATTGTATAATAACAAAAAGCATAATTAAACAGGCCAATAATATAATTAATATAATATAATAATTAACCCTTGTGTATTATTCAAATTCACAAGCCTTTCGTTATGTTGCAAACAAAAAAATGACATTTTCAATATAAAGTGATATTTTTTTTACCTTTTTCAATCACAGTCTTGGACATTTGAAAGATTAGTCACAACATTGAAGCATTGTTAGTTTGTGTGCAGCATCAGATTTTAACTCATTTATATGCTGTTATAGCGGAGCGCGGGTTTAGTTGTAACGCGCATGTTTTAACCCTTTCCACACATGCCAGAATGACAAAACTTAGTGTGTTTACTAGTTGCCATATCAACATTATTTAGAGAAAAAAATAGCACCAAAATTTTCAGGAAGATATTACCGAACATTTATTTAACCATAGCAAAAGTAAATTTCTTACTTGAGTTTAGTTTTTATCTCTGTTTTTTGTGTTTATTTAAAATCCGATATTATTGTAATCTTCTATCTGTTATTTAACAGTTGAGATGTTGTTTAATACTGATCTAACAGCAGAAGACACGAGCCGGGGTGTGTTGTAACAATGAGCCCCTATTAGAAATATGCCATTATATTCTATACTTTTATGAATTCTTTTGAGAAACCATGAGAAAAGGGTGAATAATGACTGAGTTAATGTTCAGAAATTATGAATTATTATGTTTTGAACTATGCTGTTTAGCTGTATTTAGCGATGTGTTTGTAGTCAAACTCTAGCATATAAAAATGCTTATATTTTTAATGTTTAAAAAATGCTATGATTTTATTTTACAAAGTTAATAATTGTATTTTGTTGGCAAAATATTTTAGTTTGTCTTGTATATTTTTTTGATTATATCAGATAGCATTGTAAGCTGTTATTTGGTCATGTTACAATGTACCCCACCTATGGGGCATGTTGTCACATTTCACTTCCATTCTTTCGGGGTAAATCAAGAAAAAAGTGGTGATCAACTGTAAAAATTTCTAAATTTGTACCTCTTCCCAACAGATATGGTGATATGGTGTCATGGCTTCACAATCAAAAAGTGTGGTTATAATGGAAGTCAATGGGGCAAAAACAGCCACGAACAGTAAATTAAAATCTGATGCTGCACAAAAACTAACAATGCATCAAAGCCAATGTTGTGACTAATCTTTCACATGTCCAAGACTGTGATAAAAAAAAAAAAAATCACTTTATATTGAAAATAAGTCATTTTAAGTGTTTCCCCCCCCAAATCAGAGACATAATTTATGAACAAGGCAATTAAAGAGTAAAAGTCATGGATTTTTAAAAAACTTTTAGTAGTTTTGATCAGGAATGAGGTTGATTTAATAGATGCAAAAAAAAAAAAAAAAAAAAGATCTAATACACTTTTACAGCTGTTTTCATCCCGAACATAACGAAAGGCTCATGAATTTGCCCACTGTGAATTATTGAGTTTTTGAACATTTTCAAAGCATTGTCCCAAAATATGCGTCAAAACAAGATTTCGCCACCAAAAATCATAACACAGAAGAAAGTTGTGTCCAAATTAAGACTCAAAAGCACCTCATAGTGGAGGAAAACACCCCCAAAATAATATTATAATATAATAATGCAGTCTTATTTAACCCACAAACCTTCATTTCTGCACTTTTAAATTTAGATTAGCACGAATAACCACGATCGCCTAGTGGGAATGCAAATCTTCAGTGTTGTGATGCAAATTCACGTCACTCGATAGAAATCAAGAACAATTAGACGGAGAAGTTGTGTGACAACCTCACCCTTAACAAAACAACACGAGTGCTGTGTTTGGAGGCGGAGAACATTAACCGGTTAACGGGACACCTGGAGTTGTTGTTTTTGATAAGTCGAGTGGTTTTGGATCTTGCAGTGTTGGCGCGCTGGAACTGGTAAGGCAGGTGAACACAAACAATCACGAGCTCAATTGAACGTTAACAAGCCCAAACAGGCGCGGGCCGGCCGGCAGCGGTTCCCACGCCACACTGCATCTCTACAGGGGAGGGTGGGACACAACAGGTCTGACCAGATCACACACACACACACACACTCATCAAAGGACAGTCCAGAAAGGCCTTTTGTTATTTGTGTTGGTTTACAGTGGAGAAAAAGCGGGCAAAAGCGGAGGGAACAATGAGACAAGCGTCCCAGAACACACTGAAATTGAAGATTAGCCTCGACTTCTGGCTGATGATGGATCAGCAGATCGAGTGTAGAAACGTCTAGATGTTGAACACATGGTGTCGGGAACCGGTTTGGGTTAGTAATTCACTCCGCGCTCCATTGAGTGTGTCAGTGCGCTGAGTTATTTCAGTTCCACACCCCGAGCCAGAAACTGCTGGCTGATCCAGATGTGATTTCTCTCGTGTGTAGAGTTGATCAGATGTGTGTAGAGTTGAACTGAGTCATTCTGAGGCGATCCTCATCAATAACAAGCCAACGCCTGATGGGCTAATGATGATGCTTTGTTGTTTTCTTGTTTTCCAGCATTCATGCCATAGCACAGCTCAGGCGATTGTTATTGCGAAAGAAAGAAAGAGTAGAAAACAATAGCAATCAATCATATGTGGAACCAGGGGTTCTTCGTTTTAATTCAATAAACATGTGCATCACTAGAGGGGGAAAACCCTGTTAAACAAACACGCATTATGCAATCATTTAAAGGGAGAGTTCACACACAGACTTCTACCTTTATGGCACTCATTGAGTCCAGAACCCTATGACTCTACACAGAACCCACTGCATGTGTCCTCTTCCCCTAGAGTGTGTAGACGCTGCATTATCCACTAACAACGGCTGTGGGTCTGGGGAAACGGCCTCAAAATGTCCAAATGCTGGTTAATTATTGGGAATGGTTGGTTAATACAGTATCGCTGGTTAATCATTGGTTGAAACGGCACTAGCACTGGTACTCGTCGTGTGTGTGTGTGTGTGTGTGTGTGTAAAACCCTTGAGAAAACACATCTGCAACAGACCAACATCACCCAAACAGCAGACAGACAGCAGACAGACAGACAGAGAGAGAGCGAGGCGACCGCTGGGCCGTTCCCATGACCCCAAACACATCAACAAAACCCCACACACGATGACCTCCACAGCTGCTCACCATCTCAGGCTAAAACAGAGAGTTCTAAAGGTTCTAGAGTTCTACAAGAGAGTTCTAAAGGTTCTAGAGTTCTAAGAGAGAGTTCTAAAGGTTCTAGAGTTCTAAGAGAGAGTTCTAAAGGTTCTAGAGTTCTAAGAGAGAGTTCTAAAGGTTCTAGAGTTCTAAAAGAGAGTTCTAAAGGTTCTAGAGTTCTAAGAGAGAGTTCTAAAGGTTCTAGAGTTCTAAGAGAGAGTTCTAAAGGTTCTAGAGTTCTAAGAGAGAGTTCTAAAGGTTCTAGAGTTCTAAGAGAGAGTTCTAAAGGTTCTAGAGTTCTAAAAGAGAGTTCTAAAGGTTCTAGAGTTCTAAAAGAGAGTTCTAAAGGTTTTAAAAGAGAGTTCTAAATGTTCAAGAGTTCTAAAGGTTCTAAAAGAGAGTTCTAAAGGTTTTAGAGTTCTAAAAGAGAGTTCTAAATGTTCTAGAGTTCTAAAAGAGAGTTCTTACGGTTTTAAAAGAGTTCTAAATGTTCAAGAGTTCTAAAAGATAGTTCTAAAGGTTCTAAAGTTCTAAAAGAGAGTTCTAAAGGTTCTAGAGTTCTAAAAGAGAGTTCTTAAGGTTTTAAAAGAGAGTTCTAAATGTTCAAGAGTTCTAAAGGTTCTAAAGAAGAGTTCTAAAGGTTCTAGAGTTCTAAAAGAGAGTTCGTAAGGTTTTAAAAGAGAGTTCTAAATGTTCAAGAGTTCTAAAAGAGTTCTAAAGGTTCTAGAGTTCTAAAAGAGAGTTCTTAAGGTTTTAAAAGAGAGTTCTAAATGTTCAAGAGTTCTAAAGGTTCTAAAAGAGAGTTCTAAAGGTTCTAGAGTTCTAAAAGAGAGTTTAAAAGGTTCTAAAGTTATAAAAGAGTTATTAAGGTTATATAGTTCTAAATGTTCTGGAGTTCTAAAAGAAAGTTCTAAAGGTTTTAGGGTTCTGAAAAAGAGTTCTAAAGGTTCTAGAGTTCTAAAAGAGTTCTTAAGGTTCTATAAGAGAGTTCTAAAGGTTCTGGAGTTCTAAAGGCACTAAAAGGAAGTTCTAAAGGTTTTAGGGTTTTGAAAGTGAGTTCTAAAGGTTAAAGAGTTCTAAAATTTAAAGAGTTCTAAAAGAGAGTTTTAAAAGGTTAAAGAGTTCTAAAAGAGAGTTTTAAAGGTTAAAGAGTTCTAAAAGAGACTTCTAAAGGTTAAAGAGTTCTAAAAGAGAGTTTTAAAGGTTAAAGAGTTCTAAAAGAGTTTTAAAGGTTAAAGAGTTCTAAAAGAGAGTTCTAAAGATTCTGAAAGAGAGTTCTAAAGAGAGTTCTAAAGATTCTGAAAGAGAGTTCTAAAGGGAGTTCTAAAATGTTTAGGGTTCTGAAAGAGAGTTTTTGCAGTGCTGCCACAGAAGAACCCGTTTTGGTTCCCCAAACCTTTGAACCTTGCGTCGTTGCACTGATGCATCAAACTGAACACGCCGCCGGGAATGATGATGGGAAGTGTAGCTGTATCGCTCCTCTGTGCTGCAGTGGATGAACATGTAATTATGATCTGCTTACGCCGTGACTCTGTAATGCTAGACTAGAGTTTGCCCGGTTAATGTTTTCCACAGTTACAGCCTGTGTTAAAGACAGTCATTAGTCCCTCTTCCCTGCGTTTATCAGCTTTATCAGAGCACACTCGACTCATTCCTGCTGCTTTACCCCATCCTTCTCTCCCAGAACGGGTCGCACCCTTTCTCTCAGAAGACACACAGCGCTTCTGATGAACACACACACACCACAAGCGCCTCTCAATCAGAGTGTGTTACTCAACCTGGTACATTTTACACATTCATTCATACACGCTTCAAAAACATCTGGAATCACATCGAAATCCACTCAGATGAATCCAAACATCAGTGTTTTGACTACAAACAACTAAATGGACTTTAAATTTATGCGGACATACAAAAAACGAGCGGTTCTCGGAGCACTTCACAAGTAGGGTTGTGTACCGAAACCCAATGATATTGATCATTACGCAGGAATGAGGGTTTAGTTCCTAGACATATCGCAACCTTTCATTTTCCCTCGGTCTTAGCACACGATGGAACTACAGAAGAGTCGAGTTTTAAATGGGAAAAATATGGAAACTCTTTGGTCATTTTTGAGCGAGATGCTAACGGTCTAATTAGATTCAATGATCTATGCTAAGCTATGCTAAAAGTGCTAGCGCCAGACCCAGAGATCGGCCGAATGGATTCAGAAACGGTCAAACTCTACTGTTTAACTCTAGGGGAGACGGAAAATGAGCCTATTTTCAGAAATAGTGGCGTGTTTAAAGGCGTTTTCACACCTGAAGGTCCGAACCGAAGATCATGTTCTGATACATTGGGCTAGTTCTGGTTTGGTTTCACATTGCAGTTATGCGAGTAGTAATTATGCCGCTAGTGAACTGTGCATTGCTTGACCATTTCCTTTCGTTTGGAATTGTTTGGTTTAAAAGTGGCCATTTGAAGCTTTCTCTACACTTCTCATGTCTGTGAGGCGGAGTTTGGGTTTATTTATGAGACGTGTTCAAGAGCAATCGTGATCGCGCCGGCGCCTTCGTCACGATTATTGTCTGCTATATTTGCTTCTTTTTAGGGATGCACCGAAATGAAAATTATTGGCTGAAGCCGAATTTTTTTTCATTTATTTTGCCAATTTTTTCACCATTGCATAAATTTGCTTTTTTTTAACTAGTTTGTCTTGCGTCTAAAATAAATGACAAAACTACAATTTAAAAATATTTATTTAACACTGAACATTTTTAGCATTCCAGCAGACATTATACTAACAAAGCACAATATAACTTTAAAAACAAGTAAATTATTTGGCCATCTTATATTTGGCCTACAGGTATCATAATAAATGTTTGTTTGTTTGTTCCTGTTTAACTCAGCACTGAATAAAAACTCTGTGGGCGGAGTCTGACTAACTTTAAACACATTGGCCATTGCGAACAAGAGATCAACAACTATGTTATGTTGTAAATGGAGACATTTGACCATATATTATGGGTACTGGCATTTGAGGGTGCTTTTGGCCATTTCTGCATCTTTCTCGGACACTTTAAAGCCTTCTTTAAGCCTCGTTTATACTCGACACGTCGCAAGAGCTGCAAAATTACGACGAGGCGCGAGGCACGATTTCGACGTGCTGCATTTAGAAGCTATATTTGATCGTGTCATTCTTCGGTAAAATTTATTCGGTCTTTTCAGGCCTATTTGCTATTTTCAGCCGAATAATTTTGTTTGCCGAACATTCGGTGCATCCCTTCTTCTTATTTATGTAATCCAGGCGATTGGCTGATGAAACATTGATTAAAATGAAGAAATTCTCTTTAAAGAAAGGCTTTCTACAAAACAAAACTTAATGAAGTGGTCAAGATCACGTCTGACCTTCTGTCTTCTGGACTATTGCGCATCTTTGCACTTATCATAATCAATATAGCCGAGAGGAAATGTAAAAATAAACATTTAAACATAAACAGGAACTTCCTGTAAATGAGTCTGAACCATGCAGAAAATGCTTTCACACTAGAAACGACCCCAACCTTTGTTCAGTCTTGTTCAGTCTTGTTCAGTCTTTTCGCCGGACCAAATGTCGTCTGTTTTGGTCCGGACCGTCATTCGTGATTCGGATCAAACTGAAAAGTCGGAGAATCCGGACCAAACGAGGTGGGTGTGAAAGGGCCCTAAGATTCGTGATCTCTTTTAGAAACAAAAAAAATGTTGATGAATTATGACCATGTTTACTTTATGGTGTTCATATTGTAATATGTTTTAGATAGTTGTGAGAATGCATATTTTATCTACATTTCAAAATAAGAGTCTGGCAGTATTTCAGGCTAGAAAAGACTTTTTTTTTATTATCGTTATTTTTACACAATAATCAGTATCAGCCATTTAATTCAATGTTAACTCTATTGTACTATTTGTATTGTAATAAATGACGTAACTTTGCTTGTAAATGTCTCCTCGTATCCATTTATTCAGGAAAAACGCTAACTTTCAAACAATGTGAACGTTTTTAATGCACTCCTAATTGACTCGTGTGTTATTTATCCAAGTAAACGTAACAAACACAGTCATTTCTTCTTCTTTGTTGTTTTAGAGAGCGCGGCGTGAAATGATTGTAACGTCCTGGTGAAATCACAGCGTCCGATAATCGCGTGAAGGTGTAAAGCATGAGCTCAAACGTCCCTGAAGAGGAGAGGGAGTTTGACACAGATCCGCCTGACACACTTGAGTCTCCTGGCACTGCTCTCAGGCTAATTTTACCCGTCCTTCCCTGCACACCTCATGGGATTCAC
Organism: Gobio gobio; assembly: GCF_949357685.1. NCBI lineage: Eukaryota > Metazoa > Chordata > Actinopteri > Cypriniformes > Gobionidae > Gobio > Gobio gobio. Next base: position 76,566,438 of record NC_137097.1, on the reverse strand, counting down.
TCTAGGATATGAAGCCTGTCACTGAAACGGACACAGAGATCTCATCTCAGCCCCAAAATCAAATGATTTTATTAAGATTAATATTTCACTCCATTACAGCAAAACAATATTGTGCAACAATTCATTTAAATCAGCAGGATTTGAGTCATAATGCGCAAATAACAGAATTTGGGGCTTAAACTTAACAATCACAAACGCAAAACATCATGCGAATTAAAAACACTTAAAGACACAGTATGTAGTTTTTCGCCACTAGAGGTCGCTTATTCAAAACAAAGGTGTAGTTTGATGACGTCTTGGGACTTTTATTATGCCACAGTCGCCACTTCCGCTCGTGTGTGTGTGTGTGTGTGTGTGTGTGTGTAACGCAGCGCTGTTTATCATATCACACACATGTGAGTGTGTTAAAGTTGCTATAATGTGTTTGCTCGGCGCTACTATGAGACACTTGTTCACACTGCAGTGAGCGAGATCATATCAGGCGGTAAAACAACACCAGATTTACACAAACAGACTAACTGTGTGTTCACACCAGACTGAATGAAGCGTTAAAGGGTTAGTTCACCCAAATGAATCAGTGAGTCGAATCAGCAGTTTGGATCATGAATCGACTCACTGATTCATAACACTTCGAAGCTTCATGATGCCTTGTTTTGAAATCTTCATCACTATATAAGTCGTTATTTAGGGTTTTTTTGCGCACAAAAACTATTCTCGCCGATTCATAAAGTTATTGTAGAGCCACTGTAGTGAGATGGACTTTGTAACGACGTCTTTAGTGCCTTTTAAGGGTCTTGAGAGTGTAAAGTTGAGCTAATGGAGGCCTTTCAGAGCATCAGATTTACACTAAAATATCTTCATTTGTGTCTGAAGATGAACGGAGGTCTGACGGGTGTAGAACGACATGAGGGTCAGTAATTAATGAACTAACCCTTTAAGCGCGAGTGATTTACATGTCAAGTCAATGCAAAGACGTAAAAAAAAAAGATATTCTGCGGCGCGATTAGCGCGAATTTAGCGTTTCGGCCGTTTGACGCACGTAACACGCAAATCATGCGAGTTGAAATATCTGAACTTTGGCGGATATACGCGCCGCGTTAACCAATCAGGAGCTTTCTCTAGTAGTGACAACAATGAGGACACAGTCATATGTGTTTCCCCAGAGCTGTGCGACACATCTTCATACTTTATAGAAACAGAATAAAACGATCTTGCTTGGAAGAAAGTGAGTGAGGAGGTCGGACAGTCTGGAGAGTTGTAGAAAACGCTCTTTACTCAATTTGAGCTCTATATATATATATAAAGCGGCACGTCCCGCAGTTTCTCCTGAAGCCGATGCGGAAGTGACTTAAACTGCAGTTCATGGACTGGCCACTAGAGGCAGACTCCAGAAGAGCAGAATCTCACTGAGCTCATGTTAAAATGCCCAACTTTACAGCAGAAGAACACATGTTTACAGTCTGGGACACTTTGTGCTTTTGGTCTATACGGCTAATGTTGCCCTTCATGACGACATTATTTTATAACTCATTCGTTTACATTAGGCCTGTCGTGATTGGTCGATACAATCGACTGCGTCGACGCTGTTAATTAGTGGACATCAATATTGTTAGTCGACTGGGTAAGTTGGGTACGATATAAAATTGTATTAGTAGATTGCGACGTCAGTTTCGGGGATTATTGGGTTTGAATGGTCAAATATATGTAAAAATGCTCGTCCTGATGAGTATTCGGGTAAACACAGTCGGATATGTCTTTAGATGTTTGAATGTATGCAGAGTTGAGTGAGAAATCTGGTGGTAAAATGAGTTTGATCTGTGCGGCTCTTAGAGTTATTAGTTTTTTTTAACCTTAAAACAAGGAATAGTAAGTTGTGTCATATTATTCAATTACTTTTACAGTTTTTTGCCATGGTATGGATTCAGTAACGTATCGGTATTGAGGTATTTTAGTCTGGTATCGTATCGAAGTCATCATTTTGGTATCGTGACAACACTATTATATATATAAAAAGTATTTGCTGATATTCTCTTTTTTTATGTTGGTTTACAAATTTGTACCTTTTTACTCTTTTAGTTTTACATTTTGTCAAGGGCTTATTTACACATTTATACTTTATTTATAGTACACAGCTGAAGGCCAACGTTGCAAGTTAAATTAAAAGTTTTTAAGTAAAATTGTTGAAAATTATTGCGATAAATTAGTCGATAGATTAATCGATATAAAAATAGTCGTCAGTGGCAGCCCTACTTTACATTATATAAAGCCTTAAAGTTCTGCATAATTAAGGGCGTGGCCACTTTGATTGACAGCTGGATGTCCCGTTTGTCTGCTGTCTGTTAGTCGTCACCTTAGCTCCGCCCACATCCCGCCTCTTTGCCCATTTTCTGTTATGCGGGAGTGATGTGTGTAACATTCTTGGAAACATTTGGTGATAATGTACACAAGTCAACTAAATATATAACTCTAATCTAATGGTTTTTGGAGATGTTAAACATCTTACATATTGTGCCTTTATTGCATAACAAATGTTTTAATTTTTGGGTGAAATCTCATTTTTTTAAATAGTTTATAGTTTCTGGATCGGCACCAGAACGCGGACGCTTCACTAAAATAAATCATAAACGAGTGTTTTTTGGGGTGGCTTTAACTCATGATTAATCGTGATTTACTACAGAGAGAGAGAGATGCAAAAGTGATGCAACACACACACACACGTCTAATCCAGACCATATTTGTGTCTTTAGTTCAGTGCGTCCTGAATGAAGGTCTCCGAGGAAAAACACGCAAACGCTCCGGTTGCCAGTGAAAATATAACAGAATGTTCTGCTTTCCGTGAGAGAGAGAGTGTGTGTGTGTGTGTGTGTGTGTCACACATGTCTATCAGCCCAATCCTGCAGATTCCCTCCAGCCAATCAGACGAGAGCTGCTCCTCTCGTATCCACATCTCATTTACATATTAAACAGCCCTCATATCCTTCCTGATTCCCGCCATCCCAGGTGTAAACAACACACCTTCACACACACTCTTCATGATCAATGGTCACGACAAAATCTGCCATGAGGGCTGTTTCCCTTCCTCCTTATCGTCCTTCCTCATCTGTTCATCATTCATGATTCACCTTTCTTACACAAACAGAGACTCATTCTGCAGGAGGAAATAATACAGTCGTTCAGGACCATTAGAGAGAGAGAGAGAGAGAGAGAGAGAGAGAGAGAGAGAGAGAGAGAGAGAGAGAGAGAGAGAGAGAGAGAGACAGAGAGAGAGGGAGGATGGATGGTGTAAGACAGGAAACCGTAAACAAAGAAAAGGAAATGACAACGAAGGAAAAGTATTTTCGCACTCCGAGGACCTGACACTGAATTCCTGCCCGTCTGTGTGTGTGTGTGTGTGTGTGTGTCTGTGTGTGTGTGTGTGTGTGTGTGTGTGTGTGCTGCAGTGATGACCTGAGCTGTCCCAGTGTTTATGAGCTCATCTTTATCTTTATCTTTCATGTCTTATCTCCTCTGCTTATCTGATGCCGCCCCGCCCAGTGAACTCAAAGCTCAAAGTCCAGCTGTGAACCGGACCCTGACCGAGTCCCGCCCGGACCCAACCCACACTCCCCCTGATCATCCCTGAGGAGACAGACGCTGATTACGCTGAGCCACAGGAAGTGACATCATGAGGATGAGTCTGCAGCCAATCATGCGCTGAACCACACGGATGATGGCGAAACTAGAGCTTTACTCACACGTTTACAACCAGGACGCAGCTCACTCACTGTCTGTCTGCATCACTGTCTGTCTGCATCACTGTCTGTCTGCATCACTGTCTGTCTGCATCACTGTCTGTCTGCTCTCTGAGCTCATTTCCTGTGATTGTTGAGCTCCACACAGGTGCATTGTGGGAAGGGCTGCTCGATAGGAAAGAAAAGAAAACCAAAAAAGGGAAAAAAGGAAAGGAGGAGAAATAGTGTGGACACTCACGAACTGTAAGAAACGAGACGGGCTTCATTGAGGAAGCATAAATAAAAACAAGAGCAAGGTCCAAGAATGAGCCATTATTCCCCCTGAGGCGATCATGACCTCTGACCTGGGCCTGGTGCCGCCCCAAACCTCTCTCAGGACATGAGCAGATGAGGAACACTGGGGTCCAAACACTGGACCTTCCTCTCCTGAGGCCCATCCACTTACTCATTACTCATTTAATTCATTTTAAATTATACATTATTTTAGTTTTTTTTTTTTTTTACTAATTTAATAAAATATTTATGTGTTGTATTATTAGTATATTTTTTATAATAATACAATTATATATTTATAATAATATAATATATAATAATATAATAGATATAAATGAATACTAATAAGTATAGACATTTGTTATTATTATATTAAACATAATTAGTCATGAATTAGTCAAAATCTAAAATGAACAGAAGAATCAAAACAGACATAATAAAATAATCATAACTAATCATAATTAATAAACATAATTAACATTGAGACAAATGCTCCACTTACGTTATTTGTTTATTAATAAACATGCATTAATTTATTATTTACTTATTTATTCTTTTAAAAAAAATACCTTTTATTAATTTAATATATTTATAATTTAAGACATTTATTTTTACAAATCTTTATTTTATATATTAATAGTATTTATTTAATAATAATAAAATATAATACATATAAATATAAAATAATGAATATAAACAATTATTATTATTATTATTATTATTATATGAAGCATAATAGTTCATAAAATAGTAAAAAATCTCCAACTGACAGAAGAGTCAAATAATCAGTAAACACAAAAACATATATATATATATATATATATTAATAATCATAATTAACCATAAATAACCATAAATAAACACTGAGATAATGTTCCACTTAAACCATTTGTTTATTAATAATAAATATGCATTAATTTATTATTTTAAAAATGTATTTATAATTTAAGTAATTTACTAATAATTCTTATTTTTAATAATATTTATACATTTTATTTATTTATTAATAGTATTTATTTAATAATAATAAAATATAATGCATATAAATTAATAATAATAAATATAAACTATTATTAGTATTATATTAAACATAACTAGTAAAAATCTAAAACGGGCAGAAATAATCAGTAAAGACAAAAATATTTTGTTTACTAATAATAAATATGCATTAATTTATTATTTAAAAAAAACACATTTTATGAATTTAATTTATTTAAAATGTAAGTATCTTACTAAGAGTTCTTATTTTTTAATAATGTATTATTAATGTATTTAATCATTCATTTAGAAATAAATTAATATTTATTGAATAATAATACAATATAAAATACATATAAAGTTATAATAATACAGTATTATATTGAATATAATAATTTATAAAAATATGACTGACATTGAATCGCAGCAGGAGAGTCACATGATCCGCCACAGAGACAGACGAGTTACTCCTATACAATAATAATTAATAACCATAAATATTAACCATAATTAACATTCTTCTGGGTCAGTAAACGGTGTCAGAATGATGATTTTAAGGTTGACTATCCCTTTAATGAGCCATGCATCCCATGAAGCACTGCAAATGATGCAATCCCACAAAATGGAGAGAAACAATGGGATTGGACGGCAGGAGAGGAAACGACATGAATCACACAGGGCCAGGTGGATGACATCACTCATCACATGACCTCACTCCAGCATGCCTTACCCACAATGCCATGGGCTCTGAATGCAGGGTAAACAAAGCCCAGAGCTCAATCAGGTCCTGCAAGTCCACACCTGCTCCATTTCCCCCGCACTGGTCCCAGCACAGCCAACACAAACACCTCCACCAGAGTTATGAACACAGCCGTCTGACTGATCTCAGAACAGGGGCCCAAACCCTGAAATTTACATAAACCCCGCCCCCTGGGAACACACAACAAAGGGGGGGTGAGATTACCATGACAGAATGTGCTACTATCCATTCAGAAGGTTGAGCTGCTAACATGAGCTCTTGAAGCTCCGCCCCTTCGGCAGCAGCTCATTTGCATTTAAAGGGACACGCACAAAAACGGCCCCGAAGAGTGACAATTGTAACATTAATGATCTGTGGGGTATTTTGAGCTACAACTATACTCTGGGTAGTATTTTACAAACTTGTAAAACGGGGCAGTCAACCACCCCTTTAAGGAGTGGACATGGCCGCTGGACATCTACTGGTTATAGTGGTCATTTCAAAGTGTCCTACTCCTTTAAACTGTTCGTTTTACAAATCATCGTATTTAAACATAACATTCAAACTGGGTAATATTTAGAGCTTTTGAGTGCTGGAAAAAGTGGGAAGCTCTTGCAAATGCGTAGTAAAAAATGCTGGGTTAAAAACAACCTAAGTTGGGTTGAATATGGACAAACCCAGCGATTGGGTTGTTTTTTAAGCAAACATTTAACCCAAACGCTGGGTTAAAACAGCCCAACCGCTGGGCTAGCTAAAACAACCCAACCGCTGGGCTAAAACAACCCGACCGCTGGGCTAAAACAACCCAACCGCTGGGCTAAAACAACCCGACCGCTGGGCTAAAACAACCCGACCGCTGGGCTAGCTAAAACAACCCATCCACTGGGCTAAAACAACCCGACCGCTGGGCTAGCTAAAACAGCCCAACCGCTGGGCTAAAACAACCCGACCGCTGGGTTAAAACAGCCCGACCGCTGGGTTAAAACAGCCCGACCGCTGGGTTAAAACAGCCCGACCGCTGGGTTAAAACAGCCCGACCGCTGGGTTAAAACAGCCCATCCGCTGGGTTAAAACAGCCCGACCGCTGGGTTAAAACAGCCCAACCGCTGGGTTAAAACAGCCCAACCGCTGGGTTAAAACAGCCCAACCGCTGGGCTAGCTAAAACAACCTAAGAGCTGGGGTAAAACAGCCCATCTGCTGGGTTAAATCAGCCCAACCGCTGGGGTTAAAACAGCCCAACCGCTGGGCTAGCTAAAACAACCCAACCGCAGGGGTTAAAACAGCCCAACCGCTGGGCTAGCTAAAACAACCCAACCGCAGGGGTTAAAACAGCCCAACCGCTGGGCTAAAACAACCTAAGCGCTAGGTTAAAACAACCAAACAGCTGGGCTAAAACAACCCAACCACTGGGCTAAAACAACCCAACCACTAGGCTAAAACTACCAAACCGCTGGGCTAAAACAACCCAACCGCTGGGCTAAAACAACCAAACAGCTGGGCTAAAACAACCCAACCAGCTAGGCTAAAACAACCCAACCGCTGGGCTAAAACAACCAAACAGCTGGGCTAAAACAACCCAACCACTAGGCTAGACCTGTCACGATTATAAAAATAATCGTTTGATCGCGATTAATTGGTCTAATCGCGGTCAATTGGTCTAATCGCGGTCATTACAGGTGATCGTTATTATTGCCCACTATTAGAAGACACAAGGGGGCCCTGTAGTTAGTAGCGGGAAGTTCGGATCATTTTACAGACTCGGATCTTTGAATCTCGTTCAGCAAAATGAAAAAAAAAAAAATTTGAGTCATTTCAGCATAACAGGAAGAACGAAAGACTCGGACCCGGCGGAACGCGAACCTCGAAAGATGAACTAATAATTTCTCTTTCCGGTTCTGACAGCATAGTCTACTATAGGACTGACAGGAAGAACGAAAGACTCAACCCGAACTCGAGGGATGAACTAACATTTTCTGTTTCATGTACAGAACCTATGGGATTTTGCGCACACGCGCGGCCAACAAAAGAACGGATCACTCTCTGAGACAACTCGGTAGTCCCGAGTCATATAAAGAATCATTCGTTCATGAACGACGTACCTGCAGCACTCTACTTCTACCGGTCTCCCTCTGAATTCATTACGCTGAGCATTACGTTCAAATGATATTGCCCTGTTGATTTCTCCATCCTGAGTTAGAGCAGCCCAGTTATTCAACAAAGATGGATTTAGTTTCAAAGCCGAAAACGACAACGTCAATCAACATGACATCATGGCTTTGCTTAACTTTCTAAAGCCAAATGGCGTGTTATCTGTACGCATTTTGAGCTATCCGCGTGTATGTCTACGCTGTGTGATTCCGCGTGTATGTGTACGCCGAAACAAACCATAATCTCCACGTGTATGTCTACGCAGTGTGATTCCGCTTGTATGTGTACGCCGAAACGAACCATCATCTCCGCGTGTATGTCTACGCCGTGTGATTCCGCGTGAATGTAAATGGATTTATAAACATACTAAATTATGGTTTTTTTTTTTAAATGTAAAAATGCAGAATGTTTCTTGTGATGGGTAGGTTTAGGGGCAGTGTGTGTGTGTGTGTGTGTGTGTGTGTGTGTGTGTGTGTGTGTGTGTGTGTGTGTGTGTGTGTGTGTGTGTGTGTGTGTGTGTGTGATGGGTAGGGACAGTGTAGGGGGATAGAATGAAACGGCGTTGATAAACACGTTAAAAAGCGATTATGCGTCTTGATAGCACTCCAAAATGGCATAGCGAATTGGCGTGTCATACATAGGTTTCCTTTAATTTCCAAGTTGGCGAGAAAGTAGCCTACATGTGCATATGTGCAACAAGTAACGTTACTGCTTCTGAAAGAATGTTCAGTACAGCTGGCAACATTGTCACCCCAGTTAGATGCTGTCTTAAGCCAGAAAAAGTCAACATGCTAGTGTTTCTTTCCCGTAATCTACCAAGCCATTAAGGAGCATGATTGTTTTTATTTCAGAATTTGATTTTTATGGCCTGTTCTGTTATGGTCATAGTTTATATTTGTGATTCATTGTTTTTGTTATTTACAGAATTTTCAAAGTTGTAAAATATATTTATATTTTACTTTAGTTTGGAATGAGATATTGACAGTCCTTTATGTGTTATGGTAACTTTATGGTGATTGTTTCTATTATTTATACTTTCATATACATTTACATTGTTTCTTTAAATGTACACATTTCTGAAAGATACATATTTTTCATTGATTAAATTACTTTAATATTTAAAGGCTTTAAGTGTATTAATGTGTTATTGCAAGTGACAACTTACAAGGGATTCAATTAAATAATCACAACAATTTGTATGACAATTAATCGACAAAGCCCTAAAACAGGCAATTAATCGCCAAAGCCCTAAAATAGACAATTAATCGTCATAATCGCAATTATTTATTGGACAATTAATCGTCAGCTAAATTTCATAATCGTGACAGCCCTACACTAGGCTAAAACAACCCAACCACTAGGCTAAAACAACCCAACCGCTGGGCTAAAACAACCCAACCACTAGGCTAAAACAACCCAACCACTAGGCTAAAACAACCCAATCGCTGGGTTTGTCCATTTTCAACCCAACTTGGGTGGTTTTTAACCCAGTGTTTTTATAGAGTGTATAATGTAAAAAAAAAAAAAAAAAAAAAACATTTGACTATTTCTCCCACAATCCCATGTTGCGGTCCTACAGTAAATGATGGTGAATGTTGGTGATTTGGGAACTGAAACCCCTGAATATGAATCGCTAAACTGAACTCACGATACGATATGAATCGCGATATTTTAAAGCTGCACTAAGTAACATTTCTGCTGTAAAATATCCAAACACCACTAGGCCAGTGTTATATATTGTTGTGTCCTAGAAAGTTTAATCCATCAACTGGCTCCGCTTCACCTTCTTCTGTGCTCTGATTGGTTGTAGCGCTACAAATAGACCAGCGTTTATCCCGCCTCTCAGATTGAGCTCAGCCAATGGGGTGATCCCAGACCAATATCTTGATGTGGCTCCAGCCTGTCAGGCTAATAAAGCCATCATGTCTCCTCAGAAGACACTCCAGTAGTTAATTATTAGTTATTTTTACGATGCCTTTATGACATTTATCGGATCTTCTAAGTTTGAGAGGAATGGACTTTAAATGGAGGGAGAGATATCCATTGGTTTCATAAAGAATATCTTCATTTGTGTTTAGGAGTTAAACGAAACGAAACGAGGGCGAGCACATGATGACAGAATTTAAATTTTTGGGGGAATCACCTTATAAATACGGCCGAGCTGAGCCTTGGATAAAACAACTCTATATCCTATTGTTTACATCAACGATACATATCGTCGCATTTTTAATCGTGATATATCGTTACACCCATTATTAATTCTGTGATGAATTCAAACGCTTCCTCTGTGTCGCGTGATCGAGATCACACCAGTGTGACCACTAACTAAACTCAGTCGCACTAGCAGGAAAAAAAGGATAATTTGGTCGCAGTCTGGACGTCTAGCTCAATCCAATTAGTATTACTAATAAAAGCGACGGTTTATTTGATAAAAGCAAAACTAAGAGCCTCTGCACATGGTCAAATCACGGCTTCCCATTGCTTACGGCTTTATTCCACACTGAAAGCGCACAATCATGACGAAAATGTTTTAGTTTGTCATGTCGCAGTATAGGCGATTTTGCATTTTTAAGTCCTTATCTTTGACGTTCTGATGAAATAACGGGTCAAAACAAGAGATTAAAATGGTGGCCGTTATCGCCTCTGGCTGTATATTGTACATTTTAGGCGGGAAAGGCGCAGGTATTCGTGCGTTTAAATCGTAATTACGACGTTCAAAACACTTTGGTCGTTGAAAGATGGCGCGTTTCAACAGTAACTTTACCTTTCTTGCATCATAGTTTAAATCACAGACACGCCCCCAAAAGAAAATGGCTTCCCGCTTGTAATTGCGACGTTGCGATTGTGTTCAACTGGTAAATATGATCTTTAGACACGGCACCAGTACTGTGTAGAAGTACTTAACATGTCAGGGTTATTAGCAAACAACAAACAAATCGCAGAATAGGACCAGCATGCGCTTTTATTGGGTCACAGCGACCTAGACACACTCCTACACAGAAAACCAGGTCACACACACACACACACACACACACAGCAGACGTCTTCGAAGAAAGTGAAACTGGTTAGTCTACGTTAACATTTGCAGATTTGTGCGATTTAAACTGCACCACAACAAAACAAAATCAGCGGGATGACGTCACCGCGTGACCAACTGTCAATCATTCAGTGATAACGTTAGTATTGTCGTATTCAAACTAGAACGAATACACGTCCGTTATGCTATATGTGCAGATATATCTTCCTTAAAGTACAACACAAACCATGTTTCTTTTTTTTAAACCTATACTGTTGACACAAAGTCGGGCCAAACACCAGGAGCACGAGCTCGCGCAGCGCGCTCCCAAGGACGACCGTGTGCGCGCTTTACAAATATAAACTGTCTAATGTCCGTTTCTTGCAGCCTCAGACAAATATACCGTTTTAGAAAGCGCGCACACGCTGCGCGAGGCCACGCTTATCGAACTTTGAGAGCGCGCGTAACCCTTTTTTTGCAACCGTCACTTGTCAGATAACTCCCTAAAAGTGTCAGAAACCGTTCGTTTTGCACGTTTACGTTCCTCAGGTGAGAATGTGGCTTTGTCCTGAAGCTCGTGAGGAACGGAAAACGCACCGCTCGGCCCAGTTTAACGCGAGCAATGACGTAATGAGCGCCCGCGAGGCGTCACTCGTCATTGTAACATCGCGCTCCCTTCGCACTGCACTCCGTTCCTCGCAAATAACGTTTTCCGTCCCGTTAACGCGTTTCCGCGTGCCCCGGTGAGGCCCGCGCGAGCCGGTGTTCCCCGAGCTCGAGCACTTCCTGAAACTCACCTCGCGTCTGATCTGACGCGTCGCAGGTTCGTTATCAGCTTCCACTTGCACGGAATAACGAGGAAGCGTCGCGATGATATTTCACGCTCGGAAGTTTGAAAGCGCTGCAGAAATCAGGTCGCGTCAGTGAGAAGTCCCACCCCGGCGGCGCGCGGCGCGCTTCCTGCTTCACTCCGCGGCGTCTGAATGGACCTGCGGAGGGAACGGAAGAATCAAACCCGGTGCCGGTTTACCTGCTAATCAGATGCAGACGCTCGGAGTTCGGGATGGTCGTCAAAAACTCCTGGGACTCAGTGTGGATCCGTGTCGCTCCAAACTTCAACGTTCAATCCACAGCAACTGCGCACAACTTAGCTCTCTTTTCTCTTTTTTTCTCGTTTCTTTCTCTTCCCTCCCTCTCTTCTTCCACTCGGTAGTTGAACTCAGTCCTGCTGTAATGATTCGGGGTGCGGTCCCGGTGAGGGCGGAGTCTCTGCTGCGCGTCACCGCCCCCCGGCCAATCACAGCCCGCTCGCTCTGCATTCCCAAGGGCCTCGGCCAATCACAAGCGGCGCGTGGGCGTGTCGGAGCGCCAAAGTTCGCGTCAGAGGGTGAACTTGGAATAGTTGGGCCGCAGGGGCCCGTATGTGTGTTTAATGTCTGAGGTATGTGCGCGACTTTGGGCTTTTGTGACCATATAAGTCGCCGGACCGTGTTTACACACACACACACACACACACACACACACACACACATAGAGGAATGTCTGGAATCAGGAAATTTCTTCACAAAAACTTTCTTTAAATAAATAATGAGTGTCAGTGTTGACATGCATTCCACAATACGAGTTTATTTTTACTATTTCCATTCAAATATTTATGTTTAGTATAGTTTATTTGACTATTTTAAGTTGTTTTTTTATTGAAATACAATTTACTATGCATAATATAGGCCTATATTTATAGTTCTATCATTATAATATTAAATTATATGAATGAGTTTTTCAGATAATAAAATAATCTAAATATTCCGAATTTAATATGACAATAAAATGAATAGCATGCTAATAAAACAAATAAATATAATATATATATATAGGGAGCGTGATGTTATACTGACGAGTGACGCCTCGCGGGCGCTTATAACGTCATTGCTCGCGTTAAACTGGGCCGAGCGGTGCGTTTTCCGTTCCTCACGAGCTTCAGGACAAAGCCAAATTCTCACCGGAGACACGAGTAGGAACATAAACGTGCAAAATGAACGGTTTCTGACAATTTTAGGGAGTTATCTGACAAGTGACGGTTGCAAAAAAGGGTTACGCGCGCAAAGTTCGATAAGCATGGCCTCGCGCAGCGTGTGCGCGCTTTCTAATACTGTACATTTGTCTGAGGTTCCATATATATATATATTATTTTTATTTATTTAAATACAATTTATTCATATGTTATATATATACACACACACACACACACATTTAATATATATATATATATATATATATATATATATATATATATATATATATATATATATATATATATATATATATATATATATATATATATATTTAATATGTATTTGTGTTAGCATGCTATCTTTATCATATTAAATTCATAATGTATTTCTTATCTCTGTGGAATTCAAAAACAAACCGAAACTCATCCAAAACATGATAAATATTAAAGATAAAAGTGTGTAAACACGTAAAACCTGAATGATATCTGCACATCTGCTGCTCATGTACACAAATACGTCTGTCGCTGTCGTCATGTTTAATATTATTCATATACACAATCCAAATATTGTTATTGGAAGATATTTCTCAAAAAAAGTGTGTTTGCAGGAGATAGAGATTGAAAAAATCAAAGAGGCGTGAAAACACGCGCACGCATGAGTGATCCGTGCACGCGGGAGGCTGGAGAGTGTCGCGGCCGCGCGCTTCACTCAAGCATCTGAGGAATGCGGAATGATGTCCAGGGAAAGGGACGCGAGATCCCGCCGGGAGTCTTTCATCAGCGCGCGAGGAATGTTTGTGGAAGCCTCTGGATCATCACCGCTCGGGAATCTCTCTCTCTCTCTCTCTCTCTCTCTCTCTCTCTCTCTCTCTCTCTCTCTCTCTCTCTCTCTCTCTCTCTCTCTCTCTCTCTCTCTCTCTCTCTCTCTCTCTCTCTGATTGGGCAACTAGAGGAATGTCAAAGGTCTGTAGCTGAGCGATACCAGATGCAGAGAGAGAGAGAGATGACCATATAAGGTCACTCCTGACCCCTCTCTCCTGCCGTAGTTTGACCCGCCGGGCTCGTGCTCGTGCAGATGTGTGTGTGTGCCGGTCTGGGTGTGTCCCGCCGCCGGGTGTGTCCACACACAAACCTTTTCTGTGAATGCATTCATGCAACGTCTACAGTGTGTGTGTGTGTGTGTGTGTGTGTGTGTGTGAGCCTTTGTTTTTGAGATGTAACGCAAGTTATTTGTGTGGCAGAGATGTTTACACTCCCATGATCTTTCTCATGACTGATGCTCTGGCGCTTGTGTGTTTGTCCTTAAATGGCTCCAACTAAACCTCGGAATAATTAGAAACACCAGCAGCACCAGAGCCGCCGCTCCTCCAATCAGCGCGCAGGACCAGACGCTCGACTCACTCGTGTCGGGAATCATCTCCACAAGTTCCCCTTTCCTGAGAAAATTTGCCATTTTGTCAGCCTTCCTCACACACACACACACACACACACACACACACACACACACACACACACACACACAGAGAGAGAGAGAGAGAGAGCTAAGACGTGTGAGGGGTTGAGCGTGTGTCAGACTCAAAGAGTGTTTCAAAGACAAATAATGTATGCAACATATTTACTGTAAACACAGACTGGATTGGACACACACTCTCTAACACACACTCTCACACACACACACACACACACACGCACACGCACACACACTCTCTTAGACACAAACACACACACACACACACTCTCACAGACACTCACACACACTCTCTCTCACACACACACACACACTTTCTCACACACGCACACACACACAGACACACTCTCTCTCACACACACACACACACACACACACACACACACACACACACACACACACACACACACACACACACACACACACACACACACACACACACACACACACACACACTCACTCACTCACTCACTCACTCACTCACTCACTCACTCACACACACACACACACACACTCTCTCTCACAAACGCACACACACTCCACTCTCATAGACACAAACACTCACACACACACACACACACACACACACACACACACACACACACACTCTCACAGACACACACACACACTTCACTTAGCTATTAGCTTTGACATTATTCATTTATGTATGTTTTGTCATCAAACTATATGAAGGAAGGGCTCATGATGTGTTGTTTTAGTGATTTGCACAGAGAGGGAATAAGAATGAATTTAAAATTGTAAAAAAATTTAAATAATAACAATGTCTTTAAACCAATAAATAAATAATACATTATAAAATAATAATACATTTTTAAATAATACTAAAATAAATAACATTAATAATATCTAGTCCTGTCAAATCGATTAATCGCATCCTAAACACACACAACACACACATACACACAACACACACACACATACACACACACACACATACACACACATACGCACAACATGCATAATCACTGTCAGAATGAGTGAGATGGCCAATCACATCAGAGAAGGCTTACTTTAGTTAGCATTAGCAGTGAAAGAGTGCGACTTAAGATGTTAGCAGCTAAACATTTAATATACTTGACAATTGTTTTCAATAAAAACTAGCCGTTGAGCGTCCATCAGTTGACCCACAGATATCCATAATAAAGGCTAGATGTGTCCGCGCTGCTGGCCAATGGGGGTCCACGTCCACACCTGGCGGCCATTTTGTCACATCAGCTCGCTCACTCCTAACATTGTGTTTTAATGGTGCGTGTGCTTTTTAAATAACCATAACTTGCTCAATTTTCTACCGATTTTCAAACTGTTTGGTTTGTTATAAATGTCACAGATGTAGTTATGACACTGTGTGGTGACCCACAAAGAGGACTGTAAGAGACATTCACTGAGGGACTGTACCTTTAAGGGAGAAGCGCTGTGATTGGTCTGCCAGAGTCCCTCCCTCAGGTCAATAAATAAATCTACGATAGGAGTGTGTGTGTGTGTGTGTGTGTCCAGAAAAGGGATGATAATCCTTATATCTGCTATATAACACAATATTTTGTAGTGCAGAGATTGTTTACGTTAGTGAATAAAAACATAGATCCGCTGTGTATAGTTGATTTATTTCCTCATTAAAACCACATATATTAATCAGTGATTGTATATCAAGAACGGGGACACATTAGGGTACATTTGGTTTTGTGATTTCAATAGTCTCCGCAACAGCGATCGATTGAAGCGTTTGTCTGTGTACCAGCCAGCGATACTGAAAAAAACGTCACGAGCTCGGCATGATTTCAAAAACGCATTCCAGCGCCAGATCGCCTCTTTTGTAACTCTACTAATCAACTAGAGATGCTTGATTTGTATTACATACAACAACTCAAGCTGCAAGAAAAGCCGCTATGACGGCGGCTGAACTCCGACAATGTAAACAAGCTGCTTCTTCTTCGGCTTTTGCCTTGATGCTGTGGGTTACCATCAACACCCCCGTGGACACTGCCTCTAGCGGTCTGCATGTGGAATTGCACATTGACGCAGACAACAACGCAGAAGTATAAATGAAAACCAACGCGTAACTTGTGCCGTAGAGGATACGGCGTAGGTCTGACGCAGAAGTATAAATCAGCTGACTCAACGCATCTTGTCTCCTCACTTGGTGACCCCCACGTGAGTTGGATACGGCTGAATTATGTCACACAACGGCGGTGGTGAAAATACTGCGGCCGCTGTTAGCGGCGCAGCTAATGTCGACGCGATCTATGCGGCCACCATGAAATTACCGGACTTTTGGCAGCACAATCCACGGCCGTGGTTTCAACACATCAAGGCTCAGTTCCAGCTGAGAGGAATAACACAGGATGATACAAAGTATTTCCATGTGGTAGCGGCTTTAGACGCCTCGACGACAGCCAGAGCTATGGCGCTGTTAGAGGCTCCTCTGGCTGACGGGAAGCACAGCGCACTCAAAACATTCCTGTTGAGCCTCTTTGAACTGTCGGAGCTGGAGAAAGCAGACCGCCTGCTGTCCCTGAATGGCCTTGGTGATAGCAAGCTGTCCGAGTTAAAGGGTTAGTTCACCCAAAAATGAAAATTCTGTCATTAATGACTTACCCTCATGTCGTTCGACACCCGTCAGACCTCCGTTCATCTTCAGAACACAAATTAAGATATTTTAGTGTAAATCTGATGCTCTGAAAGGCCTCCATTGGCTCAACTTTACACTCTCAAGACCCTTAAAAGACACTAAAAACGTCGTTACAAAGTCCATCTCACTACAGTGGCTCTACAATAACTTTATGAATCTGCGAGAATAGTTTTTGTGCGCAAAAAAACCCTAAATAACGACTTATATAGTGATGACGATTTCAAAACACGGCATCATGAAGCTTCGAAGCGTTATGAATCAGTGAGTCGAATCATGATTCGGATCGCGTGTCAAACCGCCAAACCGCTGATTCGACTCACTGATTCATAACGCTTCGAAGCTTCATGATGCCGTGTTTTGAAATCGTCATCACTACGTCTTTAGTAGCTTTTAAGGGTCTTGAGAGTGTAAAGTGCATTGTGTCAATGGAGGCCTTTCAGAGCCATCAGATTTACACTAAAATATCTTCATTTGTGTCTGAAGATGAACGGAGGTCTGACGGGTGTCAAACGACATGAGGGTAAGTCATTAATAACAGAATTTTAATTTTTGGGTGAACTGACCCTTTAATGGAGAGGATGCTGGCTGTGCTGGGCGCGGCGGATCCATCATTCCTTTTCGGAAGTGTGGAAGTGTGTTTCGGCTGGGACTTCGTAATAGCCACAGTGTCTACATCTCTCCTGGGGCGGATTTCCTCTGCGCTTACAGACTGTTGGTGGATGTTTCGAACTGCCGCCTGATCGACGCCGTTCTTTTGCTTCATACCCACGCTGGGAGGGGCAGGGGCGCTTTGTCTGTCGAACACGCTTGCCACCGGGGACCTGTATCAACGGCTGCTTTTCATCGGCGGTGGCTAAGCATGGTGTGGAGCACTACATCACCACGGCGCCTCGACTCTGGCAAGCTCGCGATCGCACTGAGGAGTTCGCCACCATGGAGCACCTCGGCATCGTGCGCCGCTCCAACAGCCCGTGGGCTTCCCCCCTGCACATGGTGACCAAAGCGTGGTCCCTGTGGTGATTCCCGTCGCCTCAACAACGCCCCTTTCCCTTTGCCCCCCTCCTGTTAAGCACAGCCGGTATGGCCGCCAGGTCCGCCCCCCTACACGTTGACTCTTATAGGGACTGTTATGAGCTGGACTGTTCTGTTTTGTGAATAGTGTGAATAGTGTTCGGTCTGGCCCTGTTATTATGGGTGAATTCTGGGGGGCCTGTGTGGTGACCCACAAGGAGGACTGTAATGTGGCGTTCACACCGGACGCGATTCGCGCGAAGGTGGACACGTGTACATTTTGAGTTTACTCGCGCGAATCACGCGTGACATTCACTGCACAACAGACGCGAATTCACTTCATGGGCGGGGCTTCTGCCAGCGGCTCGTCTCGTTGAGAAATGGCTGACATGGGCTGTGTTTACACGTCTTTTCTTTGTTAAAATCTACTGTTAATGTGTGACAAAACGTAGTTTTAAGACTTTTTCAGTCGATAATGTAGTCGTTTAAAGCTCAAACATGTGGTTTATTTATATAAAGAGTGCCTATTTGAACATGTGATCTGGCGTTTTCGGAGTTGTGAGCTCCAGTGGATCAGCGGCGGTCATTAACCCGGTGAGATCAGCCTTTCCTCGGCCAGTCCTTCTCCCGCTGGCTCTGATGTCTCTGAGGTGTGTCTCGAGCTATAATTCGTCTTGTAACGGCCGATCTTTGGTCTCATGGATCTATAATTTGTTCCCTGGCAAATCGTTTAGGCTGAGGGCAAAGATAAGTTTCATTACTTTATATTTTTAGGCTATAACTGTACGTTGCAGTTGTAACGTTAGCCGACTAGCACTGACTTTGAATGTTTGACTGAATTGTTTGCTTTATTTCATGTATAGCTTGTTATACATTACTTATACTTTTGTATTATTGATCAAACATAAACTTGCATTTAACAAAAAGAGACTGGGTTGTGTTTCATGTCATTTAATGTTATCATAGTGATAATCATATTGTCTGAACCAGATATTAATATACAGATTTTCTCCTCATTGTTGTCACTATTAGAGCAAGCTCCTGATTGGTTAACGCGGCGCGAAATATCCGCCAAAGTTCAGATTTTTCAACTTGAGCGATTCGCGCGAGTCACGCGAATCGCGCGTTCAAAACGCTCAATTTGCGTCCTTCGCGCCGCCTCATTCGCGCGAATCGCGCTGCAGAATGCCATTTCGCGTCTCTGCATTGACTTAACATGTAAATCACTCGCGCGAATCGCATCCGGTGTGAACGCACCATTAGAGACATTCACTAAGGGACTGTACCTTTAAGGGAGAAGTGTTGTGATATGAGAGTTCCTGGTTGTTGTCATTATTGATCTCACTCGCTGTTGAGTTCTGAGTTTGATGTAAAGTGGAGAGTAAAGCTGACTCGACGCATCTCCGTCTCTCGCTCCTCACTTATTGCACTCAACAACTGCATACTTATGAATAATTTGTTCAAGCATCCAGAATTATAGCCACGTTAATAACGTTTGTAAGAAACCACAATCTTGCCTGTGACAAGATGGCCGCCGTAAGACATCTAGCCGTCCATCAGCTGTACACTCGTTACTGCAGTGCATTATGGGTATTCTCTAGCCGTTGAGCGTCCATCAGTTGTACACTCGTTACTGCAGTGCATTATGGGTATTCTCTAGCCGTTGAGCGTCCATCAGTTGTACACTCGTTACTGCAGTGCATTATGGGTATTCTCTAGCCGTTGAGCGTCCATCAGTTATACACTCGTTACTGCAGTGCATTATGGGTATTCTCTAGCCGTTGAGCGTCCATCAGTTCTACACTCGTTACTGCAGTGCATTATGGGTATTCTCTAGCTGTTGAGCGTCCATCAGTTGTAAGCTCGTTACTGCAGTGCATTATGGGTATTCTCTAGCTGTTGAGTGTCCATCAGTTGTAAGCTCGTTACTGCAGTGCATTATGGGTATTCTCTAGCCGTTGAGTGTCCATCAGTTATACACTCGTTACTGCAGTGCATTATGGGTATTCTCTAGCCGTTGAGCGTCCATCAGCTGTACACTCGTTACTGCAGTGCATTATGGGTATTCTCTAGCCGTTGAGCGTCCATCAGCTGTACACTCGTTACTGCAGTGCATTATGGGTATTCTCTAGCCGTTGAGCGTCCGTCAGTTGTAAGCTCGTTACTGCAGTGCATTATGGGTATTCTCTAGCCGTTGAGCGTCCGTCAGTTGTAAGCTCGTTACTGCAGTGCATTATGGGTATTCTCTAGCCGTTGAGTGTCCATCAGTTGTAAGCTCGTTACTGCAGTGCATTATGGGTATTCTCTAGCCGTTGAGCGTCAGTCAGTTGTACACTCGTTACTGCAGTGCATTATGGGTATTCTCTAGCCGTTGAGTGTCCATCAACTGTACACTCGTTATTGCAGTGCATTATGGGATTGAGTGCACTCAATATTGTTTAATGTATGTTTAGTGTATATTGTTTAAAGTATATGTATATTGTAAGTATGTGTATATTGGTTAAAGCTGTGAGAACTACACTCACATTGTGTAAATTATTTATTGTAGTGTTTACTGTGCTGTGAGTAATTGTGGGCGCATCAGAGGCCCATTGCACAAAAGTAGAATTAAGACATCCAGGATAAATGACTGAGCTGAGCTCAATGAAGCCAAAACAAGTGCATCCAGGCTTAATTGGTTGCACAAAGACCAAGCCAGGATGAGCAGACACGGATTCATCAAGCCAGGTTAAACCAATCTTGGATAGGTGCGCGCTCACGGCTCACTCAAATAGACCCGCCGCCGATCACAGATTCACTGATTCACCATGGCAACTAGAGCGGCGTACTTTTCCCCGTTGGAGGCACAAATCCTCATGGAGGCATACGAGGAGGTAAAATACATAATTAAGAAGAAAGGCAACACCGACACAGTGATAAAGCAAAGAGAAAAAGCATGGCAAAGTATTGCAGACCTTCAGAATGCGAAAGTAGTGCACAATTACACACTCACCGCTCCGCTGAAACATCACAATTACAATCCAAATAGTTAATTCACATCTCCAAAAATGCAGTTGTACACTGATTATGAAACAGTTTAACTTTTAATTGAAATGGACAACAGATATGAGTGAAATTGTGTAAAGTAACCCCATCACACTGTATAAGGCTTTGATAAATTATAATCAAAGGCTTACATAATTACTACGCTTAGTAGTAGGCTACAGTTTAATCTTAGCCGTTGTACTCTGCTTCTTATGCTATCCACTGATTTTTTTTTTTTTTTGGCCTCTTATGATGTTTGTGCTGTATACTGTGTGTAATACAAGCTTGCAGGGAGGCTACTGCATCCATTCATTTGTCTGTTCAGTTGATGTGTATGGATTTGTCCTGCATTTATTTCAGTGTGCAGACAAGCGGGGTGTGTTATATAATCTCTATATATTATATAATCTCTATCTTTGAATGTGTATTTATCCTTTTGTTGTATAATCCTTTTGTTGTATTGTTGAGTCACTGTGTGACTTCAGTTTCGAAAGGAGCTGATGGTTTACCTGCTTTGTTTTATCCTTATTCAATAAAGGAACCTAATGTTACACTTTGTGTTTTTATATTTATATGGAATGTGTATTTTATACGACCGAGTATTAGGGCCACACTGAGGAAGAAGGAAAAAGTCATACATTTATGAGGCTGGTTCTTTCTGCGGAAAAGATGCATATTCTTTTTACAGTCCTGATACTTATGACAATGTGACGCTGATATGCCAAAAGATTAAGTATGTCCTTGTTTGTGAAACCATACTGAAGAACAATTCCACGAAATGCCCCACAGCTGTCATTTTAACAACCGTCCTCCTCTAAAACAACGGGTTACAATTTATGATTTAATTTATCGAAGTCTGTGACTTTTCTTTTTTTTCCTCTGTGGCCCTAATATTCTATCATGTTTATATATAGCCTTATAGTCTATAGGAAACCGTAAATTATCCAATGATAGCAACATCATCTAAAAATCATAATTTATCCAAAATGATTTTGAAATTATGATCACAAACGTTTAAATAATGACAGTGGGTCTAGTTATATGTGATAACAATGTATAGTGGGCAGTAGAATAACTATTGGATTCCGTTTGTGGTGACTGCTGACTGACATAAGGGATGAGATTAAATAGATCCTGGAATTTAGCCTGGTCTGGAGCAGGCTAGCTCCACAGAATAAATCTCCATGGTAATTTATACCATAACATCCAACTGCCACCCTATCCAGCTTTAGTGCAACCGGATCACGGATAAATTGAGCCAGGATCACCAAGATATCCCGGCTTAATCCCTTATCCTAGTTTTGTGCAATAGGCCTCAGATGTGTAATCTGATGCTGCTTTAAATGTTGTACATGTCATGACTGCTATGTTGCTCGGAACTGCACCAAGAATTTCACCTGCTGTTGCACTTGTGTACATGGCTGTGTGACAATAAAGTGATTTGATTTGATTGATTTGATTTGATTGATAACGTACACTATGGTTTCGGACACCACTACAAATGGCTGTCCCTTCAAATAGTGCCCTATTTCAGGGTATAGAGGGGGATTTCAGATGAAGTAAATGAGTTTGTGGTTAAAAGCCTTAAAGCTACACTGTGTGATATTTTCCCCCATCTAGTGGTGAAAAGGTATATGACCATCCAGTGAATATTAGTTTCTGTTCCTCTCAATTCCGATTTCGTTTTAACTCCTACGGTGGCCGATTTAGTCCAAGATTAACATGGCTTCCAGTTCGACCTCGTCCACATTCGACACGGTGCCATCGAGTGTTAAAACGCCAAAGGGGAAGAATTTACGGGTATGTCCCTCTTTGGCTAATGTACTTTCAAGATGGAGGGGCAACATGGCGACCCGCATTCGAACCCCTCACCCGTATGTATTTTCAATAAACTTACGAGAATACTTTATTACTTGAAAGAAGTAAATATACATTAATGAGCACATATATTTTTGAAAGAACTAAGTGTTTTTAGCTAAAAATAAACAAAAAAAGTTACACAGTGTAGCTTTAAAAAAGTCTGTGGAAAGAGTTGCCGAAAGACTAATGGCAGTGACGTTGATGACCGCGGTGTACGTTTATAGCTCATTGTATTTTAGGCTTTAAAAGTTGTGAAGATTATCATGATGAACACAACGCGCAAGAATCAAACTTGTGATGGTCACAGAGCTTATTTTCTACAATAACCCAAAAGCCAATTAAAAAAATCCTATTGTCAACGTCACTGCAGCGCTCGTATCTCATTGGCTGTTGTTCATTATTGTTTCTCTCTCTCCTAAGCACACTTGAAGACTATAGTGTTTGAAGACTGTAGTAAAGTCCGTGGAGTAAGCTACTACTTGTCAAAGAACAATATTAATGTCAAATGCGACGAGCTTGTTTTGACTGTTGTTTTCAGCTAAACACACACACACACACACACACACACACACACACACACACACACACACACACACACACACACACACACACACAGTTATCACAAGCATCTGAGGTATGTAGCATAGCAAAAACATCTGAATAAGCACACTTTTGGTTTCAAGTCTAGGCTGAAAAAAAGCATTAGTAAGCGTTTAAAGCGTGAGCAAGGGGAAAAGTGACGGAGTGTGAAAGAAACGAGAGCGCGGAGGAATTCTGCAAACGCGCGCCTCTGTGTTTTTCCCTTATATGGTCACAGAGAACTAGCGAGAGAAGGAGAGAAAGAGAGAGAGAGAGGTGGAGGTGTGGTCTTTTGTTACACAGCGGAAGAGGTGTTGAGTTTCTATTCCGTCATTCTTTCACCTTCGGCCCTGTTGCGTGTCGCTCAGGTCTCAGTACCGCTAACAACACGCCTTCACCTCAACGGGCACATCCGGGACACCGTAGATGTGGAGCTCCGGGACTTTATCCAGCACTTTCGACAACAAAGCCTCGGGATAATGGAGACTTAACTCTGTCTGAAGTGCGGCACCTCAACATCTAAAGATTAAAACAAGATGTCGGACTAGTTTTTAAACGATTTTGATCGGTATTTTTTCTGTATTTAGGCGCTAGCATCAACTAAAACTAAACCCATATGTGTGTTCACTAAATAAAATAAACGTTGACTCAATTTCGTTTGAAGTTGAACTGAAATAAAAATGAAATAAACACTTTATAGACATATTAAAAAAATATTACGTTATTAATAATAATAATAAAAAAACTATTACAGTATCTCAATGGTAGGCTACCAAAATAGCACCGAACCCTCTTTTAAAAGAGGAAGTGCTTGTGGCCGATGATGTGATGTGATGATGTCATGTGCGGTCAGCTAATGGCAGGCTGTCATTGGCGGGCTGGAGTTCTGCTGGATGACATCATCATGCGGCGAGATTGGAGAACCGCAGATGTTTGAGGAAGTGACGTCATGAAAGAGTCCAGAATAAACACCTGCTGTGATATAACAACACATCTGGAACGCACGCAGTAAATCATATTCAGTCGGAATAAACGGCTACTTTGAGAAAGTTTTTATTGACACTTTCAGCCATAAAGTGAGTAACTCTGGGTCTGCGTGAAGTGTGTGTAACGGAGAGACCGTTATGCGCTGACGTAACACACACCTGGAGAGTTGCATCATCACTGAGCTGCGATTAGAGACCAGAACCGGTTTGAGGCGCGCACTTTCCCATGCGCGGTTGACAGACAGGTGTGCGTGCTTTAGCCAACAGATGTTATTTAGGTTAGGAATCCTTCAGTTAGAAAGAGCCTCGGGCTGAACTAAAACAAGACCCGCCTCTATGGAGATTCACACGCGCTCCACAAACACAGATTATCTCACAAATATATAACATTATGATAACACTGTTAGTGGGTGGGATATATTAGGCAGCAAGTGAACATTTTGATTTGTTGACTTGGCCTCCAAATTCCCCAGATCTCAATCCAATCGAGCATCTGTGGGATGTGCCGAACAAACAAGTCCGATCCACGGACTCAACTTACAGGACTTAAAGGATCTGCTGCTAACATCTTGGGGTGCCAGATACCACAGCACACCTTCAGGGGTCTAGAGGAGGCCATGCCTCGACGGGTCAGGGCTGTTTTGAAGGCAAAAAGGGGGACCAACACAATATTAGGTCATAATGTTATGCTTGATCTGTGATTTTTTCCCCCATATTTTAATTGAAGATGCGTCATAATAGCAGATTTAACCGATGAATATGCGAATATGTCTGAAATGTACCTCTTAATTCATGGAAATAATAATAAATAATAACCCCATTGATTATGATAATTATACAACTGAAAACAACAATAATAACACCGGTGACCTTCTGTGCCAATTCTGTGTGGCTCATCTTACCCCAAGGGTCCTCATTACCACAGCACACCTTCAGGGGTCTAGAGGAGGCCATGCCTCGACGGGTCAGGGCTGTTTTGAAGGCAAAAAAGGGGACAAACACAATATTAGGAAGGTGGTCATAATGTTATGCTTGATCTGTGATTTTAAAAAAATTTTTTTTTTTAAATTGTCATTAATGTAAAATACTAAATCATCTATTTAAAATGTTATTGGGACAATTTAGTTGATAGTAATTGAATAACCGATTAATCTGAAAGGTAAAATTATTCTTATATTCAGGCTTATGAATATTCACATATTTAATTTACTTGATTTTAATTACACTTTTTCCATATTTTTAACTGAAGATGCGTCATAATAGCAACACTATGAGTGCAGATTTAATAATTTCACCCAATTAACCGATGAATATGCGAATATATTAATTCATGGAAATGATAATAAATAATAACCCCATTGATTACGATAATTATACAACTGAAAACAACAATAATAATAACACCTGCGACCTTCCGTGCCAATTCTGTGTGGCTCATCTTACCCCAAGGGTCCTCATTAACGGACATAACGCAATGATATTCAGAAGTGTCCCGAGTGCTGAGAGTGTGTGTGTGTGTGTGTGTGGTATAATATATATAATCCACACCAGCCGAGTTAAATATCGCACAGTCGCTTTATTCATAATTCCACTTGACGAGTTGGTTATATAACAGTTTACATGAGTCTAAACACAACCAATCCCATGCATCCAGCACAATATTCACAGTCATACCCGAGAGAGAGAAAGAAAGAGGAGCAAACGGACACACACACACACACACACACTTTCACATTGAGGTCGGAGAGCAGTAAACACGGCCCTCTGAAGAGCTCAGGGCCCCTCAGGCCCCGCTGATGGTGAGAGCCGGGGTCTGTGTTTGGGATTAGATGTAACGGAGGTGGGCGGGGCTAGAGCGGTGGGGCGGTGACTGACAGCCTCACTGTCCAATCAGCTTCTCCACAAAAGAATCCAGCTGGTCTTCGTCTTTGATGCCCACGAACTGGTCGATGACATCACCGCCCCGCATGGCGATCACCGTGGGAACGGCCGACACCTACACAGCACATCAGGAACAATCAGCATCCCATAATAATCGGAGGAATGTATACGTGTATTTCTATACATCAGAAGTTTATCGTGTGGTTATTTTGTGTTATTATGTCTTTGAGACGCGCTGTTAGAATTAGTTTTATTTTATATTAGTTCAAATTTTGGTAATTTTGTTTTTCTTTTTGTATCATTTGTCTATAAAGTTTGTATTTGAGGGTTAGTTTGAGTTATTTTAACACTTCAAACTAAAGTAAAGCTGAAATAAAGCACTCGCATGTATGATTGTGTTAATGCAAGTAATGAAAGAGTTTATGTTTTAGGGTTTTTCTGAGCCCCCGGTTTCTACTAGTGTTATTTATAGTGATAATAATACACTAGGAGTATATATTAATATAAAGAAAACCAATATATGAAGTATGTGATGGAATAGAATAGATTATACTGCGTGGGTAAAATAAAATATAAAATACAATTATGTAAATCTAACCTAAATGAGTGAAATGAAAGAAATAATTAAAGTAAAATAAGTACAATATTAAATTAAAGATAAGAAACTCTAATGAGTGAAATGGTGGAAATAAAAATAAAATAAAATAGTAAAAAAAATCTAATGAGTGAAATGTTGGAATACAATTAAAATAAAATTAAAACATTAAATTAAAATAAAATAAAACGGTAAAAAAATTCTAACGAGTGAAATGTTGGAAATAAAATTTTAATTAAATTAAAATAAAACAGTAAAAAAAATCTAATGAGTGAAATGTTGGAAATAAAATTAATTAAATTAAAATAAAACAGTAAAAAAAATCTAATGAGTGAAATGTTGGAAATAAAAATAAAATAAAACAGTAAAAAAACTCTAATGAGTGAAATGTTGGAAATAAAAATAAAATAAAACAGTAAAAAAAAATCTAATGAGTGAAATGTTGGAATAAAATTAAAGTTAAATTAAAACATTAAATTAAAATAAAATAAACCGTTAAAAAAATTCTAACGAGTGAAATGTTGGAAATAAAATAAAAAGTAAAATAAAATAAAACGGTAAAAAAAAATCTAATGAGTGAAATGTTGGAAATAAAATTTTAATTAAATTAAAATAAAAGAGTAAAAAAATCTAATGAGTGAAATGTTGGAAATAAAATTAAAATAAAACAGTAAAAAAAATATAATGAGTGAATTGTTGGAAATAAAATTAAAATAAAACAGTAAAAAAAATATAATGAGTGAAATGTTGGAAATAAAATTTTAATTAAATTAAAATAAAACAGTAAAAAAAATCTAATGAGTGAAATGTTGGAAATAAAAATAAAATAAAACAGTAAAAAAAATCTAATGAGTGAAATGTTGGAATAAAATTAAAGTTAAATTAAAACATTAAATTAAAATAAAATAAAACGTTAAAAAAATTCTAACGAGTGAAATGTTGGAAATAAAAATAAAAATAAAATAAAACGGTAAAAAAATGTAATGAGTGAAATGTTGGAAATAAAATTTTAATTAAATTAAAATAAAAGAGTAAAAAAATCTAATGAGTGAAATGTTGGAAATAAGAATAAAATAAAGCAGTAAAAAAATGTAATGAGTGAAATGTTGGAAAATAAAATTAAAATAAAATAAAACATTAAATTAAAATAAAACAGTAAAAAATATAATGAGTGAAATATTGGAAATAAAATTAAAATAAAACAAAAAATCTAATGAATGAAATGTTAGAAATAAAATTAAAATAAAACAGTAACAATCTAATGAGTGAAATGTAGGAATAAAATTTTAATAAAACAATAAAAAAATCTAATGAGTGAAATGTTGGAAATAAAATTAAAGTAAAATTTAAATAAAATAAAAGTAAAAAAATCTAATGAGTTAAATGTTGGAAATAAAATTATAATTAAGTTAAAAATAAAAAAGTAAAAAATCTAATGAGTGAAATGTTGGCAATGGTAATATTAATATACTAGGAATATATATTCATATTTTACATTCACTTTTATTTGATCTTTTTTTTGTCATTTGTTGTAAATTGTTTTGTGCTTTAGCCATTTATTAATATTAATATTATATTATATTATATATTAATATTTATTTCAGTTTTTTGCATACTAAAAAATAAATGACAAAATAAGAGACAAAAACAGAGGTCAGGTTGAAGTGATTTGCGTGAGTGGGCGTGGCAGCGTTTCTAATGTTACGCTGTGTTTAGTGCGGGTGTCGTACCCCGTACTCGATGGCCAGGTCTGTGTGTTCATCGATGTCCACTTTGGCCATGGCCACCCGACCCTTCTGTTTGGCAATGGCCTTCTCCAGCCGAGGGCCGAGGATCTTACAGGGGCCGCACCACCTACAACACACACACACACACACACACCGATCTGATTACTGCCACTGTAAATCACACTTCATACGCCATCACACATTCACAAACCACAGAAACTGACCTGAGATCAGCTGACATGATCTCTGAACACAAACCTGTCAGAGAGGCGTCACACACACACTATACATACATAACACACAACCCCTGTTCACACACACCCTTTCTAAGAAAAGATTATTTAATGTGTGTAAACGTCCAAAAAAAGAACGCGTGACGTAATTAATAATTTAACATAACACTGTTTACCGACTCAAACTTCAATTAAATCATCATTTTAATTAACATTTACATTAATGTAATATTAATATTAATTCACGTTAACCTAATGGAACTCATTCATTATACATTTTAATGAAGTAATATTAATAATATTAATATTAGTTATGGTTTACCACCTAATATTCAATTTAAGTAATATAATTATAATAATATCAATATAAATGACCGGTTTACTGACTTGAACATTCTGTTTAATAATAGTAATTTTAATTAAGTAATATTATTAATAATAATTTTACTTACAATTTACAGACTGAAACTATCCTACAATAATATTAATTTATTAAATTACATTTTTAAAAAATATTTTAGCCATCACAATTAGTTTTGTCTTTTTTCAGAATTTTTTTTTCATTTGAATAAATAATATTAATTATGCTGAAACAACCATTAAATAATATACATTTTAATCAAGTAATATTAATAATATTAATATAAGCTATGGTTTACTGACTGAAACTTGTTTAATAATATTTAATTTGATCTAACTTTAATTTAATAATATTGATATAAATTACCATTTGCAGACTGAAAATAATTAATTAATAATATCACTTCAATATTAATAACATTAATATTAATTTAATAATATTTATTACTTTTACAGACTGAAAACAATTAATTAATAATATCACTTCAATATTAATAACATTAATTTAATAATATTTATTACTTTTTCACCGACCAAAACTGCCATATAATAATATTAATTCAACAATAATTTTGGAAATAAATTAAAACCAAAAAAAAAATCTAGTGGGTGTAATGTTGGACAAAATATAATAGTAAAAAAATCAATGTACTGTTGGAAATAAAAAACACTTTTATTAACTTAATAATATTTATTACCGTTTACCGACTGAAACTGACATATAATAATATTCCCGATATTTTAGCATTTTCCCATAATCAGGTATCGTGTTTGTAATATCAGATTCACAGATAAATGGCGCCATCTTGTGGTCGCTTTGATAATTGCGTACAAGCCCGCCATTAAAGTCTGAGGGGAGACAACAACAGGGTTCAAAGGTCAAATAACTTGCATTCCTTGCATACACTTTATTTAACATAACAGCCAGTACTGCACAAATGAGATTTATCCAGGTTATGTAGTTTAAACTTGGCGCTAAAAATAGAGACGAACTCATCCGTCATGTCCCAATAAAGACGAAACTCTTTAATGTGGCGTGAGTGATCACTGATCACAGTTCAAGCGGCCACGCGACCCGATCATCTGCGATCTCTTCATAAAGAATAAACATGAATGAACATCTGAAGGTATGTTGAGTTTACAACTTACTGTCGCGCATCATATATCGTGTAATCGCTCAGTGTTCAACGGCGGAAAGACGTCAATATAACTGCTGTAAGCAATGTCCTGTAGCATCACATTTACCTCAGAAGTCAATCAGTGTCCACAGCTGTTAGTTCACTAGAGAGATCAACTCTTTCACTAAATATATGACCTATATTAGCCTCATTATATTCTACTGAACCTGTTAATGATGTACGTCTTGATTATTTCATGTGTGTTTAAATAAACCTGTCATGAAAATGACACACACTGCAACGAATTGGATAAAAAACTATTTTATTATTAGATTTAGAAGTTATTGCAAAAACTGCCGTATGTGAAGTTTACATGTTTGCGTACTGTGTGTTATTTGAGTGTTGATTATTATACCTAAACATGAATATCAGCTGAATTTAGGCTCATAGTTTGGGCTCTGTTGTTAACCTTTAATATTAAAGCTACACTGTGTAACTTTTTTAGTTTATTTTTAGCTAAAAACACTTAGTTCATTCAAAAATATATGTGCTCATTAATGTATATTTACTCCTTTCAAGTAATAAAGTATTCTCGTAAGTTTATTGAAAATACATACGGGTGAGGGGTTCGAATGCGGGTCGCCATGTTGCCCCTCCATCTTGAAAGTACATTAGCCAAAGAGGGACATACCCGTAAATTCAAGCTTCGCCTTTGGCGTTTTAACACTCGATGGCACCGTGTCGAATGTGGACGAGGTCGAACTGGAAGCCATGTTAATCTTGGACTAAATCGGCCACCGTAGGAGTTAAAACGAAATCGGAATTGAGAGGAACAGAAACTAATATTCACTGGATGGTCATATACCTTTTAGCCGCTAGATGGGGGAAAATATCACACAGTGTAGCTTTAATGTGTAAGTAAGGGCTCCCTATATAGTTTACAACAATATAAACTTTTATCAATTTTGTAAAACTGCTGTAGCGAACCCGTACAGAACCGTGACTTCAAAACCGTCAGTTTTGTGTACCGTTACAGCCCTAGTGTAAACGCACAGCGCTCTGTCATCAGCAGGTATTTCATCATCTAGAGCAGTGGTCGCCAACCCGTCGATCGTGATCGACTGGTCAATCTTTATCACTGTCCCGGTATGTCCCGGTATGTACTGCTCCTTTAATGCAGAAGGCAGTCCGTGCCGTGGACGGAGCACGTGCTGTGAACGTCGCATGTATGCGTGTAATATTTCTGTTGCTCTCACTGTTTATTTTCTGTTGAGTAACGCTGTTGTTAGTGAAGTGTTTTGCAAACTGCCCCATGTGCGCGTGGGATCGACGACGCTGATAATAAACCCCTGTGAAATATCAGATACGTGAGTTTTGCTTTCACTTGACAAACGTTACAACCATTCAGGCCAGCTATCCGGCCTCTCTGTGTAAAGCCGTGCAAACACATTATCAAGGCACGAAATCGCTCCTTATGCTCCCAAAATGTATTCTCTGCAACCTCAATTCACACAGCACAAATCGACCGATGCTAGTTATGACAGCGCTACTGCAGCTGAATATCTCTTCAGCAAACTGCCAAGGAAAGTAAAAGTTGCAGACGCTCATTATTATTAAAAGTAAAGTAACTAAATGATCAGTGCTTATGCCACTCTCTCTCCTATTGCAGTCCTTGATTTGAAATTAGCTGTTGATCAATACAATGCAGCTCATATTTGTTGATTTCGGTGACGTGAACTCCATTAAAAATGCATATAACGTGGGAATTGAAGACACCACATTTATGTGACCAAGTGTAAATGGAATCGTTCTGATAAATCAGATATCTGATCTGTAAAAACACGAAGTGGACCAGGTATAAATAGTCCCAGCAAGATAACTGTTCGGGATGCTTGAAATATAGGAATATAGGAAGAAAAATATAAATATTGAATTGGGGAGGGGAGGGGGGTTAAATTAATGTATCTCTGAACGAAACTGTCTCCAGAATAGTTTTGATGGCATACAGTGGTACCCAAAGAAACGCTTCTTTTCCATAAGCACCATCTACTGTCAAAAAGTGAATTAGCATTTTTATTCAGTCCATCTGTTTTTGTTTTGTGCAGGTGTGTCTTATGTATCAATTTCACAAAGCTAAAGCTGAATAAAGTCTTGAAATTATGCAATCTAATTTAAATAAAAAAACACTGCTCATGCTACATGTGTGTACCTTTGTTTGGGTAGTGATTAAAATGCAGTGGTTGCCTCACATTTCAAATGGCACATTTTTTTAAGGCTAGTTTGGGCTGTTATAGAGCAAATAAACAACAAAATAATTTGCTTAAGCAAAGAAAAAGAAAAAAAAACGATGTTCTCGAAATAAATAAAAAAAACCTCTGAATCGGCCATGAAAAATCTATAAGTAGATCTTGCCTTTCTTCAAGGCTGAGGTCAGGGATCTTTGTCTTGAAAAGGTTGGTGACCACTGCTTTAGAGCGACAAAAACATTATGAATAATTCTGATAACGTGCCAGATGAGATGGACTCTGTAATAGCGATGATGTATTCACCGTTTTGACAATGTTTGCGTATTCCAGAGAATATTCACTCTTTAGTCTATTAAACTCTAGTTTAACGGCGTTTTCACACCTGAAAGTCGGCACCGAGGACCGAACCGAGGTTCATGTGCTGATACACTGGGTTAGTTTTGGTTTGGTTTCACATTGCACTAAAGAACTTTACATGATTGCGTCCTGTCCTCATCATCTTGACATAAATTGGTTTGTAAACGGACGTGAATGAATGAACAGACGCATGTCGTTGCCGCTAGTGAACACTTCACATTGCTTGACTATTTCCTTTCGTTTTGAATTGTTTGGTTTAAAAGTGGCCATTTGAAGCTTTCTCTACACATATCTCATGTCTGTGAGGCTGAGTTTGGGTTTATTTATGAGACGTGTTCAAGAGCAATGCGAGTGATCGCGCCGGCGCCTTCGTCACGATTATTGTCTGCCATATTTGCTTCTTATTTATTAAATCCAGGCAATTGGCTGATGAAACATTTATTAAAATTAAGATACAATTTATACAAAACGAAATTCTCTTTAAAGAAAGGCTTTCTACAAAACAAAACTTAATGAAGTGGTCAAAATCATTTCTGACCTTCTGTCTTCTGGACTATTGCGCATCTTTTCACTTTTCATAATCAATTTAGCCGAGATGGAATTTAAAAATAAACATTTAAACATAAACAGGAACTTCCTGTAAATGCTCTGAGAGTCTGAACCATACAGAAAGGTTTGATCCGGACCGGATCCGGATCGCATTAATTATCACGGACGTATCGCCTGCGATAATTAATGCGATATGGCTCAGCTTGTCAGTGAACTACGGCTCTGTGTAGTAAATGCCGCTCTATCTGAAAGCAGGTGATGGCGATTTACTACTAATCAAGGAACCGGCTTTACTGACGAGATGCGCCTAACAATGTCATGCGATATCGCCCAGCCCTAGTCGATACCTAAAAAAAAAGATGTTTTTGTGCGCAGTACCAACGTTTTCCACTAGATGACATGTAGACTCTTCGATTTCCATATATGGTTTGAGTGATCTGAACGTTATATTTTCATACTTTTCAAAATATCTTTGAAGTAGACATCCTATTCAGAAGTAGTTTGGGCAGTAATGTTAATATTTGATTTGAATTTAATCTCTAAAATGCATTTAAAAAAACATATGGAAAGAGTCAGAGCGCGCGTTATAGTTTGGCACCGCATCACAAATGACGAATCTATCGCTATCTCTTTTGAAAATCAGTCACCAAATATGAAAATTAGAGTCTGGAAACATTAAAATACTATATAGTTGGTCAAGATTACTTTAGGTTTAGACTAAGATATTATTGTTTTAAATGTATAAAGGCAAGTGTCCCAATGGCCAATCTTAAAAATAGTGGTTTAAAGTATTTTTATAAATCGTAAATTCAGATATTTATTCTTTGTAATGTGTGAAAAGTATTGATATTAAAAGTTAATTGTTTGTACCTGATTGTATGTGTTTTTTTTCATAGTGTGATTTTCGGGGAATTGTATTGAATCCAATTAGGGTCAATTTGACCCGGACCATAAAGGAGTGTAACCAGGGTTTTTCCTACATTGAAAATTTTTTGGCGGCCGCCAAAACAAATTTTTTGTCCCGCCAAAGCTTTATTTGATGAGTTATTGTGATTTATGAGTGATGTAGAATAGATGCTGTGCTTGTAACTGAGTGACAGAGAGAATGATCAGAGATCCTCCCCCGCTCGCACGCTCTCGGTCTTCAAAATAAGCATTCTTAGCTTTCTAATATTACACATATTACATTAATCAAAATCAAAAGGTCGGAAGACCGAATCCATGTTGCACGTGGCGCTATCAGACGATGTTTTCCTTTAATTACCGCTGGGTGTGAAATGCGCTCAAAAAACATTGACTGATTCTCTGGCCAGCTGACATAAAGCATACTTTCAATAAACGGGAAACAAATCCTGTCCGGTTATGAAGTGTTTTCTGTGTGTTGACAAATCTTTTGCGATGTTCTAACAGACGGGATTCGCACACAACGTGTCTGCTAATGTCCGATTCGCCACCTAATGACTCCTTTGAACCGAATCATTTTAACGACTGGTTAGAACAACTGATCTGTCCAACACTGAACTAACGAATCAGTTTAATCATTTACTCTGAACATCTGAAATGAGAACACAAGTGTGCTTACACAATTTAGCAAGAGTGGATAGTAAGAGTTAGTCGTAATTATCCACAGTCTTTCAGCTTATTTATGTTCATAATGTGTAGTAAAATAAATAGCCTATAAATCACTTAGTTTAGACTGGAGTGAGGTGAACCCAGAACAAAGTTGTTATTAGCTAGCTGATAATTTTATGAAATTGTATATTGCAGAAAATTAGGCTATTTGTTAATTTTTTTAATACTACTTTTTAATATTGATATGATTATACCAAAACAATTATCAGTAAATAGTGTAAAAATGAGGAACAAAAACAAACATCAAGGTATCCCACATGGAAAAATACTATAGTATATTATAGTAAAATTACTATAGTGTTTTTGAACCATACTATAGT
This sequence comes from Gobio gobio, assembly GCF_949357685.1. Classification (NCBI taxonomy): domain Eukaryota; kingdom Metazoa; phylum Chordata; class Actinopteri; order Cypriniformes; family Gobionidae; genus Gobio; species Gobio gobio. The sequence goes on along the minus strand of NC_137097.1, from coordinate 76,530,948 downwards.
AGATACTACAGTAAATTGTAGTATATTATAGTATTTACTACACTTTGTTAATTTACTGTAGTGTATTTACTATAGTACGGTTCAAAATCCCTATAGTATTTACTAGAGTAATTTTACTATAATATACTATAGTATTTTTTCATGTGGGATCAAAATAAGATAAGCAAAAGTTAAAAAATTTCTTTGAATTTATTTAAAATGTATTGTCAGTATTGCGCTTGCAGATCACGTGGGTAGGGGACTTTTTTACTGTGCGAGCGTGTGTGTGTGTGTATGGATGACCATGTCTGTCAGCCACCACCGAAGACCATTTTTGACCCAGGAAAAACCCTGTGTAACCAGAAATCGGACAGTGCAAAACACTCGTTTCCGCCAGAGCATGAATGAGACGCTGTACGTACTGTGCGTGGAAGTCTATGAGGACGGGCAGCTGGCTGTTGATGACCCGGTCGGTGAAGTCCTCGTGGTCCTGCACGTTGAACGACACACTCCGGCGGGAGAAGAGCGGCGGACACACACTGGAGGCGGGCACACGCTGGAGATCTACACACACTCTCCGCACCAGAAGCCTGAAAGCCATCTGACAACACACACATCCTCACAGTCAATAGCAGAATCATACAAAGATCCTTGAGAAATCACTCTGATATGACGATTCGATGCTCGTTTATGAATATTATCAGTTGTGCTGCTTCATATTCATGTGGAAACTGCAATTAATACTTGAAGTGACGGTACATTTATAATGTTACATAAGATTTCAGTTTAATAAATGTCGTTTTCAACACTCATAATAATCATAAATGTTTCTTAATAATCAAATCCTCATATTATAATGATTTCTGAGGATCATGTGACACTGAAGACTGGAGTAATGATGATAAATTCAGCTTTGATCATAGAAATAAATTACATTTTACTATATAGTAGGGCTGTCAAAAGATTAATCACGATTAATCGCATCCAAAATAAAAGTTTGTGTTTACATAATATATGTGTGTGTGTACTCTGTTAATTATTATTTATATATAAATACACACACATTCATGTATATATTTAAGAAATATTTGCATGTATATACTGTATATACATTTATATAATCTATAATATATATAAATATAAATGTTTTATATATAAAAATAATATTTTTTTTATTAAATATATACATGCTTGTGTGTGTATTTATATATAAATAATAATTAACAGAGTACACACACATATATTATGTAAACACAAACTTTTATTTTGGATGCGATTAATCTTTTGACAGCCCTAATATATAGAAAACACTGATTTCAAACTGTAAAAATATTTCACTATTTTACTGTATTTCTCATTAAATAATGCAGCCTTGGTGAGACTCATTTCCTTTACATTACTTCATACATAATAGCAGTTTTGTTATTCAACAGCCATATTGTTATTCAATGTCTCATCATGTAATTGTTATAATGAATGAGTTTCCAGTTTCGCACACACACACTGTTGACAGTCTGTCAGACACGGAGCACCTGTGAATCCATCGCTCATTGTGTGTGTGTACATTATATATATTATTATTATTATTATATAGTGTAAATCTGTGTGTTTTTTAACCTCCATGTGACTTTGAGCTTCTGATGTGTTACGTGTGTGTTTATAATAAATCCAGTGAGTTTATGAACGCGTGTGTCACGCGTCACATCGCATTGTTTCAGCTTGAATGTTGTTCTGTGTGTTTATAATAGTTATGAGACATAAAATAAACTCTTACCGTTTGAGCTCTAGAGTCCTCTGGTCACACGGACCACTGACGCACTTCCCCTCACGCGGAGGAGGTGAAGACGCGTCACAGCGACGCGCCGCGGCGCGGAGACGAACTGACGCAACCGCGATTAACTACAGTGTGATGGACACCGATTCATCACGATATATGAGGCAGCAAGTGAACATTTCGTCCTCAGAGTTGATGTGTTAGAAGCAGGAAAAATGGGTAAGCTGTTCAGGATTTTTTTTTAATAAGCACAAGTTTTTTTTGGTGCGATTTTTTACCATTATTAGAATGGTGGCATCTGAGGCAGTAACTGCTTCGCATGAAGTTAATCAACTTACAGGTTACAAAAGTTATTGCAGCTACAGTATCTCACAAAAGTGCACCCTAACATTTCAGAAACCATTTTAGTCGATCTTCTCAAGTATAGAAATGCTATAGAAATGAAACTTGGATATATTTGAGAGTAGTCGGTGTGCTGCTTGTATAGCAGGGCTGGGCGATATTACCTAAAAAACAAATCCCCTTTTTTTCACAAAAAAATCTGATTTACGATTTAATTCTTAAAATCAATCTGCAGATGACAAAGAAATTGTTCAAAACAAGTTTTAACTTTATTTTCTTTATGTAAAATATTTGCGGCTTGGTAGCACCTGGGGTCCAAAACTTTCAGCGTGTGAATAAACCCCGGCTATTCCACAGTATAAATGGGCACAATATATTTTACAATATACATATCAAAGGTTTATGAATTGATATGTAGATAAAATTAACTTTTTTTAACAACAGCAATGTGCAAAAAAAAAATATAGGGAAAATTTAAATGTTCTGCTCTTATTAAATATAGGTTACCATTGTACTTTTACTAAATTTTATAGTAATTTAAACACATTTTGAAAGAAAAGTTTTTTTTTCATGATACTTTGTGTCTTCCTTCTTTTGTCCATATATTAGGGAGTGGAAATGGCTAATAAGTCAATAAGTGCTCCTCTGCCGCCATCCACTGGTTATATTGGTAATTTCATGTCTTTTTAAAATAAAAGTGCTTGTTTGCCAGAAAAAGTCGACTATTTCTTCCACAATACCCCTTTAAACTTTTAGTTTTACAAATCATCACTTTAAAAATAACATTAAAATAGGATAATATTTGGAGCTTTGAAGTGCTGGAAAAAAGTGTGAAGCTCCTGAAAACCCTTAAAGTGCTTGAATTTCAATCTCTAAAGCTTGTACGCACCCTGAGATGAATAATGACAACAACATTAAATCCATGTTGTGTTATGCTGTGTTCCAGGCAGGTTTTTGAGCCCGTAAGTTACAACTTCAAACCACGACTCGCGACTTTGTAGCGTTCCAGGCAAAGTCACGCCAAACCTTAGCCCAAGGAATCGTGTGGTAGCTTGATGTAAACAAGCATGGCGGACCGTATGAGGCTTATGCTAAATTTACAATAATTTCTATCCCCAAAGGTGCTTACTTACTTGCTTATTTGAGGGAAACGGAGGGGAAAAATGGCGCATGTTTCCAAAGATGGCGCCGCCGTGCTCGGTCGCCGTTCAGGTCGCTCCGCTAAGACTTTGCTTTTATTTATTATTCTACTGTTATTTGCACTGTCCATGGAGCGGACCTGTTTACATTTCACTGCCAGTTGTATATTGTGTATATAACTGTGTATGTGACAAATAAAACTCTTGAATCTTGAATCTTGAATACGGCAAGAGAATCTGTTATACCTTTTATTTAACGTTAATTGTATATTTGTTTCATAAACACAGCATCCATACGGGGCTATCATTGTTATTTCGTGAGCTATGTGACGTCAGATCTCGTAACTGGGAGTACATCGATCTAGTGCGAGTTCACGGGTGGGAAGTCACGGGTTTGACTGTCGTTCCAGTGCACTTTCACGGGTAGAAGGTTGTAAAAACACGGGTTACCGGTTGCCTGGAATGCGGCATTACTACAGTAAATCATGGTGAATGTTGGTGATTTGTGACTGAAACCCCTGATCTTCGCTCATGGCTCAATGTTTCCCCTGGTCTCCACGTCAGCTCTGTTTGATCTGATAACTGTGGTTTATAACAGAATTCAGCATTGAACGCTTCCACTACATCTCGCAGTAGCCATGTTATTAATTCTGTGGTGAATTCAAATGCTTTCTCACTGGATCTCTCAGCGCTGTGTACTAACGGTGTCACGTGGCATGTGAGCTTGTGAGCTCAAACGAGAAGCGTGGTTCTGTTCAGACTTCAAACACACTTTGCAGCGGGGTATTGTTTGTTCTGCGACTGACGCAGAAAAACCGAACCAATTACGAATGACACTGTATGTTGTAAGATGACACTGTCCTTGTTGTTTGTTTATCTCAATGGCAAATGTGCGGGGGAGGGCTGAGCCCTGAGAGGGGAGCGTCGGCGAATGTTAAAGAGAAAACCAATTTTCATTCAAACAAGTCGACGTAAATTACACATTCGAGTTAATCGATAAAATCGATTTATCGCACAGCTCTAATAGCAGTATAGATTGACTGAACTCTGAAAATAACTTAACATACAGCCATTATTGTCAAAATAGCTGGCAACAAAAGTTAGTACACCCTAAGTGACAATAGCGGTGTGTTGTTTAACCATGCAAAGCCACATGTCCTATTCTTCACATACATGTTTTTGAATGCTTGACAGGACCATACAAATTTGTGTATCTTGTATTAAAATTTGGTGCTTTGAGTACAATTCTGTCATACTGACCACTGGGTGTTCAACATGCACCTCATGGCTAAGAACTCTCTGAGGATTAGAATTGTTGCCCTCCACAAAGATGGCCTAGGCTATGAGAAGATCGGTAACACCCTGAATCTGAGTTACAGTACATTGGCCAGGGTCATACAGAGGTTTTCCAAAGCCGCGTTTCCACCGCAGGAACTTTCCCCAGGAACTAGGAACGTTGGGGTGGTACTCGGTGTGTTTCGACCACAGGAGCCAGGGTCTAAATGAAGTTCCGGGTAAATATTTCCCCCTCCGAATGGCCCTGCTCGCGAGGTAGTACTTTTTCAAAGTTCAGGAAATTTCGGGGGTGGGACTTGGGCGCTGAACATGCTGATTGGTTGAACTCATGCAGCATTTTATTTCAACTGGCATTTTTAAAAGTCTTTTTGACAGGTTCGTTCTGCGTTCAGTAAATATCAGTCTTGCTCTTTCTGTCCGATGGCGCGCGTTCGTCTCAGCCATCGCACGGTCATTGTCTGTAATAGCTGATAATAACATACGTTGTCTTATTTTAAATCTAGCTTTACGAGCTTTCAGAAAACGCTTTAGTATCAGTGCTCGTCTCTTTTCCGCCGTTTTGTTAATTACATCTTTAGTAAACCAGTACATAACTAGCAAAAGCAGCGCTGCTTGAATCTCCTCTGAATTACTGTCCGTCGCTGACTGGGAGGAGCATTCGCGCACTGTCCTACACCACTGGACTAATTTGCCTATGTAACTATGTACCTATGTAACTATGTATCTATGCCTATATACATGCCTACGGGATGGAGGATGGGGCAGACTCTGGAGCAGGCTAAGGGACTAGAGTGGGCTCAGGGGCTGGGGAGGACTCTGAAGTGTGATCAGGGGCTGGGGAGGACTCTGAAGTGTGATCAGGGGCTGGGGAGGACTCTGGAGACGGCTCAGGGGCTGGGGAGGACTCTGGAGACGGCTCAGGGGCTGGGGAGGACTCTGGAGACGGCTCAGGGGCTGGGGAGGACTCTGGAGTGTGATCAGGGGCTGGGGAGGACTCTGGAGACGGCTCAGGGGCTGGGGAGGACTCTGGAGACGGCTCAGGGGCTGGGGAGGACTCTGGAGACGGCTCAGGGGCTGGGGAGGACTCTGGAGACGGCTCAGGGGCTGGGGAGGACTCTGGAGTGTGCTCGGGGGATGGGGCAGACTCTGGAGCGGGCTCAGGGGCTGGGGAGGACTCTGGAGCGTGCTCAGGGGATGGGATGGACTCTGGAGCGGGCTCAGGGGCTGGGGAGGACTCTGGAGCGTGCTCAGGGGATGGGATGGACTCTGGAGCAGGCTCAGGAACTAGAGTGGGCTCAGGGGCTGCGGGGACTCTTGAGCAGGCTCAGGGGCTGTAGTGGGATCAGGGGCTGGGGCGGACCCTGGAGCGGGCTCAGGGGCTGGGGAGGACTCTGGAGTAGGCTCAGGGGATGGGGTATGGAATAAAAAGACTGTCAATAATAACACGTGCATAAATAAAACTCGTACGTGCGTATTTCTAAAAATTGTACAAAATCAGTGAGTTTAATCGTGACTTTGATGGTACGATTCCAGAATCTATGGTCAAAACAGGTACAGACACGACATGTGCCACGTTTGTTTGAGTGCGACTCCAAAAATTACGACTAGTGTAGTTTACACAAACACAAAACATAGTTTTACGATTGCTGGGTTACGAGTACGAAGTCTTGTTTACGAGTACGAATCATGAAGCGACAATCTACTGTCAAAATTACGTCACCGCTGTCACAGGCATTAATATACGAGTGAGATACATCGATCACACAGTGAGCGCGCGCGCCCTGATCCTGTCACTCACCTGTCACTGTCACTGATCCTGTCACTGTCAAAGGGACCGGCTTTTTTTCGCGCCACTGAAAAAATGGCTGGTCAAGGGAGTTCCCTCACGCCGCCTCAGGTAAGTTATCTTGTTCTTCCCTCATTGAAACATTGAATGTCATTAAACATGTTAGTTTATTGGACTCAATAATGTCCGCTGTCGCTGTATTTTTCAGATATATTGGTCGAGACATATTTAACGATAGTGTGTCGTGAATTCCGTCACGGTCATAACAGGTCCGGTGTAACGTTAGGCTAGTGTAACGGTACTGTTGATGCAAAGTCCTTTGTTAACTTCACTTGTATTATAGTGGCAGGAAAAATGGGTTCTAACTCGTCAAAGAAGTCAGTCAAAAATCCGTAAACAAGTGCGAGATTAATCAAACACAAAAATGTACAAAAATCCTGTTGATTCCTGTATCCTATATTATACTTGTCAAACCTTTATCTTGTGTTGCCTTAAACGTTTAATCACAAGTTTTATCCATAAATTGACAGACAAGACGGTAAGAAAACTGTTTCTCCCTTTCTTCCTATGGCCGAATCTGTTCAAGTTCAATTTTCCGCAACAACAAGTGGGCGTAACCATTAAAGAAACAGAATGGAAATTATACATCAGAAAACATAATAAATAATACGGAAATATACCTTGTGAACTTTGATTACTAGTCATGATGCAGCACAGCGTCTTGTGGTTTATTGCTTAATTGTATATCAATGTATATCAGGTCCCATTAGGTGACATCATTTCAACTGCACAAAGCCTGGTGTCAATGCTGACCAGCACAAGGCTAGTTAGTCAGAATGCAGCACCACAGGGACAGCAGAGAGAGAGGGCACAACAAGAGAGGAGGCCACAGTCCAACTGCCAATCAGTGCAACAAGAAATGGCTAGGTGTGAGAATCTGTGAAACTGTTGTTCAAAGGCCAATTCACTCCGCATAGACAGCTGCTTACCAATGCAGACAATCATCATATTAGATTGTGCCATTTTTCAGATATTCCAGAACCAGACATTGAACACATTCAGTTGACAAAAGACAAGGGCAGACCAATACAAACAAACACCTGAAGATATTACTCGTGGTTGCTGTCTGTCTATGCAGTGTGTAGTGGCATTAAGGCATTAGCTAATTTAGCTGCTTTCAAAATAAACCTGGTAAATTTTCCATACAATAACAAGAAAATGTTCTTAGGTCATTTCCTGGATTTTTTCGCAAGGAGCTTAGGGGGAAAAGGCGCTTTGCCCCATACAAGCGTCAAGAAAAATCTTTTTTGATGCATTTTTTCTTGCTCGAAAAGCATAGAGACGTAACCCCAAAAGGAGAGGCAGAACTGTGTCTAACACTGGCTGGACTTGGAAGACGTTCGTTAAGCATTCCTGAAAATGTCACCCATTCACAAGTATGATCACCCAAAAAAAACACCCCAACACACAAACACACCAGGGTTTTTCAAGGCTCAAAATGAGGCGGAGGTGGTAAAATCCTACTTGGCCCAGCCAATTAATTTTGCCAATTAATTGTCAGTTTTAGGGCTTTGACATACATTTTCTGTGTGCTTTGATCATTAAATAATTATGATAAAATAAATGAAATTAATTTAATCCCTTTCAAGTTATCACTTTACAGTGTAAGATTACAGCTAACACCTTTAAATATTTATTCAATTCAGTAAATAACTGAAACAATCACAACAAACTGGCAAAATAAAAGGGTTATGTATCATTCATATATTTCTATCACTATAGAATATCAATACGTCTGTGTTTGTGGAACTAATGGTCACTCTTTTATTTGTTAAACACAATCCAGAATCCACTAAGTACACACTCATTATAAAAAAAAACAATAAATAAAAATATATATTAAATTAGGTGAGTGGATAGTTAAAAAAAATTGCAATTAAAAAAAGTCATTCTTGAAAAAATCTTTGGCCTATAATTTTATAAAATCTAAACATGTTAATAAAAAGGTACAAATTACTTTGTGTTCTTATAAAATAAATTTTATGAAAAACAATTATATTATTAGATTTATATTTATATATTGAATGTAGATAATTATATGGGCCTACACAAATAATATAAAGTTACATCATGTTAATTGTAAACGTAATGTGCAGCTCTGTAATGGGGCAACAAAGATATGATGGATACAAGAGAACAAGATATGCTTTTTAATAATCTTTCAGTGCACAAAACTATGAATATATATGAAACGCTACAAAACAGAGCGACATTTGTTTCTTCACAGTTTTAAATTCCAGTTATTGTGCGGGTGTGATGCTAATTAATAGTCATTGTGTTGTCACCCGGTAGCGAGTAACAACATCGTTCAGAAACCACTAATTTATTTTAGTGAACTTTAATTTAATGATGTAAATATTCCTCTGTCCCTCACATTCTGCTATGGAATGACTTTAGATGACTTTGTACCAGCAAATCATAATATAATAATGATAGTGATTGCTGAAGGATCATGTGACGATATATTTCTTATGATTATTTAATTATCACGACATGCCTAATCTGAGCAAGTGATTGCCTGTCATTTTGTCAATCTGAGTTTTGTCGCCAGAAGGAGGCGGCACGAAATTTGACGAAGGCGGCCGCCTCGTAATTCTCTATGCAGGAAAAACCCTGCACACACACACTTTTTTTTTAAAAGCTGGATTGTCATTTATTTATTAATTTATTAACTTTTTTCTTTGTCCAAGCTATCAGAGATGCTTTGTAACACCTTTCCAAAACTTGCCAATATCTGTGGTGGGTGGCTGCTGCACAAGACTTCAGGTATGTTAACGTGGCTTGTTTTATGTTTTATTATACACTGTATTAAGATCATATCTACACTGGATATACAGTTACAAAGGGGAAAATGTGTAAATCCTTCCCATAAGGTGTGAAAACTTCCATTAGAATTAGGACTCCATTAATTCCATTAAAATATGCTCATAAACTAAATGTATCATTTGACCAAATTTTAAAAAACAATTGCGTCTGATTACGGCAAACAAAGTGTAAGGGTATGATAAAGTTGCAGATAAGAATGTTGTTTTTCTGTTCTTAATCTAATTCTAGATGGAGGTGGGCAGCGCAAACTCTTAGTAATCCCTCCTGATTCAGATGGTTATAATGGTAACCAGCTGAAATCAGTGAGTGGCAATGGAAAGTCCACAATGTATATAGTTCCACTTCAAAAAAAACTCGACACTACTCCTTTGCCATCTGATGCAAAGGAGTTGGAGAACATGCCCAAAGCACAATGTTCAGTGTGCAGTGAAATGTTTCCTCTGCAGTGTCTTCCGATGCATATAAAGGAATGCAAGGATGTCATTTCGTTTACATCAACTGATGAGGTAAGTCTTAGGTGGCAATTTTGGTCACTTTAAATTTTTATACATTCTGAAAACACCAGATACATTGTGGCTTGCAGGAATTGGAGAGGTCTCCAGAAGCCGACAACTCCAATAGCTTTTCGCCTGAAAAGGTAAGGAGTACTCTATATATATATATATATCTATCTAGCAGCGCGGAGCAAACATGAACGGATCTTCTCTTCTGCCGTAATACCAGTAACAGCGCGAATGTAACGTCTTTAAATGTTTATATTTCAAAAAACTAATTGGAGTGGAATTATGATTATGTAATTGCAAAGTTAATACTATAACTTTATTAATATATTTTAAACAAACATAATTTAGTGTCATTTAAGTGTTTGTATAAAAATCTGTTGAATTTTACCTTCAATATTAGTAGGCTAATGTAGTATCAACTGACTCCCATAGTTTACAACATTAGTTCAGAAATTTGTTTTTCTTGAGAAAATTTTCCATGTATTATACCTGATACATATCCAAAATAATCGATATTGAATTGAATCGAAACAAATTGAAAATCGAATCTAATCGAAAGCTTGTGAATTGAAATTGAACCGAATTGGGATTTTTGTGTCAATACCCAGCCCTATTAACTAGTAGTTTTTGTTTTTTAAGGGGGGAGGTGGGGAGAGGAAACCTCTCTTGGTCAAAATGACTTGAACACAGCCAGAGGGTTAAAGTTCTTTTTTAAGTTATATTTTTCTTTTTCCTTTGTAGGATTTGGAGAAGTCTCCACTTCAAGACAATTCTATGGACATTCAAACTGAAAATGTGAGGGATTGTGTTTTTCTTATGTTTGTTGAAAGAATTTTGTTCAACTAAACTTGCACAAACTAAATTTGCGTGTAAATGAAATTAATATAGGGATGCATCAATTCTGATATCCAATTATGTAGAATGACATCTTTCAGGTTACCTTATTCCAAACGAATGATTACACAACTGTAAATAACTTTTATTATCTCCATATCAACATGTTTTCCATGTTACTGAGTAACTTGTCCAAGTTATAAACAGAATGGTTTTTTTTTTTTGGGGAGTTTTTTTTTTTACTCACAATACCTGAATTCTGAATCTTAAATTACATTTGCTAACTTCTTAACTTCTTGGATATTTTTAACTCTAATTATCATTGCCCGAATTCTGAAAAGCCTCATGTAAGTGTCATTTATATTATGGATCAAAACTCATTAATAGTAAGTAAAAGTACTTTTATAATAAGATTTGCTTTTGAACTTCCTTATGTTTGTTAACATCTTATAAACTGTTGGAAACCACTGAATACTAACTAAATATTTGCTCGTCAACATATGTCAGGATTCCTTTTAAATATGGCATCAAGGAAATTTTTTTTATTATACTGATGTGGACATTATTAGCCAATAGATTGTTGCATCCCTACATTAATGTTTTATTGAGTTCTAAAAACACTGGTTAGATGTTTATGCTACTTCTTTTGTAGGAATTTGAGAAGTTTCCTGAAATGGAAAATTTTGAATCGGGCACCTCTGAAATCTGGACAGAGAAGGTGATGTTTTTTTTTGTTCTAATGTACATGCAGATTTGTACACCCAGACATCAAAATGTGACATTTAATGAATGTGACCGTAAATAATGGCAGAATTTTATAGTGCACTTTATTTTAAAGGAACCCTCCACTATATTTGAAAATAGGCTCATCAGTTGGTCTGACACGCCCAGCCATGTTGGCATGTCTTCTTCCTTGTGCATGGCTCTGATAATTGCTGCTTGCAGCTATATTTACATAGATGTAGATTTATATTTACATAGATGTATTATAGATCTATAATTAATCTTGATGACCCTTCCCTGCCATACCACCAAACATGTCGCTAACCTTACACATATTCCACCTCAATAGCTGCACAAGTGTTTTGCGATACAATATGAGCACATGTACAGTGTACTTATTTTTTTTATGTAAGTACATAGTAGTTAAGGACACCTAACATAAAGTGTGACCACAATTACTTTAAGCAAATCTCTGGAGGATGCTGCCTTGGTTTATGTTATGTTTACTTTAATTCACCTGCATTTTAATTTTGCACCAGACTGCTGAATGTCCAGTGTGCAAGAACACGTTTGATAGTGACATCATTGAGTTTCATGCATCAGACTGTGGATTACGGTAATCACATCTACTAGGCCGGGGGTCAGCAAACTTTTTGTCAAAAAGTGCCATTTTTAAGGTGTCTAGTTATTCACTGTGCCTGGAGAGCTATTCGTCTGCGGCAGGCCATAGCCCATCTGTGGCAATGTGTGTTGCATTATAGTACTGTCATATCTGCACTGTAAAAAATGTCCCTGTAAAAAAACGGTAATCTACTGGCAGCTGTGGTTGCCAGCATGATACTGTAAAAATACGAAGCACTACTGTTTTTTAAATTAACAGCTAAATTCCGTTTTTTCAGCTACAGTAGACAACTGTAATTTAACGGTTAAATTACAGTTGTCTACTGTAGCTGAAAAAACGGAATTTAGCTGTTAATTTAAAAAACAGTAGTGCTTCGTATTTTTACAGTATCATGCTGGCAACCACAGCTGCCAGTAGATTACCGTTTTTTTTACAGGGAATTTTTTTACATTGATATCTGTTAAATTACATACTAGTCACAACCCAATAATTCACATTTTAAATGCTATAATAACTAATAACTCAGCATTTTATATTTGTCTATGGGTAACAAAAAGGAATAGAGCCAAGTTAGTCTTTTTTTTTTATTATGATGATAAAAATGTAAAAGTATTCAAGTAATATTCAGTGCATATAAAAAAATAAACACCCAACAACATATCAAAATACAAAAATGGCTAATAAAAAAGCAAACATACAAACAAAAACAAACAATATATAGACAATCCTCCAGTATATAAAATACAAATTGAATCAGGCTTCACCAAACATTACTCCAAAAAACAATTGCACTGAAACAAACCAATAATTAATAAAAAAAACAAAAAACAAAAATAAAAAAAAACACTAGAACAGGCTTTAACAAAGCATCAGCATTTTTAATACCTAAATAACTTGGTATAAAAGTATAAAGTATAACTCACCAGGCCAGCACATTTTTCAGAAACCAACCTGCATGGGTGTGGGGTGTGTCAACTACACTTTTTAAACGAAGTCCCACTCAAAGTCCATGAGTCTCTTTAAAAGGTCTGACACTTTGGTGTTGACAGTTATGGCTTTCTTTTGCACCGTTTTCCCAGTTTTTTTGGATGTAACTTTTCCTCGTGCAGCCTTGGTCCCCTTTTCAGGATTTATTCCAACAAAACGTCTTTAAAATAAGAGAGATATTTTCAGTGAACAATGATTTTATATGGTATGATTTTGATTATCAAAATTTTGGTAACACTTTACAATAAAATGTAATTTGTTAAAGGAACACACCGACTTTTGTGGACTTTATCTAATTCACCATATCCCCTAGAGTTAGATAAATCCATAAATACCAGTCTCATCTCTGTGCGTGCCATAACTCTGTCTTACGCACCCACCGCTAGCCTAGCTTAGCACAAAGACTGGAACGGCTCCAGCTAGCCTACTGCTCAATAAGTGACTAAATGACACCAACATTTTCCTATTTATCTGTTGTGATGTGTATAGTTACATCGTATTCTAGACCGAAATGGCTAGGAACTATACTCTCATTCCTGCATAATGATCAAGGAACTTTGAGCCATCCCATGATTGCAGCGGCGCAATGATATTACACAGCGCCTGAAAATAGTCTCCAGTGCTCTCTGTAAGCAGGTTGTCACGTAGGTTATGTAGACGGAAGTTAGCCTATTTTCAGGCGCTGTGTAATATCAATGTGCCGCTGCACCCATCATACGGCAATAAAGTTCCTTGATCATTACGCACGAATGAGAGTACAGTTCCTGCCATATCAGTCTAGAAAATAGCAACTTTTCATTTTCTGTCGGTCTTTGTACACAATGTAACTATACACATCACAATATGTACATAAGAAAATGTTGGTGTTATTTTGTCTCTTATTGAGCAGTAGGCTAGCTGGAGCCGTTTACCTCCAGACTTTGTGTTAAGCTAGGCTAGCGTGGGGTGCGTCAGACAGAGTTATGGCACGCACGGAGTGATACGGTGAATAAGATAAAGTCCCCAAAAGTCGACGTGTTCTTTTAACAATTTTAGTTAACATGAACTAAGAATGAACAATACTTCTACAGCATGTATTAATCTTAAATATTTTCAACATTTGCATTATTATTGTTAAAATAAAAAGGGTGTACATGTTAACATTAGTTAATGCACTGAACTAACATAATCAATGAACTATATTAAATACTGTAACAAATGTATATCTCTTTGTTAGTTCATGTTAGTTAATGCATTCACAAATGTTGCCAAATTATATATTATTGTATTGTGTTACTATGGCCTTTTAAAGAAAAAAAAAGTCACAAGTTTGAGAGAACAAAGTAAAGTAAATGATATCATTATTTTAGCTGGAACTATTTCTTAAAGGGTTAGTTCACTCAAAAATAAAATTCCTGTCATTAATTACTCACCCGTAAGACCTTTGTAAATTTTCGGAACACGAATTAAGACATTTTTCCTGTGACAAAATCACATGTATGCATGTCTGCTCACGTGTTCAGCTTCAGCCAATACTGAGTTTGCATTCGGATGTAAACAAGGAATCCTGCACTACGTATACTAGTTCACTACGTATGACAACAGTTCATATTGTTAAATAAAATCTTAATTTTTGTTTTGCTTTTTTGGTGCACAAAAAGTTCTTATCACTTCATAAAATTTAAGGTTGAACTACTGCAGTAACGTTGACAATTTTTAAATCATGTTTTCAACTACCTTTCTGGATGTCAAAAGGTGCAATGACGTTGCTGGCTATGTGTGGATCAGATAACTTCGGATTTCATCAAAAATATCTTAATTTGTGTTCCAAAGATGAAAAAAGGTCTTACGGGTGTAGAACGACATTGCTGACAGAATTAATGACAGAAATTTCACTTTCGGATGAACTACCACTGTGAAAAAAATAGTTCACCCAAAAATTAAATTTATTATCCCATAATTTACTCAACCTTTATTACCTGGGGGTATTAAAGGCCTTCTGAGGTCAAGCGATGTGGTCTTGTAAGAAAAATATAAAAGGTATTTAAACTTTTATAAACTATAATGACTGGCTTCCGGCAAAAGCCTTATGCTCGTTTACGAGAGAGATGAGTTCCGGCAGAAGGGTGACCTCTGACCCAAAGTAGGTTGTACAGAGGATAGAACAAAACAAAATGGCAGTTATAAATTAGAAGAATGTCATACACCTAGGTTAGCTTGAGGACGAGTAAATCATGAGATGATAAATGTAATTGTTGGGTGAACTATTCCTTTGATTCACCAAACTAATACTAACAAATTAAATAGAAATAAATAATATAAGTGCAAATTTACCTTTGAATGAATTCCAGTGTGGATGCTGCTTCCTCCTGGTACTGCAAATTAAAGATATAATACAAAGAGAACAATGCAGCAAGTCCAGTGAGAAAAGTTGGCTGCACACCCTCGCAGATTACTCGGCCTTCCAGGCTGATCATCCACCGTTTCATCCATTGCCCCGGATTTTCACCTAAACCATAAAGGAATGAATAGAACAATGTTTATTCTATGATCTCTAGAAAGTGTAGAAAAGGCAGTGAGAAAATTCTTTCATAACCTGACAACGGCACACAAAGTCATGTCTTTGAATGCTAAGTGACATTGCTGACCCATTGACAAAATGTTATATTGATTTGTAACAACCTGACTGCGAGTACAGGATGACAACATCAAACCTTGTTCTTGTCTTTTTTAATTAAAGGGATAGTTTAACCAAAAATTCTGTCATTAATTCCTCACCCTCGTATCGTTCCACACCCGAAAGACCTTTGTTCGTCTTCAGAACACAAATTAAGATATTTTTTATGAACTCCGAGAGCTCTCAGTCAAAAATATATTTTCTGAAGATCAACAAAGTTCTTCCAGGTTTGGTACGACATGAGGGTGAGGAATTAATGACAGATTTAAAATATTCAAATATTTGGGTGAACTAGCACTTTAACGGCAAGCCATCATTCAAGATGGGAAAAAAGGTCAAACACAAAGTGTATAGTGATAAAAAAAACGTCTCGGTTACGTATGTAACCCTCGTTCCCTGTAGGAGGGAACGGAGACGCCACGTCGGAGTACCGACGAATAGGAATCTCGCTCGCGAGAGCCAATCTACTTCGAGTGTAACTAAACGAGCCAATGCACATTGGCATGCAATGATTGCACCAGGTGCTCATGCCACGCCGTGCGGGTATAAATGAGACACAGGTGATTGCATCAAATCAGCCTTTTGCTGAGGAGCCGGGTAGGTAGACAGGCACCCCAGCAGGGTACAGAGGACATGGCGACGGGACGTGGCGTCTCCGTTCCCTCCTTCAGGGAACGAGGGTTACATACGTAACCGAGACGTTCCCATTCAGTCGGTCACTCTCGACGCCACGTCGGAGTACCGACGAATAGGAATCCCTACCAAAGCGCCATGGCTTCTGCCCCCATCCAGTGCCCTGTGTGAGCCACCTGAGCTCTCTTACCTGATGAGACGGGGCTCACACCGGGAAGTCCATCACCGCTGTTCCGCATGACCCGCTCAGTGATTATTGGATAACACTGGGAAAGCGTGCCCTAAAGAAGGGAACGCTGCGGAGCCCACACCGTACCCCGAAGGAGTTATGTGGAGTACAATGCTGAGCCGTAGCCCGCCAGGAGAAGGGGGCTCAGTCCCACTGCAGGGAAGGCTCTCCCAAGGGAAAGACACGGGCTTCCCGTAGGAGCGACCGTGGAAGAAAATATGGGATCCCCGCAGGGTCACTCATATGGCCCAAGCCCAATACCGGTTCTCAAGGATTCAGCGGCAAGGGGCCTGATGCCAGACGTTCCGCCACGTCTGGCACCGAGGGCGGTGGAGGACTCACAGAGTTTGCTTCTGGAGAAAATAAGCGCCGTAGCGCAGCAAGCCGACAAGAGCCGGGGCCTCTCAGTGCTTCTACCCGTTTGAGGTGAGAACACAGGAGGAGACCGGCTCTACACGTAGGCTATAGAATCTAGCGAACGTGTTGGGTGTCGCCCAGCCCGCAGCTCTACAGATGTCTGACAGCGAGGCGCCACGTGCCAGCGCCCAGGAGGATGCAACACTTCTAGTAGAGTGTGCTCGCACCCTGAGCGGACAGGGCACACCTTGTGCTTGGTAAGCCATGGTTATGGCATCCACTATCCAGTGGGCCATCCTCTGCTTGGAGACAGCCTTTCCCTTCTGCTGGCCTCCGTGACAGACAAAGAGCTGATCTGAGGTTCTGAAGCTTTGAGTTCTATCCACGTAAACCCGCAGAGCGCGGACGGGACAGAGCAAAGCTAGGGCTGGGTCTGCCTCCTCCGGGGGCAGCGCTTGCAGGTTCACCACCTGGTCCCTGAAGGGAGTGGTAGGAACCTTGGGCACATAGCCAGGCCGGGGTCTCAACACCACGTGGGTATCACCCGGCCCGAACTCTAGGCACGATTCGTCGACCGAAAATGCCTGCAGGTCCCCTACCCTCTTGATGGAGGCCAATGCAGCCAACAGCAAAGTCTTCATTGACAGAATCTTTAGCTCTGCTGACTGCAAAGGCTCAAATGGGGCATTCTGAAGTGCTCGGAGCACCAGAGCAAGATCCCAAGAGGGTATGGAGGGGGGGCGAGGAGGATTTAACCGTCTCGCCCCCCTAAGGAACCTGACGACCAGGTCGTGCTTCCCAACCGTCTTACCTTCTACATGGTCGTGATAGGCGGATATTGCAGCAACATAAACCTTGAGGGTGGAGGGCGACAGCCTACGCTCCAACCCCTGTTGCAGGAAGGAAAGCACAGACGCGATCGAACATCTTCGGGGGTCTTCTCGGCGAGAAGAACACCACTCGACGAACAGGTTCCACTTCAAGGCGTAAGCCTGTCTTGTAGACGGTGCTCGTGCCGAAGTGATGGTGTTAACTACCTCTTGGGGTAAGTCACCTAGAACCTCCGCGTCCCGTCCAGGGGCCAGACATGAAGCTTCCACAGGTCTGGACGCGGGTGCCAAAGGGTGCCCCGTCTCTGAGTCAGAAGGTCTTTCCTCAGAGGAATCGGCCAAGGAGGGGCTGTCGCGAGGAGCATAAGTTCTGGAAACCAGGTCCGGTTGGGCCAGTACGGCGCCACCAGTAGGACCTGCTCCTCGTCCTCCCTGACCTTGCACAGAGTCTGTGCAAGTAGGCTCACTGGGGGAAACGCATATTTGCGCAGCCCCTGGGGCCAGCTGTGTGCCAGGGCATCCGTGCCGAGTGTACCCTCGGTCAGCGAATAGAACCACTGGCAGTGGGACGTTTCTGGGGAGGCAAACAGGTCGACCTGTGCCACCCCGAACTGTCTCCAAATCAGCTGAACCACCTGGGGGTGGAGTCGCCACTCGCCTGGGAGCGCAGCTCGTGAAAGCTCGTCGGCCACACGGTTGTGCACACCAGGGACATGAACGGCCCGAAGCGACCTCAGACACTTCTGACTCCAGAGGAGGAGATGGCGGGCGAGTTGCGACATGCGACGGGAGCGCAGACCACCTTGTCGGTTGATATACGCAACAGTCGCAGTGTTGTCCGTGCGGACCAGTACATCTTTGCCCCGTAACCGCGCTTTGAGGCGGCTCAGAGCAAGATGCACTGCTAGCAACTCGAGGCAATTGATATGCCAATGCAGGTGCGGGCCCGTCCAAACCCCTGACACTGCATGCCCGTTGTACGTGGCTCCCCAGCCCATGGCAGAGGCATCCGTGAAAACCACAGCGTGCCTGGACACCTGTTCCAGGGGCACTCCGGCCCGAAGGAACGAGGGGTCTGACCATGGACTGAAGGACTGGCGGCAGGCCGGTGTGATGCTCACCCGGTGAGTGCCGCGTTGCCACGCCCATCTCGGGACTCGGCCGTGTAGCCAATGCTGAAGCGGTCTCATATGAAGCAGGCCGAGCGGTGTTACTGCCGCAGCGGCCGCCATATGCCCCAGGAGCCTCTGAAACTGTTTCAGTGGAACCGCCATCCTGCCTTGAAACGTGTTCAGGCAGCTCAGCATCGACTGGACACGCTCCTCCGTGAGGCGCGCTGTCTGTTCGACCGAATCCAACTCCATACCGAGAAAAGAGATCCTCTGCACGGGGGCGAGTTTGCTCTTTTCCCAGTTGACCCGAAGACCCAACTGGCTGAGGTGTCTGAGCACCAGGTCCCTGTGTTCGCACAACTGATCCTTGGACTGTGCTAGAATGAGCCAGTCGTCGAGATAGTTGAGGATGCGAACGCCCTGTTCTCTCATGGGCACAAGGGCCCCCTCAGTGACTTTCGTGAAGACACGGGGGGACAGGGACAGCCCGAAGGGCAGGACTCTGTACTGATATGCTCGACCCTCGAACGCAAAGCGCAGAAACGGCCTGTGTCGAGGAAGAATCGAGACATGAAAGTACGCGTCCTTCAGGTCGATCGCTGCAAACCAATCTTGGGGACGGATGCATTCGAAAATGCGTTTCTGCGTGAGCATCTTGAACGGTAGCTTGTGGAGGCTCCGATTCAGGACTCGCAGGTCCAAGATTGGCCGTAACCCACCGGTTTTCTTGGGTACAATGAAGTACGGGCTGTAGAAGCCGGTCTTCATATCGGCTGGAGGGACCGGCTCTATCGCGTCCTTCGCCAGTAGGACAGCGATTTCCGCACGCAGGACATGGGCATCTGCAGCATTCACCGAGGTGAAGCGGACGCCCTTGAACCTGGGGGGGCGCCGGGCGAACTGAATCGCATAGCCGAGCCTGATGGTCCGAATGAGCCAGCGAGACGGACTGGGGAGCTCTAGCCAGGCTCGCAGAGACCGTGCAAGCGGGACCATAGGGACCACCGGCGTACCCACGGTGGGGCAGCGAGGTGGAATGCAGGTACCGGGCTGGGGCGGCTGTCTCGTGGAGGCGGCCCGCAGCGAGGTGAGAGTGTGCTGTGCAACACTTACCTGATTCCACAGGTGGGCAGGAGGAACGTGAGGAGGTCGTCCACTGCTGCCCGCTGGCGAAGGGGGAGGATGAGTGTGGTCCGGCGTTTGACCGGCCACAACTCTCCGAGCCCCCTGAGGACCCAGAGATGGAGGAAATTGCTCTTTTATTGAAAATTTGGGTACCGGCGGAACAGAAACAAAACGGAACACAAAATTCTCCTCCCGACCCTCCTCCGGGGGATGGAGCGGTGCGGTCACCGTCTCCAGAAGAGCAGTCCTCCCCATCTCCGGGTCGCCCGTCTCAGGGCCGCTTGCCCTTGCCCCTGCCTTTGCCACCTCTCTTGGCAGGAGCCTGGACGGGCTGGGCGGCCTGCTTGCGCCCGGCTCCACGACGTCGCTTGGGTGGAGGCTGCTGCTGCGACGTGGGAGCGGAGGCAGACGCAGGCGGCCGCCCTCGGCGACGAGCAGACTGAGGTGCTGCCGGCGGCGGGGTGGAGACAGCAGCTGACCGCCGTGGCAGGATGTGACTGATGGCCTCAGTCTGCTTCTGTGCGGCCGAGAACTGCTGGGCGAAGTTCTGGACCGCGTCGCCGAAGAGGCCGGTCTGGGAGACGGGGGAGTTAAGGAACCTGATCTTGTCGGTCTCCCTCATGTCTGCCAGACACAGCCAGAGATGGCGTTCCTGGACCACCATAGTGGACATCGCACGACCCACGGCCCGCGCCGTAACCTTCGTCGCACGAAGCGCGAGGTCCGTTGCGGTTCTCAGTTCTTGGAGAACTGCGGGATCGTGACCACCCTCGTGCAGGTTCTTCAGTGCCTGGGCCTGATGAACCTGCAACAACACCATAGCGTGTAAGGCGGAGCCTGCCTCTCCACAAGCCTGGTAGGCCTTTCCGATCAGATCGGACGAGTACCTACAGGCTCGGGAGGGGAGACACGGGTTCCCCCTGGATGTGGAGTTAGGGCACAGTTGCATAGCAACGGCCCGTTCCACGGGAGGAACCTGCGTGTAACCCTTTGCAGGTCCGCCATCGAGGGTGGTGAGAGAGGAGGATCCACTGGGCCGGTTTCGGGCAGTAAAAGGTGCCGTCCACGACCTAGTGAGCTCCTCGTGCACCTCCGGGAAGAAAGGAACCGGGGTGGGGCGCTGAGAACCAGCACGGGCCACCCCGAGAAACCAATCATCCAACCTTGAAGGTTCGGGACACGGTGGAGGGTTCCACACGAGCCCGATCTTCTCGGCGGCCCGGGAAAGCATGGCCATCATCTCCGGATCCGTATCGGGCACAGCGGATCTTCCCGAAGGAGCCCCCTGCGCCGACACGTCATCTCCAGAGAAGTCTGACCCTCCCTCCGATGCAGCGATGGACATCTGATCATCAAGGGGAGCCCCGAAGGATACGGATGGTGCACATCTCGAGGACGGCCCACCACGTTCCGACGGCAGCTCTACTGGCTGCGGAGTGCGTGAGGGATGAGGGTTCCCCGGGGGTTGGTTCCCTGGGGGAAGCGCGCTCACCGTAACCCTCAAATCACCCGCGCTACTGCCTGAAGTAACCCTCTGTGGAGGGTTAGATCGAGGCAGAGGCACGGGGACTCCACCCCTTGCGAGATGGAGTCTAGACCGCAACTCCGAGATGGTCATGTTCCCGCAGTGAGAACATGAGTCATCCACCAACGCTGCCTCAGCGTGCTGAACGCCCAAACACGAGATACAGCGCTGGTGACCATCCCTTGGTGACAGGTAACCACCGCATCCAGAAACACACAGATAGAATGTCATCTTGAAAAAGACGCAAGCTCTATCTGTGTTTGCTCTTTCAGAAGGACGCTCTCCTTGGTGCTGAAGCACGCAGGGGGCGGGGTCGCGGCGACACAGTCAGGGGGTGGGTGCAGCCTGACGTGCGCGCTCTCTCACACGAAGGCGCTCTCTTACCAGCCGTAAGAACGGCTTTTCAGCGCTCTCCACCTAGCGCACCGAACCAGCTGTGAGAACAGCCTTTGTGATTGCTCTAGACCAGGGGTGTCCAATCCTGATCCTGGAGGGCCACTGTCCTGCAAAGTTTAGCTCCAACCCCAATTAAACACACCTGAACCAGCTAATCAAGGTCTTATTAGGCATACTAGAAACTTCTATACAGGTGTTGAGGCAAGTAAGAGCTAAACTCTGCAGGACAGTGGCCCTCCAGGACCGCGTTCGGACACCCCTGCTCTAGACAAACAACACAGAGAGATGATCCGAAAACCACGCGACCGCTGCTGTGCCGTCACACCAACACCGACTGAAGAGATCGCTTCCGAAAGGCGGCTTCCGTCTTCAGTCAGGACTGCGAAGTAGTGAGTGATATCTGGCGTTACCATCTACCACCCGGCTCCGAAGCAAAAGGTTGATTTGATACAATCACCTGTGTCTCATTTATACCCGCACGGCGTGGCATGAGCACCTGGTGCAATCATTGCATGCCAATGTGCATTGGCTCGTTTAGTTACACTCGAAGTAGATTGGCTCTCGCGAGCGAGATTCCTATTCGTCGGTACTCCGACGTGGCGTCGAGAGTGACCGACTGAATGGGAACTGAGGTTTCTATAGGTGAACTAAATTCTCAAACTAAGAATAAGACTTGGCTTAGTTGAATAAATATTTTAAATTCAAACCTGGGCTGCGTTTCTCAAAAGCATCATTCGCCTAAGTTGATCGTAGAGACCAACTGGTGGCTATGATTATCTAGATAAAATATATCTAGGCTTATGATGCTTTTGAGAAACGTAGCCCAGCACAGTGCAATACAACATGATTCAAAGACAGTGGATTCTAGAATAAGGCTTTCCTGTAGCTCCTGTTGTTCAAACAGTAGAGCGTGGCGCTGGCAACACCAAGGTCATGGGTTCGATTCACAGGGGAAAGCAAGAACTGATCAAATGTAAAATGTGTACCTTGAATGCAATGTAAGATAAAAGCTTCTGCCAAATGCATAAATGTTAATGTAAGGCACATAAATGTGGAACTTCTAATAGTAAAACTTGTGTGAGCCTTGTTTTAGTAAAACAAATTGCAGATATGTCTAATATGATATACTTACCAAGCAGGATCAAACGAGGAGTCACAGGCAGTTTATCCGTCTTCTTGAGGTCAGCAGGAGTGGCAGACATCTATAGTCAAAAATAACAATTTATGACATTTTTGGAGTCTGAAGTTCAAGTTTGCTTGCATTTTATAGGGAAACAGACATAATTTCTTCATTAAAATATCTTCATCTGTGCCCCTTGAATTCTTATGAATTTTAGAAAGCATAAGGGTGAGTAAATTTGAGTGAATTTCATTTTTGGCTGAACCATTCCTATACAGGTGTAATTTCAAGAACTAACAACCACAATGAAAGACAAACACAAAGACAAACTTACATTTTCTCGTAGAATGAGTCCTTCATGCTTTTCTGCGAAGTGAGCCATTAGGAGTTGAACCACTAGATAAAAAAAGAGATGTTTTGTAAAGAACAGATAGCTTAACTAGCCGATCCCATCTATTCACGTTAAATACGTCTTCATAAAACGGCTGTTGCAGATGCGGTCCAAGATTGGCATGCCGCGAATAGTTGTGTGATCAAACCAGTAGCGGTTTGCAAAATCATATGCAGTAATTATACTACAACAAGAATTGTACATTTCGTACCTCACTTACCATTAACAGACAAAAAGATTAGCACATGAAAACTTCGCTTGTGTGTGTGTGTGTCTGTGCAAATGAGCTCACGACTCGCGAGCAATTTGATTGCTATCGTATAACGTTACCCGTTCACTAACTTAACCGGCTTCTAGCCTATTTAAAATTACAAAGGCTTCACTTGATCTTTATAATATTATTTTTAGAAGCAACGTTACTTGAAGGTTAAAATCGGACGTAGTGGCAAACACTAGCAGATAGGCTAACGTAAGTTACATGACTCTGGCGCACGTTAAAAGTTACCACACAACAAAAAACAATCGATTTTGTTCACTCCTACCGAGTCCCAGTCATATTTTGATGGATAACGTTTAGTAAAATATCGATTTTGGATGACAATGAGGGATACTTACCTGTATCTGATGCTTGCATGTACAATCGATTCGTCGGTCGCTCAATCACCCCTTTACCTAGAGTCGCCAGATTTAAATAACAGTAGTGTTATTTGATGTTAAGTTGTAATATTTTAAAGTAATAAGTAATTTAAAAAGAGGCAAATACAATCATAAATAGTTGCAAACTTACCTCGTGTAGATAATCCAAAATTCCGCCTTTTTCACGTTGGAAAAAAAATATAGTATGATTCTGTTAAATAACAGTGCAATACTGTTGTTGGTCGACCACGCAACCCGAAGTGAACAAGTCTTCCCATGATGCAATGTAAATAACAGCAACTTGCTGTTATTACTTGAAAACATCATTTTACTGTTAAATTTCCATGTAAATTTACAGGAATTTTTTACAGTGTGTATAACATTGCTCACACTCCTTTTATTTATTTGTAAATTTTTGCAAGAAGTAAAAGTTACATGTGGCTTCAACAAGATTTTATACTTTAATGTTTATACTATAGTGTAATTTGTAATTTGTCTCAAAACACCTCTTGAAGTGCTTTGAGTGATCGGACTATCACTTTTGCTCACGCGCCAGCAATTGACCCTGTGCATGCTAATTTTGACATACATGTCAACCTATAGGTTGCTGACCCCTGTACTGTATTAGTATTCAATATTCTCAATTCATTTGTTTAAGAAATTAGCTAACAATAGTAATTAGTAATATTTCTATTTTTATGTTTGCAGATCTGCAGAACCTGAGGATGACAAGTTAAGTCTTCCTACAGAGACCTTTCAAAGGTGGAACTAGTATATTAAGGAAATTATAACTTTATTTTTGTTTAGCTGCAAAAATACAGTATATGTATGTGTATATAAATCTGTAATTCAAAACATCTGTAATTCTCTTTCAAGTTCTGGGGACATTTTGAATTCAATCAGCTGTAAAGTTGATAAACCAACACCTTTTCCATCTGTGTGTCAAGAACCGACATATTCATTAGAGGCATGCAACAGTGGCAGCGTCAAAAGAAATCTTCCCCTAAATCCAGACTAAA
The DNA here is from genome assembly GCF_949357685.1 of Gobio gobio. Lineage (NCBI taxonomy): Eukaryota > Metazoa > Chordata > Actinopteri > Cypriniformes > Gobionidae > Gobio > Gobio gobio. Next base: position 76,506,048 of record NC_137097.1, on the reverse strand, counting down.
GGTGACCTTCTTTGGGGAAGCAGGCATAGACACTGGTGCCCTACGCAAAGAGTTCCTAACAGGTACAAATAGTTGTTTGTAATGTTGAAAGCAGACATTGAACAGATTTTCAATTTACTCTTAATTGCTGTTGTCTAGAAATGCTTGCAGAGATTGAAAGAAGACTATTCATCTGTGGAGCAGACAAAAGGGGAAAGAATCCCCTCTACTGTGTTAACAGCGTGGACCAGAATTACTTCAGGTAGAATAGTACTTCTAGTTCTGTCTTATTTAATTTACAATCATTTTTGTTACTTGGCTGATACAGAGTACCTGTATTGCCATTGCATTGTATTTATAAAAAGGGGTGTACTCACTTCAGAGAGAGAGAGAGAGAGAGAGATAGAGAGAGAGAGAGAGAGAGAGAGAGAGAGAGAGAGAGAGAGAGAGAGAGAGAATCTATATATATATATATATATATATATATATATCTCCTCCTTGAACTGCCACCTTAACGTGGTGGAGGGGTTTGAGTACCCGAATGAACCTAGGAGCTACGTTGTCCGGGGCTATATGCCCCTGGTAGGGTCTCCCATGGCAAACAGGTCCTAGGGGACGGGTCAGACTAAGAGCAGTTCAAAACCCCCTTATGACGACTAGGAAAACGAGGACCGTGACATTGTTGGTACGGCGCAGCCGGGGCCCCACCCTGGAGCCAGGCCTGGGGTTGGGGGTCGTATGCAAGCGCCTGGTGGCCGGGCCTTCCCCAAAGGAACAACGAGGGGACACCTTCCCGTGGGCCCACCACTCACAGGAGGGACCGTAAGGGGCCAGTGCAGAGAAAATCAGGCAGCAGTCGAAGGCGGGAGCCTAGACGACCCGATCCCTGACTGCAGCCCGGGTGGTTGTGGAGGCAAAAACTCGGGCCTGGGAGGAGTTTGGTGAGGCAAGATATATAATAATATGTAAAATATTTTGTTCATTCACTGTGGTTTTAGGAGTGCAGGGGAAATCATAGCAGTCAGTTTGGCACAAGGTGGGCCTCCCCCAGCTTTTATGCGCGAGTGGTGTTTTCGATACCTCTGCTCTGGTGATTGTGACAGCATACAGGTGTCTACCAGTGATGTCACAGATTTGGAGTTCTCACTGCTTATTGAAAAGGTACATTTTACATATGAGACAACTTGACATATGTACAAATGTCAAGCATAAGATTCAAATGGATTAAAAGTTACTACATTTAAGAATTTAATTTTGCTGCGTTCAGATTAACAACTCAACAGATGACTTGAGCGACCTCACTGATGAAATTCTGAACTGTGGGTACACTGGGGAAGTGTCTCTTGAAAAAAAGAACCGCATCATCAGGTTGTTTTAATTTTTGGAAATCATGGTTATGAGAACTTGTTTATTTTTTAACTACAATTTTAGAGTGATTTGTATGCCAGTAATAACAAGCATGATGTTTATTGCATGATTATTTAACAGTTAGTATTGTAAAGAGTAATGTTAAACAATTTTAGTAATCATTTTCCTGATAAAACCCATTTAATATTACCATGACTCTTTAGGGCCATTGTGCTTCATTCTACCTTGCGAGTTATCCCCATGCTTGATCAGCTTCGAAAAGGCCTGCAACTCTATGATCTCCTGAGAGTTATGGAAAGACACCCAGAGCTTTGTCTTCCACTGTTTGTACCAGGGGAAAATGATGACAGGGTAAACAAAATTATTATCATTGTTTTTGGGTTATTATAGCCGAAAATTACAATTATGCCATTGTGCACTAACCCTAATGCCGTTCCACACCCATAAGACCTTCGTTCATCTTCGGAACACAAATTAAGATATTTGTGTTGAAATCCGATGGTTCATTGAGGCCTGCATAGCCAGCAATAACATTTCCTCTCTCTCACGATCCATTAATTTACTAAAAACATATTTAAATCAGTTCATGTGAGTACAGTAGTTCAATATTAATATTATAAAGTGACAAGTTTTTTTGTTTGTTTGTTTTTGGTGCAGCAAAAAAACAAAACGCCTTATGTAGTGATGGCCAATTTCAAAACGCTGCTTCATGAAGCGTTATGAATCTTGAGTCAATTCATGATTCAAGTCGCGTATAAAAAAAATCTCGGCTGAAATCACGTGACTTTCGCGCTCCAAACCATTGATCTGACACTAGATTCATAACGCTCCGAAGCTTCATGAAGCAGTGTTTTGAAACTATTATAAGTTCTTATTTTTATTTATTTTTGGCGCACCAAAAATATTCTTGTTGCTTTATAATATTAATATTGAACCACTGTACTCACATGAACTGATTTAAATATGTTTTTATTACATTTATGGATCTTGAGAGACAATGTCATTTCTGGCTATGCAGGCCTCACTGAGCCATCGGATTTCAACAAAAATATCTTAATTTGTGTTTTGAAGACTAACGGAGGTCTTACAGGTGTGGAACAGCATGAGGGTGAGTGATGACATCATTTTCATTTTTGGGTGAGCTAACCCTTTTTAAAATTGTAGACGACCATTAGTAAGGCTTGTGGTCCAAAAAAGAACATTAGAACAACTCCAAGGTGATTAATAAAAACCTGCAGAAACCCTGTGATGATTAAATTTGTTTGAACTATCTGTTCCAATGCAAACAAATCTGTTAATGTCTGTTTAAGGTTGATGCGGCATTCATTTTGGAAAATTGCCACCCAAGCTTAAGTGAGAGGGGCTCTGTAAAGTACATCAAGGAAATTAACGTCATGAACTTTTTCCAGGACTTCCTACAGGAGTTGGAGGATAGTGGTATGTCTATGACAACATGTACAGATGGTACTCAACCAGGTCTTTTGCTGCCATGGGTACCATCTTAGGTACCGATGCAGTTTTTGTGGCAAATGCATGCACATCTTTTGACCTCTAAGTGGTGCTTTAAGGCCCATTATACCATGGTCTTTTTGCACACGCACACACACAAGCGTGACACTCGCTCGCTGTCTTTGACACGAACGCATAAACCGTCACTTCATGGGAATTTACGGTTTCATTTGATCATCTAATGAACACAGACACTCAAAGATGTTCATGGAAACCCGTGAAAGTTTGGTTTAAAAAATTTAAATTGACAGAATACATTAGGCTACTGTTGTAGCCTACAGTAGATTTAGCTACGTCTTTGTCATAATACGTCTCTACTAATAATAATTATTCCTAGATGGTAGATTTATTTTTCCCTTGAACTTTTTTATAAACAATGTATACTTCTAAACAGCATAAAGCCTTTAAATGTTAATGTATTATTTACTTATGATTAGCATCATAAAAAATAAACTTAATCCATTTAATAATTTTTTTTTTTAAATAGTAAAATAAAAAATAAACATTTAGCTGTGGTACTAAAATTGGTACTGAGTACCGTACAATTTTTTAATGGTATTGGTACCGACTACTGGATAATATGTACTGTAAAAAAACTCTATATAAATTAAGTTGACTTGACGTATGTATTTTTTTTTTTTTTCAAGAACCAGGTGAAGATACAGAAGACATGAATGTTGGCAAAGTCATGCAGTGGATGACAGGCCAGAGACACAAGCCTATTCTTCCAAATGAGCTAAGGGACTTCAGCATCACAGTCAAGTTCTTTCATGATTGTGACACAACTCACACTATTTGTTTTCCATCTGTCAGTGCATGTACTCGCACCATTACATTTCCTACAGCTCACCTGAAAACATTTCATGACTTTAAATTTGTTATGGAAATGGCTGTGAGGCATGCTGAATCATTTGATAATGTCTAAGTAAGCATAGGTCAGCTTTTGAAAAGTGCCTTTTGTTAGCAGTAGAGTAAAATTGTGTTCCTTAGGATATTTTCTTGTTGAAATAAATTTGGGCACATTCCTAATGTTAACCAAAGACAAATACCTTATTTCGAAAGGCACAGACAATGAATAATATTCAACAGAGCACAATAGAAGGGGCTCTGTAGAATGCATTATTAATTATCTGTGCCTTTCCGAATAAGGTATTTGGTTTTGGCACATACCTACTTAATATTTTCTGTTCTATGTAATACAAAAAATAGGTTTGGCTGGATAATCTCTTTATTTTTAATATAATTCCTTGTATTAAGTGTTAACATCTTCATGTAAATTCTTCTAATTCTACACAAAATGTCATTTTTCATGTCTGAGTATGTACGTGTCATGAAATTCTATAAAATATCAGTAAGTGTTAATCTTCATGTAAATTCTTATAAATATCTTCTAAACAACATTTATAATGATTACGTATTTAATGTACAAACATATGTACATGAATATGTACAAACTTTTTTTAAATTGTCCACTGTCATTGTGTTGTCAACATTCTTTTAACATATTGAAGCAAAGATGTATAAATATCTCTTCCATAAGAGTCAGATGGTGCAAGAGGATCAATTGTTGATTTTACAATTTCCATCTCAGCAGCAGTCAGTGGGCACTGAATTTCTGGTACGTAAACTCCTCCAGCTTTATCTACGCTGTCAAATGTCTCCCAGTCTGTTCCAAACAGCTCCAGATTCTTAAATGTAGTATAGAAAACAATTGCATTATACTTTACGCAACAGTAACAAATAATTTGACAACAGCAAAAGTTTATAGAAATTAATAAATTTAACCTGCAATTCCTCCTCATCCTGGGTTGAGTTCTGCATGTGTCCCAAAACCCACAGCTGGTTAGGGGTGAGTCCACCTTCAGACCGTAATGGGTGATTATCCCAGCCTTCAGAAAAAGTCCAAGGGGGCGCTGCAGGCGTGGGATGAATACATAGTGCGTACAGAACAAATTAAGAGAATCAGATAAGTCCAACAAACCATCTTCCTCGAGGCTGTGGAGAACGTCATAATACAGCTGTGTTACACCAAGCCAGACGTCTCGCCACAGACGTTCAATTCTAAAAGGTGGAAAGATTTTTGGTTACACTTTGTTGGTGACACTTTAAAATAAATCACATTTGTTAAAGGGATAGTTCACCCAAAAATGAAAATTCTGTTAATGTTGACAATTACAACTTAAAATTTTACTGTGCAAGTAAATGTTGAAATGATCAAAGATTAATAAATGCTATAGAGTTTAGTTAGTTAATTAATTTAATACGAACTAAGAATGAACTAGTATTAAAGGGTTAGTTCATTCAAAAATGTTATGTCATTAATGACAGTTTAAGATATTTTAGATTTAGCCCGAGAGCTTTCTGTCCCTCCATTGAAAATGTATGTGCGGTATACTGTCCATGTCCAGAAAGGTAATAAAAACATCATCAAAGTAGTCCATGTGACATCAGTGGGTTAGTTAGAATTTTTTGAAGCATCGAAAATACATTTTGGTCCAAAAATAACAAAAACTACGACTTTATTCAGCATTGTCTTCTCTTCCGTGTCTGTTGTCAATCCGCGTTCACGGCTCCGCAGCTAACGTGTTATCTGGTGCGCACGAGCTTCGTTTACAGTCTAGGTGCGTTCCATTCGACAGGGTCCCTACACACCTTTCTGGACATGGACAGTATACCGTACATACATTTTCAATGGAGGGACAGAAAGCTAAAATATCTTAAACTGTGTTCCGAAGATGAACGGAGATCTTACGGCTGTGGAAGGACATGAGGGTGAGTCATTAATGACAATTCTCATTTTTGGGTGAACTAACCCTTAAACTAATGAAACCCTTAAACCTGTAAGACTTTGTACAGTGGAACATTAGAGTCACTGCATTTTTTGCTAACATTCTGTTTTGGTGTTCCACAAAATAAAGTCGTACAGGTTTAATATACAAGGATAAATTATGTAATGTTTTGGCTAAAGTATTCATAAATTCTATAAATTAAATGTTTATTATAAAATTGTCATAAATCTGCTTATCCAAATTTAATGCAATGAGCTGTCAGCTGTCATTTCTTACCTTTGATTATGTACACTTTTGCCAGCGATGAAGCTCCCTCTTCCTGTGCCTTTCACTCTGAACATGGTTTCTGCAACTTTCACATTTTCCACACCTTCATCACCCCTTACCCTATATAAATGCAACAATAATAATAACAACAACATTTAAAACAAAACAACATGAACAGTCACTGAACATTAACAGACACTCCACGTATAAAGACAGGTAGACCTGCCTTTAAGAGACTTTGACATTACTTAAATGGAAACAAGGGATTGGGGAGCAGCAAAACTAGTTTATACGACTTGCCTTGAAGGCCAGCCATGGTTCTGCACAGACTTAAGAAAGAATGCAAGGGCAGTGCATGAGCAGTTGTTAGCTGCTGGTTCCAGGTACATGATCTATATAAAGACAAAGATGAGGCATATACAAATATATATATACATTTTTAAAAAATTAAACTAAAACAAATGCCGAACTAAGAGACTAGACTACCTGTGGCTGTTATTAATATTTTGTTTTAAAATGAACCTACCTTTCGTGAGTACCCATCTATCCCCCCGAATATGACAATGTTGTACCTAAAAAGAAAAAAGGTTTGATTTTTTTTTATTTTTGTTTTTGGTCTGATTTTTTTGGGGGGGAAAAACAATTTGTATTGTATAATATTACAGTTATTAGATATCCTTACACATAAAATAACTGTACCTTATGAGTTTGTGATTGGTGTCAATATGGACCAAGGACAAAGGATGTTGTACGAAATATGTCCTCCTTACAATGCACCCCAGCTGTGTCATCCTTTCTAAAATGCCAGGAGCATCCACTCTATGCATGGAGTCTTTTATGCGGGTCCATTGAACTCGGTGTCCCTCTGCTTGCAGGAAACCTTTTACCATCCTATAGCCTGCATTTGGTACTCTTCTTTTGATGGCCACAATGGCATTGTCCAATTCCTGGTCAGTTAGGGTACTATAAGTACTTTTTGTAGAAAGACCTAATTCACGCATTCGGCGGAAGATGGTTGACTGGCTGACTCCTAAAATGTTTGCAATGCAAGAAATTGGTAAAGACATGTCAATGAGTCGGGACAGCAGTTCCTCAGAAACAATGTACTTAGGCCGGCCTCGTCCACCAGCAGATTCTGTGATTAGAATTGGTGAGGCCTCTTGTTCAAGAGCTGCATGAACTTTGCTTTGTAGAGTCAGAAGGGTCTCCAAAATGTCACAAGGCACCTCTAAAATTGTGGATGCAGATGTCAAAATAAAGACTTCCTGGTTTAGGATGTAGTGAAAATAGTCAAGGTCCAGCTGATGCCCATTTACAACATTACTTACTGTTGACCTGAGGCGTTCAAATATTTGTGTCATCAATGGTTCCTGTGAATGACAGAAGAATTCAATATGTTAAAATATTACTGTCCGGAACCCTGGGGACTGCAGTTTAACTTTTTAAAAGCTTTGTTTTAAAGGTATGCTATGTTTTTTTTACGTCACTATTGGATCACTTGAGCTACACTGACCCAATGATAAACAATAAAAACTTAAGCAATAAATGACATGCTATAGTTGTTGGGCATGACACGCATTGATTATGTTTAAAGCATTATTTTATTAAGTAAAATGAAGTGCAATTCCGCAAAGTGACGAAATCTGACATAAAAAAACAGCACTATTGCATCGTGAATTAATAAAGCAGTAGCATAATCTATTAATACAATCATTTTAACAAGTATTTCTCAGAGAAACTGCACTTACTGACTGTAACTACTAAGAACCTATCTAATATGGCAATTTGTATATTATTATTGTTGATTTTGCAAGTGATAACTGAAAGTATTATTATGCAACTTTCTTTGAGAGGCAATTCTGATATGTCCTATGTTTTATATATTTCCGTATTATTTATTATGTTTTCTGATGTATAATTTCCATTCTGTTTCTTTAATGGTTACGCCCACTTGTTGTTGCGGAAAATTGAACTTGAACAGATTCGGCCATAGGAAGAAAGGGAGAAACAGTTTTCTTACCGTCTTGTCTGTCAATTTATGGATAAAACTTGTGATTAAACGTTTAAGGCAACACAAGATAAAGGTTTGACAAGTATAATATAGGATACAGGAATCAACAGGATTTTTGTACATTTTTGTGTTTGATTAATCTCGCACTTGTTTACGGATTTTTGACTGACTTCTTTGACGAGTTAGAACCCATTTTTCCTGCCACTATAATACAAGTGAAGTTAACAAAGGACTTTGCATCAACAGTACCGTTACACTAGCCTAACGTTACACCGGACCTGTTATGACCGTGACGGAATTCACGACACACTATCGTTAAATATGTCTCGACCAATATATCTGAAAAATACAGCGACAGCGGACATTATTGAGTCCAATAAACTAACATGTTTAATGACATTCAATGTTTCAATGAGGGAAGAACAAGATAACTTACCTGAGGCGGCGTGAGGGAACTCCCTTGACCAGCCATTTTTTCAGTGGCGCGAAAAAAAGCCGGTCCCTTTGACAGTGACAGGATCAGTGACAGTGACAGGTGAGTGACAGGATCAGGGCGCGCGCGCTCACTGTGTGATCGATGTATCTCACTCGTATATTAATGCCTGTGACAGCGGTGACGTAATTTTGACAGTAGATTGTCGCTTCATGATTCGTACTCGTAAACAAGACTTCGTACTCGTAACCCAGCAATCGTAAAACTATGTTTTGTGTTTGTGTAAACTACACTAGTCGTAATTTTTGGAGTCGCACTCAAACAAACGTGGCACATGTCGTGTCTGTACCTGTTTTGACCATAGATTCTGGAATCGTACCATCAAAGTCACGATTAAACTCACTGATTTTGTACAATTTTTAGAAATACGCACGTACGAGTTTTATTTATGCACGTGTTATTATTGACAGTCTTTTTATTCCATAATGGGGCAGACTCTGGAGGGGGATCAGGGGATGGAGAGGACTCTGGAGTAGGCTCAGGGGCTGGGAAGGACTCTGGAGTAGTTTCAGGAGATGGGGCTGACTCTGGAGGGGGCTCAGGGGCTGGGGAGGATTCAGGAGTACGCTAAGGTGCTGGGGAGGACTCTGGAGCGAGCTCAGGGGATGGGGAGGACTCTGGAGTAGTCTCAGGGGATGGGGCAGACTCTGGAGGGGGCTCAGGGGCTGGGGAGGATTCTGGAGGGGGCTCAGGGGCTGGGGAGAACTCTGGAGTAGTCTCAGGGGATGGGGCAGACTCTGGAGGGGGCTCAGGGGCTGGGGAGGATTCAGGAGTACGCTAAGGTGCTGGGGAGGACTCTGGAGCGAGCTCAGGGGATGGAGAGGACTCTGGAGTAGTCTCAGGGGATGGGGCAGACTCTGGAGGGGGCTCAGGGGCTGGGGAGGATTCAGGAGTACGCTAAGGTGCTGGGGAGGACTCTGGAGCGAGCTCAGGGGATGGGGAGGACTCTGGAGTAGTCTCAGGGGATGGGGCAGACTCTGGAGGGGGCTCAGGGGCTGGGGAGGATTCTGGAGGGGGCTCAGGGGCTGGGGAGAACTCTGGAGTAGTCTCAGGGTATGGGGCAGACTCTGGAGCCAGCTCAAGGGCTGAGGAGGACAATGGAGTAGGCTCAGGGGATGGGGCAGACTCTGGAGGGGGCTCAGGGAATGGGGAGGACCCTGGAGTAGGCTCAGTGGGTGGGGAGGACTCTGGAGTAGTTTCAGGGGATGGGGCAGACTCTGGAGGGGGCTCAGGGGCTGGGGAGGATTCTGGAGTAGGCTCAGGGGCTAGGGAGGACTCTGGAGCGGGCTCATGGGATGGGGAGGACTCTGGATTAGTCTCAGGGGATGGGGCAGACCCTGGAGGGGGATCGGGAATGAGGAGGACTCTGGAGTAGGCTCAGGGGCTGGGGAGGACTCTGGAGTAGTCTCAGGGGATGGGGCAGACTCTGGAGGGGGCTCAGGGGATGGGGAGGACTCTGGAGTAGGCTCAGGGGATGGAGAGGACTCTAGAGTAGGCTCAGGGGCTGGGGAGGACTCTGGAGTAGTTTCAGGGAATGGGGCTGACTCTGGAGTAGGCTCAGGGGCTGGGGAGGACTCTGGAGTAGTTTCAGGGGATGGGGCTGACTCTGGAGGGGGCTCAGGGGCTGGGGAGGATTCTGGAGTAGGCTCAATTGCTGAGGAGGACTCTGGAGCGAGCTCAGGGGATAGGGAGGACTCTGGAGTAGTCTCATGGGATGGGGTAGACTCTGGAGGGGGCTCAAGGGATGGGGCACACTCTGGAGTAGGCTCAGGGGCTGGGGAGGACTCAGAAGTAGTTTCAGGGGATGGGGCAAACTCTGGAGGGGGCTCTGGGGCTGGGGAGGATTCTGGAGTAGGCTCAGGGGCTGGGGAGGACTCTGGAGTTGGCTCAGGGGATGGGGAGGACTCTAGAGTAGGCTCAGGGGCTGGGGAGGACTCTGGAGTAGTTTCAGGGAATGGGGCTGACTCTGGAGTAGGCTCGGGGGCTGGGGAGGACTCTGGAGTAGTTTCAGGGGATGGGGCTGACTCTGGAGGGGGCTCAGGGGCTGGGGAGGATTCTGGAGTAGGCTCAATTGCTGAGGAGGACTCTGGAGCGAGCTCAGGGGATAGGGAGGACTCTGGAGTAGTCTCAGGGGATGGGGTAGACTCTGGAGGGGGCTCAGGGGATGGGGCACACTCTGGAGTAGGCTCAGGGGCTGGGGAGGACTCAGAAGTAGTTTCAGGGGATGGGGCAAACTCTGGAGGGGGCTCTGGGGCTGGGGAGGATTCTGGAGTAGGCTCAGGGGCTGGGGAGGACTCTGGAGTAGTTTCAGGGGATGGGGCAAACTCTGGAGGGGGCTCTGAGGCTGGGGAGGATTCTGGAGTAGGCTCAGGGGCTAGGGAGGACTCTGGAGTAGGCTCAGGGGATGGGGCAGACTCTGGAGGGGGTTCAGGGGATGGGGAGGAATCTGGAGTAGGCTCAGGGGCTGGGGAGGAATCTGGAGTAGGCTCAGGGGCTGGGGAGGACTCTGGAGTAGGCTCAGGGGATGGGGCAGACTCTGTAGTAGGATCAGGGGCTGGGGAGGACACTGGAGTAGGCTCAGGGGCTGGGGAGGACTCTGGAGTAGTTTCAGGGGATGGGGCTGACTCTGGAGGGGGCTCAGGGGCTGGGGAGGATTCTGGAGTAGGCTCAGGTGCTGGGGAGGACTCTGGAGCGAGCTCAGGGGATGGGTAGGACTCTGGAGTAGTCTCAGGGGATGGGGCAGACTTTGGAGGGGGCTCATGGGCTGGGGATGATTCTGGAGGGGGCTCAGGGGCTGGGGAGAACTCTGGAGTAGTCTCAGGGGATGGGGCAGACTCTGGAGCAGGCTCAAGGGCTGGGGAGGACTCTTGAGTAGGCTCAGGGGATGTGGCACACTCTGGAGGTGGCTCTGGGGCTGGGGAGGATTCTGGAGTAGGCTCAGGGGCTGGGGAGGACTCTGGAGCGGGCTCAGGGGATGGGGAGGACTCTGGAGTAGGCTCAGGGACTGGGGAGGACTCTGGAGTAGGCTCAGGGGGTGGGGCAGACTTTGGAGTAGGCTCAGGGGCTGGGGAGGACTCTGGAGTAGGCACAGGGGTTGGGGAGGATTCTGGAGTAGTTTCAGGGGATGGGGCTGACTCTGGAAGGGGCTCAGGGGCTGGGGAGGATTCTGGAGCGGGCTCAAGGGCTGGGGAGGACTCTGGAGCGAGCTCAGGGGATGGGGAGGACTCTGGAGTAGTCTCAGGGGATGGGGCAGACTTTGGAGGGGGCTCAGGGGCTGGGGAGGATTCTGGAGCGAGCTCAGGGGATGGGGAGGACTCTGGAGTAGTCTCAGGGGATGGGGCAGACTCTGGAGGGGGCTCAGGGGCTGGGGAGGATTCTGGAGGGGGCTCAGGGGCTGGGGAGAACTCTGGAGTAGTCTCAGGGGATGGGGCAGACTCTGGAGCCAGCTCAAGGGCTGAGGAGGACAATGGAGTAGGCTCAGGGGATGGGGCAGACTCTGGAGGGGGCTCAGGGAATGGGGAGGACCCTGGAGTAGGCTCAGTGGGTGGGGAGGACTCTGGAGTAGTTTCAGGGGATGGGGCAGACTCTGGAGGGGGCTCAGGGGCTGGGGAGGATTCTGGAGTAGGCTCAGGGGCTAGGGAGGACTCTGGAGCGGGCTCATGGGACGGGGAGGACTCTGGATTAGTCTCAGGGGATGGGGCAGACCCTGGAGGGGGATCGGGAATGAGGAGGACTCTGGAGTAGGCTCAGGGGCTGGGGAGGACTCTGGAGTAGTCTCAGGGGATGGGGCAGACTCTGGAGGGGGCTCAGGGGATGGGGAGGACTCTGGAGTAGGCTCAGGGGATGGAGAGGACTCTAGAGTAGGCTCAGGGGCTGGGGAGGACTCTGGAGTAGTTTCAGGGAATGGGGCTGACTCTGGAGTAGGCTCAGGGGCTGGGGAGGACTCTGGAGTAGTTTCAGGGGATGGGGCTGACTCTGGAGGGGGCTCAGGGGCTGGGGAGGATTCTGGAGTAGGCTCAATTGCTGAGGAGGACTCTGGAGTGAGCTCAGGGGATAGGGAGGACTCTGGAGTAGTCTCATGGGATGGGGTAGACTCTGGAGGGGGCTCAAGGGATGGGGCACACTCTGGAGTAGGCTCAGGGGCTGGGGAGGACTCAGAAGTAGTTTCAGGGGATGGGGCAAACTCTGGAGGGGGCTCTGGGGCTGGGGAGGATTCTGGAGTAGGCTCAGGGGCTGGGGAGGACTCTGGAGTAGGCTCAGGGGATGGGGAGGACTCTAGAGTAGGCTCAGGGGCTGGGGAGGACTCTGGAGTAGTTTCAGGGAATGGGGCTGACTCTGGAGTAGGCTCGGGGGCTGGGGAGGACTCTGGAGTAGTTTCAGGGGATGGGGCTGACTCTGGAGGGGGCTCAGGGGCTGGGGAGGATTCTGGAGTAGGCTCAATTGCTGAGGAGGACTCTGGAGCGAGCTCAGGGGATAGGGAGGACTCTGGAGTAGTCTCAGGGGATGGGGTAGACTCTGGAGGGGGCTCAGGGGATGGGGCACACTCTGGAGTAGGCTCAGGGGCTGGGGAGGACTCAGAAGTAGTTTCAGGGGATGGGGCAAACTCTGGAGGGGGCTCTGGGGCTGGGGAGGATTCTGGAGTAGGCTCAGGGGCTGGGGAGGACTCTGGAGTAGTTTCAGGGGATGGGGCAAACTCTGGAGGGGGCTCTGAGGCTGGGGAGGATTCTGGAGTAGGCTCAGGGGCTAGGGAGGACTCTGGAGTAGGCTCAGGGGATGGGGCAGACTCTGGAGGGGGTTCAGGGGATGGGGAGGAATCTGGAGTAGGCTCAGGGGCTGGGGAGGAATCTGGAGTAGGCTCAGGGGCTGGGGAGGACTCTGGAGTAGGCTCAGGGGATGGGGCAGACTCTGTAGTAGGATCAGGGGCTGGGGAGGACACTGGAGTAGGCTCAGGGGCTGGGGAGGACTCTGGAGTAGTTTCAGGGGATGGGGCTGACTCTGGAGGGGGCTCAGGGGCTGGGGAGGATTCTGGAGTAGGCTCAGGTGCTGGGGAGGACTCTGGAGCGAGCTCAGGGGATGGGTAGGACTCTGGAGTAGTCTCAGGGGATGGGGCAGACTTTGGAGGGGGCTCATGGGCTGGGGATGATTCTGGAGGGGGCTCAGGGGCTGGGGAGAACTCTGGAGTAGTCTCAGGGGATGGGGCAGACTCTGGAGCAGGCTCAAGGGCTGGGGAGGACTCTTGAGTAGGCTCAGGGGATGTGGCACACTCTGGAGGTGGCTCTGGGGCTGGGGAGGATTCTGGAGTAGGCTCAGGGGCTGGGGAGGACTCTGGAGCGGGCTCAGGGGATGGGGAGGACTCTGGAGTAGGCTCAGGGACTGGGGAGGACTCTGGAGTAGGCTCAGGGGGTGGGGCAGACTTTGGAGTAGGCTCAGGGGCTGGGGAGGACTCTGGAGTAGGCACAGGGGTTGGGGAGGATTCTGGAGTAGTTTCAGGGGATGGGGCTGACTCTGGAAGGGGCTCAGGGGCTGGGGAGGATTCTGGAGCGGGCTCAAGGGCTGGGGAGGACTCTGGAGCGAGCTCAGGGGATGGGGAGGACTCTGGAGTAGTCTCAGGGGATGGGGCAGACTTTGGAGGGGGCTCAGGGGCTGGGGAGGATTCTGGAGGGGGCTCAGGGGCTGGGGAGAACTCTGGAGTAGTCTCAGGGGATGGGGCAGACTGTGGAGGGGGCTCAGGGGATGGGGAGGACTCTAGAGTAGGCTCAGGGGATGGGGAGAACTCTGGAGTAGTCTCAGGGGATGGGGCAGACTCTGGAGCGGGCTCAAGGGCTGGGGAGGACACTGGAGTAGGCTCAGGGGATGGGGCACACTCTGGAGTAGGTTCAGGGGCTGGGGAGGACTCTGGAGTGAGCTCAGGGGATGGGGCAGACTCTGGAGTAGTCTCAGGGGATGGGGCACACTCTGGAGTAGGCTCAGGGGCTGGGGAGGACTCTGGAATGAGCTCAGGGGATGGGGCAGACTCTGGAGTAGTCTCAGGGGATGGGGCAGACCCTGGAGGGGGATCGGGAATGAGGAGGACTCTGGAGTAGGCTCAGGGGCTGGGGAGGACTCTGGAGTAGTCTCAGGGGATGGGGCAGACTCTGGAGGGGGCTCAGGGGATGGGGAGGACTCTGGAGTAGGCTCAGGGGATGGAGAGGACTCTAGAGTAGGCTCAGGGGCTGGGGAGGACTCTGGAGTAGTTTCAGGGAATGGGGCTGACTCTGGAGTAGGCTCAGGGGCTGGGGAGGACTCTGGAGTAGTTTCAGGGGATGGGGCTGACTCTGGAGGGGGCTCAGGGGCTGGGGAGGATTCTGGAGTAGGCTCAATTGCTGAGGAGGACTCTGGAGTGAGCTCAGGGGATAGGGAGGACTCTGGAGTAGTCTCATGGGATGGGGTAGACTCTGGAGGGGGCTCAAGGGATGGGGCACACTCTGGAGTAGGCTCAGGGGCTGGGGAGGACTCAGAAGTAGTTTCAGGGGATGGGGCAAACTCTGGAGGGGGCTCTGGGGCTGGGGAGGATTCTGGAGTAGGCTCAGGGGCTGGGGAGGACTCTGGAGTAGGCTCAGGGGATGGGGAGGACTCTAGAGTAGGCTCAGGGGCTGGGGAGGACTCTGGAGTAGTTTCAGGGAATGGGGCTGACTCTGGAGTAGGCTCGGGGGCTGGGGAGGACTCTGGAGTAGTTTCAGGGGATGGGGCTGACTCTGGAGGGGGCTCAGGGGCTGGGGAGGATTCTGGAGTAGGCTCAATTGCTGAGGAGGACTCTGGAGCGAGCTCAGGGGATAGGGAGGACTCTGGAGTAGTCTCAGGGGATGGGGTAGACTCTGGAGGGGGCTCAGGGGATGGGGCACACTCTGGAGTAGGCTCAGGGGCTGGGGAGGACTCAGAAGTAGTTTCAGGGGATGGGGCAAACTCTGGAGGGGGCTCTGGGGCTGGGGAGGATTCTGGAGTAGGCTCAGGGGCTGGGGAGGACTCTGGAGTAGTTTCAGGGGATGGGGCAAACTCTGGAGGGGGCTCTGAGGCTGGGGAGGATTCTGGAGTAGGCTCAGGGGCTAGGGAGGACTCTGGAGTAGGCTCAGGGGATGGGGCAGACTCTGGAGGGGGTTCAGGGGATGGGGAGGAATCTGGAGTAGGCTCAGGGGCTGGGGAGGAATCTGGAGTAGGCTCAGGGGCTGGGGAGGACTCTGGAGTAGGCTCAGGGGATGGGGCAGACTCTGTAGTAGGATCAGGGGCTGGGGAGGACACTGGAGTAGGCTCAGGGGCTGGGGAGGACTCTGGAGTAGTTTCAGGGGATGGGGCTGACTCTGGAGGGGGCTCAGGGGCTGGGGAGGATTCTGGAGTAGGCTCAGGTGCTGGGGAGGACTCTGGAGCGAGCTCAGGGGATGGGTAGGACTCTGGAGTAGTCTCAGGGGATGGGGCAGACTTTGGAGGGGGCTCATGGGCTGGGGATGATTCTGGAGGGGGCTCAGGGGCTGGGGAGAACTCTGGAGTAGTCTCAGGGGATGGGGCAGACTCTGGAGCAGGCTCAAGGGCTGGGGAGGACTCTTGAGTAGGCTCAGGGGATGTGGCACACTCTGGAGGTGGCTCTGGGGCTGGGGAGGATTCTGGAGTAGGCTCAGGGGCTGGGGAGGACTCTGGAGCGGGCTCAGGGGATGGGGAGGACTCTGGAGTAGGCTCAGGGACTGGGGAGGACTCTGGAGTAGGCTCAGGGGGTGGGGCAGACTTTGGAGTAGGCTCAGGGGCTGGGGAGGACTCTGGAGTAGGCACAGGGGTTGGGGAGGATTCTGGAGTAGTTTCAGGGGATGGGGCTGACTCTGGAAGGGGCTCAGGGGCTGGGGAGGATTCTGGAGCGGGCTCAAGGGCTGGGGAGGACTCTGGAGCGAGCTCAGGGGATGGGGAGGACTCTGGAGTAGTCTCAGGGGATGGGGCAGACTTTGGAGGGGGCTCAGGGGCTGGGGAGGATTCTGGAGGGGGCTCAGGGGCTGGGGAGAACTCTGGAGTAGTCTCAGGGGATGGGGCAGACTGTGGAGGGGGCTCAGGGGATGGGGAGGACTCTAGAGTAGGCTCAGGGGATGGGGAGAACTCTGGAGTAGTCTCAGGGGACGGGGCAGACTCTGGAGCGGGCTCAAGGGCTGGGGAGGACACTGGAGTAGGCTCAGGGGATGGGGCACACTCTGGAGTAGGTTCAGGGGCTGGGGAGGACTCTGGAGTGAGCTCGGGATGGGGCAGACTCTGGAGTAGTCTCAGGGGATGGGGCACACTCTGGAGTAGGCTCAGGGGCTGGGGAGGACTCTGGAATGAGCTCAGGGGATGGGGCAGACTCTGGAGTAGTCTCAGGGGATGGGGCAGACTCTGGAGTAGGCTCAGGGGCTGGGGAGGACTCTGGAGTAGTCTCAGGGGATGGGGCAGACTCTGGAGAAGGCTCAAGGGCTGGGGAGGACTCTGGAGTAGGCTCAGGGGCTGGGGAGGAATCTGGAGTAGGCTCAGGGGCTGGGGAGGACTCTGGAGTAGGCTCAGGGGATGGGGAAGACTCTGGAGTAGGCTCAGGGGCTGGGGAGGACACTGGAGTAGGCTCAGGGGCTGGGGAGGACTCTGGAGTAGTTTCAGGGGATGGGGCTGACTCTGGAGGGGGCTCAAGGGCTGGGGAGGATTCTGGAGTAGGCTCAGGTGCTGGGGAGGACTCTGGAGCGAGCTCAGGGGATGGGTAGGACTCTGGAGTAGTCTCAGGGGATGGGGCAGACTCTGGAGGGGGCTCATGGGCTGGGGATGATTCTGGAGGGGGCTCAGGGGCTGGGGAGAACTCTGGAGTAGTCTCAGGGGATGGGGGAGACTCTGGAGCGGGCTTAAGTGCTGGGGAGGACAATGGAGTAGGCTCAGGGGATGGCGCAGACTCTGGAGGGGGCTCAGGGGATGGGGAGGACTCTGGAGTAGGCTCAGGGGATGGGGAGAACTCTGGAGTAGTCTCAGGGGATGGGGCAGACTCAAGGGCTGGGGAGGACTCTGGAGTAGGCTCAGGGGATGGGGAGGATTCTGGAGTAGGCTCAGGGGCTGGGGAGGACTCTGGAGTAGGCTCAGGGGATGGGGCAGACTTTGGAGTAGGCTCAGGGGCTGGGGAGGACTCTGGAGTAGGCACAGGGGTTGGGGAGGATTCTGGAGTAGTTTCAGGGGATGGGGCTGACTCTGGAGGGGGCTCAGGGGCTGGGGAGGATTCTGGAGCGGGCTCAAGGGCTGGGGAGGACTCTGGAGCGAGCTCAGGGGATGGGGAGGACTCTGGAGTAGTCTCAGGGGATGGGGCAGTATTTGGAGGGGGCTCAGGGGCTGGGGAGGATTCTGGAGGGGGCTCAGGGGCTGGGGAGAACTCTGGAGTAGTCTCAGGGGATGGGGCAGACTCTGGAGCGGGCTCAGGGGATGGGGAGGACTCTAGAGTAGGCTCAGGGGATGGGGAGAACTCTGGAGTAATCTCAGGGGACGGGGCAGACTCTGGAGCGGGCTCAAGGGCTGGGGAGGACTCTGGAGTAGGCTCAGGGGTTGGGGAGGACTCTGGAGTGAGCTCAGGGGATGGGGCACACTCTGGAGCGGGCTCAAGGGCTGGGGAGGACAATGGAGTAGGCTCAGGGGATGGGGCAGACTCTGGCGGGGGCTCAGGGGATGGGGAGGACTCTAGAGTAGGCTCAGGGGATGGGGAGAACTCTGGAGTAGTCTCAGGGGACGGGGCAGACTCTGGAGCGGGTTCAAGGGCTGGGGAGGACTCTGGAGTGAGCTCAGGGGATGGGGCAGACTCTGGAGTAGTCTCAGGGGATGGGGCAGACTCTGGAGTAGGCTCAGGGGCTGGGGAGGACTCTGGAGTAGTCTCAGGGGATGGGGCAGACTCTGGAGTAGTCTCAGGGGATGGGGCACACTCTGGAGTAGGCTCAGGGGCTGGGGAGGACTCTGGAATGAGCTCAGGGGATGGGGCAGACTCTGGAGTAGTCTCAGGGGATGGGGCAGACTCTGGAGGGGGCTCATGGGCTGGGGATGATTCTGGAGGGGGCTCAGGGGCTGGGGAGAACTCTGGAGTAGTCTCAGGGGATGGGGAAGACTCTGGAGCGGGCTTAAGGGCTGGGGAGGACAATGGAGTAGGCTCAGGGGATGGCGCAGACTCTGGAGGGGGCTCAGGGGATGGGGAGGACTCTGGAGTAGGCTCAGGGGATGGGGAGAACTCTGGAGTAGTCTCAGGGGATGGGGCAGACTCTGGAGCAGGCTCAAGGGCTGGGGAGGACTCTGGAGTAGGCTCAGGGGATGGGGCACACTCTGGAGGTGGCTCTGGGGCTGGGGAGGATTCTGGAGGAGGCTCAGGGGCTGGGGAGAACTCTGGTCAACTCTGGAGTAGTCTCAGGGGATGGGGCAGACTCTGGAGCGGGCTCAAGGGCTGGGGAGGACAATGGAGTAGGCTCAGGGGATGGGGCAGACTCTGGAGGGGGCTCAGGGGATGGGGAGGACTCTAGAGTAGGCTCAGGGGATGGGGAGAACTCTGGAGTAGTCTCAGGGGACGGGGCCGACTCTGGAGCGGGCTCAAGGGCTGGGGAGGACTCTGGAGTAGGCTCAGGGGTTGGGGAGGACTCTGGAGTGAGCTCAGGAGATGGGGCAGACTCTGGAGCGGGCTCAAGGGCTGGGGAGGACAATTGAGTAGGCTCAGGGGATGGGGCAGACTCTGGAGGGGGCTCAGGGGATGGGGAGGACTCTAGAGTAGGCTCAGGGGATGGGGAGAACTCTGGAGTAGTCTCAGGGGACGGGGCAGACTCTGGAGCGGGTTCAAGGGCTGGGGAGGACACTGAAGTAGAATCAGAGGATGGGGCACACTCTGGAGTAGGTTCAGGTGCCGGGGAGGACTCTGGAGTGAGCTCAGGGGATGGGGCAGACTCTGGAGTAGTCTCAGGGGATGGGGCAGACTCTGGAGTAGGCTCAGGGGCTGGGGAGGACTCTGGAGTAGTCTCAGGGGATGGGGCAGACTCTGGAGTAGTCTCAGGGGATGGGGCAGACTCTGGAGTAGGCTCAGGGGCTGGGGAGGACTCTGGAGTAGTCTCAGGGGATGGGGCAGACTCTGGAGTAGTCTCAGGGGATGGGGCACACTCTGGAGTAGGCTCAGGGGCTGGGGAGGACTCTGGAATGAGCTCAGGGGATGGGGCAGACTGGAGAAGGCTCAAGGGCTGGGGAGGACTCTGGAGTAGGCTCAGGGGATGGGGCAGACTCTGGAGGGGGCTCAGAGGATGGGGAGGACTATGGAGTAGGCTCAGGGGATGGGGAGGACTCTGGAGTAGGCTCAGGGGCTGGGGAGGACTCTGGAGTAGTTTCAGGGATGGGGCTGACTCTGGAGGGGGCTCAGTGGCTGGGGAGGACTCTGGAGTAGGCTCAGGTGCTGGGGAGGACTCTGGAGCAAGCTCAGGGGATGGGGAGGACTCTGGAGTAGTCTCAGGGGATGGGGCAGACTCTGGAGGGGGCTCAGGGGCTGGGGAGGATTCTGGAGGGGGCTCAGGGGCTGGGGAGAACTCTGGAGTAGTCTCAGGGGATGGGGCAGACTCTGGAGCGGGCTCAAGGGCTGGGGAGGACAATGGAGTAGGATCAGGGGATGGGGCAGACTCTGGAGGGGGCTCAGGGGATGGGGAGGACTCTGGAGTAGGCTCAGGGGATGGGACTGACTCTGGCGGGGGCTCAGGGGCTGGGGAGGATTCTGGAGTAGGCTCAGGTGCTGGGGAGGACTCTGGAGCGAGCTCAGGGGATGGGGAGGACTATGGAGTAGGCTCAGGGGATGGGGAGGACTCTGGAGTAGGCTCAGGGGCTGGGGAGGACTCTGGAGTAGTTTCAGGGATGGGGCTGACTCTGGAGGGGGCTCAGGGGCTGGGGAGGACTCTGGAGTAGGCTCAGGTGCTGGGGAGGACTCTGGAGCAAGCTCAGGGGATGGGGAGGACACTGGAGTAGTCTCAGGGGATGGGGCAGACTCTGGAGGGGGCTCAGGGGCTGGGGAGGATTCTGGAGGGGGCTCAGGGGCTGGGGAGAACTCTGGAGTAGTCTCAGGGGATGGGGCAGACTCTGGAGCGGGCTCAAGGGCTGGGGAGGACAATGGAGTAGGCTCAGGGGATGGGGCAGACTCTGGAGGGGGCTCAGGGGATGGGGAGGACTCTGGAGTAGGCTCAGGGGATGGGACTGACTCTGGCGGGGGCTCAGGGGCTGGGGAGGATTCTGGAGTAGGCTCAGGTGCTGGGGAGGACTCTGGAGCGAGCTCAGGGGATGGGGAGGACTCTGGAGTAGTTTCAGGGGATGGGGCAGACTCTGGAGGGGGCTCAGGGGCTGGGGAGGATTCTGGAGGGGGCTCAGGGGCTGGGGAGGATTCTGGAGGGGGCTCAGGGGCTGGGGAGAACTCTGGAGTAGTCTCAGGGGATAGGGCAGACTCTGGAGCGGGCTCAAGGGCTGGGGAGGACAATGGAGTAGGCTCAAGGGATGGGGCAGACTCTGGAGGGGGCTCAGGGGATGGGGAGGACTCTGAAGTAGGTTCAGGGGATGGGTAGAACTCTGGAGTAGTCTCAGGGGATGGGGCAGACTCTGGTGGAGCAGGCTCAAGGGCTGGGGAGGACTCTGGAGTAAGCTCAGGGGATGGGGCAGACTCTGGAGGGGGCTCAGGGGCTGGGGAGGATTCTGGAGTAGGCTCAGGGACTGGGGAGGACTCTGGAGTGGGCTCAGGGGATGGGGAGGACTCTGGATTAGTCTCAGGGGATGGGGCAGACGCTGGAGGGGGCTCAGGGGCTGGGGAGGAATCTGGAGCAGGCTATGGGGATGGGGAGGACTCTGGAGCGGGCACAGGGGATGGTGAGGACTCTGGAGTAGGCTCAGGGGCTGGGGAGGACTCTAGAGTAGGCTCAGGGGATGGGGAGAACTCTGGAGTAGTCTCAGGGGACGGGGCCGACTCTGGAGCGGGCTCAAGGGCTGGGGAGGACTCTGGAGTAGGCTCAGGGGTTGGGGAGGACTCTGGAGTGAGCTCAGGGGATGGGGCAGACTCTGGAGCGGGCTCAAGGGCTGGGGAGGACAATGGAGTAGGCTCAGGGGATGGGGCAGACTCTGGAGGGGGCTCAGGGGATGGGGAGGACTCTAGAGTAGGCTCAGGGGATGGGGAGAACTCTGGAGTAGTCTCAGGGGACGGGGCAGACTCTGGAGCGGGTTCAAGGGCTGGGGAGGACACTGAAGTAGGCTCTGGGGATGGGGCACACTCTGGAGTAGGTTCAGGGGCTGGGGAGGACTCTGGAGTGAGCTCAGGGGATGGGGCAGACTCTGGAGTAGTCTCAGGGGATGGGGCAGACTCTGGAGTAGGCTCAGGGGCTGGGGAGGACTCTGGAGTAGTCTCAGGGGATGGGGCAGACTCTGGAGTAGTCTCAGGGGATGGGGCACACTCTGGAGTAGGCTCAGGGGCTGGGGAGGACTCTGGAATGAGCTCAGGGGATGGGGCAGACTCTGGAGTAGTCTCAGGGGATGGGGCAGACTCTGGAGTAGTCTCAGGGGATGGGGCAGACTCTGGAGGGGGCTCATGGGCTGGGGATGATTCTGGAGGGGGCTCAGGGGCTGGGGAGAACTCTGGAGTAGTCTCAGGGGATAGGGGAGACTCTGGAGCGGGCTTAAGGGCTGGGGAGGACAATGGAGTAGGCTCAGGGGATGGCGCAGACTCTGGAGGGGGCTCAGGGGATGGGGAGGACTCTGGAGTAGGCTCAGGGGATGGGGAGAACTCTGGAGTAGTCTCAGGGGATGGGGCAGACTCTGGAGCAGGCTCAAGGGCTGGGGAGGACTCTGGAGTAGGCTCAGGGGATGGGGCACACTCTGGAGGTGGCTCTGGGGCTGGGGAGGATTCTGGAGGGGGCTCAGGGGCTGGGGAGAACTCTGGTCAACTCTGGAGTAGTCTCAGGGGATGGGGCAGACTCTGGAGCGAGCTCAAGGGCTGGGGAGGACAATGGAGTAGGCTCAGGGGATGGGGCAGACTCTGGAGGGGGCTCAGGGGATGGGGAGGACTCTAGAGTAGGCTCAGGGGATGGGGAGAACTCTGGAGTAGTCTCAGGGGACGGGGCCGACTCTGGAGCGGGCTCAAGGGCTGGGGAGGACTCTGGAGTAGGCTCAGGGGTTGGGGAGGACTCTGGAGTGAGCTCAGGGGATGGGGCAGACTCTGGAGCGGGCTCAAGGGCTGGGGAGGACAATGGAGTAGGCTCAGGGGATGGGGCAGACTCTGGAGGGGGCTCAGGGGATGGGGAGGACTCTAGAGTAGGCTCAGGGGATGGGGAGAACTCTGGAGTAGTCTCAGGGGACGGGGCAGACTCTGGAGCGGGTTCAAGGGCTGGGGAGGACACTGAAGTAGAATCAGGGGATGGGGCACACTCTGGAGTAGGTTCAGGTGCTGGGGAGGACTCTGGAGTGAGCTCAGGGGATGGGGCAGACTCTGGAGTAGTCTCAGGGGATGGGGCAGACTCTGGAGTAGGCTCAGGGGCTGGGGAGGACTCTGGAGTAGTCTCAGGGGATGGGGCAGACTCTGGAGTAGTCTCAGGGGATGGGGCAGACTCTGGAGTAGGCTCAGGGGCTGGGGAGGACTCTGGAGTAGTCTCAGGGGATGGGGCAGACTCTGGAGTAGTCTCAGGGGATGGGGCACACTCTGGAGTAGGCTCAGGGGCTGGGGAGGACTCTGGAATGAGCTCAGGGGATGGGGCAGACTCTGGAGAAGGCTCAAGGGCTGGGGAGGACTCTGGAGTAGGCTCAGGGGATGGGGCAGACTCTGGAGGGGGCTCAGAGGATGGGGAGGACTATGGAGTAGGCTCAGGGGATGGGGAGGACTCTGGAGTAGGCTCAGGGGCTGGGGAGGACTCTGGAGTAGTTTCAGGGATGGGGCTGACTCTGGAGGGGGCTCAGGGGCTGGGGAGGACTCTGGAGTAGGCTCAGGTGCTGGGGAGGACTCTGGAGCAAGCTCAGGGGATGGGGAGGACTCTGGAGTAGTCTCAGGGGATGGGGCAGACTCTGGAGGGGGCTCAGGGGCTGGGGAGGATTCTGGAGGGGGCTCAGGGGCTGGGGAGAACTCTGGAGTAGTCTCAGGGGATGGGGCAGACTCTGGAGCGGGCTCAAGGGCTGGGGAGGACAATGGAGTAGGCTCAGGGGATGGGGCAGACTCTGGAGGGGGCTCAGGGGATGGGGAGGACTCTGGAGTAGGCTCAGGGGATGGGACTGACTCTGGCGGGGGCTCAGGGGCTGGGGAGGATTCTGGAGTAGGCTCAGGTGCTGGGGAGGACTCTGGAGCGAGCTCAGGGGATGGGGAGGACTATGGAGTAGGCTCAGGGGATGGGGAGGACTCTGGAGTAGGCTCAGGGGCTGGGGAGGACTCTGGAGTAGTTTCAGGGATGGGGCTGACTCTGGAGGGGGCTCAGGGGCTGGGGAGGACTCTGGAGTAGGCTCAGGTGCTGGGGAGGACTCTGGAGCAAGCTCAGGGGATGGGGAGGACTCTGGAGTAGTCTCAGGGGATGGGGCAGACTCTGGAGGGGGCTCAGGGGCTGGGGAGGATTCTGGAGGGGGCTCAGGGGCTGGGGAGAACTCTGGAGTAGTCTCAGGGGATGGGGCAGACTCTGGAGCGGGCTCAAGGGCTGGGGAGGACAATGGAGTAGGCTCAGGGGATGGGGCAGACTCTGGAGGGGGCTCAGGGGATGGGGAGGACTATGGAGTAGGCTCAGGGGATGGGACTGACTCTGGCGTGGGCTCAGGGGCTGGGGAGGATTCTGGAGTAGGCCCAGGTGCTGGGGAGGACTCTGGAGCGAGCTCAGGGGATGGGGAGGACTCTGGAGTAGTTTCAGGGGATGGGGCAGACTCTGGAGGGGGCTCAGGGGCTGGGGAGGATTCTGGAGGGGGCTCAGGGGCTGGGGAGGATTCTGGAGGGGGCTCAGGGGCTGGGGAGAACTCTGGAGTAGTCTCAGGGGATGGGGCAGACTCTGGAGCGGGCTCAAGGGCTGGGGAGGACAATGGAGTAGGCTCAAGGGATGGGGCAGACTCTGGAGGGGGCTCAGGGGATGGGGAGGACTCTGAAGTAGGTTCAGGGGATGGGTAGAACTCTGGAGTAGTCTCAGGGGATGGGGCAGACTCTGGTGGAGCAGGCTCAAGGGCTGGGGAGGACTCTGGAGTAAGCTCAGGGGATGGGGCAGACTCTGGAGGGGGCTCAGGGGCTGGGGAGGATTCTGGAGTAGGCTCAGGGGACGGGGCAGACTCTGGAGCGGGTTCAGGGGCTGGGGAGGACACTGAAGTAGAATCAGGGGATGGGGCACACTCTGGAGTAGGTTCAGGTGCTGGGGAGGACTCTGGAGTGAGCTCAGGGGATGGGGCAGACTCTGGAGTAGTCTCAGGGGATGGGGCAGACTCTGGAGTAGGCTCAGGGGCTGGGGAGGACTCTGGAGTAGTCTCAGGGGATGGGGCAGACTCTGGAGTAGTCTCAGGGGATGGGGCAGACTCTGGAGTAGGCTCAGGGGCTGGGGAGGACTCTGGAGTAGTCTCAGGGGATGGGGCAGACTCTGGAGTAGTCTCAGGGGATGGGGCACACTCTCGAGTAGGCTCAGGGGCTGGGGAGGACTCTGGAATGAGCTCAGGGGATGGGGCAGACTCTGGAGAAGGCTCAAGGGCTGGGGAGGACTCTGGAGTAGGCTCAGGGGATGGGGCAGACTCTGGAGGGGGCTCAGAGGATGGGGAGGACTATGGAGTAGGCTCAGGGGATGGGGAGGACTCTGGAGTAGGCTCAGGGGCTGGGGAGGACTCTGGAGTAGTTTCAGGGATGGGGCTGACTCTGGAGGGGGCTCAGGGGCTGGGGAGGACTCTGGAGTAGGCTCAGGTGCTGGGGAGGACTCTGGAGCAAGCTCAGGGGATGGGGAGGACTCTGGAGTAGTCTCAGGGGATGGGGCAGACTCTGGAGGGGGCTCAGGGGCTGGGGAGGATTCTGGAGGGGGCTCAGGGGCTGGGGAGAACTCTGGAGTAGTCTCAGGGGATGGGGCAGACTCTGGAGCGGGCTCAAGGGCTGGGGAGGACAATGGAGTAGGCTCAGGGGATGGGGCAGACTCTGGAGGGGGCTCAGGGGATGGGGAGGACTCTGGAGTAGGCTCAGGGGATGGGACTGACTCTGGCGGGGGCTCAGGGGCTGGGGAGGATTCTGGAGTAGGCTCAGGTGCTGGGGAGGACTCTGGAGCGAGATCAGGGGATGGGGAGGACTATGGAGTAGGCTCAGGGGATGGGGAGGACTCTGGAGTAGGCTCAGGGGCTGGGGAGGACTCTGGAGTAGTTTCAGGGATGGGGCTGACTCTGGAGGGGGCTCAGGGGCTGGGGAGGACTCTGGAGTAGGCTCAGGTGCTGGGGAGGACTCTGGAGCAAGCTCAGGGGATGGGGAGGACTCTGGAGTAGTCTCAGGGGATGGGGCAGACTCTGGAGGGGGCTCAGGGGCTGGGGAGGATTCTGGAGGGGGCTCAGGGGCTGGGGAGAACTCTGGAGTAGTCTCAGGGGATGGGGCAGACTCTGGAGCGGGCTCAAGGGCTGGGGAGGACAATGGAGTAGGCTCAGGGGATGGGGCAGACTCTGGAGGGGGCTCAGGGGATGGGGAGGACTCTGGAGTAGGCTCAGGGGATGGGACTGACTCTGGCGGGGGCTCAGGGGCTGGGGAGGATTCTGGAGTAGGCTCAGGTGCTGGGGAGGACTCTGGAGCGAGCACAGGGGATGGGGAGGACTCTGGAGTAGTTTCAGGGGATGGGGCAGACTCTGGAGGGGGCTCAGGGGCTGGGGAGGATTCTGGAGGGGGCTCAGGGGCTGGGGAGGATTCTGGAGGGGGCTCAGGGGCTGGGGAGAACTCTGGAGTAGTCTCAGGGGATGGGGCAGACTCTGGAGTGGGCTCAAGGGCTGGGGAGGACAATGGAGTAGGCTCAAGGGATGGGGCAGACTCTGGAGGGGGCTCAGGGGATGGGGAGGACTCTGAAGTAGGTTCAGGGGATGGGTAGAACTCTGGAGTAGTCTCAGGGGATGGGGCAGACTCTGGCGGAGCAGGCTCAAGGGCTGGGGAGGACTCTGGAGTAAGCTCAGGGGATGGGGCAGACTCTGGAGGGGGCTCAGGGGCTGGGGAGGATTCTGGAGTAGGCTCAGGGACTGGGGAGGACTCTGGAGTGGGCTCAGGGGATGGGGAGGACTCTGGATTAGTCTCAGGGGATGGGGCAGACGCTGGAGGGGGCTCAGGGGCTGGGGAGGAATCTGGAGCAGGCTATGGGGATGGGGAGGACTCTGGAGCGGGCACAGGGGATGGTGAGGACTCTGGAGTAGGCTCAGGGGCTGGGGAGGACTCTGGAGTAGGTGCAGGGGATGGGGAGGACTCTGTAGTAGTCTCAGGGGATGGGGCAGAGTTTGGAGGGGCTCAGGGGCTGGGGAGGATTCTGGAGGGGGCTCAGGGGCTGGGGAGAACTCTGGAGTAGTCTCAGGGGATGGGGCAGACTCTGGAGAGGGCTCAAGGTCTGGGGAGGACAATGGAGTAGGCTCATGGGATGGGGTAGACTCTGGAGGGGGCTCAGGGGATGGGGAGGTTTCTGGAGTAGGCTCAGGGGATGGGGCTGACTGTGGTGGGGGCTTAGGGGCTGGGGAGGATTCTGGAGTAGGCTCAGGTGCTGGGGAGGACTCTGGAGCGAGCTCAGGGGATGGGGAGGACTCTGGATTAGTCTCAGGGGATGGGGCAGACGCTGGAGGGGGCTCAGGGGCTGGGGAGGAATCTGGAGCAAGCTATGGGGATGGGGAGGACAATGGAGTAGGCTCATGGGATGGGGTAGACTCTGGAGGGGGCTCAGGGGATGGGGAGGTTTCTGGAGTAGGCTCAGGGGATGGGGCTGACTGTGGTGGGGGCTCAGGGGCTGGGGAGGATTCTGGAGGGGGCTCAGGGGCTGGGGAGAACTCTGGAGTAGTCTCAGGGGATGGGGCAGACTCTGGAGCGGGCTCAAGGGCTGGGGAGGACAATGGAGTAGGCTCAAGGGATGGGGCAGACTCTGGAGGGGGCTCAGGGGATGGTGAGGTTTCTGGAGTAGGCTCAGGGGATGGGGCTGACTGTGGTGGGGGCTTAGGGGCTGGGGAGGATTCTGGAGTAGGCTCAGGGGATGGGGCAGACTCTGGAGGGGGCTCAGGGGCTGGGGAGGATTCTGGAGTAGGCTCAGGGGATGGGGCAGACGCTGGAGGGGGCTCAGGGGCTGGGGAGGAATCTGGAGTAGGCTAAGGGGATGGGGATGGGGAGGACTCTGGAGCGGGCACAGGGGATGGTGAGAACTCTGGAGTAGGCTCAGGGGCTGGGGAGGACTCTGGAGTAGGCGCAGGGGATGGGGAGGACTCTGGAGTAGTCTCAGGGGATGGGGCAGAGTTTGGAGCGGGCTCAGGGGCTGGGGAGGATTCTGGAGTAGGCTCAGGGGCTGGGGAGGACTGTGGAGCGGGCTCAGGGGATGGGGAGGACTCTGGAGTAGTCTCAGGGGATGGGGCAGACTCTGGAGGGGGCTCAGTGGATGGGGAGGACTCTGGAGCGGGCTCAGGGGATGGAGAGATCTCTGGAGTAGTCTTGGCTCCTTTGCTCAGGAGCTGGATCAGACACTGGAATTGGCTGTACTAGGACTACTGCATTAAAGTGCGCATGTACCAACTACGGTGGCAGCAAGTCTGAGTAGCTCTTTGTTTGTGTTAGGATTAATGTTTTTCCAAATGTGTTAGTGAGGTATACTGACAGTATGTGTTCGATAACATATTTCTAGGGAAGAACTCCTTCATCTGCGGGGGAAATATAAAAGTATTATACACCCTATTCCGCGCAAACTCAAGAAACCCTTCCGCGGATGCCGTGCCGGTGTCAAGACTAGGACCAAGAAGTGGAGATATAAACCTTTCCTACCAACGATCATCATGGGGAATATCAACTCCCTATTCAATAAATGTGAGGAGATGGAGACTCTGGTGAAAACGGACAGAACTTATCGTGAGTGCAGCCTGTATTGCTTTACTGAGACGTGGTTGACTGATAGCATCTCTGAGTCTGCCGTTAGCATACCGGGCTTTACCATGGTACGGGCGGATAGAGATCCTAAGACGAGTGGCAAAACCAAAGGAGGTGGACTTGCACTGCTTGCGAATAATAAATGGTACCATTCTAGTCACATAACTGTGAAACACAAATCCTGTTGTCGGGATGTGGAAGTGCTAGTAGTGAGTTTAAGACCTTACTATGTGCCACGGGAGTTTTCTCACATCATCGCCATTACTGTTTACATTCCACCGCGCGCTGATTCCACAGTAGCGTGTGACGTCATTCAGGACGCAGTGGCAAGAAGTCAGTCACAACATTCTGATGCAATGTTTGTTATTTCGGGGGATTTTAATCATGTGGACATCAGCACTCATTTGTGTGGCTTTATGCAGTATGTAAACTGCCCCACAAGACACAATAATACACTGGACTTGTGCTACATTAATGTTAAGGTCGCTTATAACGCACTGGCCCTGCCCCCACTTGGTAAGTCGGATCATAACTTGATTTACCTTAAAACATCATACAGACCGTGTGTGTTGAGGCTGCCTACAACTAGTCGATCTCACAGAAAGTGGACTCCAGAGACCAGCGAAGCTCTGAGGGACTGTTTCCAGTCTATGGACTGGAGCACACTTATGGACACACAGGGGTCGGACAACAACATTGATGTGGTAGTGGACTGTGTTACAGACTACATACAATTTTGCACTGATGTGGTGGCCCCTGTAAGAACAGTACAGTGTTTCCCTAAATAACAAGCCTTGGATTACAAGTAGCATTAAGAACCTGCTGAACCTGAAAAAGGAGGTATTTAAGGCTGGAGATAGGGACAGGGTCAGGACCATCCAACATGATCTGAAAAATAACATAAGAAAGGCCAGAGAGGACTATAAGAGGAAGCTGGAGAGGAAACTTCAGGACAGCAGCACGAAGGAAGTGTGGAAGGGTATGAGAGCCATTACTGGCTACAAGGTGAAAGGGAGTATGACGCCTGGTGATACCGCTATGGCCGATGAGTTCAACCGCTTCTACAGCAGGTTTGACCCCGCCTGCGTCCCCTTACCATCTCCATCCAGCAGCTGTACCACCTATACTGCTGCCTCCTGCTCTGCTCCACCCAGCAGCTGTACCATCAATACTACTGTTTCCTGCTCTGCTCCACCCAGCAGCTGTACCATCAATACTGCTGCCTCCTGCTATGCTCCATCCAGCAGGTGTAACATCAATACTGCTGCCTCCTGCTCTGCTCCATCCAGCGGTGGTACCACCCTTGTTGCTCCCTCCTGTCCCTCTACACCTGGTGGCTGTACAGCCTCTGCTGTTGCCTCCGGTCCGGTTTTATCCAGCAGTTGCACTATCTCTGCTCCATCCAGTGACTGTGCTAACTCTACTGTTGCCTCCTGCTCTTCTCCATCCTACGGCTGTAACACCTCTGCAACTGCCGCTGCTTTCTGCTCTACTACATCGGGCGGCTGTACCACCTCTGCTGCTTTGGCGCCTTCTGGTGGCTTCTTCTGTGTTGATGAGGTGCGAGCAGAGATGAGAAAAGTGCGTCTTGGCAAATCAGCGGGCCCTGATGGGATCTCACCTCGGGTACTAAAGGACTGTGCGTCAGAGTTTGCCATGCCTTTGCAAGCCATCTTTAACTGGAGCCTTCAAACTGGGCAGGTTCCCATTAAGTGGAAGACCTCATGCCTTGTGCCGGTGCCCAAGGTAGGGAGACCGGCTGCGGTCAAGGACTACAGACCAGTGGCCTTGACATCTGTGATCATGAAGACCTTTGAGCTTGTGCTACGGCTCCTGAAACCCCAGGTACAGCAAGCACTTGATCCATTGCAGTTCGCATATCAAGAAAATGTGGGTGTGGAGGATGCAGTCCTGTTTTTGATTTCTCTAGTGCATTTAACACTATCCATTCTCTGATTCTTCGAGAGAAACTTGAGACATTAAGTGTGGATCCTGTCTTCATCGATTGGATATCGAACTATCTGGAAGATCGACCACAGTGGTGACAAACATTGGAGTTCCCCAAGGAACAGTACTCTCTCCATTCCTCTTCACATTACATACATCTGATTTTTCATATAGATCTACATCCTGCCACATACAAAAACATTCAGATGATACAGCTGTGGTGGCATGTGTGAAGGGGGGGGGGGGGGTGATGGAGTACAGGAGGGTCATAGAGGATTTTACACACTGGAGTATGTGCAATGGGCTTCTCCTTAATACATCGAAAACAAAGGAGATGATAGTGGATTTTAGCAGGCGGAAGACTCAACATTCCTCTGTGTTGATTAACGGAGAGAGTATTGAGGTGGTCCCTACCTATAAATATCTGGATGTCCATCTCGACAACAAACTGGACTGGTCAGTGCATGCTAATGCAGTATACAAAAAAGGTCAGGGCAGACTCTTCTTTCTTAGAAGACTCAAATAATTTGATGTCTGTAATGATATGTTGTACCTTTTTTATCAATCTGTGGTGGCCAGTACAATATTTTTTGGTGTTGTGTGCTGGGGGAACTGCCTGACTGTCAGAGACCATAATCGACTGGACAAACTGGTCACAAAATGTGTGTCGGTCATGGGGAGGGGCGTGGACTCAGTGGGAGCTTTGGTAGAGAGGAGAATTAGGAGAATGACGCAGGCCATCCTTAACAACAGCAGGCATCCTTTGCATGACTTTCTGATGGCTCAGAAGAGTAACCGGAGTGACAGGCTCCTCTCCCTGTGCTGTAGGACTGAGCGATTCAGGAGATCCTTTATACCAGCTGCTATAAGACTGTACAATGAATATTGCTAATGTGCATTTTAATACTACTATTGATAGTAACTCTTAAATTATTTATTTATTTATTATTATTGGTTAATAGTTTGTGTGGAGTGTGTATTGTTTTTATTAGTTTTTTTACGTCTCGTTCTTATTGTGTTTATTTGTTTGTATGGAATGCTACTGGACACTCGAATTTCCCCTGTCAGGGATAAATAAAGTATCTATCTATCTATCTATCTATCTATCTATCTATCTATCTATCTATCTATCTATCTATCTATCTATCTATCTATCTATCTATCTATCTATCTATCTATCTATCTATCTATCTATCTATCTATCTATCTATCTATCTATCTATCTGTCTATCCGTCCATCTATCTATCTATCTATCTATCTATCTATCTATCTATCTATCTATCTATCTATCTATCTATCTATCTATCTATCTATCTATCTATCTATCTATCTATCTATCTATCTATCTATCTATCTATCTATCTATCTATCTATCTACTGAACTTGAGGGTGCTAAGATCACTGAATTAAAGAAGAGAATGCTCATTTGTTCCTCCTCTGCCTCCGCTGGGGTTAGTGTGGTGCTCAACCTGGAGAATGTGGAAGATTCTGGATTTTCTTTCTCTGGCACAGACTCTGGATGTGGGAACCGAAGAGTGTAGTGATTCCTTAGGGAATCATCAAATAAATTTAAAATAAATTAATAAATAGTGGCCAGTGACTGTACTCGTCTCTATTATCTTTCGTCTGTTTCTTGACTGAAATCTTGTGGATGACCGTCAGGAATCATGTGGATTTTGAGTGAGTTCACTGTGTTGGTCAGAGCTTCTGTCCTGCCGTCTGTTTCATAATTGATGGACAGACAGAGAGGCGAGCTGCACATGCTTCATGCTGGTGAAGGGCATGACATGAAAGAGAGACAAAGAGAGAGAGATTGAGAGATGCTGATTGGTCTTGCAGGACTCCATGGCAACAGATGCTGAGTGTGTTTGATAAGAGATGAAGCCGTCAGACTGTAAGAGGCTCTTCATGCTGGTCTGTGTGTAAATCTGACCTCATCATTTGTTTCTTATTCAGCTTCTCTTTCTAAACAAGACTTCATCTCATTCTCTTCTGTTGCTGTCTCTCTGTTTAGTGTTTGAACCAGCTTTATTTTCGTCAGCATTTATGATGCATCCAGAATAATTTAATTCAGAAATGTCACTCCACTTTACTAAAAGTACATGAAAATACAATGTTTACTTTATTTATACCATACTGTGTGATTACCATATTTATGTCATTGTTTTTACATGATTACCATCAGAAACTAAAACAGGGCATTGACGTGGTAATATATGCCCAAAAAACTCTGAAATACCATCATGCTTTTTTATAATTGCTACTAAAGTCAATCAAAGAAAAGTCCTTTCCTTCTTTGACAATCAGACATGATTATCCTCATGCGATGGATCCCCATCCTAACATTTAAAAGACCCATTTTATATACTGGTAATAAATATATTCATCATTATGAACTGTTATAGTACTGTTTTTATGTAGGCTATTTAATTTTTTTTTACTAAATACTTTTTTAAATTTATATACACATATCAATGTGTTATTAATGAATAATGACCCAACAGGCTGAACCCATCATTTGGGTTAAAACAATAACCTTGCATTTTTGAAAAACCCATATTTATTTGAATCTAAATTATTTTAATCTGTGAAAACGTTGACCTCTGTTCTTCCCCCAGACTCCAGCATGGACGAAACTCCAGGGAGTTCTTCTGGATTTGGGATCATCCTCAAAACTAGTGAGCACGATGGGAAGCATCACCTGGTTAACCTCCGGCCCGCTCCGCTCTTCCGTTCGGTGGGTCAGACGGGTCTGTCTGCTAGTTTACCACCCCATCGTCGCCTGCGTTCAGTCTTAAACACGACCCGAAACACATCGGGTCAGACTGTTGACCACTCAGAGCCGATAACAGGTCGAAATCACCAAAACGCTCCCATAAACGGACTCAAATGCCTTCAGACACGAGACAGGCCATTACACAAAATGTTACGTGCAAAGCCTCAGAAAGATGATGTCAAACGGTCAGTGTTCAGCACTGGCATCATGACGGACGGCTAAACGCTACAGCGAGGACCCGCTGCAGAGACCTGGGAATCAGGACTGAAAAGGAAGAATACTTGCTTGAAGAAGTTTGGCGGGGACAGGCGACGAGAAAAAACAAAAATAAACACGTAAAAATTAGAGACGAGGCGTCAGATCTCAGCCGGCGGATACAGAGTTTAGAAATAACAGACAGGAAGAGGAAACAAACCACAGAACGACACTGGAGCGACTCTGGTGGGCGTGGCATCTGGGCGGAGCCAGTGTGTAAATGGGAGGGGCAAAAGAGGAGAGACCGACGCCCACACTTCCTGCCGCCCATCACTCAAAGCGACTGCTTGCTTAACGTCCCTCTGCTCCTTCCGGACAATTCCCCGCCCCCATCGCCCTGCTCTCCATCAGACATCCTGTTCTTTCCTCTTTCTGTTCCTCACATCCAGCCTTTTCCCAGAGAGAAGAGAGGAGACGCACCAGCTCAACATCACTGACACTGTCTATCACTGACAGCAAGCCAATATTCATAGAGGAAATATACAGGCAAAAGTTTGGACACACCTTTTTGTTCTTTATTATGGTAATTTATTTCATATTATGTTAGTCATGGGGATCAGAAACTGTTTGATTACACACATTCTTCAAAATATCTGCTTTTGTGTTCATCAGAAGAAAGAAACTCATACAGGATTAGAACGACATGAGGGCGAGTAAATGATGACAATTATCTTTTTTGGGTGAACTGTCCCTTTAAGAACATTTCTGAGAAGTTTTACACACACAAGCATAGATCACTGTAAAAGATGAAATCAGCTCGATCCAGACCTACAGGTGTAACGTTTACTGAATATTGACCGGTAAGATCCTCAGAGAGGAAGAACAGAAGAATGGAAAGAGTGTGTGAGTGAAGGTGGTTGTGAATGTGTGTAGATGTGTGTTAGTTACAGGATCAGAGAATGACACCGTTCCTCCGTCATAGTCCAGATCAACTCTCACACGATCAAGCTTCTGTTTAACAGGAAAACCAGCCCCAAGCAGTTCGTACTGCACACACCAGACATCAGTGTTAAATAAAACACCCATTCCCTTCCTCTGGTTTGATGCTGTAGTTACTCCAAGACTCCAGTATCGACTCTCTTTAACCTCCACATCCCAGCGGTGTGTTCCTGAGTTAAAACCCTCTGAACCCAGAACACACTCATAACAGTCAAATCTCTCTGGATTATCAGGAAGAGGCGGTTCATCCCAGATGTCTCTCACACTGGTCAGATCATCAGACAGGGCGAGTTGTGGATTTGCCGTGTTTGGATCCAGAATCACAGGAGCTGATGAGACACAATCAACAGCTGCTTTTATTCTGATCTTCATATAATGATCAAGAGTGAACCAATCACAGATTATTATGAATTATGACACTCGTCCTGATCAAACACATCAGACATTTTCCTCTGATCACTGTCAGTGTTTTTAGTTACACACTCATTTTTATCATCAGTGTTTAATGGCATCAGAGACAAACATTAAATGTGTGATTCAAACATTTGTGTCTCATCAAGAGAAACTGATATTCTGGAAAAGATTAAATCACAATCAAACAATCAGAGCTGTTGAGATGAAAAACTGCATCTGTATGAATCCTGTGTGTGTGTGTGTGTGAGAGAGAGAGAGAGAGTGTGTGTGTGTGTGTGTGTGTGTGGGCATGTTTTTGTGAAATATCAGGACCCAATGTGTATAATGACATGGGTATTACAAAAAGAGGGTGAAATATGAGGACGTTCCCCATGTCCTCACTTTTCAAAATGCTTATAAATCACAGAATGAGTTTTTTTCACAGAAAGTAAACTGTGCAGGGGTAGGGGCAGTGTGTGTGTGTGTGTGTGTGTGTGTGTGTGTGTGTGTGTGTGTGTGTGTGTGTGTGTGATTGGTAGGTTTAGGGGCAGGGGCAGGGGCAGTGTAAGGATAGAAAATACGGTTTGTACGGTATAAAAACCATTACGCCTATGGAATGTCCTCACATTTCACAAAAACAAACGTGTGTGTGTGTGTGTGTGTGTGTTAAATACTTTGTTTCTGTCAGTTGTTTTTGTGTTAGTTATGAATAATCAATCATGTTAATATTTTCAGATGTAATAAATCTCAGTGTAACTGAAGCAGGTTCTTCTGGTAAACACATCATTATCTGAACAGACCCTCATCATTGTGTTTCTGAAACATGGAAATATGAAGATTCATGAAGCACTTCTACTAGAAACCCTTTCAAAATGAATTCAGGATTCATGAAAATCTTATTAAGAAAAGAAACGTTTTGAATGATCCAAAGTGCAATTATTGAACAATTCTTAAGTTCTCAAATATACCAATAACAACATCTTAAGAAGTATTTTCTCATTATATCCCTTATGGACAGAAAATGTGTTTCCATATATGTATGATCAATATATTAAATATATACAACAACTTACAATAGAGACTATATACCTGCAAATAGATCTCATATACCCACATGTGAAACCGCAAGGAACTGGCCTCATCTAGAACATCTGGCAGATGTAATGGCTCCTGCACTTGACTGTGAAGTAGGTTTGTTAATAGGATACAACTGTCCTCAAGCCTTACTTCCCAGAGATGTTATCAGTGGCAATGAGAATCAGCCATTTGCACAAAGATCTGTGTTGGGTTGGAGTATCGTTGGATACAACCATGATGACAGTTATCAAGATGAAATCGGTGTGAGTCACAGGATTATTATGAAGCAAGTTCTTCCAGCTGGTGATTCATCTCACAAACTCAAGTCTGAAGTCTGTTTTGTACATAGGAACAAGGTAAAAGAGATGATCACTCCAGCAGAGATAATGAAGGTTTTTGAGTCGGACTTTGTTGAAAGGGATAAAGAGGAAATCTCAACGTCACAAGAAGACTTAAGGTTTTTGGCTAAATTGAATGAAGGCATTAAGCAAACGCAAGATGGACACTAAGGGCCCTATTTTAACGATCTGAAATGCAAGTGTAAAAACGCGAAGCGCAAGTAACTTTGTGGGCGGGTCTCGGCGCTGTTGCTATTTTCCCGGCGGGATAAATGGCTCTTGCGCCCGGCGCAAATCTAAAATGGGTTGGTCTGAAGTAGCTTCATTATTCATAGGTGTGGTTTGGGCGTAACGTGAATAAACCAATCCGAGCGTCATCCAACATTCCCTTTAAAAGCAGGTGCGCAAGTTCCATAATGGATTGCTATTATTATGGCGTATTTACCAGGCGCACGCCAGGAGCGGTTCACAGCCGAGGAGACTGATGTGCTTGTAAGAGCAGTGAAAGACAGAGAAGTGAAGTTGTAATGTTGTACATTATGGTAAAGGTGATTTCACAGTCTTTTTTTTTTTCAGTCTTTCAGTTTTTTCAGTTTTTCAGTCGATTTTTTTTCCTGGTTCTTGACGGACAAACCAATTTGTCAGATGTCCTTATATACATATATGTCTTGCCACTATTGGGCAAACAGGTCTTATCCTTAATTATTACAATTAGCCTGAATCATTTGTAAGCTAGATTTATGCCTATTTTTTCACATCTTCGTGGCACACCACAATGATTTCCGTCATCTCATGTGTTAATATTTTTTTAGTGTAACAATTTATGATTTGCAAAAATAACTGTTGCATCTGTGTAGATTACATGAGCAAAGTGTAAGCGCGTTGTGCACGCTATACATTATGGTCAAGCATGCGCCCTTAAAATAGCATAATGAACAACGCGCAACGCGCCACTGACTTTAGACTAGGTTTTTTCTGGTCAGTGGCGCAATTGTTTAATGGAACAGCAAAATAGCACCAGGGATTGTTTGCGCCGGAACACGCCTCCTTTTTTGCGCTGAACCGCCCAGGGAGCGCAAGTGCATTCACTAGTTTAGCGACGTGCTTCTGTGGAGGGAAAAGCGCGCTTTGCGCGGGTGCAAAATAGGAATGACACATGCGTCGGTGTACAAAGTCAATTGCGCTGGGTGCAAGATAGGGCCCTATGAGATGCCATTGCCTTTTAAGGGTGAGAGGCCAGATTTGCCAAACAACAAAGCATGTGCCGAGCATCGACTCAGATCCCTAGAGAAGCGTTTAAGGAGAGATAAGCAGTACCAAAAGGATTACCTGGCTTTCATGAAGGACATAATGGCGAGAGGCGATGCTGAAAAGGTCCCAGAGATGGAGTTAAGTAATCAACCAGCATGGTATATACCTCACCATGGAGTATATAACCCGCAGAAGCCAGGCAAGATTCGCATCGTCTTTGATTGCTCTGCAAGATTTCAGAATACTTCTCTGAATGAGCATTTACTGACTGGGCCTGACCTCACAAATGCCCTTGTTGGAGTCTTGTGTCGTTTCCGGAAAGGGCAAGTGGCCATCATGTGTGATGTGGAGCGTATGTTCCACCAGATTCATGTTGCTCCAAAGGATCGGGACTACCTCAGGTTCCTATGGTGGGAAGATGGAAACATGAAAGTCCCACCATCAGTTTTTCGAATGAAGGTCCACTTGTTCAGGGCGGCCTCCTCGCCTGGATGTGCAAACTTCGGCCTCAAATACCTTGCCGTACAAGGTGAAGGCAAGTTTAATCAAGCCACAGTGAAGTTCATACAACGTAATTTTTATGTTGACGATGGCTTAGCAAGTGTAGACACTGAAGCAGAGGCAATCCAGCTTGTAAAGGAAGCCAGGGGTCTCTGCAATACCGGGAAGCTTCGCTTGCACAAATTCATCACCAACAGCAAGACTGTGATCGCCACAATTCCAAGGGAGGAATGTATTGAAGGGGCTACTGACCTTGACTTGTCTCTAGGAGAGCCTAAAGTAGAGAGGGTGCTCGGAATCCAATGGTGCGTAGCTTCAGACGAGTTCCATTTCAGAGTGCTAGTAAAGGAAAATCCTTTTACTAGAAGAGGAGTGTTGTCTACAGTTGCCTCTATTTTTGATCCTCTTGGATTCGTCGCTCCCTTCATTTTAGTTGGGAAAAGTACCCTACAAAAGATGTGTCAAGATAAGATGGGCTGGGACGAACCACTTCCTGATGACCTCAAGCCGCATTGGGAAGCTTGGCTGCAAAATCTCCATAACCTGTCTTTGATAAAGATACCACGTTGTTATGTGCCATCAACATTCAAGGATGTTCAGCAGTATGAGCTACACCATTTCTCAGACGCCAGTGTGTCAGGCTATGGAGTATGTTCATACCTCAGAGCTGTAACCATGTCTGGAGAGGTCTACTGCACTCTCGTTATGGGTAAAGCTAGGGTTGCTCCATCAAAGGTGGTAACAATTCCCAGACTAGAGCTCTCAGCTGCAGTGGTTGTCACAAGAATTGGTGATTTGCTAAAAAGAGAACTAGAATTGGATGACATCCGTGAATACTACTGGACAGACTCCAAGGTTGTCCTTGGTTATATTAACAACGATGCACGACGTTTCCATGTATTTGTAGCCAATCGAGTTCAGCAAATCAGAACAAGCACTGAGACTAGTCAATGGCGATATGTGGCTTCAGAACAAAATCCAGCTGACCATGCTTCTCGTGGGCTCACCGTAAAGGAGCTCATGGGATCGAACTGGTTTACTGGTCCAAGTTTCCTATGGCAAATAGAACTCCCTAAGGAAGACATTAATGTGGGAGAGATTAATGATGGAGATCCAGAGCTCAAAAGGGCACAAGTTCTCACGACCAAGGCAAGAGAAGAGTGGTGTCTGTCAGATCGACTGCAAAGGTTTTCAGATTGGAAGAGGGCAGTGAAAGCCATAGCGAGACTCAAACGTTGTGCAAGGAGTGCGAAAGGTTTGGTAGAAAGATCCAACAATTTCACAATACTCGAAGAAAGAAAGGATGCTGAACAATTCATTATTCGTATCGTACAAGAAGAAGTGTTCAGTGACGAAATCAAGCATCTAAGACAAGGCAAGGAAGTTAATTCATGTCAGTTCAACAAGCTGTACAAGTTAAGTCCGTTTATCGACGACCATGATGTCCTACGGGTGGGAGGACGATTGACACAGGCAGAACTTCACCCTTATGTAAAGCATCCAGCCATTCTTCCTAAAGGGAAGACTCATAAAGCACTTCCATGAAAAGGTGCAACATCAAGGTCGTGGCATGACCATCAATGAAATCCGCTCCAATGGTATTTGGATTCTGGGATGCAGTAGTGAAGTTTCATCTCTCATCTACAAATGCGTTAAGTGTAGGAAGCTGAGGAAATGCAATCAGGAGCAAAGGATGGCTGACCTGCCACTAGAAAGAATGGAAGCTACTCCGCCGTTCACCTATAGTGGCATGGACTGCTTCGGTCCATTCTATGTTAAAGAAGGAAGGAAAGAGTTGAAGAGATACGGACTACTTTTCACCTGCATGTGTTCGCGAGCTGTTCATCTTGAGGTGCTGGATGATCTTAGCACTGATGCCTTTCTTAATGCACTGCGTTGTCTTATTGCTATACGTGGCAATGTAAGTCAACTGCATAGTGATCAAGGTACCAACTTCATGGGGGCAAAGGGAGAGTTCCTGAAGTTGATGAAGGGAATGGATCAAGAACATGTGAAAGAGTTAGGCTGTACCTTTGTCATGAACCCACCTGCTTCCAGTCACATGGGTGGTGTCTGGGAGAGACAGATTCGGACTGTAAGGAGTGTACTAACGTCCATCCTAGACAAGTCTGCAGCAAGACTAGACAGTTCTTCTTTAAGAACATTCATGTATGAAGTAATGGCGATCGTGAATAGTCGACCATTGACCTCAGAACACATCAATGATCCTGTGGGACCAGAACCATTAACGCCGAATCATATACTAACAATGAAGTCCACCATCATTGCACCACCTCCTGGAGAGTTTATAAGGGAGGATCTTTATCTTCAGAAGAGATGGAAAAGAGTTCAGTTTCTGGCGAATGAGTTTTGGACTAGGTGGAGGAAGGAATATCTGTTGAGTTTGCAGCAGAGAAGTAAGTGGAATAAGATCAGGAGAAACACCAAGATAAATGATATTGTTATGCTTCAAGATGACTTAGCTCCACGAAAACAGTGGAAGCTAGCTAAAGTGGTAGAAGTCTTCCCTGGATCTGATGGAATGGTGAGAAGACTTAAACTTCTGGTTAGTGATGCAAGACTAGATAGCAAGGGTGCACGCACAAACAAGTCAGTCTACTTAGAAAGACCCATACACAAAACAGTGTTACTACTTGAAGCTGATTAAAGGGTTAGCTTTGATTAGTGTTTAACTGTGTATGTTAAACGTGTACAAATACTTCCCCTCTGAATGTTTATAAGTTCATGCTGAGTTACTGAACTTCTATTAAGAATCACACATTGTGTGATGGTGGGAGTGTGTTTGCTGTCACAAAGTTTTGGGTGTCTATAATGTTTATTTCCACTAGATGGTGCTTGTGTACCTAAACACTCATTTATTTCAGTAACTTTTAATCAGTTTAATCTGTATATTTTTATATTTCAACTATTTTATAATGCTTATTGTGATTTATATACTCAACTGTTGTATATTTGAGCAATAATTATTCTTTCTAAGAGTTTTTTGGGTATATTTTATTTTTCTCCCATCGTGTCTTTGTATGTCACTTCCTGTTTGAGTCAAAACTGCGGTCGGAGTTTTACAGAGCAATTCTGCTGATCATATAAAACGATGTAATCATCGTAAGGTTTAAAGTATTTCTCTTTATGATCATAAGTTGTGCAGTCAAGAAGCTTCAAGATGTAACCCCCTCTCTTAGCTCACAAGCAGGCAAAAGTGGTATGTATTTTCTGTTTATGTATGAGTTTAAAGTCATGTATGTTTTCCATGTAACTGACTGTATGACATGTTTTTGTTGTATATTCATCTTTTTTACTCAGTTCTACGGTGTTGATGTCTGAGTCCAGAGAGCATTAAACATCAGTTAAAAGAACCTCAGCCTTCGTGTTGTGACTAAGAGCGGTACATTCTATATATTGTAACATATTAACAAAATATATTTTTCCTAACATTTTTTAATATATAGACCATAAATATATGGAAATATATTTTCTTTCTGTAAGGGATTTAATGATCTGCTCAAGGTAAATCTGATCAATATATTTTATAATATAACAATATGATTTTTAAGAACATTCTTTATAGAATTTCAAAATCTTCAGTTTTGTCTTAAGAAACAAAAGTAGCAATTTATGGAATACAAAATATTCTTCAAAATAAGAGGAAAATAATTTTATGTTTTGAATCTGAGGAGATTATAAAATTAATAACTTTCTTCATGAACTT
The DNA here is from genome assembly GCF_949357685.1 of Gobio gobio. Classification (NCBI taxonomy): domain Eukaryota; kingdom Metazoa; phylum Chordata; class Actinopteri; order Cypriniformes; family Gobionidae; genus Gobio; species Gobio gobio. The sequence continues at coordinate 76,464,371 of NC_137097.1, read as the reverse complement.
GAGAGACTGTCAATAGTTCCTCTAGTAAAACCAACATAATGGAAACTCTTTGAGGATCTTAAATACATATGAAGTTCATTGAGTTCACAATATTATATTTGAGCTTCAGTGTTTCAGTCTGAAGATTCACAAGAATCACATGCTTTTGTGTCATGAGAAACCCATGTGTGATTTCCAGTGTGTGTGAGAGCTCAGATCTTCTCCAGACTCACTGTATTGGATGATGTCCTGCATCTTCTTCCAGACTCTGAACGGCAGGTTGCCCAAGTACCGTGGCACATGAATCAAAGCTCCAGAAGCCATCTGTGGATCCGGCTGTGAGATCTGGACTCTGGAAGAACATTCAGGAGTCAGAACTGCAGTGGCTTTGGATCAGAACCAGAGAGACCAGAGACACCAGCAGATCACTCACCTTTCCATTGAGACTGGAAACTCCTGCAGAACAAACACACCATTGATCATCAAGAACTCACTCAATCAATCAATCAATCAATCAATCAATGATGTGAAATCAGACCTTCAGAAAGCAGGCGTCTTTGGCTTTCATCATCTCCTCCATGTCTTTGATTGTGTGTGAAAGAGCTGAGATGTGTCTGTTCATCTCCTCCAGCTTCTCCTTCATCATCTGCTTCTTCTGCTCCTCTTCCTCCCTCAGTGCAGTGATTGTAGCTTCTTCTTCATCTCTGAGAAACTGATGAAGCTTCTCAAACTGCTGTTTAATCTGACGCTCTGTGTGCTTAGCTTGAGACTGAAATCACATCACATTCACTTCAATCATCTCAAAGAACTGATTCTGGAGCAGCATGAAGAGTGAGTGGGGGAATGTGTGTTAGTGAACTACAACTTTAACTTTCTGACGTACTATAACTGTAGTAGTAGATGTTCTGTGTGTGTAGTGTGAAAATACACATTATCAGTCAAATCCTCAGGTAGAAGCATAATGTTGTGCTAACAGGTTGTTACACTCATGAATATTAATTTGTGTGTGTGTGTGTGTGTGTGTGTGTGTGTGTGTGTGTGTGTGTGCGCGCGCACGCTTCAGTCAATAAAGGAACATGTAATTATGACAAATCAGTTCTAATCAAACTTGTAAACATGACAGTTGACTCAATCCTCACCTTGATGTGTTGAACTGTTTTCTCAAACTCTCCTTTAATGTTTTTATTGTGTTTGAGTTTCTCTTGTAAGGACTTCACTGCTGTTTTGAGCTCCTCCTGGGATTTAAAGAGAAAATCTTCAAGATACCAGAAATTTCACTAATATGATCCCACATGTATTAGGAACCTGAGAGATTGTGTTTATCAACATTTCACTAATATGATTAAATGCTGATTAAATAAAAACCCATCAGATCACTCAGATCATCAGGATCAAGTCAGTTAGAAATACCAAGGGTTCACTCAAAGCAAGGAGAGTCTGCTTTTAGCTATTATGCCAGCCGTAGCTGAACCAGCTTCCTGAACAGATCAGATGTGCTCCAACAGTAGCCACTTTCAAATCCAGACTCAAAACACATCTGTGCACATCTGTCCAGACTCAAAACATATCTGTGCACATCTGTCCCGACTCAAAACACATCTGTGCACATCTGTCCAAACTCAAAACACATCTGTGCACATCTGTCCAGACTCAAAACACATCTGTGCATATCTGTCCAAACTCAAAACACAACTGTGCACATCTGTCCAAACTCAAAGCACATCTGTGCACATCTGTCCAAACTCAAAGCACATCTGTGCACATCTGTCCAGACTCAAAACACATCTGTGCACATCTGTCCAGACTCAAAACACATCTGCGCACATCTGTCCAAACTCAAAACACATCTGCGCACATCTGTCCAAACTCAAAGCACATCTGCGCACATCTGTCCAGACTCAAAACACATCTGCGCACATCTGTCCAGACTCAAAACACATCTGCGCACATCTGTCCAGACTCAAAACACATCTGCGCACATCTGTCCAGACTCAAAACACATCTGCGCACATCTGTCCAAACTCAAAACACATCTGCGCACATCTGTCCAAACTCAAAACACATCTGTGCACATCTGTCCAAACTCAAAACACATCTGTGCACATCTGTCCAAACTCAAAACACATCTGTGCACATCTGTCCAAACTCAAAACACATCTGTGCACATCTGTCCAAACTCAAAACACATCTGTCCAAACTCAAAACACATCTGTGCACATCTGTCCAGACTCAAAACACATCTGTGCACATCTGTCCAGACTCAAAACACATCTGTGCACATCTGTCCAAACTCAAAACACATCTTCGCACATCTGTCCAAACTCAAAACACATCTGCGCACATCTGTCCAAACTCAAAACACATCTGCGCACATCTGTCCAAACTCAAAACACATCTGTGCACATCTGTCCAAACTCAAAACACATCTGTGCACATCTGTCCAAACTCAAAACACATCTGTGCACATCTGTCCAGACTCAAAACACATCTGTGCACATCTGTCCAAACTCAAAACACATCTGTGCACATCTGTCCAGACTCAAAACACATCTGTGCACATCTGTCCAAACTCAAAACACATCTGTGCACATCTGTCCAAATTCAAAACACATCTGTTTAGCTGTGCATTTACTGAATGAGCTCTGTGCTTTGTCCGAACTGCTTGCACTTTAATTTATATGTTTCAATTTAACCCTTTTAACCTAATATGTTTATTTTTAATTATACTTTTTATTTTTTATTATTTTGTTAAGGCTGTCTGGGTGGAAGAGGTTGAGAGACGGGTGCGCGATAAATCGAAATCCCTCCGGCGCGAGGAAGACCCGTTTAAATCTGCTCTGACGGATAGATCTGTAGCCCTGGTGGTTCAGTCCAGGAAGATTTGTCTGTAAGGCTAATGTTTAAACGCACAGTTACCTGACAAATATTTTTAACGTAAACCTGACTCTCATTTTTCTTCCACTCCAGATTCGGGTTATAATATATATATATATATATATATATATATATATATATATATATATATATATATATATATATATATATATTTTTTTTTTATATATATATTCACTTACGAATATTTTAATTTCATTTATGTGTAAAGCACTTTGAATTGCCACTGTGTATGAAATGTGCTATACAAATAAACTTGCCTTGCCTGATCTAAGGACCGCCTCAAACACTCGTCTGCTGCGTTCAATAACCTAGGCATGACTTGTTGCCTCGCTGCCTTATCAGACATCATCGTTTGAGTAAAAGTGTCGTGCCAGAGAGATTGTTAGTGTTTAGTGAAAGTGGGAGAGTGTTTGTTACGTTTGATACTCCAGTTTTTCTGACTATTGCCCTGGTTGCCGATTCTGATTTGCTTGCCACAAAACTTTGTTTATACATTTGTAAATACTTTTTGTCTAATTAAGGGAGGTAGGGGGTTTGATGGCAGTTAATTTGTACCTCTTTTACACTTTGTTTATGGGAGTTGGGGAAGTTAACTGTATTTTTGTTTTCTTTATTTTTATTTAGTTTCTAAAAAGAAGTTTGTTTTGTTTGTTATTTTGGCCTTGTCTGCCCCTGAAGCTAAACCCTTATTGTTAATAAAACACTTGTTATTCGACTTCTCTCTGGTAGTGAGACTCTCTTTCTTTTCCTGTTACGGCTGACCCCTAGCAGTCGTAACATATATAATACATACTGTAAGTTTAAACTAGTGTTTATCTGTAAATCTGTCTTACCTTATATGATGCAACCACTGCATCGATGGGTCTGAATTTGTGATTGTCGTGTTTCTGTGAGTTAATACACACTAAACACACCGGCTGTTTGTCCTCCAGACAGAAGAGTTTGAGTTTCTCACTGTGTAAACTGCAGAGCTCCTCAGATCCTGATGAACGCCTCTCATTTCTCTCCTTCAGGAACGACTCGCACAAGTTTTTTAACACAAGATTACATGGAGGATCACCTCTTGAGGATCTTTTCCTGCAGACAGGACACTCCTGAGCTTTCTTGGTTCTCCAGAACTGTTGAACACACTCTTTACAGAAACTGTGACTACAGGACAGAAGAACAGGATCCCTGAAGATTTCATAACACACAGGACAAGAGAAATCATCTTCAGACAGTGAAGCCATTTTCTCTGTTTGAGATCCAGCAATCTGAGGTTTACTTTCACTTTATGAATCAAGGTTTCAGAAATGAATAACCAGGAGAATCACAAAGATCTGCTGTCTGTTCAGAAACGTTTCAAATCCTTCTGGAAAATGTTCCTCTTCGTTCTTCATTGATCGCTGATTGTTTGTGGCTTTTGTTGAGACAAAGTCTTCTTCTTATTATTATTTTACGGCGGATCGCAAACAAATACGTGCATTACCGCCACCTATAGCAGAAATGGACCATTGACACTTCCTATATCTCTATACCCAACATAAATTCCCTTTATTTACCCGCATAGAGACATCATCGAATTTCATCCGGCGCTGCGTGTTCAGCTCCTCCGTCCACTCTCAGCCCCCATGACAGGAGAAAAAAAACACACAAAAAACACCTATTTTAAATACGCTTATTTAACCCAGTACTTCCCAAATAACCTACCAATAATTGTTTTATATTCCTATCTGATTTTAATACATTTTGAATATTCAACTTAACTCCTATATTATTTAATTCCTCCTTCAACTCTTTCCTTTCAACCATATATCTCCTACAGTGCATTATTACATGTTCAACTGTTTCACTAACTTCACATAACTCACATAAACCTGTTGGATGCTTACTTATTAGGTGCAATGTGCTATTCAATCTTGTATGCCCCAATCTTAGTCTTGTAATCATATTCTCTTCATTCCTACTCCCACCTGATATTCTTCCCTTACCCACTGTTGACTGTATTTGATGCATATGTCTACCTTTTAGTTCATTGTCCCAATACTGCTGCCATAATTTCAGAATATTCTTTTTAATAATTATATCTACTATGTATATCTACTATTATATATAATATACTATACTATAATAATTATATCTACTATGTATATCTACTATTTCTCGTTCTATTGCCTTTTTTGCTAATGCATCCGCCTCCTCATTACCTCTTAACCCAATGTGAGCTGGAACCCACAAAAACTGTACCTCTAAATTAGCTTGTTTAATTGAATATAATTCTTGAACTATCTCTATTACCATATCCTGTCTTGTTTCTGACTTCATCTCCTTCAAACTTATTAGAGCTGAACTACAATCTGAACATATTACTGCCTTGGATATTTTAACTTCCCTAATCCACCTTATTGCAAACATCTCTCCAGTATACACCGATAAACAATCTGATATCCTTTTATCCTTTCATAACACACGGGACAAGAGAAATCATCTTCAGACAGTGAAGCCATTTTCTCTGTTTGAGATCCAGCAATCTGAGCTTTACTTTCACTTTATGAATCAAGGTTTCAGAAATGAATAACCAAGAGAATCACAAAGATCTGCTGTCTGTTCAGAAACAAACGTTTCAAATCCTTCTGGAAAATGTTCCTCTTCGTTCTTCATTGATCACTGATTGTTTGTGGCTTTTGTTGAGACAAAGTCAGTGTGGCCGAGAGGAGAAATAACAAGTGCGTCTCTTCCTGGTAAGTGTTGTAAGAGGGTGGAGTTTCTGATCATGTGAGTGTGTTTGTTCAGTATTTCCCTCTCACTGTCTGCAGTTTCTTTCTGCTTCAAGTCCTCCACTATCATCCCTGTCCCACAGAAAGTCTCTTGTCTTAATGCCTGCAGACCAGCGGCTCTTATCAACCCCGGTTCTCATGAAGGGTTTTGAGAGCCTTATTAAGAAATGCATCATATGAAGCAAACCAGACTCATTTGACCCACTACAGTTTGTGTCCAGGACAGACAGATCCACAGAGGATGCAGTTTAATTTACCATTCACAAAATTATAACCCACTTGGAGAATAAGGACAGTTGTGCCTGATTACTTTAGTGTACAGTTTGGCATTTAACACTATCAAGAGCTCAAATCTCATCTGCATAACCTCCTGTGCTGTGTAACGGGACACTGAGCTTCCTCACTGGCAGATCCCAACATGTTCACCTCTGAAAACACTCCTCCAGCAGCTCATAATGAACACAGCCGCTCATCTATACTGTTTTAAATTCATTAACATGTTTGTGGATTAGCAAGAGCCTTCTACATTCATTGATCTCAACAAACAAATGATCATTTACCACTATAACTTAAATAAAACAATTGTTCATTTGTAGCCCTCCTGCTGGGTAGAATCTAAACGTGGCTTTATTTTTCTCAGAACTATTTTGTCTTAGTGTGATTTTTTTCTTGAATGATCAAATTCACAAAGTCACAAAATCAACAGCAATAAATTCAAATAATCACTGTTCCCCAAAACAAAAAAACACAATGAAAAAGGTGACACTTTGAATTTTACCCAGCTGGGATTCTCAGTAACGTTACACAGATGGCGCGCTAGTTGGAGCTCTTTTGATGCAAAACCAATGTACTCACGAATCCAGGAAACACAAGATTGCAGAATAGAAACCTCTAATCCTCACTCCCTGACGAGATGATAAACAGCAACCCCGTCGTGCAGGGCCGGATTGGGACTCATTTTCAGCCCTGGAGTTTCATGCCTTAGACCGGCCCACTTTAGTTCACGACTGAATATATTAAAATAATGTAATTAAACCCTCAGAATATAAGTCTGCAATAGGCGCACTGTTCTCTACAGCCTTGTAATTCTTTGTATTTTTGAAAAATATCATCATTTCCAATTCAGTGCAAAAACAGTAGCCTAAGTTTTGCTTCACAGTGAAGATTTATTAGAACAGTAAATAACAGGACAGTTTCAGAATCTATTTTCTTTAAAGGGGCTATATGCGTTTTTCTGAAATTTAAACTCGCAACTGACACCTGTGGCCAAAAAACAGAACTGCTCTCATTTTCTGCTCGCTCTCGCAGCGGTGGTGACGTCACATCCGCAGACAGCACGGGAAAAGACGACCCGCCAGAAAATAGGAAAAATAGGATACAGGCTTATAGGTGCACCCACTGTGAGCGGACAAGGTTTCAGTATGCTCATCAGGAGATGTTTGAGTCATAAATGGTAAAATAAAAAGGCTATTGTTACGTTTATTTTGGGGAAAAAGTTGCATATAGCCCCTTTAAGAATTAGTATTCATAAATATCCAAACATTGAAATGAAGAAAAATCTAACAAAAATAAATATATAAAAAAATAAAGATTAAAATAAAATGTATTGCACTTTCTAATGACAGTAGCATCTCTTTTTCAAGGAAACAGCTGCTTTACAACTTCAAATGTTTTTCACAAATATGAGAACATTATGAATTAAACAAGTATTGCACTTCTCTAAAAAATAATTGTTTTAGATTTAGCTTGTTTTAAGCAAAATAATAATAATTTTTAGGGTGTTTTTTTTTCCAGAAAACAAGACATAATTTCTTATGCCATTTCACTTGTCTAGTAAATGTATCTTGAATTAAGAATAATTTATATATTTGAACTGGAAACAAGTAAGATACCAAGTAAGAAAAGCATTTTTTCAGTGATAATGTTTGCTTATTCACACACTATGGTACAATAGCAGCTTACCTGTCTTTCACAGTGAGAGCATAAGTCTCTTCACAACTGGGTCCTGGCTCTCTTTATGACACTAAATGAAATTTGTTACATTTATTTCTCACCACAAATATCCCCTTTTTACAAAGCTTTCAAATCAAGTCAAGTAATGCTGAATTGCTGAATCATCAGGTCATTCATTATCTCAGGGCATTTTTCATTGAGCAGGGCTCTTCAATACTATTAGTTCTTCTGAATGACAATCCTACCTGCCCATTATGGTGTGTTGGGCTCATGACTGGAGCTTGGTAACGTTACTGGGCCTTGCTCTTCACTGTTAGCAGCAAACCGGACAAGAGGCGGCTGCTGCTGAAGAGCTACAAGAAAAAGTTTGATACATGAACGTGGTTTGCAGACAACGTTGTTTTGCACGGTCGCTAGCATCTTGCACTGCTCCTAACTACCTTAACGTTAGCTTACTTACCGGCCTCGTCGTCTTCATTTGTTTTTTTTGAGGAAAAATGTGCTCAGCTTAGAATATTTGGCCGCGTCAGTTTCCAAAGCTTTCTTCTTTTTTATTCTGGCCTTTTCAGCGCCGCCTTTGCGCTTCCTATCGACTTTTTTATTTTGAGCAACTTGCAAGGTGCGCTGTCATTCTGTGCTTGGCCCCTAATCATTTGGAATGTTTAGATTTGGAATATTTAAATAAAAACAATAATTCATATGATGGTTGAACATTTAAATAAAAACAATAATTCATATGATGGTTGAACACATTTAACTAAGAACAATAATTCATATGATGGTTGAACATTTAAATAAGAACAATAATTCATATGAGATGAATTGACTCTCCATATGACTGAAGTTGGTGAAAGTCACTTTCCCTGCGGCAGCCTCTGATTGGTCTCCGTGATTGTGTTGGTTGAGCTGCTTGTTGTTCGCAATATTGGCATTGACAAATTTATCCAGCGATCCTCTCAGTGACTTCTGAAATTCTTCTTTCTTTTTAATTCTTTTCCTTTTCTCACCACCGACTCGTGTTTACGGAATCGGTCGGCCGCGACCACGCAGAACGTCATATCGAAATTTGAAAAATAACAATAATAATTTGCTGATTTTTTTTTTCACGTGGCCTTGATTATGCATTATTGAGAGATAGTAGGAATTGTATTTATTATCGATGTTGGGTGGAAAAACTGTAATAAAAAAATAGACAAACTTAAAAAAATGCAGGCCAGGTGCGAGGCCCTCTAGAGGCGCGAGGCCCTGTGCGGTCGCACACTTGGCACAACCCTTGCGATCAAGCTTGTCATAAAAAGTAAAGGAGCTTTGGAAAGAGTGATCTGAGCACACGGTCATGTTCACTCGTTCCGCAGAGAGGACAGGAAACCACCATCCTTGGACTCTGAAGAATTATGGGCAAACCAGGATTTTGGATCTACTGTGAAGTTTTTGTATGTATTTGTATGTCAGTAAGTTGATCAGTAAGGAATAATTGACGACGGGCCGTTCAATTATTAGAATAATAATGCACACCCGAGGTGGTGATGCGGTCACGACACGAAGCGGAACTGGAATGCGGTCAAGAGCTGCTGGAACTACGCTCGCTGTGCATCTCCCAGAAAATAATTGCACACCTCAGAATGTTCATCAGCCAATCAGATTCAAGCATTCGTAGTATAATTAATATTAATGTTTAATCAAACAAATTAATATTCATTTGTGTGTGTGTGTGTGTGTGTGTGTGTATGTTTCTTCCCCCCTCATGATCCAGAAGTTTTGGGAATGGAAATCTGCCACATATAAAACATATTTGGAAAATGCAAAGCTAACAGTAAATGGCACAATTTGTTATTTTGTTCTGAGGTGAAATCATAACCTCATCATGATATTAGTAACCCTAACTTACAAGAGAAATGACATTTTTAGTTTTTCAATTCCTCCTGGGGCTCTGAAGAATTTGTTTACATAAATTTACATCTGAATAATACAAGTTTCATAATCAATAGTGAATCTGTGACAATCTTGTAAATGTAAATGTATCAGTTTTGTATTTTTTTTTAAAAATGTGATGAAACTGTTCCACTGTTATCTGTGTTTGAAATGTTTTATGTATTGTATTGTTTTACAGACTGTATTTTGTCTTCCAAAATAAAACTGTAAATTTAACACTTTATTGAATGTTTTTTTATTGTAATAATCTGTAAAATTACAGTTTTTCTGCAGAATGTTTAGTACAGTCACTTTATTGAAGGTGTTTGATCATAATCTAGGAAAAATCAGTAAAATAACAGTTTAACACTGAATAAAAAATGATAAATGACTGGCAGCAAAGGCTGCCAAACAAAAAACGTAAAATTAAAGTAAAATATCTTAAAGCTCCACTGTGTGATATTTTCCCCCATCTAGCGGTGAAAAGGTTTATGACCAGCCAGTAAATATTAGTTTCTGTTCCTCCCAATTCCGATTTCGTTTTAGCTCCTACGGTGGCCGATTTAGTCCAAGATTAACATTTGCTTCCAGTTCGACCTCGTCCATTAGTGTTCCTTCAAGTGATGAGGTTACTTTAGAAAACTATTATAAACTTACGAGAATACTTCATTACTTGAAAGAAGTAAATATACATTAATGAGCACACATATGTTTGTATATATATTAAGTGTTTTTAGCTAAGAATGAACTAAAAAAGTTACACAGTGTAGCTTTAAATTTAAACAAGGAAAATAATCTGTAAAATAACTTTTAATGTAAATTTCTGTAAAATTATTGTTTTTGCACTTTATCAGAATTAAGATATTTTACTTTAATTTTATGGTTTTTGTTTGGCAGCCGCAGCTGACAGTCATTTACCTTCTTTTTACCATTTTTTTTTTTTTACAGTGAACACATCCAGCCTTTTCCCAGAGAGAGGAGAGGAGACGCACCAGCTCAACATCACTGACACTGTCTATCACTTACAGCCAATATTCATGGAGGAAATATACAGGCAAACGTTTGGACACCTTTCTGTTCTTTATTATGGTAATTTATTCATACTATGTTAGTGATGGGGATCAGAAACTGTTTGATTACACACATTCTTCAAAATATCTGCTTCTGTGCTCATCAGAAGAAAGAAACTCATACAGGATTAGAACGACATGAGGGCGAGTGAATGATGACAGAATTATCATTTGTGGGTGAACTGTCCCTTTAAGAACATTTCTGAGAAGATTTACACACACACACATAGATCACTGTAAAAGATGAAATCAGCTCGATCCAGACCTACAGGTGTAACGTTTACTGACTATTGACCGGTAAGATCCGCAGAGAGGAAAAACAACCACAACAGAAGAATGGAAAGAGTGTGTGAGTGAAGGTGGTTGTGAATGTGTGTAGATGTGTGTTAGTTACAGGATCAGAGAATGACACCGTTCCTCCGTCATAGTCCAGATCAACTCTCACACGATCAAGCTTCTGTTTAACACGAAAACCAGCCCCAGACAGTCTGTACGTCACACTCCAGACATCAGTGTTATAGAAAACACTTCCCTTCCTCTGGTTTGATGCTGTAGTTACTCCAAGACTCCAGCATTGACTCTCTTTAACCTCCACATCCCAGTGGTGTGTTCCTGAGTTAAAACCCTCTGAACCCAGAACACACTCATAACAGTCAAATCTCTCTGGATTATCAGGAAGCAGTTGTTTATACCCGATGTTTCTCACACTGGTCAGATCATCAGACAGGGCGAGGCGTGGATTTGCCGTGTTTGGATCCAGAATCACAGGAGCTGATGAGACACAATCAACAGCTGCTTTTATTCTGATCTTCATATAATGATCAAGAGTGAACCAATCACAGATTATTATGAATTATGACACTCGTCCTGATCAAACACATCAGACATTTTCCTCTGATCACTGTCAGTGTTTTTAGTTACACACTCATTTTTATCATCAGTGTTTAATGGCATCAGAGACAAACATTAAATGTGTGATTCAAACATTTGTGTCTCATCAAGAGAAACTGGTGTGTGTGTGTGTTTGTGTGTGTGTGTGTGAGAGTGTCTGTGTGTGTGTGTGTGTGTGTGTGTGTGTGTGTGTGTGTGTGTGTGTGTGTGTGTGTGTGTGTGTGAGAGTGTCTGTGTGTGTGTGTGTGTGTGTGTGTGTGTATGTGTGTGTGTGTGTGTGTGTGTGTGTGTGTGTGTGTGTGTGTGTGTGTGTGTGTGTCTGTGTGTGTGTGTGTGTGTGTGTGTGTGTGTGTGTGTGTGTGTGTGTGTGTGTGTGTGTGTGTGTGTGTGTGTGTGTGTGTGTGTGTGTGTGTCTGTGTGTGTGTGTGTGTGTGTGTGTGTGTGTGTAATACAGTTGTTTCTGTCAGTTGTGTTTGTGTCAGTTATGAATAATCAATCATGTTAATATTTTCAGATGTAATAAATCTCAGTGTAACTGAAGCAGGTTCTTCTGGTAAACACATCATTATCTGAACAGACCCTCATCATTGTGTTTCTGAAACATGGAAATATGAAAATTCATGAAGCACTTCTTCTAGAAACCCTTTCAAAATGGATTCAGGATTCATTAATTATTGAACAATTATTAAGTTCTCAAATATACCAATAACAACATCTTAAGAAGCATTTTCTCATCATATCCCTTATGGAAAGAAAATATGTTTCCATATATGTATGATCAATAGGGTGATATCAGCTAAATTGGGCCACTTTTTGGTAAATCGCTTGGGACAATAATACAATACCATATATGCCTTTTCCATGTGTTTTTATGATTATTAATCACTGTTTTTGATAATGTTGTGTTGAAATTATGTAAAAAAAATTATAATTAAAGCTGCGAGCAGCGATGACGGGCCCAAGCCGGTGGCACCGCCACCCCGGTGGCATCAGTTTAACTGTGCACGGCAGGCAATAGGCATTTAAAATGGGAAAACATAAAAGGACTATGTCAAAGTCATCTGAATTCACCACATTAACTGCAGCAGTTGGTGCTGCTATGACCACAAACCACAACAGCCACATCTATGAGATCAATTAAATTTATATGAATTTCATGTCAGATTATGTCAAAGGTCAAATTGGAATGAGTTCAGAATACCATTCGAATGCTGATGTTGTTTTATTCTAACACTTCTCTTCATGTGTTTTTGAGCTACCTTAGCTACCGTTTGTGCACCAATCTTATGCACCATAAAACATGCTTTCATTTCAATATGGGTGGTCCAATAAATTTCTTTTAATAAAAAATGTATAAATGGAGCCAAATCACAGAAACTGCAAAGATGATTTTAATATCAGTGTCAGGTAAGAGTAAGATGCGTGTCTACATTTTATGGAAGTTTATTATAAATAGCCACTTTTATAAAATCATGTGAAATTTATGTTTTAATACATTTATATTATATCAGTAAATAATTAATTTAAAGACATGTGCATCATACGTGATCTTGGCAAACACATCACATGACGTTTTTATTTCAAGTGATAGTTATTTGTGATAGCCTATATGAAAGGGTTAAATTATGATCAAGAGAGAAAGTCACACACACACACACACACACACACACACACACACACACACACACACACACACACACACACACACACACACACACACACACACACACACACACACAAACACAATGATAGAGTGAGAGTGAGGGGGAGGGGAAGGACTGAGAGAAAGGCACACACACAAACTCACAGGGTGAGAGAGAGACACCCCCCCCCCCCCCCCCACACACACACACAGATAGAGAGGGGGAAGGGGAAAGACAGGCAGATGGCATTCCATAGACTTAATGGTTTGTATACTGTACAAACTGTACATTCTATCCCCCTACACTACCCCTAAGCCTACATATCGCACACACACACACACACATACACACACACACACACACACACACACACACACACACTACCCCTAAACCTACCATCACAGAAAACATTCTGCATTTTTACATTTTTATTAAAAAATTGTTTAATATGCTGTTAAAGCTATTTTGATTTACGGGGACACATGAAATGTCTTCATAAACCATGATTATGTTGTAATAAACACCCCTCCACCTATATATGTTATATATATATTATGTTATATATACCATGATTATATCCCAAAATAATAAATGTTATATTTACCCATGGCCTTCCCTGTTATACAGAAATGTAATAGTTATCAAACCTTCCTTAACTGCATAAATAATAAATGAAATATAGATGAATCATCATTAAAGCTACAATTTTCTCTATTCCCGTTGTTCTTTGATGAACATTAATGACAGGCATCATCAGTGCTCCTGTCACTTTAAGAACAACCGCGGATCTCACGCGCGGTCCCGCGCATCTCATTTCCTCACAACTCTTTAAAGTTCATTTAAGAGGTTATTTAACTAATTTAAGACTGTAATATGAGAATACTCAAAATCCTCTGTGTTATTGTTTGTTCAAGAGCAAAAGAGAACTCGATGTGAGCAGGAAACTGACGCGAGTCTATCTATGCGTCGAGTGTGTGTGTGTGTGTGTGTGTGTGTGTGTGTCAGTGTCCCTTGATTAGCTGACATGAGACGCATCCACACAGATAGGACACTGACAGACACACACACACACACACACACACACACACACACACACACACACACACACACACACACACACACACACACACACACACCGCAGCATAGCCATACAGTTTAAGTTCACCCACACTATATATTAATAAAAAGGTTTACAGTGCAAATACTGTTGTTGCAAATACTGTGCATAAAATTTGAAAACATTTGCAAAAAACACCACTGTATCATTACATTTTTTTTTTAAACCTTTAAGTAACCATTTTTTAAACATCTATAAACATTACATTTACATAGATAGACGGACCAGATATTCCTAACACTTTGGGAATACTTTAGGGTTACTAGTTGTTTTGTAAACTGTCTATAAACATTATCTGGATGGTTATTGTAAAGTTGCAACCGATGACTATAATACCTTGTTAAATAGTTTAATAAACAGTACCAGTAAAACGTGGGCAGTACCAGTAAAACATGTAAACAGTACCAGTCAAACATGTGGGTTGTCCTGATACTGTACTTCAAAATGTAATAGTGTAAAAATTGCCACAGAATAAAGTAATTGTTCAAGATCTATTGGTAACTCATAAAAATAATGTCATATTTGCATAAACTGTCACTACCGTATATCCCGACACTAGCACATTAAGATAAGCTATGAAAAAAATCATGTTCCTCTGCCTCTTTCTGGTTAAATAATGTTTATAATAATTGTTAATATAGCATGCTATATTAACTATTCCAGGTTATTTATGCATAGCATAAATAATAGTTAGTATAGCATGCTATGCCACTTTCATCAAAACATATTACAAAGCTATAGCAATCTCATGTCATTCCGTCTGTTCGAAAAAAAAGTTGCACTAACTGTTCGTTACAAGCAGCATTTGCCGTCAGGCAGGTAACGATAGCTAACATAAACATATTTTTGCTAGCCTACCTGCTGCAAACTTACACTTTTTTTGTACAAGACAAGTAGAGCTATTTTATCCAGTGTAATTTATCACATACCACTATCTTGTTTTTTCTTATCCTCCTCTTCCTTTCTCTTTTTTCTTTTCTGGCTTCCTGAAGCATAAAATTCCGCTTCAAATCCGAAGATTTTGTATTTTGCCGCAGCAGAGATCGCGTTGTTGGCTGGCTGCTGTCAGCGACTTCTGAGAGGGGCCCCTTAAGGGGGATCCCGATAACAGTGTCATTGCACTTTACTGCATTGACTATCAATGGGGCGCTCACACAGTTTGTCGTTTCATTTTATTCTTAACCTGTCGCTGTCTTGGTGCCCCAGGCCAGCTCGAGGCCCCAAGCAATTGCTTGGTTTGCCTGCCTTGTCGCGACGGGCCTGCACACACACACACACACACACACACACACACACACACACACACACACACACACACACACACACACACACACACACACACACACACACACACACACACACACAGACAGGACACTGACACACACACACACACACACACACACACACACACACACACACACACAGGACATTGGCATATAGCGTGTTCTCTTGTGTCTTGTCGCGCTTGGAAGCATTTACATGAATAGGAGCGTGATCATGTAACGCTAAGCAAAAATGGATATAAAAACGGACGCTGCGTTATTTGCGTTAAATATTTTTAATGCGTTAAGCTTCCGTTTCACGTTGACCGAGTTTGGTGGAGATTGAATAAATCGCCTACGAGGAGAACGTAAAAACTCAGAAACTGAATTATACAAATATTCACGTTGAAACAAACTTTCTGTGAAAAAAGACACTTATAAACAGACACTTGTAGAAAATAATGTGAATTTTTTTTTTAATATAAATTTGAACTATGTCAGTAAATAATGAATTTAAAGACAAATGTGTCAAAAGTGATCTTTGCAAACACAGCACATGACCTTCTGTAAAGCACATGTATAGAAAACACACTCACACTCTGTTCTAAAAAAGAGTTCTGTCTGAATGAGTACATGAAATCACGGCTGTCAGGTGAAAAGAATTGTAACTCAAATGTCATTAACAAGCACACATACAGAGAAAGGGAGTTTCAAAAATAATACAACACTGCCACCTTGTGGTGATAGAGGGGAGGGCACACAAACAGCAAAAACATTATTAAACTTTGACATGTTGCCATGGCAACATTTTTTGAAATATTAGGAATCCATTCATATGTCTCTATCTGTCATGTTTTCACATTATACTGATGAAGTTTGAAGTCAATCAGGTGAAAATAAGATGGGGATTCAAAGCATTTTTGAAAGTGACACACTTCCTGCTGCCAGTTGGTGGCGCTTTAACTTTGACTCACAAAAGTCATATCCATGTGATCGGCTTCCTACAACAAACACACAGCTGAAGTTTCATCCAAATCATTCAATGTTTGCACAAGTTATTACACACTTCCTGTTTCCCTTTTCTCGCCATAAATTCGTTGCTTCGCCACGGCCAAACCGTTTGAGTTATCAAAAATCCGCTCGCAATTTAGCATCCTCTGTGTCTTGACTTCATGCTGACCGAGTTTGGCACTGATTGAAACAATGGCCTCGGAGGAGTATATTAAATTCCAGAGCATGTGTTTTCAGAACAACCCATATTAGCTCACTTCCTGTTGGGCTGACACGTAACTTAGAGCACGAAAGTTGTTTGGCCCAATGAGGTCTATATGTGTACCGAGTTTCATACATGTACGTGCAAGTGTGTTTGATATATAGACCAAGTTTTCAGACCCCACTTTAGGGGGCGCTGTCGAGTCCCCCTGCCACGCCCGGGTACCAGCTTCAGCCCGGCTCTGATGGCCGCGCATTCCGATGTGTGTGCTAAGTTTCAAGAGTTTTTGAGCATGGTAAGAGCCCCAAAAGTGCCCGAGAAGTCGATAAAATAATAATAATAATTAAAGCTGCGAGCAGCGATGACGGGCCCAAGCCGGTGGCACCGCCACCCCGGTGGCATCAGTTTAACTGTGCACGGCAGGCAATAGGCATTTAAAATGGGAAAACATAAAAGGACTATGTCAAAGTCATCTGAATTCACCACATTAACTGCAGCTGTTGGTGCTGCTATGACCACAAACCACAACAGCCACATCTATGAGATCAATTAAATTTATATGAATTTCATGTCAGATTATGTCAAAGGTCAAATTGGAATGAGTTCAGAATACCATTCGAATGCTGATGTTGTTTTATTCTAACACTTCTCTTCATGTGTTTTTGAGCTACCTTAGCTACCGTTTGTGCACCAATCTTATGACCATAAAACATGCTTTAATTTCAATATGGGTGGTCCAATAAATTTTTTTTAATAAAAAATGTATAAATGGAGCCAAATCACAGAAACTGCAAAGATGATTTTAATATCAGTGTCAGGTAAGAGTAAGATGCGTGTCTACATTTATTGGAAGTTTATTATAAATAGCCACTTTTATAAAATCATGTGAAATTTATGTTTTAATACATTTATATTATATCAGTAAATAATTAATTTAAAGATATGTGCATGATACGTGATCTTGGCAAACACATCACATGACGTTTTTATTTCAAGTGATAGTTATTTGTGATAGCCTATATGAAAGGGTTAAATTATGATCATCAAGAGAGAAAGTCACACACACACACACACACACACACACACACACACACACACACACACACACACACACACACACACACACGTTTGTTTTTGTGAAATGTGAGGACATTCCATAGGCGTAATGGTTTTTATACCGTACAAACCGTATTTTCTATCCCCTTACACTGCCCCTAAACCTACCCATCACACACACACACACACACACACACACACACACACACACACACACACACACACACACACACACACACACACACACACACACACACACACACTGCCCCTGTCCCTGTCCCTAAACCTAACCCTCACAGGAGACTGTGCAGTTCACTTTCTGTGAAAAAAAACCTTGTTCTGTATGATTTATAAGCATTTTGAAAAGTGAGGACATGGGGAACGTCCTCATATTTCACCCTCTTTTTGTAATACCTATGTCATTATACACATTTGTGTCCTGATATTTCACAAAAACATGCCCACACACACACACACACAATGATAGAGTGAGAGTGAGGGGGAGGGGAAGGACTGAGAGAAAGGCACATACACAAACTCACAGGGTGAGAGAGAGACCCCCCCCCCCCCCCCCCACACACACACACAGAGATAGAGAGGGGGAAGGGGAAAGACAGGCAGATGGCATTCCATAGACTTAATGGTTTGTATACTGTACAAACTGTACATTCTATCCCCCTACACTACCCCTAAGCCTACATATCGCACACACACACACACACACACACACACTACCCCTAAACCTACCATCACAGAAAACATTCTGCATTTTTACATTTTTATTAAAAAATTGTTTAGTATGCTGTTAAAGCTATTTTGATTTACGGGGACACATGAAATGTCTTCATAAACCATGATTATGTTGTAATAAACACCCCTCCAACACACCCATTTCTGAGGCTTTGCCCATTTCCACTGACTGACATCTCTGATGTGTGTGTTGAGTTTCAAGCAATTTCAAGCATGCTAAGAGAAATTATACAAATATTCACGTTCAAACCAAAATATCTGACTTCCTGTTGGTCAGAGCTAATGACTGTAAAGTAAAAAATTAACTAATTAATCACATTTTTTTCTGTAATTAATCACGATTAATCGCAAGTTTTTAATATTTTAAGTTTGTAATATTTTGATATTGTAATAATTTCAGTTACTCTCCAAATTAATTTAGAAACAATTTAAAGACAGCATATTGTAAATATGTGTTGTATTGTCATTTTTTATGAATGAAGACCAGTATCACTGATACTAAATTCTCTATGAAACATTAATGACGTTACATTACAGTATAACTGAAAGCTCCCAATTTCAACATTTATTAGTCTTTAAAAAACAACTTTTAATTTAAGTGAACTTAAAAAAATCTTTACATAAACCCAAAATAATAAATGTTATATTTACCCATGGCCTTCCCTGTTATACAGAAATGTAATAGTTATCAAACCTTCCTTAACTGCATAAATAATAAATGAAATATAGATGAATCATCATTAAAGCTACAATTTTCTCTGTTCCCGTTGTTCTTTGATGAACATTAATGACAGGCATCATCAGTGCTCCTGTCACTTTAAGAACAACCGCGGATCTCACGCGCGGTCCCGCGCATCTCATTTCCTCACAACTCTTTAAAGTTCATTTAAGACGTTATTTAACTAATTTAAGACAGTATGAGAATACTCAAAATCCTCTGTGTTATTGTTTGTTCAACAGCAAAAGAGAACTCGATGTGAGCAGGAAACTGACGCGAGTCTATCTATGCGTCGAGTGTGTGTGTGTTTGTGTGTGTGTGTGTGTGTGTGTCAGTGTCCCTTGATTAGCTGACATGAGACGCATCCACACAGACAGGACACTGACACACACACACACACACACACACACACACACAGACAGGACACACACACACACACACACACACACACACACACACAGACAGGACACTGACACACACACACACACACACACAGACAGGACACTGGCATACAGCGCGCGCTCTTGTGTCTTGTCGCGCTTGGAAGCATTTACATGAATAGGAGCGTGATCATGTAACGCTAAGCAAAAATGGATATAAAAACGGACGCTGTGTTATTTGCGTTAAATATTTTTAATGCGTTAAGCTTCCGTTTCACGTTGACCGAGTTTGGTGGAGATTGAATAAATCACCTACGAGGAGAACGTAAAAACTTAGACCCTGAATTATACAAATATTCACGTTTAAACAAAAACTTTCTGTGAAAAAAGACACTTATAAACAGACACTTGTAGAAAATAATGTGAATTTTTTTTTTTAAATAAATTTGAACTATGTCAGTATGAATTTAAAGACAAATGTGTCAAAAGTGATCTTTGCAAACACAGCACATGACCTTCTGTAAAGCACATGTATAGAAAACACACTCACACTCCTGTTTTAAAAAAAGAGTTCTGTCTGAATGAGTACATGAAATCACGGCTGTCAGGTGAAAAGAATTGTAACTCAAATGTCATTTAGAAAATGAGTCCTGTACTGATATAGTGTCATAGTTCATGTCCACATTAACCACTACGTTGTAATACAATACCCATGTCATCATACACATTTGTGTCCTCATAAATCACATAAGCAAGCACAGAGAGAGAGAGAGAGAGAGAGAGAGAAAGGGAGTTTCAAAAATAATACAACACTGCCCCCTTTTGGTGATAGAGGGGAGGGCACACAAACAGTCAAAAACATTATTAAACTTTGACATGTTGCCATGGCAGCATTATTTGAAATATCAGGAATTCATTCATATGTCTCTATCTGTCATGTTTTCACATTATACTGATGAAGTTTGAAGTCAATCGTGTGAAAATAAGATGGTGATTCAAAGCATTTTTGAAAGTGACACACTTCCTGCTGCCAGTTGGTGGCGCTATAACTTTGACTCACAAAAGTCATATCCATGTGATCGGCCTCTTACAACGAACACACAGCTGAAGTTTCATCCAAATCAGTCAATGTTTGCACAAGTTATTACACACTTCCTGTTTACCTTTTCTCGCCATAAATTCGTTGCTTCGCCACGGCCAAACCGTTTAAGATATCAAAAATCCGTTCGCAATTTAGCATCCTCTGTGTCTTGACTTCATGCTGACCGAGTTTGGCACTGATTGAAACAATGGCCTCGGAGGAGTATATTAAATTCCAGAGCATGTGTTTTCAGAACAACCCATATTAGCTCACTTCCTGTTGGGCTGACACGTAACTTAGAGCACGAAAGTTGTTTGGCCCGATGAGGTCTATATGTGTACCGAGTTTCATACATGTACGTGCAAGTGTGTTTGATATATAGACCAAGTTTTCAGACACCACTTTAGGGGGCGCTGTCGAGCCCCCCTGCCACGCCCGGGTACCAGCTTCAGCCCGGCTCTGATGGCCGCGCATTCCGATGTGTGTGCAAAGTTTCAAGAGTTTTTGAGCATGGTAAGGGCCCCAAAAGTGCCCGAGAAGTCGATAAAATAATAATAATAATAATTAAAGCTGCGAGCAGCGATGACGGGCTCAAGCCGGTGGCACCGCCACGCCGGTGGCATCAGTTTAACTGTGCACTGCAGGCAATAGGCATTTAAAATGGGAAAACATAAAAGGACTATGTCAAATTTATCTGAATTCACCACATTAACTGCAGCAGTTGGTGCTGCTATGACCACAACAGCCACATCTATGAGATCAAATAAATTTAAATTAATTTCATGTCAGATGATGTCAAAGGTCAAATTGGAATGAGTTCACAATACCATTCAAATGTTGTATTATTGTAACACTTCTCTTCATATGCATATCAGGGTGTCCGCGGGGTCTTGAAAAGTATTAAAAGTTGATAAATTAATTTTTGGAAAATTAAGGCCCTTAAAAGGTATTAAAAATTCTTAATCACGATTTTATGAGGTATTACTTTTTGTTCAAGCTTTGTCAAAAGAGTTTGACTCCAAAAAGTATTCATGAATATATTTATTTTCATCCCCATAACTATATAAAAAAAAAAACCAGTTTGCTCGGTCAGTGAGATCAGCTTGGGGCGCGCGCACCGTCTACGGGTGACGTCACATATTTTGCGAAATGCGCGGTTAGGTGATGTGTCGCCCTCCACACATTGCGAAACAGACTCCGAAATGGGGAAATGTAAATTTGCGGACTCCTGGTTGGAGAAGGATGAGTTTAAACAATGGCCGCAGGGTTTTTCTATGGTTTTTCCTGCATAGCGGCCGCATCCGTCAAATTTCGTGCCACCGCTGTCTGTCGACAAAACTCAAGACAGGCAGTCCCTTGCTCAGATTAGGCATGTCGTGGTAATTAAATAATCATCAGAAATAT
Organism: Gobio gobio; assembly: GCF_949357685.1. Lineage (NCBI taxonomy): Eukaryota > Metazoa > Chordata > Actinopteri > Cypriniformes > Gobionidae > Gobio > Gobio gobio. Next base: position 76,442,292 of record NC_137097.1, on the reverse strand, counting down.
ATATTGTCACATGATCTTTCAGCAATCATTATTATTATTTTATGATTTGCTAGTACAAAGTCATCTAAAGCCATTCCATAGCTGTCTGAATGTCTTTCCTCCGCTGTAGCTGTCCATCATTCTCCGTTCAGAATTCAAACTGCGCGTCGCGTTTGGTTACAGTCAGTCAGCGTCTCGGTAAAGCTCACTCCAAGATGATATATTCCCGTTATAATACTTGATATGTAGATAAAATAATTTATCTTCCTGGAGTTTATCTAGCGGTTTCTGAACGATGTTGTGCTCGCCACCCGGGTGACAACACAAGGCATCACACGCAAAATAACCGGAATTTAAAACTGTGAAGAAACGAATAATCAGTGACCTTTTGGACCGATATACATAGTAGACTAGGATTTGTGCGCTCAACGCTCATCGTCTCTTTGAGAGAGAGAGTGAGGGGGAGGGGAGGAGAGGGGAAGGACAGAGAGAGTGAGATTCTGATTGAATAAAAACATTTTTTTAAAAAAAATCTAAACAGTGGGAGAGAGTTGGTATTTCATTGTCTGAAACTTTATTTTACTATAGGAATAAGTTTTATCTTCAAAATAGATTCTGCATTTACATTTTTAATAAAACATTGCTTAGTCTGGTTTTTTTTGGACACATGAAATGTCATAAACCATGTAATACCAGTGTAATACCCATGTCATACAAATTTGTGTCCTCATAAATCACATAAACAAGCACACACACACACACAGACACACACACACACACACACACACACACACATACACAGGCAGAGATGCATGCTTAAGCGGCCAACCCCCACCCCCCTTCAAACACACACAGTGAGAAAGTGAGAGTTAGGGGGGGAGGGGAAGGAAAGGCAGAGGGCATTGCATAGACTTAATGGTTTTTATACAGTACAAACTGTACATTCTACCCCCCTACACTACCCCTAAACCTACCATCACAGAAAACATTCTGCATTTTTACATTTTGAATAAAACATTGTTTAGAAAGCTAGACAGTGAATTAAAGCATTTTTGAAAGTGACACACTTCCTGCTGCCAGTTGGTGGCCACACACACACACACACACTCACACTCACACTCACACAGACAAACCCCTTAGAGAGAAAGAGAGATGGGATTTTTTTATCCTGTTTCAAAACTAACACAATGCTGCCATCTTGTGTACATTGAGTTCATATATATATATATATATATATATATATATATATATATATATATATATATATTAATCTGAAAAATAGTATAGTCATTCCGTTTCATGTTGACCGAGTTTGGTGGAGATTGAATAAATCGCCTACGAGGAGAACGTAAAAACTCAGACCCTGAATTATACAAATATTCACCTTCAAACCAAAATATCTGACTTCCTGTTGGTCGGAGCTAATGACTGTAAATTATAAAGTTGTCCGGCTCGAAGAGAACAATATATGTACGGGTACACATGAAATGTCTACAAATGTAGGTCCTCAGAAATCACAGAAGCACACACACAGAGAGAGAGAGAGAGAGAGAGAGAGAGAAACAAGGTTTTTTTTAATCCTGCTTCAAAACTAACACAATGCTGCCATCTTGTGTTCATTGAGGGAAGGGCAGCACAGACAGGCACAATAGATTCAAAGAAATATTTATAAAATATATATATATTCATCTGAAAAATAGTACAGTCATTTTAAATTAATCTAAGTTCAATTACCAAACATACAATCTTAATTTAATTGAAATCAAAATATGATTTTACAAGATATGAGACAATTTCTGTTCCCCTTATTTTGTCCTTATTTAATCCCTCGCCATGGCAACACCGTTTGAGATATCCAATATTCGTTCGCATTTTAGCATCTTCCATATCTTTGTTTCATGTTGACCGAGTTTGGTGGAGATTGAATAAATCGCCTACGAGGAGAACATAAAAACTCAGACCCTGAATTATATAAATTTTCACCTTCAAACCAAAATATCTGACTTCCTGTTGGTCGGAGCTAATGACTGTAAATTAGAAAGTTGTCCGGCTCGAAGAGAACAATATATGTACCGAGTTTGGTGACTGAAGATAAAACTAACCCCCCCACTTTTGTCAAAAGGTGGCGCTAGAGAGCCCCTCATCCCCGCCCATTTCTGAGGCTTTGCCAATGTGTACTGACTGACATCTCTGATGTGTGTGTTGAGTTTCAAGCAATTTCAAGCATGCTAAGAGCTTCAAAAACAGCCAAAAGATTATTAACTTTGACACGTTGCCATTGCAACAGTATTTCAAATATCAGGAATCCATTCGTATGTCTATAACTGTCATGTTTTCACATTATACTGATGAAGTTTGAAGTCAATCGGGTCAAAATAAGACAGTGATTTAAAGCATTTTTTAAAAAAAGTGACACACTTCCTGCTGCCAGTTGGTGGCGCTATAACTTTGACTCACAAACGTCATATCCTTGCGATCGGCTTCCTACAACAAACACACAGCTGAAGTTTCATCCAAATCAGTCAATGTTTGCACAAGTTATAACACACTTCCTGTTTCCCTTTTCTCGCCATAAATTCGTTGCTTCGCCGCGGCCAAACCGATTGAGATATCAAAAATCCGCTCGCAATTTAGCATCCTGAATATCTTGTCTTAATGCTGACCGAGTTTGGTGCCGATCGAAACAATGGCCTCGGAGGAGTATATTAAATTCCAGAGCATGCGTTTTCCGAACAACCCATAATAGCTCACTTCCTGTTGGGCTGACGCATAACTTAGAGCACGAAAGTTGTTCAGCCTGATGAGATCTATATGTGTACCGAGTTTCATACATGTACGTGCAAGTGTGTTTGATATATGGACCAATTTTTTTGTAGGGGGCGCTGTTGAGCTCCCCTACCACGCCCGGGTATCAGCTTCAGCCCGGCTCTGATGGCCGCAGATTCCGATGTATCTGCAAAGTTTCAAGAGTTTTCGAGCATGGTAAGGGCCCCAAAAGTGCCCGAATAGTCGATAAGAAAAATAATAATAATTAAAGCTGCGAGCAGCGATGACGGGCCCAAGCCGGTGGCACCGCCACGCCGGTGGCATCAGCTTAACTGTGCACGGCAGGCAATAGGCATTTAAAATGGGAAAACATAAAAGGACTATGTCAAAGTCATCTGAATTCACCACATTAACTGCAGCAGTTGGTGCTGCTATGACCACAAACCACAACAGCCACATCTATGAGATCAATTAAATTTATATGAATTTCATGTCCGATTATGTCAAAGGTCAAATTGGAATGAGTTCAGAATACCATTCGAATGCTGATGTTGTTTTATTCTAACACTTCTCCATGTGTTTTTGAGCTACCTTAGCTACCGTTTGTGCACCAATCTTATGCACCATAAAACATGCTTTCATTTCAATATGGGTGGTCCAATAAATTCTTTTTAATAAAAAATGTATTAAATGTATTAAGGGTTAAATTATGATCAAAAGAGAAAGTCACACACACACACACACAATGATAGAGTGAGAGTGAGGGGGAGGGGAAGGACTGAGAGAAAGGCACACACACAAACTCACAGGGTGAGAGAGAGACCCCCCCCACACACACACACACACAGATAGAGAGGGGGAAGGGGAAAGACAGGCAGATGGCATTCCATAGACTTAATGGTTTGTATACTGTAAAAACTGTACATTCTATCCCCCTACACTACCCCTAAGCCTACATATTGCACACACACACACACACACACACACACACACACACACACACACACACACACACACACACACACACACACACACAACACACACACACACACACACACTACCCCTAAACCTACCATCACAGAAAACATTCTGCATTTTTACATTTTTATTAAAAAATTGTTTAGTATGCTGTTAAAGCTATTTTTATTTACGGGGACACATGAAATGTCTTCATAAACCATGATTATGTTGTAATAAACACCCCTCCAACACACGCATTTCTGAGGCTTTGCCCATTTCCACTGACTGACATCTCTGATGTGTGTGTTGAGTTTCAAGCAATTTCAAGCATGCTAAGAGGAATTATACAAATATTCACGTTCAAACCAAAATATCTGACTTCCTGTTGGTCAGAGCTAATGACTGTAAAGTAAAAAATTAACTAATTAATCACATTTTTTTCTGTAATTAATCACGATTAATCGCAAGTTTTTAATATTTTAAGTTTGTAATATTTTGATATTGTAATAATTTCAGTTACTCTCCAAATTAATTTCGAAACAATTTAAAGACAGCATATTGTAAATATGTGTTGTATTGTCATTTTTTATGAATGAAGGCCAGTATCACTGATACTAAATTCTCTATGAAAAATTAATGACGTTACATTACAGTATAACTGAAAGCTCCCAATTTCAACATTTATTAGTCTTTAAAAAACAACTTTTAATTTAAGTGAACTTAAAACAATCTTTACATAAACCCCAAATAATAAATGTTATATTTACCCATGGCCTTCCCTGTTATACAGAAATGTAATAGTTATCAAACCTTCCTTAACTGCATAAATAATAAATGAAATATAGATGAATCATCATTAAAGCTACAATTTTCTCTGTTCCCGTTGTTCTTTGATGAACATTAATGACAGGCATCATCAGTGCTCCTGTCACTTTAAGAACAACCGCGGATCTCACGCGCGGTCCCGCGCATCTCATTTCCTCACAACTCTTTAAAGTTCATTTAAGACGTTATTTAACTAATTTAAGACTCTAATATGAGAATACTCAAAATCCTCTGTGTTATTGTTTGTTCAACAGCAAAAGAGAACTCGATGTGAGCAGGAAACTGACGCGAGTCTATCTATGCGTCGAGTGTGTGTGTGTGTGTGTGTTTGTGTGTGTGTGTGTGTGTGTCAGTGTCCCTTGATTAGCTGACATGAGACGCATCCACACAGACAGGACACTGACACACACACACACACACACACACACACACACACACACACACACACACACACAGACAGGACACACACACACACACACAGACAGGACACTGACACACACACACACACACACACACACACAGACAGGACACTGGCATACAGCGCGCTCTCTTGTGTCTTGTCGCGCTTGGAAGCATGTACATGAATAGGAGCGTGATCATGTAACGCTAAGCAAAAATGGATATAAAAACGGACGCTGTGTTATTTGCGTTAAATATTTTTAATGCGTTAAGCTTCCGTTTCACGTTGACCGAGTTTGGTGGAGATTGAATAAATCACCTACGAGGAGAACGTAAAAACTCAGACCCTGAATTATACAAATATTCACGTTTAAACAAAAACTTTCTGTGAAAAAAGACACTTGTAAACAGACACTTGTAGAAAATAATGTGAATTTTTTTTTTAAATAAATTTGAACTATGTCAGTATGAATTTAAAGACAAATGTGTCAAAAGTGATCTTTGCAAACACAGCACATGACCTTCTGTAAAGCACATGTATAGAAAACACACTCACACTCCTCTGTTTTAAAAAAAGAGTTCTGTCTGAATGAGTACATGAAATCACGGCTGTCAGGTGAAAAGAATTGTAACTCAAATGTCATTTAGAAAATGAGTCCTGTACTGATATAGTGTCATAGTTCATGTCCACATTAACCACTACGTTGTAATACAATACCCATGTCATCATACACATTTGTGTCCTCATAAATCACATAAGCAAGCACAGAGAGAGAGAGAGAGAGAAAGGGAGTTTCAAAAATAATACAACACTGCCCCCTTTTGGTGATTGAGGGGAGGGCACACAAACAGCCAAAAACATTATTAAACTTTGACATGTTGCCATGGCAGCATTATTTGAAATATCAGGAATTCATTCATATGTCTCTATCTGTCATGTTTTCACATTATACTGATGAAGTTTGAAGTCAATCTGGTGAAAATAAGATGGTGATTCAAAGCATTTTTGAAAGTGACACACTTCCTGCTGCCAGTTGGTGGCACTATAACTTTGACTCACAAAAGTCATATCCATGTGATCGGCCTCTTACAACGAACACACAGCTGAAGTTTCATCCAAATCAGTCAATGTTTGCACAAGTTATTACACACTTCCTGTTTACCTTTTCTCGCCATAAATTCGTTGCTTCGCCACGGCCAAACCGTATAAGATATCAAAAATCCTTTCGCAATTTAGCATTCTCTGTGTCTTGACTTCATGCTGACCGAGTTTGGCACTGATTGAAACAATGGCCTCGGAGGAGTATATTAAATTCCAGAGCATGTGTTTTCAGAACAACCCATATTAGCTCACTTCCTGTTGGGCTGACACGTAACTTAGAGCACGAAAGTTGTTTGGCCCGATGAGGTCTATATGTGTACCGAGTTTCATACATGTACGTGCAAGTGTGTTTGATATATAGACCAAGTTTTCAGACACCACTTTAGGGGGCGCTGTCGAGCCCCCCTGCCACGCCCGGGTACCAGCTTCAGCCCGGCTCTGATGGCCGCGCATTCCGATGTGTGTGCAAAGTTTCAAGAGTTTTTGAGCATGGTAAGGGCCCCAAAAGTGCCCGAGAAGTCGATAAAATAATAATAATAATAATAATTAAAGCTGCGAGCAGCGATGACGGGCCCAAGCCGGTGGCACCGCCACGCCGGTGGCATCAGCTTAACTGTGCACGGCAGGCAATATGCATTTAAACAGGAGAATATTTTAGAATCGCTCGAATGTGCCACATTTACCGCAGCAACTGGTGCCACTATCACCACAAGCCACACCCATGATGTAATTTAAATTTAGATTAATTTTAATATCATAGGATAAAATAGATAAAAGTTATATTTTCCTGCTCAAAATTTTGTAAGTCCAGAAGGCCAGTATTTAATTCAAGGTGTTTGTAGTTCTTTTTTACTTATTCACACTAAAGTAGGGATGAAACGGTATGGAAATTTAACATCACGATTATAGTGACCCAAATTATCACGGTTATCAATATTATCACGGTTTTGTTCAAACAAGATGAAAGTGTTCAAAAAGAACAGATGCACACACTTAAAACATTTCAACAAGTTTTATATTTGAAATTAAACAAACAACAAATAACTAAAGCAGCTCTAAGCACTTTTTTAAGCTAGATTCTGTGGGATTTCTTTACTTAATGGCCGTCGTCAATAGCAACGCATAACGCATAAATAATAATAATTTGTCGTAAATATAATCTCTAATATTATCTCTGTAAATATATTCTCAAGAAATATTCTCATCAGTGTTCAGCTATGATGCATTTAAATCTAGCATATTTTGTGTAAGAGCCCAAACAGTATCCAAGTGAAATAATGCATATCCATATTTCCATATGATTTGACAGTTTATTTTATTAAATATCAAAATGTGTGCATCATACCTGACACCTAGATGAACACTTTACAGTCAGTTTTATGACTGTCATTCTCTTTAAATGCTAGTGAAGTTTGGTAACGTTATACACGTTTCAATGTTGTATGTAACTTTGCAGACGGTCCCTAACTTCGCCAGCGTTATGCCAGTCATATCAGATGCGCTGTGGTTCTGCTGTGTTTTTTTAAACCATTTTACCTAAATCACCAAAATAATAAATGTTATATTTACCCATGGCCTTCCCTGTTATACAGAAATGTAATAGTTATCAAACCTTCCTTAACTGCATAAATAATAAATGAAATATAGATGAATCATCATTAAAGCTACAATTTTCTCTATTCCCGTTGTTCTTTGATGAACATTAATGACAGGCATCATCAGTGCTCCTGTCACTTTAAGAACAGCCGCGGGTCTCACGCGCTGTCCCGCGCATCTCATTTCCTCACAACTCTTTAAGTTCATTTAAGACGTTATTTAACTAATTTAAGACTCGAATATGAGAATACTCACAATCCTCTGTGTTATGGTTTGTTCAAGAGCAAAAGAGAACTCGATGTGAGCAGGAAACTGACGCGAGTCTATCTATGCGTCGAGTGTGTGTGTGTGTGTGTGTCAGTGTCCCTTGATTAGCTGACATGAGACGCATCCACACAGATAGGACACTGACACACACACACACACACACACACACACACACACACACACACACACAGCATACCGCAGCATAGCCATACAGTTTAAGTTCACCCACACTTTATATTAATAAAAAGGTTTACAGTGCAAATACTGTTGTTGCATACACTCACAGAAATATTTCACCCAAAATTTAAGATTTATGTAATTTTATTAAATGACAAATTCCCATTTATATTTTTTTCATAATTTTAACACAAATCTACCAAATAAACTTTACACAATTTATTTTCATTAGGATAATAAAACCTATTTATTTAAAATACATAAAGTTTATTGTATAAATTGCATAATAATTAAGAGAACTAAATCAGGATAATTAAAAAAGTTAAATAACATTTATTTGAATCATGTTAAATGTATATTCATGGCAGAGTTAGTTTTTATGCATTTAAATCTATTTGATTTTATTTAAAAACTCATATTTTTAAAATCTATACATTAAAAGTAAATAAACTCTAAAAGATTTAATCAATTTTACAATTTATTTAATGCAATTAGTTAATAAATACTAACATTGTTTGAATAATAAGAGTTATAAAACAAACAAGATTCTGTTATTTAAAGTTTATGTGATTGGTTTTCATCAAAGTTATGAAAAAAAATCCATTTGGGAAACAGGAAACGACGTCACTTTCGCTGGACACAAGCCCTCGAGATATTGTGGGAATCCGTCACACACATCCCACTGAGCAAAGGCGTACGTTGAAAAGACGTCCACTGAGGAGCCAGAATGAAAGTTTTCATGACGTCTGTTTTTGACGTGTTCTGCACGTCCGATATAAACGCTCATGGAACCTCAAGGTTAAAAACTAGTTCAAATTATGGACATATTTTCCATTTGTAATTGCAAAGCAACTCACAGACAGTGTGTGTTTGTCCAGAAATCATGAAAATAAAAGAAACCTAGCTCAAACCTTTAGACACTTCAGACAACTTAGCATCTGTAATTCACACATCTTTGGATCGTGAGAGAATCGTGGGATTCAATCCAGGATCTTCTTGCTGTGAGGAGACAGTGTTTCCCACTGAGACACTGGTGCTGCCCTTAATCACAGACATAAGACACACTTTGACTATTTCTGTCAGACGTCTACAGAAGCTCTTACTGAGAATTAACAGAGCTTTAGATGTTGATGTTTATGTTTCATTTGAAGTCACCATTGTGGTGGGAAGTGTTTGCTTTAGTTGGGCTCTTGGTCCCTGTACTTGAGTTAGCTTTTCTTTGGCTGCTGTAACTGTGTGTGTGAAACACAATAGTTATGGCTGAGAAAGCAAAGATAAAGTGACTTCAGGTGTTTTCAGCTCCTTGTTGATGACTAAATCATCAGAAGTCTAGAATCTGATGTTGTGCTTTCGAGTTTTATGTTCTTGTTTGGCAAATAATAATTTGTTTATATACTATAACCTTGTGAATCTGCTGTATTGACACCAATAGCAATAAACAAATCACTCATATTGAAAGATGATAAAACAGCAGGTGCACATTGTTTTGAGAAAATATTTCTCATAGTCACACACAGACATCAAGATTTTGCATATGATTCACAACAACGGTGACAATCAAGCATGAGTTTTGAGTTTTGTACTATGAAGCTACCCATCATGCATTACAGCATGAAGTTTTTTTTTATGATTGTCACCGTTGTTGTGAATCATATGCAAAATCTTGATGTCTGTGTGTGACTATGAGAAATATTTTCTCAAAACAATGTGCACCTGCTGTTTTATCATCTTTCAATATGAGTGATTTTTTTATTGCTATTGGTGTCAATACAGCAGATTCACAAGGTTGTAGTATATAAACAAATTATTATTTGCCAAACAAGAACACAAAACTCAAAAGCACAACATCAGATTCTAGACTTCTGATGATTTAGTCATCAACAAGGAGCTGAAAACACCTGAAGTCACTTTATCTTTGCTTTCTCAGCCATAAGTATTGTGTTTCACACACACAGTTATAACATCCAAAGAAAAGCTAACACAATTACGGGGACCAAGAGCCCAACTAAAGCAAACGCTTCCCACCACAATGGTGACTTCAAGTGAAACATAAACATCAACATCTAAAGCTCTGTTAACTCTCAGTAAGAGCTTCTGTAGACGTCTGACAGAAATAGTCAAAGTGTGTCTTATGTCTGTGATTAAGGGCAGCACCAGTGTCTCAGTGGGAAACACTGTCTCCTCACAGCAAGAAGATCCTGGATTGAATCCCACGATTCTCTCACGATCCAAAGATGTGTGAATTACAGATGCTAAGTTGTCTAAAGTGTCTAAAGGTGTGAGCTAAGTTTCTTTTATTTTCATGATTTCTGGACAAACACACACTGTCTGTGAGTTGCTTTGCAATTACAAATGGAAAATATGTCCATAATTTGAACTAGTTTTTAACCTTGAGGTTCCATGAGCGTTTATATCGGACGTGCAGAACACGTCAAAAACAGACGTCATGAAAACTTTCATTCTGGCTCCTCAGTGGACGTCTTTTCAACGTACGCCTTTGCTCAGTGGGATGTGTGTGACGGATTCCCACAATATCTCGAGGGCTTGTGTCCAGCGAAAGTGACGTCGTTTCCTGTTTCCCAAATGGATTTTTTTTCATAACTTTGATGAAAACCAATCACATAAACTTTAAATAACAGAATCTTGTTTGTTTTATAACTCTTATTATTCAAACAATGTTAGTATTTATTAACTAATTGCATTAAATAAATTGTAAAATTGATTAAATCTTTTAGAGTTTATTTACTTTTAATGTATAGATTTTAAAAATATGAGTTTTTAAATAAAATCAAATAGATGTAAATGCATAAAAACTAACTCTGCCATGAATATACATTTAACATGATTCAAATAAATGTTATTTAACTTTTTTAATTATCCTGATTTAGTTCTCTTAATTATTATGCAATTTATACAATAAACTTTATGTATTTTAAATAAATAGGTTTTATTATCCTAATGAAAATAAATTGTGTAAAGTTTATTTGGTAGATTTGTGTTAAAATTATGAAAAAAATATAAATGGGAATTTGTCATTTAATAAAATTACATAAATCTTAAATTTTGGGTGAAATATTTCTGTGAGTGCATTAAGATAAGCTATGAAAAAAATCATGTTCCTCTGCCTCTTTCTGGTTAAATAATGTTTATAATAATTGTTAATATAGCAAGCTATATTAACTATTCCAGGTTATTTATGCATAGCATAAATAATAGTTAGTAGAGCATGCTATGCCACTTTCATCAAAACATATTACAAAGCTATAGCAATCTCATGTCATTCCGTCTGTTCGAAAAAAAAGTTGCACTAACTGTTCGTTACAAGCAGCATTTGCCGTCAGGCAGGTAACGATAGCTAACATAAACATATTTTTGCTAGCCTACCTGCTGCAAACTTACACTTTTTTTGTACAAGACAAGTAGAGCTATTTTATCCAGTGTAATTTATCACATACCACTATCTTGTTTTTTCTTATCCTCCTCTTCCTTTCTCTTTTTTCTTTTCTGGCTTCCTGAAGCATAAAATTCCGCTTAAAATCCGAAGATTTTGTATTTTGCCGCAGCAGAGATCGCGTGGTTGGCTGGCTGCTGTCAGCGACTACTGAGAGGGGGCTTTTTAAGGGGGATCCCGATAACAGTGTCATTGCACTTTACTGCATTGACTATCAATGGGGCGCTCACACAGTTTGTCGTTTCATTTTATTCTTAACCTGTCGCTGTCTTGGGGCCCCAGGCCAGCTCGGGGCCCCAAGCAATTGCTTGGTTTGCCTGCCTTGTCGCGACGGGCCTACACACACACACACACACACACACACACACACACACACACACACACACACACACACACACACACACACACACACACACACACACACACACACACACACACACACACACACACACACACACACACACACACACACACACACACACACAGAAAGAGAGTTTAAAAAATAACACAACACTGCCACCCTTTAGTGAGGGGAGGGCAGACAGAGAATAAATATTCAGAAGAAATATATTAAATAAAATAAATATATTGATCTGAAAAATAGTATGATTATTTTAAAGCTATTTGGTTACATTTTAATAAAACATTGTTTTAGTATGTTTTTAAACACACACACATACACGTTGTAATACCAGTGTAATACCCATGTCATTATACAAATTTGTGTCCTCATAAATCACATAAACAAGAGAGAGAGAGAGAGAGAGAGAGAAACAAGTTTTTTTTTTTATCCTGCTTCAAAACTAATACAATGCTGCCATCTTGTGTTCATTGAGGGGAGAGCAGCACAGACAGATACAGAATTGATTATTTAAAAAAATATTTAAAATAAATATATATATTCATCTGAAAAATAGTATAGTCATTTTAAATTAATCTAAGTTCAATTACCAAACATACAATCTTAATTTAATTTAAATCAAAATATTATTTTACAAGATATGAGACAATTTCTGTTCCCCTTTTTTTGTCCTTATTTAATCCCTCGCCATGGCAACACCGTTTGAGATATCCAATATTCGTTCGCATTTTAGCATCTTCCGTATCTTTGTTTCATGTTGACCGAGTTTGGTGGAGATTGAATAAATCGCCTACGAGGAGAACGTAAAAACTCAGACCCTGAATTACATAAATATTCACCTTCAAACCAAAATATCTGACTTCCTGTTGGTCGGAGCTAATGACTGTAAATTAGAAAGTTGTCCGGCTCGAAGAGAACAATATATGTACCGAGTTTGGTGACTGAAGATAAAACTAACCCCCCCACTTTTGTCAAAAGGTGGCGCTAGAGAGGCCCTCATCCCCGCCCATTTCTGATGCTTTGCCAATGTGTACTGACTGACATCTCTGATGTGTGTGTTGAGTTTCAAGCAGTTTCAAGCAATTTCAAGCATGCTAAGAGTCTCAAAACAGCCAAAAGATTATTAAACTTTGACACGTTGCCATGGCAACAGTATTTGAAATTTCAGGAATCCATTTCATACGTCTCTATCTGTCATGTTTTCACAGTATACTGATGAAGTTTGAAGTAAATGGGGTGAAAATAAGATGGTGATTCAAAGCATTTTTGAAAGTGACACACTTCCTGCTGCCAGTTGGTGGCGCTATAACTTTGACTCACAAAAGTCATATCCATGTGATCGGCCTCTTACAACGAACACACAGCTGAAGTTTCATCCAAACCAGTCAATGTTTGCTGACGTTATAACACACTTCCTGTTTCCCTTTTCTCGCCATAAATTCGTTGCTTCGCCACGGCCAAACCATTTGAGATATCAAAAATCCGCTCGCAATTTAGCATCCTGGATATGTTCTCTTCATGCTGACCGAGTTTGGCAATGATCGAAACAATGGCCTCGGAGGAGTATATTAAATTCCAGAGCATGCGTTTTCCGAACAACCCATAATAGCTCACTTCCTGTAGGGCTGACGCATAACTTAGAGCACGAAAGTTGTTCGGCCTGATGAGGTCTATATGTGTACCGAGTTTCATACATGTACGTGCAAGTGTGTTTGATATATGGACCAAGTTTTCAGACCCCACTTTAGGGGGCGCTGTCGAGCCCCCCTGCCACGCCCGGGTACCAGCTTCAGCCCGGCTCTGATGGCCGCGCATTCCGACGCCTGTGCGAAGTTTCAAGAGTTTTCGAGCATGTTAAGTGCCCCAAAAGTACCCGAGAAGTCGAAAAAAAAAAAAAAAAAAAAAAAAAAAAAAAAAAACAAAGAATAATCCTTAGGGGAACAATAGGGCTCTGCGCCCTTTGGGCTTGGGCCCTAATAATAATCCTAAGGAAAACAATAGGGCTCTGCGCCCTTTCAGGCTTGAGCCCTAATAATAAGAAACAGAGGAAGAACAATAGGGCTCTGCGCCCTTTCAGGGCTTGGGCCCTAATAATAATAAGAAACAGAGGAAGAACAATAGGGCTCTGCGCCCTTTGGGCTTGGGCCCTAATAATAATAAGAAACAGAGGAAGAACAATAGGGCTCTGCGCCCTTTGGGCTTGGGCCCTAATTATTTAAGCCCTACAGTTCTTAAAACATCAGCTGTGCCAACTTTTTTTTGCATGAGCAGTTTCAGGTAAAATGGGCCACTGATTCAGGTAAAATGGGCCACTGTTTCAGGTAAAATGGGCCGCTGTTTCAGGTAAAATGGGCCACTGTTTCAGGTAAAATGGGCCACTGTTTCAGGTAAAATGGGCCGCTGTTTCAGGTAAAATGGGCCACTGTTTAAGGTAAAATGGGCCACTGTTTCAGGTAAAATGGGCCACTGTTTCAGGTAAAATGGGCCGCTCTTTCAGGTAAAATGGGCCACTGTTTCAGGTAAAATGGGCCACTGTTTAAGGTAAAATGGGCCACTGTTTCAGGTAAAATGGGCCACTGTTTCAGGTAAAATGGGCCACTGTTTCAGGTAAAATGGGCCGCTGTTTCAGGTAAAATGGGCCACTGTTTAAGGTAAAATGGGTCGCTGTTTAAGGTAAAATGGGCCACTGTTTCAGGTAAAATGGGTCGCTGTTTAAGGTAAAATGGGCCACTGTTTAAATGGGCCGCTGTTTCAGGTAAAATGGGCCACTGTTTCAGGTAAAATGGGTCGCTGTTTAAGGTAAAATGGGCCGCTGTTTCAGGTAAAATGGGCCACTGTTTCAGGTAAAATGGGTCGCTGTTTAAGGTAAAATGGGCCACTGTTTAAATGGGCCGCTGTTTCAGGTAAAATGGGCCGCTGTTTCAGGTAAAATGGGTCGCTGTTTAAGGTAAAATGGGCCGCTGTTTCAGGTAAAATGGGCCACTGTTTAAGGTAAAATGGGTCGCTGTTTAAGGTAAAATGGGCCGCTGTTTCAGGTAAAATGGGCCACCGTTTCAGGTAAAATGGGCCACTGTTTCAGGTAAAATGGGCCGCTGTTTAAGGTAAAATGGGCCGCTTCTTCAGGTATAATGGGCCACTGTTTCAGGTAAAATGGGCCACTGTTTAAATGGGCCACTGTTTCAGGTAAAATGGGCCACTGTTTCAGGTAAAATGGGCCGCTGTTTCAGGTAAAATGGGCCACTGTTTCAGGTAAAATGGGCCGCTGTTTAAGGTAAAATGGGCTGCTGTTTCAGGTAAAATGGGCCGCTGTTTCAGGTAAAATGGGCCGCTGTTTCAGGTAAAATGGGCCGCTGTTTCAGGTAAAATGGGCCACTGTTTCAGGTAAAATGGGCCGCTGTTTCAGGTAAAATGGGCCGCTGTTTCAGGTAAAATGGGCCACTGTTTCAGGTAAAATGGGCCGCTGTTTCAGGTAAAATGGGCCGCTGTTTCAGGTAAAATGGGCCACTGTTTCAGGTAAAATGGGCCACTGTTTCAGGTAACCAATGGGCCACTGAATTGTACTAGACATGTGCAATGAATGTGGGAAACAACAAATACTCTGAACCCCAAGTGGATTTACACAAACTGAGAAAGTCACAAAGCGGTAGGTTGTGCCCCGCTCTCCCCTATATATATATATATATATTTATATACACACACACACTGTATTATTCTATATACTGTAATACATTAACATAATAGGAATAATCACTAATGACGCGAAATACTTACAATCAGTTGCGCGCACACAACCCACAAAACTGTTAATGGCACTTCTGGCTCATTTAAATGTTAATAACTCTATACAATCGCATCTCTGCAGCCTCACTGATATCTTGTTTACAACCCATTTGTGAAGGGTGGACTTTTGTACAGATTTAATGATGTGCTCAAAGTAAATCTGATCAATATATTTTATAATATAACAATATGATTTTTAAGAACATTCTTTATAAGATTTCGAATTCTTCCGTTTAGTCTTAAGAAACATTAGAAAAGTAGCAATTTATGGAATACAAAATATTCTTCACTTTTTTTCTCAAGTTACAAAATAAGAAATAATTTTATGTTGTGAATCTGAGGAGATTATGAAATTAATAACTTTCTCCATGATCTCGAGATACTGTCAATAGTTCCTCTAGTAAAATCATCATAATGGAAACTCTTTGAGGATCTTAAAAACACATATGAAGTTCATTGAGTTCACAATATTATATTTGAGCTTCAGTGTTTCAGTCTGAAGATTCACAAGAATCACATGCTTTTGTGTCATGAGAAACCCATGTGTGATTCCCAGTGTGTGTGTGAGAGCTCAGATCTTCTCCAGACTCACTGTATTGGACGATGTCCTGCATCTTCTTCCAGACTCTGAACGGCAGGTTGCCCAAGTACCGTGGCACATGAATCAAAGCTCCAGAAGCCATCTGTGGATCCGGCTGTGAGATCTGGGCTCTGGAAGAACATTCAGGAGTCAGAACTGCAGTGGCTTTGGACCAGAACCAGAGACACCAGCAGATCACTCACCTTTCCATTGAGACTGGAAACTCCTGCAGAAAAAACACACCATTGATCATCAAGAACTCAATCAATCAATCAATCAATCAATCAATCAATCAATCAATCAATCAATCAATCAATCAATCAATCAATCAATCAATCGATGATGTGAAATCAGACCTTCAGAAAGCAGGCGTCTTTGGCTTTCATCATCTCCTCCATGTCTTTGATTGTGTGTGAAAGGGCTGAGATGTGTCTGTTCATCTCCTCCAGCTTCTCCTTCATCATCTGCTTCTTCTGCTCCTCTTCCTCCCTCAGTGCAGTGATTGTAGCTTCTTCTTCATCTCTGAGAAACTGATGAAGCTTCTCAAACTGCTGTTTAATCTGACGCTCTGTGTGCTCAGCTTGAGACTGAAATCACATCACATTCACTTCAATCATCTCAAAGAACTGATTCTGGAGCAGCATGAAGAGTGAGTGGGGAATGTGTGTTAGTGAACTACAACTTTAACTTTCTGACGTACTATAACTGTAGTAGTAGATGTTCTGTGTGTGTAGTGTGAAAATACACATTATCAATCAAATCCTCAGGTAGAAGCATAATGTTGTGCTAACAGGTTGTTGCACTCATGAATATTAATCACATGATCTATGGAAGGCCGTTTCAGCATAAAAACGTTCCAGCGTTACTCGTCGTAATTATATTTTTACTAGTAACAATTCAATTAAAGAGCTCTACAATTCAATTATTACTAGTAACAATTATGATTAGAGAGCTCTCTAATTGAATTATAGAGCTCTGCAATTGTATTCTTACTAGTAACAACTGAATTGTAGAGCTCTATAATTCAGTTTTTACTAGTAACAATTCCAATTAGAGAGCTCTACAATTCAATTATTACTAGTAAGAATTCAATTGCAGAGCTGTCTAATTCAATTACAGAGCTCTGCAATTGAATTAGAGAGCTCTCTAAATCAGTTCTTACTAGTACAAATTACAATTAGAGAGCTCTTTAATGCAATTCTTACTAGTAATAACTGAATTAGAGAGCTCTCTAATTCAATTCTTACTAGTAAGAATTCCAGTTATAGAGCTCTACAATTGTATTATTACTAGTAAGAACTTGTATTCATTAGATGCAAAACATATTTGCGATTACACCCATTTCCCTCAGCAAATCCCGCCTGCGGTGCTACACTTCAAAATAAAAGTCCCATTAGACAACTTAGATTTTGCAATTGAAACTTAAACTACATTAATTCATAGCTTTATGCTATAAAAATTATTAAAGCTCAAAGAAAACACATGTGTCTCTTTGCTGCTGGTCCTGGTAACGATATAGTTTACCAGACAAAATATAATCTAATTTTTGTGTTTATTATGCACTGTATTGAGCTACATATAGGCTAAGTATTAGGCTAGCCGTCACTCCGACATGAGATTTAAAATGTATTTCTCTCTTTTTTTAGTCATCATGTTTGTTTTAATTACCCAATAACTACTATATATGGAATATAAGTATGAGAGAAAAATAATGATTACAATTTTTTTAATATTATATATAATAAGACTTTTTTTTTAAATATTATATACACCCAAAAAGTGTTGACTGTGGAATAGCCTACTGTAGGTTGGAAGGAGATATATTTAAATAGACTAAACCTATTCTGGCTTTAAATCGTTCCAAATTTCTTGTAGCCTAAAATGTTTTTTTTATTTTTTATTTTCATGACCAAACAAACAAATAGAAGGCCAAATTAGGGGTATGCAATATTGACAAAAAAAATATAGGCTACATATATTTTTAGGGATTTTTCTTGACAAGGATAAGAAGATATCTTGCTAATTTTGGGGGTTTTTTTTGGTTTTAGGCTCGTCTAAAACCACCACTAGGTGGCAGCCCAAGTCTGTCTTAATGACTGATTCATTGAATCATTAATTCAAATGAAAATTTGCTTTTCATTATTCCCATATTACACTGTATGATTTCAGACCTCTGCATTTCTATTCATCATTAAAAATGAGTGCAGTCGGCCATTTTGTGAATATGCATGAGCGTGAGGCGTACCCTAATTATCATAATGAGGTAGTACTAAATAGAGAGCTCTACAATTCAATTCTTACTAGTAAGAAATGCCATTGTAGAGCTCTACAATTACATATTTACTAGTAAGAATAGAATTAGAGAGCTCTGTTATTGAATTGTTACTAGTAAGAATTCCAATTAAAGAGCTCTCTAATTCAGTTCTTACTAGTAACAATTCAATTAGAGAGCTCTGCAATTACATTCTTACTAGTAACAATTAAATTACAGAGCTCTCTAATTCTATTCTTACTAGTAACAATTACAATTAGAGAGCTCTCTAATTAAATTGTTACTAGTAAGAATTCAATTGCAGAGCTCTCTAATTCAATTACAGAGCTCTGCAATTATACATATCTTTAATTTGTTTTTTTACTAGTAAAAATTCGATTAGAGAGCTCTGCAATTGCATTTTTACTAGTAAGAATTGAATTAGAGAGCTCTACAATTGTAATTGTTACTAGTAATAATTTGATTAGAGAGCTCTCTAATTCAATTCTTACTAGTAAAAATGCAATTGCAGAGCTCTCTAATCAAATTATTACTAGTAAGAATTGAATTGTAGAGCTCTCTAAATCAATTCTTACTAGTAAAAATTCAATTGTAGAGCTCTCTAATTAAAAATGAATGGAAGTCAATGGAGACATACTACTAGTAACAATTCATTTGTAGAGCTCTCTAATTAGAATTGTTACTAGTAATAATTGAATTATAGAGCTCTCTAATCGTAATTGTTACTAGTAAGAATTGAATTGTAGAGCTCTTTAATTTAATTGTTACTAGTAAAAATACAATTACGACGAGTAACGCTGGAACGTTTTTATGCTGAAACGGCCTTCCATACATGATCTGCATTCGCCCAAACTAATGAGCTAAAATGAAAATGCAAAAGGTGAGCACGAGCCAATGGGATTAGCGCTAGTGCATTAGTCCCGCCCACTGCTGAATAACCAGCTGACAAAGATCATCATTATACACAAACAATGTGTGTGTGTGTGTGTGTGTGTGTGTGTGTGTGTGTGTGTGTGTGTTTGAGTCAATAAAGGAACATGTAATTATGACAAATCAGTTCTAATCAAACTTGTAAACACGACAGTTGACTCAATCCTCACCTTGATGTGTTGAACTGTTTTCTCAAACTCTCCTTTAATGTTTTCTTTGTGTTTGAGTTTCTCTTGTAAGGACTTCACTGCTGTTTTGAGCTCCTCCTGGGATTTAAAGAGAACATCAAGTTCAAGATACTAGACATTTCTGTGATATGATTGTACATGTGTTACCTGAGAGATTGTGTTTATCTACTGTGTGTAGACATGTTTGTGTTCCAGATGGGTGCTAATCTATAATAAGACTGTGATTGGTCCTGCCAAGCACCTGACCCTGATATGTTTTGTTTCCAGGCAAGACTTAGAGAAACTCGTTCATGCTTTTATCACCAGTAGGGTGGACTATTGTAATGGTCTTCTCACCGGCCTTCCCAATAAGACCATTAGACAGCAGCTCATACAGAACTCTGAGCAGAACCAGAACACATGACCATATCACACCAGTCCTCAGGTCTTTGGCTTCCAGTTACATTTAGGATCGATTTTAAAGTGCTATTACTTGTTTATAAATCATTCAATGACTTTGGACCTAAATACACTGCAGATATGCTGATTAAATACAAACCCATCAGATCACTCAGATCATCAGGATCAAGTCAGTTAGAAATACCAAGGGTTCACTCAAAGCAAGGAGAGTCTGCTTTTAGCTATTATGCCAGCCGCAGCTGAACCAGCTTCCTGAACAGATCAGATGTGCTCCAACAGTAGACACTTTCAAATCCAGACTCAAAACACATCTGTGCACATCTGTCCAGACTCAAAACACATCTGTGCACATCTGTCCAGACTCAAAACACATCTGTGCACATCTGTCCAGACTCAAAACACATCTGTTCACATCTGTCCAGACTCAGAACACATCCGTGCACATCTGTCCAGACTCAGAACACATCTGTGCATATCTGTCCAGACTCAAAACACATCTATGCACATCTGTCCAGACTCAAAACACATCTGTGCACATCTGTCCAGACTCAGAACACATCTGTCCAGACTCAAAACACATCTGTGCACATCTGTCCAGACTCAAAACACATCTGTGCACATCTGTCCAGACTCAAAACACATCTGTGCACATCTGTCCAGACTCAAAACACATCTGTGCACATCTGTCCAGATTCAGAACACATCTGTGCACATCTGTCCAGACTCATAACACATCTGTGCACATCTGTCCAGACTCAAAACACATCTGTGCACATCTGTCCAGACTCAGAACACATCTGTGCATATCTGTCCAGACTCAAAACACATCTATGCACATCTGTCCAGACTCAAAACACATCTGTGCACATCTGTCCAGACTCAAAACACATCTGTGCACATCTGTCCAGACTCAGAACACATCTGTCCAGACTCAAAACACATCTGTGCACATCTGTCCAGACTCAAAACACATCTGTGCACATCTGTCCAGACTCAAAACACATCTGTGCACATCTGTCCAGACTCAAAACACATCTGTGCACATCTGTCCAGATTCAGAACACATCTGTGCACATCTGTCCAGACTCAAAACACATCTGTGCACATCTGTCCAGACTCAAAACACATCTGTGCACATCTGTCCAAACTCAAAACACATCTGTGCACATCTGTTCAGACTCAGAACACATCTGTGCACATCTGTCCAGACTCAAAACACATCTGTGCACATCTGTCCAGACTCAAAACACATCTGTGCACATCTGTTCAAACTCAAAACACATCTGTGCACATCTGTTCAGACTCAGAACACATCTGTGCACATCTGTCCAGACTCAAAATACATCTGTGCACATCTGTCCAGACTCAAAACACATCTGTTCAGCTGTGCATTTACTGAATGAGCTGTGCTACTGTATTTTTTATTATTCTTTATTTTGTTAAGGCTGTCTGGGTGGAAGAGGTTGAGAGACGGGGGAGCAATAAATCGAAATCCCTCCAGCGCGAGGACGATCCGTTTAGATCTGCTCTGACGGATAGATCTGAGATAGCCCTGGTGGTTCAGTCCAGGAAGATTTGTCTGTAAGGCTAATGTTTAAACGCAAAGTTACCTGACAAATATTTTTAACGTAAATCTGACTCTCATTTTTCTTCCACTCCAGATATGTGTTTAGTGTTTAGTGAAACTGGGAGAGTGTTTGTAACGTTTGATACTCCAGTTTTTCTGACTATTGCCCTGGTTGCCGATTCAGATTTGCTTGCCACAAAACATTGTATATACATTTGTAAATATTTGTGTAAATACTTTTTGTCTAATTAAGGGAGGTAGGGGGTTTGACGCCAATTAATTTGTACCTCTTTTACACTTTGTTTATGGGAGTTGGGGAAGTTAACTGTATTTTTGTTTTCTTTAATTTAGTTTCTAAAAAGAAGTTTGTTTTGTTTGTTATTTTGGCCTTGTCTGCCCCTGAAGCTAAACCCTTATTGTTAATAAAACACTTGTTATTCGACTTCTCTCTGGTAGTGAGACTCTCTTTCTTTTCCTGTTACGGCTGACCCCTAGCGGTCGTAACATATATAATACATACTGTAAGTTTAAAATAGTGTTTATCTGTAAATCTGTCTTACCTTATATGATGAAACCACTTCACTGATGGGTCTGAATTTGTGATTGTCGTGTTGTTGTGAATCTCTGCACACTAAACACATTTACATTTACATTTACATTTAGTCATTTAGCAGACGCTTTTATCCAAAGCGACTTACAAATGAGAGCCATAGAAGCAACTACACACCGGCTGTTTGTCCTCCAGACAGAAGAGTTTGAGTTTCTCACTGTGTAAACTGCAGAGCTCCTCAGATCCTGATGAACGCCTCTCATTTCTCTCCTTCAGGAACGACTCACACAAGTTTTTTAACACAAGATTACATGGAGGTTCATGTGTTGACAATCTCCTGCAGACGGGACACTCCTGAGTTTCCTTGGTTCTCCAGAACTGTTGAAGACACTCTTTACAGAAACTGTGACTACAGGACAGAACAACAGGATCCTTGAAGATTTCTTGACACACAGGACAAGAAATATCATCTTCAGACAGTGAAGCCATTTTCTCTGTTTGAGATCCAGCAATCTGAACTTTACTTTCACTTTTTGAATAAAGGTTTCAAAAATGAATAACAAAGAGAATCACAAAGATCTGCTGTCTGTTCAGAAACAAATTCGATTTAAAATCCTTCTTGAAAATATTTCCTCTTCTTTCTTCATTGATCGCTGATTGTTTGTGGCTTTTGTCGAGGCAAAGTCAGTGTGGCCGAGAGGAGAAATAAAAGGTGCGTCTCTTCCTGGTAAGTGTTGTAAGAGGGTGGAGTTTCTGATCATGTGAGTGTGTTTGTTCAGTATTTCCCTCACACTGACTGCAGTTTCTTTCTGCTTCAAGTCCTGCTCTATCATCCCTGTCCCACAGAAAGTCTCTTGTCTTAACGCCTGCAGACCAGCGGCTCTTATCAACACCGGTTCTCATGAAGGGTTTTGAGAGCCTTATTAAGAAATGCATCATGGGCACCAACCCAGAGTCATTTGACCCACTACAGTTTGTGTCCAGGACAGACAGATCCACAGAGGATGCAGTTTCATTTACCATTCACAAAATTATAACCCACTTGGAGAATAAGGACAGTTATGCCTGATTACTTTAGTGTACAGTTTGGCATTTAACACTATCATGAGCTCAAGTCTCATCTGCATAACCTCCTGTGCTGTGTAACGGGACACTGAGCTTCCTCACTGGCAGATCCCAACATGTTCACCTCTGAAAACACTCCTCCAGCACCTCATAATCAGTGTTGGGCACGTTACTTTAAAAAAGTCATTAGTTATAGTTACTAGTTACTTCTTACAAATACTAACTGAGTTAGTAACTGAGTTACATCATTATAAAAGCAACTAATTACCAGGGAAAGTAACTACTGTGTTACTTTGTTTTTGTTTTTTTTCAAATGTTCAAATATGTCAAATAACTTGGATGCCCCCAAAATTAAATGAATGAATTGGACACTAAATAGAATACATTATCATTATAAAACATTGTATATTAATGTACACTATTGTAATGTTGCTGTGGGACAATGTGAGAGACACCTACACTGTAAAATCAGGTCTCCAATTGAATTTTTTCTAGTGACTGATCACCTCTAATATTTTTTAGTTGGCTAAATTGAATTTCTGTCAATTAAATTGCATAAATTTACAGAAATTAAATTTGGCCAACTGAAAAATTTAGATGTGATCTAAAATCTTCATTTTTTTTTTTTTTTTTACAGTGTATCAAATTCAATACATCATTGTAAATATTATCAGTAGGCCTACCATAGTGTAAATATAGTGTAAATATTATCAGTACTATACTACTCCTTTGGTAGTGGAGCTTACTTTATCACCTTGGTTTTTAGCCACTCATTTTGTGGCGGCTTGTGATGATGTGAGGCGCTTCATTAGATTAGAATTACTTGCCACCGATGTGGAGAGACTTTTTCTTCCTGGGCATAAGCTGCACGTTACATAAACATTCTGACCTTTCACCTCAATGTGGGAAAAGTAGTGCTTATACTTCCAGTTTTGCGAAAGCTACCTTTGAAGTCGTTGGACTTGCTACCGCTCTGACTCCTCCTGGTCGTTGGTGTGTGTGACTGTGCATATGCATGTGTGTGTTTGTCATAGGTGTGTGTGTGTGTGTGTGTGTGTGTGTGTGTGTGTGTGTGTGTGTGAACTCAACCTATCAACCTCAACCATGTCTCCCACCCACCAATCATCATCATGTTTTGTGTACCACACCACCCACCCCCCAACACGCATGGCATGCACGTATGCCCGCACACACCAACCAACCAGAGAAAAAAAAAGTGTTGCAGGTCCGACTGACAGAGAGCCTGTTCGGATGAAAACCGCTTCAGTGAGCTCAATTAGAATAACGCTGCGTTTTATTCTTAGTAACGCTAACGGCGTTGTAACGGGAGAAACAGTAATTCGTTTGATTACTTGTTACTGAAAAATATAATTCCGTTAGTAACGCCGTTTATCTATAATGCCGTTATTCCCATCACTGCTCATAATGAACACAGGCGTTCATCTATACAGTTTTAAATTGCAATAAAATGTTTGTGGATTAGCAAGAGCCTTCTACATTCATTGATCTCAACAACAAAATGATCATTTCACCACTATAACTGAAATAAAACAATTATTTATTTACATCAAGAATTGAAATAAAAGTGTGTACAATGAATGAGGTTCAGTGAGAAAAATATTATATTTGCTTACTAATAATTAGACACACTTCACTGAAATAATCAGGTAAAAATGTAAGTAGAATCTTAAAATTGTCTCCAATTGTTACAGAAAAAAGAAAAAGAAAATTAATTATTTACTGAACAGTCTGAGGAAAGATGTGTTAATATGTCTTTGTCAGTGTTGCTGTAGTGCTGGATCTCAGTCATGTGATCAGTTGCAGCCCAATCACATAATAAAGATAACGGTAAAGATATAGTTCTAAAAATCATTCTCAATATTAATAGCAGAGTTCACACCACAGCCGTGATATCAGCACAGAGAAACAATATCATTGGAATCACTTTCAGAACGATTTTATCCAGCGGATGAACGATAAAGACATTGACAGCCAATCAGAATCAATCCTGCTGTAACAAGCTCGAGCATCTGAAGAATCAGACAAGGGTGCGCTTAATAACCAGAACAATATTGTGTTATAACAATACTGCTGTTGTGGATGCTAATATAGTTATCATTACAGTTATCTTTATAGTTATTGTTCTTGGTGTGAACAGGTCTTTAGTCATGTGATATGGATTAAATGCTGGAAACATGATCCAGACCTACAGGTGTAACGTTTACTGACTATTGACCGGTAAGATCCGGTAAGAGTCAATACACCAGAAGAATGGAAAGAGTGTGTGAGTGAAGGTGGTTGTGAATGTGTGTAGATGTGTGTTAGTTACAGGATCAGAGAATGACACCGTTCCTCCGTCATAGTCCAGATCAACTCTCACACGATCAAGCTTCTGTTTAACAGGAAAACCAAACGCAGACAGTCCGTACCGCACACACCAGACATCAGTGTTAAAGAAAACACTTCCCTTCCTCTGGTTTGATGATGTAGTTACTCAAAGTCTCCAGTGTCGATTTTCTTTAACCTCCACATCCCAGCAGTGTGTTCCTGAGTTAATACCCTCTGAGCCCAGAACACATGGATAACAGTCAAATCTCTCTGGATTATCAGGAAGCAGTTGTTCATTCTCGATGTCTCTCACACTGATCAGATCATCAGACAGGACGAGACGTGGATGAGCCGTGTTTGGATCCAGAATCACAGCAGCTGATGAGACACAATCAACAGGTGCTTTTATTCTGATCTTCATATAATGATCAATAGTAAACCAATCACAAATG
Organism: Gobio gobio; assembly: GCF_949357685.1. Classification (NCBI taxonomy): domain Eukaryota; kingdom Metazoa; phylum Chordata; class Actinopteri; order Cypriniformes; family Gobionidae; genus Gobio; species Gobio gobio. The sequence goes on along the minus strand of NC_137097.1, from coordinate 76,416,298 downwards.
ATTATGAATTATGACACTCGTCCTATTGATCATACACATCACACAATTTCCTCTGATCTCATTTTTATTATCATAAAGCTTAAATGTCTCAACTGTACATTGTGATTTTTGTTATGGTGGAGCCGTTGCTTACACATTAAATTTATTTCAGATACTCACACAGCAAAATTAAAGTTAAATCAACACTGCTCAGAGCACATATGGTCCCACTCTACAGAGTGTAAAAGTAAAACTGAAGCAGTGTAAGTTAATGAGACTTACAAGTTAATGAGATAATTAAGTGACGATTGACCATTTGTGATGAACATCTGATGATAATGAGCAGAATCACTGAAGAAAAGAGAAACAAGAAGAAAAGAAAAAAGAAAACACAAGAACTACAACTGACTTCAGCCACAGCCTTAGATGAAATAACAGAAGTTCTTATTGAGAATTAACAGAGGTTTAGATGTTTAATTGAAACCATTATGGTAATCAGTGTTTCCTTTAGTTGGGCAGTTTGACTCTTGGCTTTTTATGCGAGATTGTGGTTTTTGTAACAGTGTTTACTAAAACACATAATTTGTTGCAAGGAAAGCCAGAAATTAAGATGATCAGATGATTTAGTTTTCAGCATCATAAACTAGAATAATTCACAAATATTATCACTGACCAAAAGTGGTTATTTGTTATTAATAGAATATTTTCCCAAACAATATTTTTGTGACACAAATCAGACATTCTGAATTTAGAATTTTTTTGGTTATTATGTGGAAAAAATCTGTAGACACACACAGACATCAAGAATCAGCATATGAATCTCAACAATGGTGACATGCTTCATGCCGCAATGCATTCTGGGAGCCACCATAGTATAAAACTCATGGCTCCCAGCAAATATAAATCACATTCAGTTTATTAATTTGTTTATGTTAAAACTATGTAATCCAAATGGATGGACATTTTATATGAAATTTAAATACATAAATCTTAAGTTTAGACTAAATTTTATAGTGTATGCTATGATGAATAAATCTAAATTTTAACAATAACTATAACATGCTGCGCGAACAAACGCGGAGCTAGTGTGCAAGTGAGCCATTTTATCAGAGCAATATTGTCAACGTCAGCGAGTATTTGCATTAGATTATTATTATTTTCTAATGGCATCAATAAAGCTTACCCGCAATGAAGTGTTGGGTCTTTTATTCACAGACCCTGATTCTGAAGGGGAATATCTGCCTTCAGAAGATGAGTATAGCCCTACACCAAGCACAAACGGTGAATCCTTTGCCCAATGTAGATGATCCTTTGCCCAATGTCAGTGGTGGAAACAATGTTTCCCGGGGTCGGAGTGTTCATCGCGAAGTTAGCAGGTGTGTTAGTGTTGAGGGGAACGAGACGGGAGATTTTTACCGCATTAGCCATGAACAGGGCTTCCGGCAGTATTCTGGCACCGTGCCGGATCTTCTGCGTTTGGCTGCGGAGAAAAATTCTATAAATAAAAAACTGTTGATATCACGTTCGAGTTCATGAGTTCGCCTACCAATGGTTTGAGAGCAACATGCAGAGTCATCTGGCATTGACGTTGACGTCGCCGACGTGCACACACTTCCAGCCAATCAGCGATCAACAGGCAGACGCGCTCATTCATGACTGAATATTCTGCTGAATATTCAAGTGATCGCAATGCTATAGTGGCATAAATATACAGTATCTGCATAAATAAGTTGTATCTGTATTAGAGTAAAGAGTGGGAGAGTGATCCAGCGTGGATTACACCTCTTTATAAACATAACCAACTCTGAGAGCACAGTTGAATGGCTTTAATTGAATGACGAATAAGTGACTATGACTCCTGTCCATCATCGTGTGCACACTGACCAGGACATCTGCAAGTTTTAAACCATAGACTGCTCTGTACTCATCCCCCACAGCTGCTGAAAGAGTTTTGAATCAACGATTATTCAGTTTTGACTGATCGATGCATGACGCATTTTGGCAGTGGTGTGTGAATTAACGTGTGTGAAACAGTGGCTTAGCCATAATTTTATTTTTGAAGGGTCCCATCTAAAAAATAGGGGGCCGCTATATATTATATATATATATATATATATATATAATTCAATAATTTAGCCTACTTAATTTTGTTATAACGGGAAATGATGCGCTCAAAGTGAGAATCATTGTCTGTCCATTATTTTGCGTGACCTTAAAGAAAAATGCCACGTCAATATTGAAAATGTTTGCATCTTAAACCATGAGAGTTATGCCGGTGAGCGTCTTAAACGCCAGTTAATTATTCAAAGTGAAAGTAAAAAACTAACCGTTTATCTGACGCTGCATCAGGCGTGCATATTCTATTAGAGATGACGAGATTTTGATCAAATTTATTTTTTAATATTTCAGTAGTGGCCTATTGTAGGGGAAAAAAATCTATTTTCGTGAATCGAGAAGGGATGTGTGCTTGACAAGCTCACACCTCTGTTTGCCGCTGTGCGCTCAATCCATTATTTTATTTTAAGCAATCAGTAATCTGGGGGCCGGACATGTAAATGAAGGGGCCTCGTGGCTATGGCCCTGGTGTGATATGCCTGCGAATTACATTGTTTTTTCCGATCTCTTATATTTGTACTTTTTGCAAATAAATTGGCTTGTTCTTACTGTTGACATTGAAAATTATGTTTTTCTGAGGGTTTAGTCAATTAATTTCTTGATTGCCGTTTTGACAGTTTCCACCTGGGCATTTTAGTCATATTTGCTCATTCTCTTTAATGTATTTGCCCTGTTTTGATCCAATTTCCTGAGATTTTTTTGTTTGTTTTTCATCAACATTTTTTGGCGCTCTCCAACACACAACGGACTTCCCCCGAACCCCCGTAGAGGGACAGATGTCCACCCAACATAGCTTTACAAAATCCTGTGGGAAAAACTGATCATGATCATTATGAACTTTACTCCAGTCTAGTACAACAATGTTCCTCAAAGTCAGTAAAGTTGATAAAGCCAAATTAAAATGTCATTGAACAAACTAGATTTGGGCTAAGCCCCGAATCTTTAAAATGTCTGGCTCCGCCCCTGGCAGATACATTATTATACTGTTGTTTTTTCTTTTGTTTGCCAAATAACGTATTTGTCCACTCACCCAGCCCCCAACCCCACTGAAAAAGTTCAGGTGCAGGATTTTTATTTGCTTTAACCCCTGCATGAAGCTTTGTCTTCTGACCGTGTGCCTCTCTGCAGTTGCGGCAACAGTATTGTGGTGTAGACTTTGTCTAATGCCACTGGGTATGTTAGACGAGGTCGAAGTATTCATAGGACAGTTAGGGGGCAACGTGGAGGCAGGATGGGGAGTCGCAATGACAATGACAGTAGTCCGAACTGTGCACACTCGGCGCGCGCCTGTCTCGTCATCTCACTCATGATCTTTGCCTTGCCGTGGTGAGTGATCTTTTGAAATAAACAGGTCTTGTCTACTTGTGTTTGTGTGTCATATGAATAATAAATATGTGCCCCATACATGGAATCAGAGTGCCTACTGTATGTAGTAAATGGAAAATCTCTACAGCAAAAGGCCAACCGCTGCATGCATTCGGTTTGTTTCTACCATTTATTAGTAATGATTTACACAGTTTGTTTACTATCTACTATTTACTATTACTATCTGAGCATTCAGTATTGTGCAATATAGCATACAGAAGGTGAGGGACATTTTGGGGGCAAAGAAGTACTGCATTTTATCATTTAAACATGTGACTTTTCATGAAAATTCTATAATCCACGATGGCCACCACCTTATGACATGATAATATGCAAATTAGATGGGAAAATGTAATCCCTACATAAACTTTGGGTCATCCTTAATATTTCTCTAATTTACAGAAAGTCTCTATCTTTAATCACTTTTAAGATACAGCCTTTTGAAATTAAGATGTCAAAATCGAATGTTTTAGGAAAAAACCTCTGGCGCCTAAAGGGTTAATAGATCTGTTTGACATATCGGGGGTCCCTGCTCCATGTCTCTATCACCAGGCCCTGAAAAACGTTGAAGACCTGTCTTAAGAAATATTTAACTTTATAATGACAGGGTTTGAAGTAGGGCTGGGTGATAAAATGATAACGATAATTATCACAAAATTGTTTTCCTCAGTAAAACGATAACAACAGTTCAATAAATGCTTGATATAATGCTTACGGGCTATGTGTAATGCTGCAAATGCGTTTGGCAGACCGGGCTTCTGGGTGTCGCATGCGGTGTTGTTGACAGTCACAGTGGCCGGCAGGCTGACAGGCTTGGAGGATTGGAGCAAGAAAAATGAGCGATAGTGAAGAAAATTCAGCGCTCACGACCAGCTCGGAGGACAAAGATATCGTTGACAAGAAAGGTCACTCAACTTAAGTGGTTTGGAGATATTTTGGCTATTTGCAATCCGATATAAAACAGAGCGACATGCACTGCTTATAGGTTCACCACACGGTAATATAATTATTCAATTATCTTGCTTCTTCGAAGTTCTTCCATATAGCATTGAGCCCAACACAGCGGTGAATCTACATTAGCCTAATATCAGTTCACGCATAGGCTTATCACTTTGTTAGTTGTAGTGGGTGACTTACAACAAGCTAACATTACCAAACTATAATCACTAAAACATCGGCCTTATGGAAAATTCATTTTTTGTCTTTGGTGATTTATTAATAACTCAGAATTGCCTGTATTAAAAGAGAAATAAAATCCTTTCATCCGATGTTTAAAGTGAATAAAATGACTTGAAAGCCCTTACAGGTCTCTCCCAGCCACAGCAGGTGTGTGTGTGTGTGTGTGTGTGTGTGTGTGTGTGTGTGTGTGTGTGTGTGTGTGTGTGTGTGTGTGTGTGTGTGTGTGTGTGTGTGTGTGTGTGTGTGTGTGTGTGTGTGACCAATCCACTGTAAGGCAAGAGAGGGGGGACTCAAAATGTTTCTAAACTTAAAACGCATTTTGTGCCAGTTTGCGTTTTTATTGTTTTACTGCTTACACAATTATTTGAATTAAGTATATATAATTGTATTATTGCTACATAGAGTGTAGAGTAAAAAATGCTGACCACAGTTAAAATATTTCTTTTATTTATTTATTTTATTTGTATTGTCATTATAATTTATTTATAAGGTTTGGCATGCTGACCAGAAAGATTTTTTTATTATTCTATTTTTGTTTATTGACAAACATTATCTTTACAGCACTTTAACTTTGCATTTGCAGTCAGCAGAGCCAAATGCTATATCATTACAGTTCTAGATTTTACTAGAATATATAAAATAAATATCTATATTTATATTCTATTTATATTAATAATATTCTACTATTTAATATTCTCCATTAATATTGATTTTATTAGTAATAAATAAATCTACCTCAGTTTTGATGAATTGTTCACCTGTTAGGGAAGGATTGTCATGTTTTGACAATAAAGGATAGTTTAAAACCACAATTAACTGCCTGTTTTCTAGATCTTTCACTCAGGAGCAAAAATATGCCTTTCAACTTTAAAGAAATAAAGGTTTGACATTTATCGTGCTAATTATCGATATCGACTGATATGGAAAATTATATTGTGATTATTTTTTTGGGCCATATCGCCCAGCCCTAGTTTGAAGTCTTCTGATTGTACTATCCTACTCACAAAGTTATAATATATATTTATAATAATTTAAGGACATTCTTTTCAAGAAGTTTTTAAAATAAGAGATAAAAGAAAATAGTACAACCTTTGGAAGTAAAAAAATATTCTAAAATTTTTCCTCAAGTTACAAAATAAGACGAAATAAGCAATTCGGCTAAATGTTATTCTTAATTTTGTGTATAGTTGATAATATTTATTATATAGCAGAACTAGTATGATCTTCACTTACTACAAACTGAAATAATCAGTACTTATGTGTCATTTAAAACTTGTCCAGCCATGTTTGATTCCCAGTGTGTGTGTGAGAGCTCAGATCTTCTCCAGACTCACTGTTTTGGACGATGTCCTGCATCTTCTTCCAGACTCTGAACGGCAGGTTGCCCAAGTACCGTGGCACATGAATCAAAGCTCCAGAAGCCATCTGTGGATCTGGCTGTGAGATCTGGACTCTGGAAGAACATTCAGGAGTCAGAACTGCAGTGGCTTTGGACCAGAACCAGAGAGACCAGAGACACCAGCAGATCACTCACCTTTCCATTGAGACTGGAAACTCCTGCAGAACAAACACACCATTGATCATCAAGAACTCAATCAATCAATCAATCAATGATGTGAAATCAGACCTTCAGAAAGCAGGCGTCACACAGAGATGTGTGTATTCATCTCCTCCAGCTTCTCCTTCATCATCTGCTTCTTCTGCTCCTCTTCCTCCCTCAGTGCAGTGATTGTAGCTTCTTCTTCATCTCTGAGAAACTGATGAAGCTTCTCAAACTGCTGTTTAATCTGACGCTCTGTGTGCTCAGCTTGAGACTGAAATCACATCACATTCACTTAAATCATCTCAAAGAACTTATTCTGGAGTGAGTGGGGGGATGTGGGTTAGTTAACTACAACTTTAACTTTCTGAAGTACTAGTACTGTAGTAGTAGATGTTCTGTTTCTGTATGTAAAATAGGTCCACTGGAGACGAGCTTGGTGATGAACCCATGTGCAAATCAAATGTGAACAATAAATGAAGGTGACTTGACCATGAGCAGACTTGACCACAACACTCACCAACAGTAGGCTAAAACATCAATACACGACAAAGTAACATGGAAAACAAGAGGCTTTAAAAACATGCACTTGGGGAACACATGACTAAAGCAACCAATGAACATCCAGAACTCATAACAACATGACATGAAAACATAAACAAAACCAACCATGAGATACCCCAACCCTGACGTCTGAGGGCTCTGACGTGGTGGGTGTGGCAGCTGATGGCTCTGGTGTGGTGGCTGGAGGCTCTGGCATGGCGGCCATCTTGACCAGAGGCTCTGGCATGGCGGCCATCTTAGCTGAAGGCTCTTGCTTGGCAGCCATCAGGGCTGAAGTCTCTGGTGTGGTGGCCATCTTGTCCGAAGACAGGTGAAGCAGCCATCTTGTCTGAAGATACAGGCGTAGCAGCCATCTTGTCTGAAGATACAGGCGTAACAGCCATCTTGTCTGAAGATACAGGCATAGCGGCCATCTTGTCTGAAGATACAGGCGTAACGGCCATCTTGTCTGAAAATACAGGCATAGCAGCCATCTTGTCTGAAGATACAGGCGTAGCGGCCATCTTGTCTGAAGATACAGGCGTAGCAGCCATCTTGTCTGAAGATACAGGTGTAACAGCCATCTTGTCTGAAGATACAGGCGAAGCAGCCATCTTGTCTGAAGATACAGGCGTAGCAGCCATCTTGTCTGAAGATACAGGTGTAACAGCCATCTTGTCTGAAGATACAGGCGAAGCAGCCATCTTGTCTGAAGATACAGGCGTAGCAGCCATCTTGTCTGAAGATACAGGCGTAGCAGCCATCTTGTCTGAAGATACAGGCGAAGCAGCCATCTTGTCTGAAGATACAGGCGTAGCAGCCATCTTGTCTGAAGATACAGGCGTAGCAGCCATCTTGTCTGAAGATACAGGTGTAACAGCCATCTTGTCTGAAGATACAGGCGAAGCAGCCATCTTGTCTGAAGATACAGGCGAAGCAGCCATCTTGTCTGAAGATACAGGCGTAGCAGCCATCTTGTCTGAAGATACAGGCGTAGCAGCCATCTTGTCTGAAGAAACAGGCGTAGCGGCCATCTTGTCTGAAGATACAGGCGTAGCGGCCATCTTGGCCAGTGACTTTGGCATGGCAGGCATGACGTGAACAAGCTCTGCTGTGGTGGTCGTGGAATGAACACATCCTGACATGACGGTTGGGGTGTGGAAACATTATCCTCAATAAGACAGTTACCTTGACGGAGGCAAAGTAAGGATTCTGTAACGTAGGTCCACTGGAGGCGAGCTTCGTGATGAACCCATGTGCATTTTATTAAAGGTCCCATGGCATGAAATTTTCATTTTATGAGGTATTTCAACATTAATATGAGTTCCCCTAGCCTGAATATTGTCCCCAAGTGGATAGAAATGTTGATCGGTGTAAACCCGAGTTCTGGCTGTCTCTCTCTGCCTTTGAGAAAATGACAGGCCAGACGAGCCAATCCTGAAGCCTCCTGGTTTGACGTCCAAGCAGGAACGGTTTCCTCCCTTTCCTCCGCCCAGAGAATCTGGCACGCCCATGCAAACGCTCGAGAGATCATTAACGTTACTTGTGAACGAGTGAACTGGCAGTTTCTCAGTGTTTGGATGTACAAATGAAAATAGAAGTCTTTCTTCAGTTCCTTCTGATCTGTGATCATTGATTTCTGATGTGTAGCTAATTATTTATTATTCGTGCACACGCTGCGGCTTCTCTCTCTCCCGACAGAACGGTGTTTTCGTGTTTTCTATCTTGTGAGTCAGTGTTTTGTACGTCCTCGTCGCGTCTATCTGTTCTAAAATGTGCATACAGTCTTTTCTGTTTAACATCAGCAGTAACATCTTTAGAGATAAACCTCACACACGCCGAAGCTCGGCCTTCAACATCCCCGACCCCCAGTACTGCATCTGGCCCACAGCGGAGGCACCAAACGCGGCGTGAGATTAAGCAGAAGGGGGGTAAGCGTGAGGGTATCTGGGCTAGGCTAGCCAGCTTTCCCCACAATAAACTGGATTACATTCGATTACTGCTGTTGTGTCTTTGTTTGCGCTGTGTAAGTTACTCAATGCGCATCACTGACGCTATTCATATGATTGGAACATATCTAGAAATAATGCTTTAATCAAACTTACTAACTCGTTCATCTCGCTGTAATGGTACATTGCATGTGTTACAAAGTTGGTAGAATAATGATGAAGAGGACTCGGTGTGACTGGGACTCGTGTTTATTCAGAACTCTCAGATACAAACACAATAAACTCGCGCTGACAGACAGCGCTCTCATAACTCAGTAGTTACTATAAATAACTTTGTTAGCAATCGCTCCGTCTCCGTGATGTCCTGTTCGCGAACGAATCATTCTTTTGAATCGGTTCTTTTTAGTGAACCGAACCAGTTCACCAAATCGGACTGAATCGTTCTAAACGGTTCGCGTCTCGAGTCAGCGCTGATCCATAATTTACTAACTTTCTGACATGAGTGACAGCCCCTCTGACTAGAAATAAACTAATAACCTGAAGTATATTCTAGTAACTACAACAGTTCACCCTGAACTGAGACATGCTGAGAGAACTGATGAGAAGTGAACACAGGTCCATCTGTCTCTGGCAGACTCGTGCCTGCTCGTGCCTCGTTAAACCACGCCCCCTCCGCTCATTTAAAATGCAAAGATGTCAGCCAATCACAACAGTGGGCATTTTTCCTGAAGTCTCACAGCAGACACGCCTCTTGAAGCAGGGCATTCAGCCACAGGGCAAACAGCAGTATAGAAAAAATGCCTTTTATTTCTAAATTATGACATTTTATGATGTAAAAATCATACTAACAATATAAGTACACCTCAGGAAACACTATAAAATAATAGAAAAATGCCATGCCATGGGACCTTTAAATCAAACATGAACAAAACACAGACTTGCCTGGAACATGAGCAGACTTGACAATGAGCCGATGTGATGCGCAGACTTGGCCATTAACATACTTAACCACAACACTCATCAACAGTAGGTTACAACACGACAAATTAACATGGAAAACAAGAGGCTTAAAAAGGGGAACACATGACTAAGACAACCAATGAACAACCAGAACTCATAACCACACCGATCAGAACATGACACATTCACAAAGGGAAGCACAAAACATGATCACATGAGGGCAAGGGAAGCACAAGCATGACAGTGAGAATATATAACATAAAACAAACCCAAAATCAACCTTGTAGTGTGAAAATACATATTTTCAATCAAATCCTCAGGTAGATGCATAATGTCAGCAGTTCTGTTGTGCTCATGAATATTAATCACATTGTCTGCATAAATAATTAGCTTAAATTGTCTGAATAAAATGAAATAAAATAGTCTAATAGTCTGCAAACTAATTAGCTAAAATGAAAATATGGAATAATATGGAATAATTATCAGACAAATCAATTCAGCTGTTCTAATCAAACTTGTAAACAAGCCAAAAGAATCAATCCTCACCTTGACGTGTTGAACTGTTCTCTCAAACTTTCCTTTAATGTTTTTATTGTGTTGAAGTTTCTCTTTTAATGACTTCAGTGCAGTATTGAGCTTCTAGAATTGAAAGAGAACTATATAAGATACCAGAGATTTCGGTAATATGATATTATATTTAATAACCTTAAATGTTTCATCTGATCTGTAAATGTGTCTTACCTTATATGATGAAGCCACTTCACTGATGGCTCTGAATGTGTGGTTTTCGTGTTGTTGTGAATCTTTGCACATTAAACACACCGGCTGTTTGTCCTCCAGACAGAAGAGTTTGAGTTTCTCACTGTGTAAACTGCAGAGCTCCTCAGATCCTGATGAACGCCACTCATTTCCCTCCTTCAGGAACGACTCGCACAAGTTTTTTAACACAAGATTACATGGAGGATCACCTCTTGAGGATCTTCTCCTGCAGACAGGACACTCCTGAGCTTCCTTGACTCTCCAGAAATGTTGAAGACACTCTTTACAGAAACTGTGACTACAGGACAGAAGAACAGGAGCCTTGAAGATTTCACGGCACACAGGACAAGAAAGCTCTTCTGCAGACACATTTAGTGAAGCCATTTTCACTGTTTGGGCTCCAGCAATGTAAACTTTAATTTCACTTTATACACAATGGTTTCAAAAATTAATAACCACAAGAATCACAAAGATCTGCTGTCTGTTCAGAAAGTAACTTATCAAAAATCCTCATTGGAAGTGTCTCTCTTCATTCTTCATTGATTCTTTTTTTTCTTTTGTTGAAAGAGAAGAGAGTCAGTATGACAGGAGAAATAAGTCAGTCTCTTCCTGGTTAGTTCTGTAAGAGGGTGTGTCATGTGGGTGTGTTTAAACAGGTTAGAACAGGAACATCAGTGTTTCTTCAGCCTTCAGTTTTAAGAAAATGCATTCAAAATCAACCTACATTGAAACTATCAAGTATAATGCAACAAATACACCTTGATACAAACAAATATTGACAGTAAAAAGGAACTTGTGTTTTATTTATTGCACTCCATTTGTTGTTGAGTGTGTTTGAAACTTGTAGAGTTTCTCTAGGGTCTGTCATGAACAAATCTTTGTCAGAATGATTTCTTCACATGCTGATAAACACACGTCTGCTTATTGTGCTGATTGTCAGTGTTTGGAGATGTGGGAAACGTGTGTGTGTGTGTGTGTGGGGGGGGGGGGGACGGATAGAGTAAACAAAACCATCTTGGGTTGCCTGTGTAACCATGTCATTTTCTCTGAATAGGAAACGAGACGCTGCATATCGATGCGCAATGGGAAACGCCCTTGGGCGGTGCTAATTGTCGGAACCCATATAGAATCAGGCCAATTCATTGGCTGATGGCGCAGGGGCACCTCCTCAGTGGTGCTCTTCAGATTTTCTACCGAAGAAGCCAGCAAGAGTAGCTTGGCAGCAAACGCAGCATCTCAACATGGCTTACACAGATAACCCTAGACATTCTGACAATCTCCTTCATAGGTTCACTCAACGCTGCATAGCAATGATGCAATTGGAACAATAAACCACACAAGCCAAGCTAAGCGCTGCCATATCTGGCCCAATAATTTTCTTCTTCTTTTTTTTTTGAGCCAGATCAAACTCAACCAGAATTAAAGTGACCAGTTCATGTGGATAGAACCTTGGAACCAGGGGCCGCATTCAAATCCAGGTTATAAAACTTGATTAAAGTGTGCGGAGAGAACCAACCTGCTGCCACACAAATATCCTCCAAAGGAACTCCTCTAAAAAGAGCCTGGGAAGATGCGATACTCCTAGTAGAGTGAGCTCTAACACCCAGAGGTAAAGAGAGCTTCCGCAGCTCATGAGCCAAAGAAACTATGTCTCTAACCCAATGAGAGATCATTGCGCCATTGGCCAGAGCAGTCCACATACACCTTTAAAGTATAAAAGGTGTTATGCAAAGCAAAGCAAATGGAGTCTCTCCTCATCTGCAGAGGAAAAAGGAGGGGGACAGAAAGAGTGAAGCACGATCACATGAGAGCGAAATGACGTGGACAAAACTCTGGGGACATAACTAGGCATGGATTTAGAAAACAGAGGCCCCTGGGCACAAAATTTTCGAGGCCCCCCAGTACTCGTGACCCAAATTCACACAGCTTAAAAAAATCACATGGGTTTTTCTTTAGTTTAAAACAAAACCACTTTCTCCATTTCTTGTGATGTTATCTGTGACCGCAAAGGAGATTATAAATATCTATAAAACAAAAGACAAAATGGAAACTAATCACAGAACAAAATAAACAGAATTTATTGCAACAAAGCAGATTAAAATCTATGACAATACAGCCTAATAACATAACTAAGAATAACTATAGTCATGTCTAAAGTCACATGTCTACAAAATCGAACTAGCTTCCCACAGTGAACACAATTTTATTTAAAGCTACACTCTGTAACTTTTTTAGTTTATTCTTAGCTAAAAACACTTAGTTCTTTCAAAAATATATGTGCTCATTAATGTATATTTACTTCTTTCAAGTAATAAAGTATTCTCGTAAGTTTATAATATGCCATTGAAAATACATACGGGTGAGGGGTTCGAATGGGGGTCGCCATGTTGCCCCTCCATCTTGAAAGAACATTAGCCAAAGAGGGACATACCCGTAAATTCAAGCTTCGCCTTTCACGTTTTAACACTCGATGGCACCGTGTCGAATGTGAAGAGGGGGATTGCTTGAGACTGCTATATGAAAACCTGAAAGCCTTTTTGAAAGTCTGTTGCTGATGGAGGATCACTCTTATTCTCGAGGATATGTAACAGAGTCACCAAGGAAGCGAAAAAGAGAATTAAGACGGCAACACAACAGGCAAATCAACAAGACAAAGGTGAATATTGGAGCTAGTGATGTCGTACAATATACAGAATAACGATAGCACTGATAAAAGTTACTTTACTAAGATTAGCTTGCATTCGTCTGGGAACCTGATCGCTGATGTTAGCAATGAAATGGTAAATAAATTACGAAAACGTAAAACTACTATTCATTTTACATTAATTTTACATAGATGTCATAACCTACATGTTAACTGACAAATTATAATAGTTTTCTAAAGTAACCTCATCACTTGAAGGAACACTAATGGACGAGGTCGAACTGGAAGCCATGTTAATCTTGGACTAAATTGGCCACCGTAGGAGTTAAAACGAAATCGGAATTGGGAGGAACAGAAACTAATATTTACTGGCTGGTCATATACCTTTTCACCGCTAGATGGTGGAAAATATCACACAGTGTAGCTTTAAGAAAAATATTAAATATCCTTAAGAATTGTGGTAATATTGTATGTAGTTCCTTGACATTACTTAGATTTTGATTTAAAAATCACAGCATCATTTTAAAGAAAGAAATATGAATGATATTCGTGATGTACACTACCGTTCGAAAGTTTGGGGTCAGTACGACTTTTTTAATGCTCTTGAAAGACGGATAGAAAATTTATCCGACTCAAACGAGCGCATACGCATCTTGCCGTTTCAATTCAGCATTTTTTGATGCAATATCCCAAAATGCGCATAAAAATAGGTGGATATAATGTGATTTTAACCACCTTTTTGCACATAATATATTGCACAGCCTACATTCACTATATTTGTTTCCATATCCTTAAATATTGAACATTGATCCTTAAACAACATTGTTTAGAATATCATTGGGCAGGATGTGAAATATTTTTTTTTTTAAATAATAAATACAGATTTTATTGTAAAAATATTTTTATTTCAGTTTTAGTTCTTTTATTAAATCAAGTTAAACTAAATGGAAATGACAAATGACTAGCTGAAATGAAAATATATTTTTTTATTTCAGTTAACATGTTTTCATGTTCTTAGTTTTAGTTTGAACTTATAACCCTAATAATAGCCCTGCAAGTTAGATTATGATTTATTAGTATACTTGAGCCACTAGTTACATAATAGCCTACATAAATAAGCACATTTTTATCTCATAAAATAATTATTTAATCAGCGTAAGGTTCTAAAAATATTAAAAACAACAAAGCGATACTTCTCTGTAGTAGTGAACTGACGGGAAAAGACGAAAGATATAACGTTAGGCAATAGGCTACTTTTAAAATATGTGAAATACGCTCAACTAGAGAACGAGTCCCACATCTATGCATTGATAAGCCTAAAACGCGTATCTGGTCATAAAAATGAACAGTCAACATAAATACAGTAAACGTTACGTTCCTAAAAAGCAACATATCATACCATACGGGGACAGACGGTGAAATGCAGATGCTGGGCTCGCCTCTAGCTAAATCAGGAAAATAACTTATTTAGGTGGGTCGGGTCGGACTCGGGAGATGCAGATGAAAGGCTTCTGCGCCGATTTGGCTATAATCAGGGTTTTTAATAAGGGGAAAAAATAAATTCTGTCATTCACTCGCCCTCATGTCGTTCTAATCCTGTATGAGTTTCTTTTTCTGATGAGCACAGAAGCAGATATTTTGAAGAATGTGTGTAATCAAACAGTTTCTGATCCCCATCACTAACATAGTATAAATAAATTACCATAATAAAGAACAGAAAGGTGTCCAAACTTTTGCCTGTATATTTCCTCCATGAATATTGGCTTGCTGTCAGTGATAGACAGTGTCAGTGATGTTGAGCTGGTGCGTCTCCTCTCCTCTCTCTGGGAAAAGGCTGGCACTGTAAAAAATAAATAAAAAAATCATAAAAAGAAGGTAAATGACTGTCAGCTGCGGGTCTCTGCCGCCATCAGCGGCTTCCGGGGCACCTGTCTCGGTTTCGGTTTCGGTCGGATACTGGCACTTGAACAGGTGTCTGTCAATCCAGCCGGGCTGGGGTTCTCTGTCTTGTCGTGGTGCTGATGCTCAGGTTCAATAAAATCCTCTAAGCTAGCATCACCACCACAGGCGCCGGTGACGCCAGGCTCTTTTGTGGAGATGGTTGGAATATTACTCCTAATTAAATCTTCTCTGCTATCCTTCTCCCTTTTAGCTTTCCGTTTGGTGGCTCCACTGCTCAATCGTTTTTTATCCATGTTGTTTGTTTTTTGTCCTCAACTCTTTTTCACACGGTCTTCTACCGCCTGTCTTGCCGCTGTCAACAGTTTCCGCGGTAAACTGATGCGGACTCATTGTCATCAGACCGAAAAGCTGATCATGATTTTTTTTGTGTGCAAATTAATTATTGTTAACACAAATACACACTCGTTCATTAATTTTAATTTAATCTAATAATAAAAAATAAAAAAAAGGATGAGGCCACAGTTAGTGTGGTCTTGGAGGCCCCCTAGAGGTCGGAGGCCCCCGGGCACCGGCCCAATCGGCCCGGTGGTAAATCTGGCCTTGCGGCAAAATGACGTCATAGGGTGCAATCGAATCGTATTGAGGGAATCAGAAGAACTTGGAATTTTGTTTCTAGCCCTTGTGGTTCAAAAGTTATTAGCATAAACATTAGTGCAAATTTGGACAGCTGGTGGCGCTAGAGGGAATGAGTTGGAGACTCCAAATTTGCTATGGTGACTGTTCAGTCTGTCCTCTATCAGTGTGCCAAATTTCATAACTTTCCCGCAAGCGGTTCTATGGGCTGCCATAGACTCCCAGAGCGGAAGAATAATAATAATTTTTTTTTGGTACGCCAACAGATACAATAGGTGCCTACGCACATTCTGTGCTTGGCCCCTAATAATTTGGAATGTTTAGATTTGGAATATTTAAATAAAAACAATAATTCATATGATGGTTGAACACATTTAACTAAGAACAATAATTCATATGATGGTTGAACACATTTAACTAAGAACAATAATTCATATGATGGTTGAACACATTTAACTAAGAACAATAATTCATATGAGATGAATTGACTCTCCATATGACTGAAGTTGGTGAAAGTCACTTTCCCTGCGGCAGCCTCTGATTGGTCTCCGTGATTGTGTTGGTTGAGCTGCTTGTTGTTCGCAATATTGGCATTGACAAATTTATCCAGCGATCCTCTCAGTGACTTCTGAAATTCTTCTTTCTTTTTATTTCTTTTCCTTTTCTCACCACCGACTCGTGTTTACGGAATCGGTCGGCCGCGACCACGCAGAACGTCATATCGAAATTTGAAAAATAACAATAATAATTTGCTGATTTTTTTTTTTTCACGTGGCCTTGATTATGCATTATTGAGAGATAGTAGGAATTGTATTTATTATCGATGTTGGGTGGAAAAACTGTAAGAAAAAAATAGACAAACTTAAAAAAATGCAGGCCAGGCGCGAGGCCCTCTAGAGGCGCGAGGCCCTGTGCGGTCGCACACTTGGCACAACCCTTGCGATCAAGCTTGTCATAAAAAGTAAAGGAGCTTTGGAAAGAGTGATCTGAGCACACTGTCATGTTCACTCGTTCCGCAGAGAGGACAGGAAACCACCATCCTTGGGCTCTGAAGAATTATGGGCAAACCAGGATTTTGGATCCACTGTGAAGTTTTTGTATGTATTTGTATGTCAGTAAGTTGATCATTAATATTAATGTTTAATCAAACAAATTAATATTCATTTGTGTGTGTGTGTATGTTTCTTCCCCCCTCATGATCCAGAAGTTTTGGGAATGGAAATCTGCCACATATAAAACATATTTGGAAAATACAAAGCTAACAGTAAATGGCACAATTTGTTATTTTGTTCTGAGGTGAAATCATAACCTCATCATGATATTAGTAACCCTAACTTACAAGAGAAATGACATTTTTAGTTTTTCAATTCCTCCTGGGGCTCTGAAGAATTTGTTTACATAAATTTACATCTGAATAATACAAGTTTGAGAATCAATAGTGAATCTGTGACAATCTTGTAAATGTAAATGTATCAGTTTTGTATTTTTTAAAAATGTGATGAAACTGTTCCACTGTTATCTGTGTTTGAAATGTTTTATGTATTGTATTGTTTTACAGACTGTATTTTGTCTTCCAAAATAAAACTGTAAATTTAACACTTTATTGAATGTTTTTTTATTGTAATAATCTGTAAAATAACAGTTTTTCTGCAGAATGTTTAGTACAGTCACTTTATTGAAGGTGTTTGATCATAATCTAGGAAAAATCAGTAAAATAACAGTTTAACACTGAATAAAAAATGATAAATGACTGGCAGCAAAGGCTGCCAAACAAAAAACGTAAAATTAAAGTAAAATTTCTTAAAGCTCCACTGTGTGATATTTTCCCCCATCTAGTGCTGAAAAGGTATATGACCAGCCAGTAAATATTAGTTTCTGTTCCTCCCAATTCCGATTTTGTTTTAACTCCTACGGTGGCCGATTTAGTCCAAGATTAACATTTGCTTCCAGTTCGACCTCGTCCATTAGTGTTCCTTCAAGTGATGAGGTTACTTTAGAAAACTATTATAAACTTACGAGAATACTTTATTACTTGAAAGAAGTAAATATACATTAATGAGCACATATATGTTTGTATATATTAAGTGTTTTTAGCTAAGAATAAACTAAAAAAGTTACACAGTGTAGCTTTAAATTTAAACAAGGAAAATAATCTGTAAAATAACTGTTTTTCACTAAAACTTTTAATGTAAATTTCTGTAAAATTATTGTTTTTGCACTTTATCAGAATTAAGATATTTTACTTTAATTTTAAGGGTTTTGTTTGGCAGCCGCAGCTGACAGTCATTTACCTTCTTTTTACCATTTTTTTTTATTTTTTTTACAGTGAACACATCCGGCCTTTCCCAGAGAGAGGAGAGGAGACGCACCAGCTCAACATCACTGACACTGTCTATCACTGACAGCCAATATTCATGGAGGAAATATACAGGCAAAAGTTTGGACACCTTTTTGTTCTTTCTTATGGTAATTTATTCATACTATGTTAGTGATGGGGATCAGAAACTGTTTGATTACACACATTCTTCAAAATATCTGCTTCTGTGCTCATCAGAAGAAAGAAACTCATACAGGATTAGAACGACATGAGGGCGAGTGAATGACGACAGAATTATCATCTGTGGGTGAACTGTCCCTTTAAGAACATTTCTGAGAAGATTTACACACACACACATAGATCAGTGTAAAAGATGAAATCAGCTCGATCCAGACCTACAGGTGTAACGTTTACTGACTATTGACCGGTAAGATCCTCAGAGAGTCAATACACCAGAAGAATGGAAAGAGTGTGTGAGTGAAGGTGGTTGTGAATGTGTGTAGATGTGTGTTAGTTACAGGATCAGAGAATGACACCGTTCCTCCGTCATAGTCCAGATCAACTCTCACACGCTCAAGCTTCTGTTCAACAGGAAAACCAAACTTTTTAAGATTTTTTTTTTTAAAACCAGACACAGACAGTCTGTACTCCACACTCCAGACATCAGCTTTAAAGAAATCAAGTCCCTTCCTCTGGTTTGATGCTGTAGTTACTCCAAGACTCCAGTCTGAACTCTCTTTAACCTCCACATCCCAGCGGTGTGTTCCTGAGTTAAAACCCTCTGAACCCAGAACACACTTATAGATGTCAAATCTCTCTGGATTATCAGGAAGAGGCTGTTTGTCCCAGATGTTTCTCACACTGGTCAGATCATCAGACAGGGCGAGTTGTGGATTTGCCGTGTTTGGATCCAGAATCACAGGAGCTGATGAGACACAATCAACAGCTGCTTTTATTCTGATCTTCATATAATGATCAAGAGTGAACCAATCACAGATGATTATGAATTATGACACTCGTCCTGATCAAACACATCAGACATTTTCCTCTGATCACTGTCAGTGTTTTTAGTTACACACTCATTTTTATCATCAGTGTTTAATGGCATCAGAGACAAACATTAAATGTGTGATTCAAACATTTGTGTCTCATCAAGAGAAACTGATATTCTGGAAAAGATTCAATCACAATCAGACAATCAGAAACTGCATCTGTATGAATCCTGTTTCATCTGATCATCTTCATTAAACTGTGTGTGTGTGTGTGTGTGTGTGTGTGTGTGTGTGTGTGTGTGTGTGTGTGTGTGTGTGTGTGTGTGTGTGTGTACTTACCGATTTCAATATAAACTGCCTCAGAAGCCTCTGCTGATTTGCCTCATGCTTTTTTTCAACCCCCCCCCCCAAAAAAAAAAAAACTGGTTTTGAGTGTTTAAGTGTGTGTGTCTCTATCGCCCCCACACCTGGGAACGGGTTACTGCAAGTTTACACACTCTCGGAAGTGTGTGTGGCTTTAGCCAATGAGAAAAGCCTACGGGGGCGTGGTTTAGTCTCGTTGATTTTTAGCTCTAGATCGATAGCTGATCATGCTAGAGCTGGTTATGCTAGCTCTAGATCAATAGCTGATCATGCTAGAGCTGGTTATGCTAGCTCTAGATCAATAGCTGATCATGCTAGAGCTGGTTATGCTAGCTCTAGATCAATAGCTGATCATGCTAGAGCTGATTATGCTAGCTCTAGATCGATAGCTGATCATGCTAGAGCTGATTATGCTAGCTCTAGATCAGTGGTTCTCAACCTTTTTTGGGCCAGCGCCCCCTATCCATTATCCAGGTCCCTTTACGCCCCCCTCCCCCCCCTCCACACACACACACACACACCAACCAAAAAGAGCTATGTATGCTAATTATTATTCTGTTGTAATAATAATAATATGTATATTATTCACAATATTATTGTCCTTATTATTAATATTATTATTAAATCCGTAACTTTTTTGTAGCCTATTTAAAATGTACAAAATTTATATAATGAGCGAGTGCATCATGAATCCATTTTCCAAACCGTATTTTTGTCTTATCCTGAATCACTATGGTACACCTATAAGTAGTGTTTATATTGGCATTATATTAGGGGTGTTTGCGTGGAACACGTGGATAGCGCGGCCGCGCTGCTTTCTCCTTTCCAAAAGGGCTTGCGAGAAGAGAAATAAAAATATGCCCTAGTGTTCAGCTATGATCACCTGTTTTGCCGAGCTTGTTATACGGAAAGGCTGAAGCTGATCATCGGTTGGTTGTTGTCACATGACCTGCTGTGCACTTGACTTCCGGCATTCTGAAAAGTTGAGTGTTCATCTCGCCGCGGCATAGGTGTGCCTGGAATAACTAGCACGCCGCACCATACGCGCATTGCTTCTGTAAAGATACATTTACACGCGCAAAAAAAGCAATGGTGAACGCCCCGGACTGGTTCGAGTCGGTAGCACAGTAGGCCTACCTCCACACAGAGTCGCAAGGGCTGAGTCAAGTGGCCTTGCACCTCACCAAGGCCTCGCACAAAGTTAAGTGACAGCTGACATAATGTAAAAGTCAATAATGGTTAATGTTAAAGTTCATGTTTTTGTCTTTCAAAATCCTGTAATAGTTAAAAGACATAGCTAAAAAAGTGCATTGTGATGCTGTATTATACTGCTTGTTAAAAAAAAATAACTTATTTTTTTAACTTCAACAATATTTCTCTGTGCGTGACTGATTTATGCGCAAATGTCAGTCAGCGCGGCAAGTTCGATTTATTCACAGTCCATTCGAATTCTGATTTTAGCCATCTTTGAAGTGGGTCAACCCATAGATATTACCTAAGAAATTAATGTAAATACGCTAGAAATCCGAGCTCATTCAAGTTACCTATGTGCATATTGCACGGACAGAGAAAGCCCGGAATCCGTAAAGCAGTAGGCTAGAACCCGCTAATAGACAGTGGGAATATTATTATAGGCTAATTTCCCAGAGTGCAAAAAAGTAATCGGAGGTTCAAATTATAAATCAGTGTATATCAGTGTTAATGAAATATAACGGTTACAAATTTGACATTGATTATGTGGCTTATAGCAAATAGCAGCCAATCAGCAAGGAGCAGCCAAAAAATGCAACGGTTGTGGATATCCGCCTTGGATTTGACCAGCGTGATGTCGTTTCCTTGGAGCTTTAACGTGACATCGTTCATTTTATCAAAAAAGTCTGCGAGGTACATGATGTTGCAGCGGCTGGATGACACCTTTTCCCCGAGAGCTCCATCAACCTCCTCCAGGAACTCGACGATGCTGTCGAACAACTCAAAGGCAGTTTCCCTTTGAGAGCCAGCGGACATCAGTATGGAGAAGAAGCCGCTCAAAAGTCTCATCATTTTCATGACACAGCTGTCGGAACAGTCTGTTATTCAGGGCATGGGCTTTTATTTTATTTATTGCTTTGACTGCAATATTGAGAGACTCATGGAGAACTGGATTGGTGCATTTGGCCACAAGGTTGTGGCGGTGCAAAACACAGTGGACTGTGAGGATATGCGGCACCTGTTCCTTCAGCAGAGCGGTGAACCCACGGTACCTGCCAACCATAGCGGGGGCACCATCAGTGGCATATGCGAGGATGTTAGAGATTGGAATTGATTTCTCCTGTAGACATGCAGAAAGCGTGTTAAAAATGGTCTGGCCCTTGGTGTCGGTTTCCAGATACTTGGAAAATTCCTCAGCCATCTCTTGACTGTTTGAGGCCCTATAACGGACATAGGCCATCAGCAGAGCTTTGTTGTCAGCGGTGGTTGTCTCGTCCAGCTGAAGGCAGAATGGAGAGTCCCGCAGGATGGCACATAACTGCTCCTCTGTATCTGCGCCCATTTCATTTATCCTGCGTGCCACGGTGTCATTGCTGAGTGGGATGGATTTCAGCACCTGTGTGGGATCGCGCTCCATCACGGTAGAAATTACCTCTTTAATGGCAGGAAGCACCAACTTTTCCCCAATTGTGAATGGGTGTCCACATTTGGCGATCAGCAGGGAGATGTTATACGAT
This sequence comes from Gobio gobio, assembly GCF_949357685.1. Classification (NCBI taxonomy): domain Eukaryota; kingdom Metazoa; phylum Chordata; class Actinopteri; order Cypriniformes; family Gobionidae; genus Gobio; species Gobio gobio. The sequence goes on along the minus strand of NC_137097.1, from coordinate 76,394,350 downwards.
GCTATTAGCCCACTATCATTTTGCCTGATATTCTTTGAGAAGAGACTGCTGATGGTTCTTCTACCGTGTTTGTCCTTTAAGGCCTGGAAGAACGGACGGTCCTTATCTGCCTTGTCTGGGTGAATCTTCATAAGGTGCTCCTTCAGACGTGAAGGTTTCATGGCTTCATTTGAAAAAACTTGTTCACACAATAAACACATCGGAAGCTGCGCATTGGTGGGAGAAGGTATGACACCGTAATTGAGGTATTCAAGGGAATACTGTCTGCATTTTTTCTTGTTCGACGTCGCCATTTTGCTCAATTTTCTATTATGGTGTATTTGCCGCGCAAAAGTGGACTAACCGTTTTTTCTAATGCACTGTTTGTAGACTGATCTTTGACCTGATAAGTGACTAAATCTCACAGCTATTTTTATTAAATTTTTTTAAAAAAATTAAAAAACCATGTTAAAATGGACAAATGAGTAGACATTTAAAATTGTTGTTCAATTCTTGTTTTATGTAAAAATGTTAAATAAAATGAACAACAAATTAATAATTTGTAGGCTTATTTTAAAAATAAATCTAATTTGCATTAGACTGTTTATACACATGTTTAAAACAGTTTAATAAAACCGAATTTAAAAATATTTTTCCCGTTTTTTTTTTTCTTTACCCATTTTAAAATATGCTATTCTAAACTGGTAGGGGCAACAAATCAACTTCCGGCTCTCTCAGGCTATAATAGTCCTACAGACATGAAAGCGGTAATGTTTGCACTTAGGTTTTATTACGCGGGTTCTCACACACACTGAAGCACTCGCTGTGTTTTCAGCCTCTGTAGCCTGACATGAACTTCATCTTCAAGCCGCTCTGAGAGTAACTTCTTGAACATTTTTCCCGTTTTACCGTTCATTTGAGAAAACGGCCACCCGTCAAAATAAAAGTTCGGTTTAATTTGACAGAGATATATTACTGTTGTACAGTAAAATTTAGACAAGTCTCAATGCAATAATACTAATAATAAAATATAGCTGCAAGCAGCAATACCGGGGCCAAGCGCAAAGAAGAAGACAAGACATGCCAAAAATGCTGGCAATGTCAGATCAACGGCAGCAATGAGCAATTAAAGACCTATTAAGGTGATTTTAGGCAAAATAGCTGTAAAATGATAAATACAGTCAATAATAATGATTTAATGATTTATCACTTTCAACCAATAGGTGGCACAGTTACGAAATTGATGTGGTGTGGTCAGAATAAGGGAACAATGACACATGCAAAGATTGGTGTCAATATATCAAAGCAGAGTGTCAATATAGTGTCAATATGTCATTGCAGAGATATATTCAAGAGGCCTTTTCATTATAAGTATGGACCACATGGCGGTGCTGTTTTGAAACCGTTTAAGCAGCTTAAAGGCATGGTGCTGATGGCCAATTTCAAGTTTCGTAATGATACACCAATTCATTTGTGAAGCATAGCATTTTATATCATAAAACTGCATTGTAGTCAATGGGAATTTCATGTTTTGTTCTATTATAGCGCCACCAAGTGGCACAATCCTATCATTTTTTTTATGTGTCCTCGGAGTAAGCCCATACATGTCTGTGTCAATTTTGGTGAAAATATCTCTTTTAGTTTTGGAGTTATATACATTTATATGATAAAACACATGAAAAATGACTGACACCTGACTTTGATTGGATTTTACACCCCCTTACTATCAATATTTTGACATTTGGGTATTAGCGTATAGCTATCGACCTATGTTTTCGATCTTCTGATGCTGGTTTCGTCTCGATCGGACTAGCGGTTTCGAAGATATCAGCTAATGTTTTTAAAGTGCTAAATTACAACGCTGCACAAATAATACGCCGAAACCTGGCAAGTCTGGTATCGTTGGACTCGGCGAGAATTCAGGAGACAAAAAAAGTTACTCTCATGAAAATAAGTCAATCTCACCTAAAGTTATAAGCATTTGAAAAAAAAAATCTCCACTAGGTGGCGCTGTTTCGAAACTTCTTGGGCTCATTCAAGGCACCGTGTTGATGACCCAAACCGAGTTTCGTAACAATCCGTTCATGTGTTCATAAAATACAGCATTTTAGCACATAATTCAAAATGGCCGACAGCCAAAATGGCCGATATGGTAACATTTAATATCAGACGACTCGGCATGCCGTCCTGAATCTAACGAGACAACTTTTATGATTTTTGGACAAACAGTTCAGAAGTTATAAGCAAAAATAGCAACTTTTTGTATCTCCGGACCAGTAGGCGGCGCTGCGCCGAAACGCTGTATGTTGCCTCAAGTCATGCTTGTGATGACATGTACCAAGTTTGGTTTGAATACGATAAAGCGTTGCGGAGATATTGCCTTAAGTGTGTTTTTGCAACCGCTACGTAAAATTTGTGTGCGCGTTTATCGAAAACGACTTGACGAATCAACTTGATTTGCAAGATTTTTTGTCAGCATGGTCTGAAGATAATCTGGTTCAATTTTCGTACAAATCGGATGAACCGTCTAGGACGAGTTCGCAAAAGTAGGTTTTTCGGAAAATTCAAAATGGCGGGAAAATTTTTATGACGAATTTTTATGCAATCGAATCGTCTTGAGCCAAGGAATCAGAGGAAAAAATAATTTTGTTTCTAGCCCTTATGGTTCAAAAGTTATTAGCATAAACATGAGTCAAATTTTGGACTGATGGTGGCGCTAGAGGGATTGAGTTTGAGACTCCAAATTTGCTACGGTGACATTTCAGACTGTCCTCTATTAGTGTGCCAAATTTCACAACTTTTTACCATACGGTTCTATGGGCTGCCATAGACTTTGTGGCGGAAGAAGAAGAAGAAGAAGAAGAAGATGAATAATAATAATAAGAACGGGAACGGTTTCAATAGGTGCCTTCGCACCTTCGGTGCTTGGCCCCTAAATATGATCAAAACGCAAATTTTTAAGGAATTATCACGTTCTCTTCCATGTTTTAATTTTATCAATAAAGCTCAGTGCAGCACGTTGACAAAACTGTTTAATTTCATTTGAATAAAATTTAAATTAAATTAATATTTCATGTCTTCATTTGATTTGAAAACAGAATGTGAAAAATGAAACGGAATTGAATGGGGGAAAACAGGCTATTTCGTAAGGCCCTAAAGATGTATTTTTTTGTTAAATTGATAGGTTTCATTATTTAAATTAATTAGACATGCTTTTTTTATTACTAAAAAAATATTTAACCATTAAAATGGAGTCCAAAAAACGGAATCCAGAAAAATTAAGACGGAATTAGGGGGAAAAATTAGCGGAATTTGAAAAAAAAAAAAAAAAAAAAAATTATATATATATATATATTTTTTTTTTATTTATTTATTAATGGATTTCACAGGGCTCTAATCATTAACCTTAGGCCTACTTTCGATAAAAAAAATTATATAATCATGATTTTTCATGAATAAAATTAATATTATAATGATAGGCCTAAATTCTTTGGTATCAGCTTTGATCAATGGTAGGCTATAGCCTAATTAATAGCCTACAAATTAATTAACTAATTTGGTTTGTCATGATTAATTCTTGTTCATGGTCAGTAAAATAAAAACAAAAGCTTCTAGCAAGAATAAACACACAGGAACCGTAAAATTATTGTAGTATTAATTATTTTTTTAACTATCTTGATAAGATACTATCCAAGCAGCGTTTTGCGCTCAGATGTGATGGCGGAATTAATACATTACCTTAATGTTATTACAGTGTCAAACTGTCATTTTCTCCTTACAGTCTTGCGAGTTAACAATAATGCCTGACCAGTGAATTAGGCTACTTGGTGAACTAGCCCTATTCGCACGGGATTAGTATTTCTGGGGACCTCGTGTGATTTAGAAATTACGCACGGGATGCATTCGCACGGGATAAGCAATTTTGGTTCGCCTCTGGTTGCGATAGTCGGTGTTACACCGGTTACATCACTTTTCCACCGTCGTTTTGATTTTGTATAACCTAGTAATAAAAATAGTTCAGTTAGAGAACAGAAGTTACAATTAAAAACTGAACTGAGCACAGACCAGCAGCAGGAGATTTCATTTATCACAAGAGTGAGGAATTGACAATATGAATGCAGAAGATTAAACCTAAATGTAAAAGCGCCCATTTAAGCGAGCTTGTCATTGTATTGTTCTGTTTTTGTGTTTTTCATTAATAATAATATTGAACACACCTTTCAAGCAATTCGCTCCCAAATTGGCTCTAATTCTAAAGTGAAAGTATAATGTGCACAGCAGCACAGGGATTTATAACGGTGTGCGTTATGAATGCAGCCTTCGTTCTTCGCGAAATGTGGATACAAATGCGCACAGGAAACAAAAACCTTGCAAAAGTTATACGACCCTCCAAATCCTGGCCAAATCACAGAGATGGCGATTCGCATAGGACTAATATTATCACAGGGTGTGTTCGGCGTAATATGGTAGGTCATTCGCGGGGTAATTTTATAAATTACAGACATGGCCGATTCGCACTGGATTAAGATCACAAACAACCTCCGCAATTATTAGGAATGACTAGAGATCACCAGGCAATAAATCCCATGCGAATAGGGCTTTTAAGAAAACATTTTGGCATTAGGCATTGCATTGATTAATGCCTAAAAATGTAAACGTTTTACCTTTTATACAAATATAATGCTAGCTCTAGATCGATAGCTGATCATGCTAGAGCTGGTTATGCTAGCTCTAGATCGATAGCTGATCATGCTAGAGCTGGTTATGCTAGCTCTAGATCGATAGCTGATCATGCTAGAGCTGGTTATGCTAGCTCTAGATCGATAGCTGATCATGCTAGAGCTGGTTATGCTAGCTCTAGATCGATAGCTGATCATGCTAGAGCTGGTTATGCTAGCTCTAGATCGATAGCTGATCATGCTAGAGCTGGTTATGCTAGCTCTAGATCGATAGCTGATCATGCTAGAGCTGGTTATGCTAGCTCTAGATCGATAGCTGATCATGCTAGAGCTGATTATGCTAGCTCTAGATCGATAGCTGATCATGCTAGAGCTGGTTATGCTAGCTCTAGATCGATAGCTGATCATGCTAGAGCTGGTTATGCTAGCTCTAGATCGATAGCTGATCATGCTAGAGCTGATTATGCTAGCTCTAGATCGATAGCTGATCATGTTAGAGCTGGTTATGCTAGCTCTAGATCGATAGCTGATCATGTTAGAGCTGGTTATGCTAGCTCTAGATCGATAGCTGATCATGCTAGAGCTGATTATGCTAGCTCTAGATCAATAGCTGATAATGCTAGAGCTGGTTATGCTAGCTCTAGATCGATAGCTGATCATGCTAGCTCTAGATCGATAGCTGATCATGCTAGAGCTGATTATGCTAGCTCTAGATCGATAGCTGATCATGCTAGAGCTGATTATGCTAGCTCTAGATCAATAGCTGATAATGCTAGAGCTGGTTATGCTAGCTCTAGATCGATAGCTGATCATGCTAGCTCTAGATCGATAGCTGATCATGCTAGAGCTGATTATGCTAGCTCTAGATCAATAGCTGATCATGCTAGACCTGGTTATGCTAGCTCTAGATCGATAGCTGATCATGCTAGAGCTGATTATACTAGCTCTAGATCGATAGCTGATCATGCTAGAGCTGATTATGCTAGCTCTAGATCAATAGCTGATCATGCTAGAGCTGGTAATGCTAGCTCTAGATCGATAGCTGATCATGCTAGAGCTGATTATGCTAGCTCTAGATCGATAGCTGATCATGCTAGAGCTGGTAATGCTAGCTCTAGATCAATAGCTGATCATGCTAGAGCTGGTTATGCTAGCTCTAGATCGATAGCTGATCATGCTAGAGCTGGTTATGCTAGCTCTAGATCGATAGCTGATCATGTTAGAGCTGGTTATGCTAGCTCTAGATCGATAGCTGATCATGCTAGAGCTGGTTATGCTAGCTCTATATCGATAGCTGATCATGCTAGAGCCAGTTATGCTAGCTCTAGATCGATAGCTGATCATGCTAGCTGCGGAAGAAGCATTTCTATTGCATTACATGATCATTTGACTCCATTTTCTCTATAGTTTTGCAGAAATCCATTAATAGTATTTTGATATGACAACGATTTCACACAGTTTGTTTTTGTTTTCTTTTAGTTCATGTTTTAATTGATTAATGTAGATCCCATGCAGCTAACAGACTATCTTACAGTATTTACAGTATGGATGAATAGATATAACTAATGTTACTGGTTTATATCTGTGGTCTGGCCTGTGCAAGCTACACTTACATCACATAAACCATTGAATATTAAATGACTTGAAATTGTTTGATTTATTGAGTTTTTTCCCCATGCTAAATTCATTTATTCTAGTGTGTGTGTAATTATTTTCACAGAGCCATAATGTTGAAAAGGAAGACGAGGATACGGCCTGTTGATGATGCCAGGACACACATTCTGTCTTTGAGGGACAAGCCGGGGTTTATGGAGCGATTTATTGATAGTAACAAAGGTATGGAACCGCATATGACACATGAATATCTTAGTACTGTTCGTTTGCATACACTGACACAATAATGCATATCTTTATAGTTGGAAATTGATAAATTAGTATTGGTTTTGTAAAAGTGTTCACATTGTGTTATCTGTTGCTTATCAGGATGTCCGGGTTTTTGAGTTTTCATGTCTTATATTTGTTCATGTAAAAATAAAACCTTACTTGGCATTAAAATGTCTTAAATCCACATTTTTAAAGACCTTAAAAGGCAAAATTGCCACGACCCACGCAAGACGTCTGAGTTGAGCTCTGGCATGCTGTGCGCACACACACTCGGGTATTTGCTTAAATCATATCTTAAGTAAATATAAACAAAAGGGAGAAAATTGGATGCTCTTCAGTCATTATATTGGATCCGTGCATTCAGTCTTAGTCTCACTGCTCTTCACCCAATAGCGTTTGCAGCATATTTAATTCATACAGTGAAAACTATGCAGTTTTATTAATTTCATAGTTGATGACTAATCAATTTCTGTAGTATTTATTACTTTAAATGCTAAAATCTGGTCTCCAATATACTACAGACCTTTACTTCGCTATAGTTAATTTAAATCCAGAAATGTCCATTGTTCTTCGTATACCTCTGCTGAGCAGGGGGATGTTGCGCTTTTGCAACAGTCACAGTGATGTGCAGGTCTTCAAATGGTTTTTAAGTATTACATTGGAAGTGCTGATACCTGCACATACCCTGATTATAAAGGCAGTAAGCTTTAGTATCATGTTGGTGTGGTTATGCCATCTGTATGTGAATTTTTCTTCCAGTTAAATGTATTTGTAATATGTCCTCATAGGTAGAGGAGTGTTTGCAACCCAGCCTGTGGAAGCGGGAGCGTTTGTCCTGGAGTACAGGGGTGAACTCATTTCAGCAGAAGAATGCCAGGCCAGGGACTACACTGAGTTACAGAGCACATTTCCGTTCCAATTCCAGTGGCAGAAACGGCACTGGTGGTGAGCATGCATGCATACATGTTTTGTATGGATGTGGGAAATTCTAATGAAGACATGCAACACACATTTTTGAGTAGCTGATGAATGAACAACAGCAGTCTCTCAATCGCACATGGCACAGCAGTAGTTCATTCAGTGATAAGTCTTTCGGTCCCCCTGCTGTCATTTTACGGGTGGGGAAATTTGGTATTGTAGTTCAACATTTAAAGGGTAGTTTTCTTATTCCTTTCAGTATTGATGCATCCAAAGAAGACGGATCCCTTGGAAGACAACCACAAATCTCCAAACTGCACCATGAAAAAAACCCTAGTAAACGACAGGCTACATTTGTGTCTGTTTGCTGTGAGGAAAATTGAAATGGGAAGTGAAATCGAATACAACTATGGTGATTCACAATGGCCATGGCATACGAAGGTGAGCTGGTTAGATTAGGCAGACTGATTTCATTTAAAAAATGTGCTGAATAGCACAGCTATGTCTGTTTTCTACAACTTGTATTTCATTATAAATCGTATATTAACCTGATTATCTGTATATGATCTCGTATGTATGATCTGTTGCATAGAACGTTTTGTCTGATTTCCAGGGGCCAAAGCAGCAAACTTCTGCTCTAGAGACTGAAACATCCCTAACAGATTACTCTTCCCATGATGCCTCAAACACAGATGCTGCCGACACACAGGTAAAGGAGTGATGTCGACACTCATCACAAACTATTCTAGTCTTGCCCTCATGCTGCATGTCAAGCTCTCTCACACACACATTTCTAGTCTAGGCCTTATGGGGCCCTCACACACACACACACACACACACACACACATTTCTAGTCTTGGCCTTATGGGGCCCTCACACAAATGAATGTATTTACTGTTAAGCTCTCACACACACACACACACATTTCTGATCCGACCTTATGGGGCCCTCACACACACACACACACACACACACATTTCTAGTCATGGCCTTATGGGGCCCTCACGTATGGATCTCACTGTAAGTGACTTTACATCACTGGGGCAGGCCCTGTCAGTATTTAAATAGTGTTACTGCTGGTGTAACTCAACACTTCTCTAGCGGCCGCATGCTCAGAATGAGTATTTTGGACGTAATGCATTGCACCATCATATTTTTTGCTGTGACACTTGCGGTTTCCTCTAGAAAAGACGAGTGTGTGCTCCGATACTTCAGCTGTACTAGATCAGAAACTGTTTTCACATGAGAGAACTTTTGTTAACTGTGGTTTCTGTTTTTTTTTTGTCTGATTTCCAGGGGCCAAAGCAGCAAATTTCTGCTCTAGAGACTGAAACATCCCTAACAGGTCACTCTTCCCATGATGCCTCAAACACAGATGCTGCCGACACACAGGTAAAGGAGTGATGTCGACACTCATCACAAACTATTCACACTGACCTGTACTTTATGTAGTTGCATTACCATGACAGAAAGATGCTCAAAATGCTTTTGTGATGTAGTCAGATCTTCTCATTGGGTCATGTGATAGACTTCTGATTAAGGAAACATAATTAACCTGACTGCCCTCATGCTGCATGTCAATCACTCACACACTAGGGCTGGGCGATAGCTAAAAAAAAAATTGTATCTTGATATTGTATATTTTTATTGTCTATTTTTGCAATAATAAAAAAACATGATTTTCTTTTGCACGTTTATTGGGTTGGGATGATCAGAATCTTATTTCATGATACGAGTAATTTAATATTTTTTAAATGTACTTTTATATATACAATATAGATATTTAATTTCATCTTTGTTTTTAAAAATAATCAAAAATTACAAACAATATGACAAACAGTGCTTTATTTTTCAGCTATAGGTCTATTTAACAGGAGCAAGTCAAGACAGACATTAAATAATCAAATATATATTAAAACACTGCTTAGTCTTCAGTCTATAAATTAACTATACACTGATTCTTAATAAATATTTGAAAGTTATTCAGTCAAGCATGGGGTGGTTTTCTATTTTTCATTGTTGTTTGATTAACATTAATGACACAGAATATAGGTCCGGCTTAAGACCTGCACGGATCCAATCACCTCGACTGTATCACACTCACTAAAGACATCCCCGACTGTGTTTACCTGAATACTCACAGGACGTGCATTTTTACATATTTCTGACCATTCAAACCCAACAATCTACTGAATCTTGATCGTATGTCTGCAAAGCGTGTGTTTGCGCTTCAGCTCGAGCACGTCCTGCGTATATATTTAACTCTTCCAGTGTTTAGTGAACGGTGGAAGCAGACCTCTGCACTATCTGCGTCATCTGGTAACGTTATTTGGGAAAGTATGCTTGAATTTGAAATATTCAATATTTGCGATATTTTCAAATTTCACATCGTCGTCAAAATTATTGCGATATTTCAAATATATTCAATATATATCGCCCAGCCCTATCACACACACAGACATTTCTGGCCTTGGCACTGTGGGCCCTGCCTCAAATGCTCGCTCTAATGTAAACCTAGATGTTTGTGCTGATATTAAGTCTTAATGTGTATTTATTTTGTTTAATTCTCTTTAGGCATTTACTATCAAAGGGTTAGCCCTAGTGAACTATCCCGATAGTGATGAGACGGATGAGGATTATATTAAAGACAGCCCTCCCGCTCCACACTGGGATGATGTTCGAAAGAAGGCGAGGAATGGAAACATTCAGGTATGCCTCAGATACAGTGCTTTAAAATGCTTCTGTAATGTTTCTATAGAATGCAAACCATAATGTATTGAAATTTTAACTCCTCCTTTGCAGATGGTTGGAGTAGCTGATTTTTCTGATCCTCTGATTGGCTCGAGTGAGAGTATAGTGGACGAAACTGATGAGGATTCTAGTCTGCAGTCGGACAATAAAGTTGTTCCAAAAAACATTTTGGTATGCCTCTGACACTCTGGATACTATTCCTACCAAAATATTTCCTCCGTATATGATTTCAATAGAATGTGAACATAAATACATAATCATACATGACATAAGTCCCTTTTTGCAGATGGATAGAGGAGCAGATTTTTGTGTTCCTCTTAATGAGTCAAGTGATGACAGCACAAACGAGCCATCCACTTCTGTGTCTGGAATGGCTTCAAAAAGGCCGAGGAGAAACCGTCCTGTAAGCCTCATTTTCTCATACATTACATCCCTTAATGGTAAGCACTACCCTAACCCTCATTCACTTGCTTTTGTTAGTGAGTCTGGTAATAGTTATTGAGGGTAGTAGCCTTTAAAGGTTCTGTAAGAATGTGAAGTACTTTACTAGGGATGTCACTGGAAATGTTCACACCGGTGAATAAACTTGCAAAAACACTGGCATTACCAATAACAGTGGCGGTGGAGAGGTATATTTTGTATATAGTATGCGGGCATCAGGGAGCCATATTAGTATGAGGGCTATTAAAATTACTTTTGAAGGCACGCTCACTTTTCACCTTCAACTTTTTCTATCTATTAAATCACCTTCACGTTTAATAAGCTGCCTGATTTTAAGCTCTTTTGTATAAAGTGCTATAATTTAAACATGGCGTGATTTTACTGGAGGGTTGAATTGAAGCGCTCTTGCAAACGCATCCACATTTCCATGATCAGATGCTCTTCTCAATTCTGTTGTTTGTGTTATTGAGAGGAAAGCGCGCACATATTTACAGATGAATCTAAATGGCACTCTGCAGTGTGACGGCCGCAGATGTTCGGTATACCGCTGTTCATGTATTTCAAACTTCTTTTTTACCCCCAAGTGAAATACGAGAACTTTGCCTTGAGTATATTGGCTATTGGGGCCTTTACTCTGTTCTCGTGATAAGTGAAAACTTTGTTCATATTGGACCTCGATCTAACAGCTTTGTGTTAAGATAAAGTTAGTAGATAAGAGATTTGAGGTCATGTGAATATATAGGTGCAGATAATGTCAAACTATATTTATTTTAGATATTTGTTGTTCTAGCCTGCGTATGACTAGAGAGGAGTCAAAGCCACATGCGACTCGTGAGCTGCAGTTTGCCTAAAATATAAAATATCTGTAAAACAAAGTACATTTGGCAAATTGTACAAAATACTTAAAGTAGACGGTCTGCTAATGCTGTAATGAGTTAGGTGCAACGTTACTTAGTTAACAGAATGTCTAAAATAAAGTGTCAAAATAAAGTGCAACCACACCTTTTACTAGATTGCACTTCTTCATCAGTATTATTATTATTATTATTATTATTATTATTATTATTATTATTACTAGTCAAGTTTTATTCAGAAAATGTCAAGAGTACTTTTAGTCACTGAATTAAGTCCAAATCTTGATGAATGACCTGTGCGATCAATCCAATTGTCTTTCAATTCAGATTAAGATTGTAGGTCAGAAATTTGTTATTTTAATATTATTTATATGTATAATTAAATCTATAATGTATTTGTGAAGTTTAAGTGCATGAGAAAGTTATATATACTGCATGAGCTGAAGTTTGCATGACATATTACTGTCATATGGATGGAGAAGGACAGGGAGATATTTTGGTCATACAAGAATGTGTGTACATGTTCTGTCATGGACTGTATGAAGGACCTTACTGTATATGTAGCACCTGTTTCCGATGATGTAACAGTAGCTTATATTATCAACTGATGTAAGCATGAAGTTTTTCTACATTCTATTTTAAACAGACCAACATGTTTCTTTACCTTGTAAGGAATTGCAAATCCTGTGGTCAGTGGTATATAATGCTCACTGTTAATGTACAACCTCAGAGAAACATACAGCTGGCACGATAACAACACGTTTCTCTCCTGTGTCTCGAGACATATGACAATAAAGAGTTTTTGACAAGGCAACTGGTATTCCGGTCCTGTGATTCAATCATAACGGGGACAAAAGCTGAATTTTAAGATCTACAAAGATTTAAAGTTCCTAAGATTAAGACATAAACCTAAACTTATAACATGTTGTTTTCATGCATACTTAGGTAAAGAAAGTGCTGTCAAAAGAAGCTGGACGACAGATGAATGTGCTGCAGTAGAAAGGCACCTGAGGAGATTCTTTGTGAGGAGCCGAGTTCCTGGGAAAATGGACTGTCAGCGCTGCGCCGATGCAGAAGCTCAAGCTTTAGGAAATCGAGACTGGAAGGCGGTAAAATACTTCGTCAAAAATTGTATTTCTGCCTTAAGAAGAAAAGTTGAGTGAAATACAGGTATCTCAACGTATCGGATACCCCCTAGCATTCATACCGGGACAAGTGTTTTAACAAAAGTTTAGAGAAACGATTGTATTATCCTCTTAAAGGGTTAGTTCCACCCACAAATGAAAATTGTCATCATTTACTCTCCTTTATGACGTTCCAAACCCGTGAGAAGTGTTCATCTTTGGAACACAAATGAAGATGTTTTGAGTGAAACCTGAGAGATTTCTGTTTTCCATTGTAACCTCAACAAAACTAAGGAAAGGCATTGCTATCGGTTCATCAGAAAGTTTCAAGCTTCAGAACATTTATAATGTAGATGTAATCCATGTGGTTTAATCCCAATTTTATGAAGTGATGTGAATGCTTTGTATGTGCCAAGAAAGTCTTTGTCAATATATCTTTACCTCATTTAGATTTGTGTTCATGAGTAAGCCCCGACGCATGTTGTGTTGATCTGTGGAGGTGAAGACAGATCTTTTTGGCACACAAAACATTCACATCACTCCATAAAATGGGGATTAAACCTCTGGAGTCACATGGATAACTTTCTTTATGAATGTTGATGAACAGTTTTTAAATGGAAAGATATAAATCTGTTTCATTAAAAGATCTTCAGTTGTGTTGCAAAGATGAACACGTTTCTTATGGTTTAGAGTGTCTTGAGGGAGTGAATGATGGCCGAATGTTCATTTTTGGGTGACCTAACCCTTTAAAGTTCTTGTTGTCTTGCACTATAGAAGATAAAAGGGTAGATCCAGTCAAATGTCTTTGAGACTGTTGACTCTTGCATTGTAGTGCATTCAGTTGCTGATAGCATATTTATTGCTGTTGCACTTCAAATAAAGCTTTTGGTCAATGTAAAATGTTGTCGGACCTCTTTTTGTGTGGAACCGCCCATCCATTGTGTACCAAATATATATTCATTGAGGACCAATCATATCGTAAAGTTGTTGTTTTTTAATCCAGTGTTTTATGTAAAATATTACTCCCTTTATTAGTGCTATAGTTCCACGGGATCTTAAAGTCTTTGTTCATCAGATGAATAGTGAGTCCTCATTTTAAATTATCTTTAGGCAACATAACTGGCTAGGAACACACAACTTCAATAGAAATGTAGGAAAAATAACCATGGGACAAACAAGATTCCCTTCAGTCAAACTGCACAGATAAAGCTCAGAGCATTGAATTAACTCCTCTGCATTAAAATTATATTAAAATAACTAGTGTGATTATCACACACATTTGAATGACCAATACAATGCAGGCTAAGTTCTAGTTCTGCAAACTAGTTCAGGCTGTGACCAAAATTTGAGGGCTCACTGATTTAGAAAAGTCTCTGGATTGGCAACTTTTTTATTTTGAATGCCATTGTAATGCCTAAGATTATACAGGCATGTGTGCAGATTCATTTAGAGGATATAAATTATAATCTAAAAAAGTGTCTATGGTAACCAAGGGCAAATAATGGAAGTAGTTGTGTCCAGATAGTGACTTTGGTCCCTGCTAAGATATAAAGACTAGAAATATGTGTGTTTCTGTGAAGTTGGACCCAACAACTCCTAAATGTTAAATCCAGACCCCACAAGTGACCCAAAAACGCATGTGGAAGAATGTTTGTTTGAATTTTGCTATATTGAAGTGATATTTCTTATCAGGAATTTTTTGTTATCTTGCTTGATTTTTTTACAAGGCTGTAGAACCACTGGAAATGGTGGACCCCACAATTTGGCCAAAAACGGGGGTCCCCCTAATGTGACAAAAACAAGTATGTGTGTGTGTGTGTGTGTGTGTGTGTGTTAAATACTTTGTTTCTGTCAGTTGTGTTTGTGTCAGTTATGAATAATCAATCATGTTAATATTTTCAGATGTAATAAATCTCAGTGTAACTGAAGCAGGTTCTTCTGGTAAACACATCAATATCTGAACAGACCCTCATCATTGTGTTTCTGAAACATGGAAATATGAAGATTCATGAAGCACTTCTTCTAGAAACCCTTTCAAAATGGATTCATGAAAATCTTATTAAGAAGAGAAACGTTTTGAATGATCCAAAGTGCAATTATTGAACAATTCTTAAGTTCTTAAATATACCAATAACAACATCTTAAGAAGCATTTTCTCATTATATCCCTTATGGAAAGAAAATATGTTTCCATATATTTATGATCAATATATTAAATAAACCAGATCTTCTCCAGACTCACTGTTTTGGACGATGTCCTGCATCTTCTTCCAGACTCTGAACGGCAGGTTGCCCAAATACCGTGGCACATGAATCAAAGCTCCAGAAGCCATCTGTGGATCCGGCTGTGAGATCTGGACTCTGGAAGAACATTCAGGAGTCAGAACTGCAGTGGCTTTGGATCAGAACCAGAGAGACCAGAGACACCAGCAGATCACTCACCTTTCCATTGAGACTGGAAACTCCTGCAGAACAAACACACCATTGATCATCAAGAACTCAATCAATCAATCAATCAATCAATCAATCAATCAATCAATCAATCAATCAATCAATCAATCAATCAATCAATCAATCAATGATGTGAAATCAGACCTTCAGAAAGCAGGCGTCTTTGGCTTTCATCATCTCCTCCATGTCTTTGATTGTGTGTGAAAGGGCTGAGATGTGTCTGTTCATCTCCTCCAGCTTCTCCTTCATCATCTGCTTCTTCTGCTCCTCTTCCTCCCTCAGTGCAGTGATTGTAGCTTCTTCTTCATCTCTGAGAAACTGATGAAGCTTCTCAAACTGCTGTTTAATCTGACGCTCTGTGTGCTCAGCTTGAGACTGAAATCACATCACATTCACTTCAATCATCTCAAAGAACTGATTCTGGAGCAGCATGAAGAGTGAGTGGGGAATGTGTGTTAGTGAACTACAACTTTAACTTTCTGCCGTACTATAACTGTAGTCGTAGATGTTCTGTGTGTGTGTGTAGTGTGAAAATACACATTATCAATCAAATCCTCAGGTAGAAGCATAATGTTGCGCTAACAGGTTGTTGCCCTCATGACTATTAATCACATGATCTGCATTCGCCCAAACTAATGAGCTAAAATGCAAATGAAAAAGGTGAGCACTAGCCAATGGGATTAGCTCTGGTGCATTAGTCCCGCCTACTGCTGAATAACCAGCTGACAGAGATCATCATTATACACAAACTGTGTGTGTGTGTGTGTGTGTGTGTGTGTGAGTCAATAAAGGAACATGTAATTATGACAAATCAGGGGCCCGTTCTTCGTACGTCGCTAACTCGGTTAGCTGGATTTGATTGTTGACGATTTGACATGATTTTGGATTGTTTGGTTCTTCAACGCTCATCCTGGACTTGCTGTCATAGCAACAGGTCCATAAGCTTAAACCTGCTCGAGCGGCTCATTTCATGTAAACAGGATTAGATCGCATCTTGAGGTGATACTTAAAATCTGTCCCAGCCACTGCTACTTTATTACAAGAGTTCATTACTGACCAGGGGCAATAATAATCATTTTAAATAATAATAATAATAAACAAATTTTAAATTGTATATGTATATGAGAATGTATATAATATTATCATGTTGTGTATAATACTATAGACACAGCACTTCATTGAGCGATTTATTTGTGATGGAATAATTACTTTATAATTTTATTGGAGGTTTGCACACATGTTGTACAGTTAATCTGAGCCGTGCATTAATTTAAGTGATGACGGATATTATGGGATGGCTTGATGCAGCGCAGGAGATGCAGAGAATTTGATCTTGACCCTTAAGAAATTTTAATACTGTCACGTTACAAATCTGCTTCAAATTGAATTAAAAATTGAATTACAACATTGAAATAAAAATGTAAAGGGTGTACAAATACTGTATAAAATCGTGAATATATAATTGGTAATCATGTTAACCCTCTAATGCATGAATTATGTTTTTGCATAAATAAAAAAAAATTAATCTTATTTTCTTGAAGATTTAAGATAACAGATTAACAAACAAAATTTTTTTTTTTTAAAAACCCACCCCCTTAGCAGATTTTATTTTGTTGCCTCAGGGCAACGCTATGCAGTATAGGTAGTAAATCACAGAGAAAAATGTAATATTGTCTCAATGTTTATTAGGAAAATCAAGAGGGAACTGGCACTCTTTTCAATTAATAATGGGTTTCAAATATTTAATTGTAGCATTTGGTCCATTTACACACATCAAACAGTGGTCATTTTCCTTTTAAAAACACTTCAAATATGTCTTAGCAAGTAAAAAGTATTTAATCTGACTAAAACTTATTTGTCAATCCATCAAACAGAGGTAGTTTTCTTTTTTCAAACACTGTAGAACCTGTTTGAACAGTTCACTTTCTCACTCTAGAATGTACATTTCCTGAAGAAAATGTGAGTGGTGCTTGCCGTGGCAAAAAAAATCCTCTCTGATGCTACTGGGATGCAAAAAAGCCAAGCAACATGTCTGTAGGATGTTCTGGGGCTGAGATATGGCGTATTAATGTGTTTGTACTGTTGCTAGGGTACTGTACATGGTTGCTACGATGTGTCTATACAGTTCTTGGGGTGATATTTAAAGACTATTGGCCAGTCTGAGTCAAAAGAGCCCACCCTCATGACTGTACGATGTTCTGGGGCTGAGATATGGCTTCTTTATGTTGCAATACGGTTGCTAGGGTGCTCTAAATGGTTGCTAGGGTGTGGCTATACAGTTAATAGGGTGATATTGAAAGACTATTGGCCAGTCTGAGTCAAAAGAGCCCAACTCTGTATTTCTACAATGCTCTGGTACTGAGATATGGCTCGTTAATGTTGATATATGGTTGCTAGGGTGCTGTAACTGGTTGCTAGGAAGTGGCTATGAAGTTATTATTATTATTTTACCATATTGTGCACAAATAACATGTAATGATGTGTGATAACATCCAAACACATTGTCAGCAAAGACCTCCATAAAAAGTACCCCTTATCGCATAACGTTGCCCTGAGGCAACAAGAAGAAAAACTGAATTTCTAAACATGCTAAATTAAAAAAAAGTTAATAAAACTTGACAAACAACTTCTCTACACCTTCATGCACATACATATATTTTTTATTTACAGCTCATGTCATTGTAAATAAGATAACTGAAGCAAATAATCTTACCTTCTTCTCACACCATGTGCTCATGTGACCACATGTCAGAAAAGGAAGCCCTGCCTTCAAATGATGCTTGATAGTGACTCCCACACCTTATTGGACCATTCTATAGCAATCATTTGACCATTTTGATTGGTTGCAATTATTTAAAGAAACATGTACTGGAAATTAAACTTAAAAACACTTTCCGTTGCCTGAGAGCAACGCTATGCAGTAGAGGGTTAAAAAAAAAAACATTTATCATTGATCTATTATAACTTTTATGTTGGTTTGGTCGTTTAGCTGTTTCCTTATAAAGCTCCAGATATTCGTGGGGTTTTTTTTTGTGTAATTTGCCAAGTTTTTTGCCAGGTGGCTTTTTTCATTATATGATGTCATTATGTTGCTGTCTTGACGCCAGCCAATCGCTGCACTGCTGATCGTGGTTTCGAGTATCGATGCATCTGCCCTCTTCAGGGAACACAAGAACGCGCAGTGATCTTAGATCATTTAATCCAGATATTTAAATCCAATCTGCAAATTCGTTTGAAGAACCAAATTAGCCAGACATCAGTTATCAAGATTAAAAGATCTGGGATCTGTCAAATCATCTCAGATGTATTAAGCGAGGTACGAAGAACGGACCCCAGTTCTAATCAAACTTGTAATCATGACAGTTGACTCAATCCTCACCTTGATGTGTTGAACTGTTTTCTCAAACTCTCCTTTAATGTTTTTATTGTGTTTGAGTTTCTCTTGTAAGGACTTCAGTGCTGTTTTGAGCTCCTCCTGGAG
Source organism: Gobio gobio (assembly GCF_949357685.1). Lineage (NCBI taxonomy): Eukaryota > Metazoa > Chordata > Actinopteri > Cypriniformes > Gobionidae > Gobio > Gobio gobio. Next base: position 76,375,789 of record NC_137097.1, on the reverse strand, counting down.
TATAAAGAGAAAATCAAGTTCAAGATACTATACATTTCTGTGATATGATCTTATATGCAATATTTACATTTATGCATTTGGCATACGCTTTTATCCAAAGCGACTAACATTTCATTCAAGGTACACATTTCACATTTTGTCATTTCTTGCTTTCCCTGGGAATCGAACCCATGACCTTGGCGTTGCTAGCGCCATGCTCTACTGTTTGACCTACAGGAAAGCAATATACACTCTTTAATTTTAAACTAGTGTTTATCCTCGTCAGTAAATCTGTCTTACCTTATATGCTGGTACAACTTCATCGATGGGTCTGAATTTGTGATTGTCGTGTTTCTGTGAGTTAATACACACCACACACACCGGCTGTTTGTCCTCCAGACAGAAGAGTTTGAGTTTCTCACTGTGTAAACTGCAGAGCTCCTCAGATCCTGATGAACGCCTCTCATTTCTCTCCTTCAGGAACGACTCGCACAAGTTTTTTAACACAAGATTACTTGGAGGATCACCTTTGAGGATCTTCTCCTGCAGACAGGACACTCCTGAGCTTCCTTGTGTAACGGGCCAACAGTAATGTTTAATATCACCCAATCGAAATAGCACTGACTACGCCACCTTGGGAATTGCGCCCAAGGAAATATAGAAGGAACACAGGTTCGGTGGTGCAGTGAAAAGACAGAGTCGCGTCATCCAATAAACAAATTAATAATTTTATTGGACAGGAAAAAGATATTCCACTGGCATCATGTAATCAAGGTATAAATCACTGGCAAGTTTATTGTAACAGTACTTAAAACAGCACAATATTAAAAAACATCCCTCTAAACATGACTGATTCGAATACTGGATCAAATCACACAGACATCACAAATACTGTACTGTTCCCACAAAATAAACAAACAAAAACAATTACTAAACAAAAGAATAAAACAAACTATAAGCCTAAAGCTTACCTCAGGGGTGGCAAACTAGCTGTAAGAAATAGTGTTCTAATCTCAACCCCTTATGTGTGCACAGCAAACAAAATAGGAAGAGGTGCTCCAACCGTGGTGCTTCAAACTCACAGCAAAAAAGGTGTTTCACCCAGGTGACTAGCCTCCCCCTCGGCACACTTAGCCTTAACTCGAACCAAAAAAAGAAAAAAACAAAGGGAATTAAAGCTGCGAGCAGCGATGACGGGCCCAAGCCGGTGGCACCGCCACCCCGGTGGCATCAGTTTAACTGTGCACGGCAGGCAATAGGCATTTAAAATGGGAAAACATAAAAGGACTATGTCAAAGTCATCTGAATTCACCACATTAACTGCAGCTGTTGGTGCTGCTATGACCACAAACCACAACAGCCACATCTATGAGATCAATTAAATTTATATAAATTTCATGTCAGATTATGTCAAAGGTCAAATTGGAATGAGTTCAGAATACCATTCGAATGCTGATGTTGTTTTATTCTAACATTTCTCTTCATGTGTTTTTGAGCTACCTTAGCTACCGTTTGTGCACCAATCTTATGCACCATAAAACATGCTTTCATTTCAATATGGGTGGTCCAATAAATTTTTTTTAATAAAAAATGTATAAATGGAGCCAAATCACAGAAACTGCAAAGATGATTTTAATATCAGTGTCAGGTAAGAGTAAGATGCGTGTCTACATTTTATGGAAGTTTATTATAAATAGCCACTTTTATAAAATCATGTGAAATTTATGTTTTAATACATTTATATTATATCAGTAAATAATTAATTTAAAGACATGTGCATCATACGTGATCTTGGCAAACACATCACATGACGTTTTTATTTCAAGTGATAGTTATTTGTGATAGCCTATATGAAAGGGTTAAATTATGATCAAGAGAGAAAGTCACACACACACACACACACACACACACACACACACACACACACACACACACACACACACACACACAAACACAATGATAGAGTGAGAGTGAGGGGGAGGGTAAGGACTGAGAGAAAGGCACACACACAAACTCACAGGGTGAGAGAGACCCCCCCCCCCCCCCACACACACACACACACAGATAGAGAGGGGGAAGGGGAAAGACAGGCAGATGGCATTCCATAGACTTAATGGTTTGTATACTGTACAAACTGTACATTCTATCCCCCTACACTACCCCTAAGCCTACATATCGCACACACACACACACATACACACACACACACACACACACACACTACCCCTAAACCTACCATCACAGAAAACATTCTGCATTTTTACATTTTTATTAAAAAATTGTTTAATATGCTGTTAAAGCTATTTTGATTTACGGGGACACATGAAATGTCTTCATAAACCATGATTATGTTGTAATAAACACCCCTCCACCTATATATGTTATATATATATTATGTTATATATACCATGATTATATCCCAAAATAATAAATGTTATATTTACCCATGGCCTTCCCTGTTATACAGAAATGTAATAGTTATCAAACCTTCCTTAACTGCATAAATAATAAATGAAATATAGATGAATCATCATTAAAGCTACAATTTTCTCTATTCCCGTTGTTCTTTGATGAACATTAATGACAGGCATCATCAGTGCTCCTGTCACTTTAAGAACAACCGCGGATCTCACGCGCGGTCCCGCGCATCTCATTTCCTCACAACTCTTTAAAGTTCATTTAAGACGTTATTTGACTAATTTAAGACTCTAATATGAGAATACTCAAAATCCTCTGTGTTATTGTTTGTTCAAGAGCAAAAGAGAACTCGATGTGAGCAGGAAACTGACGCGAGTCTATCTATGCGTCGAGTGTGTGTGTGTGTGTGTGTGTGTGTGTGTCAGTGTCCCTTGATTAGCTGACATGAGACGCATCCACACAGATAGGACACTGACAGACACACACACACACACACACACACACACACACACACACACACACACACACACACACACACACACACACACACACACACACACACACCGCAGCATAGCCATACAGTTTAAGTTCACCCACACTATATATTAATAAAAAGGTTTACAGTGCAAATACTGTTGTTGCAAATACTGTGCATAAAATTTGAAAACATTTGCAAAAAACACCACTGTATCATTACATTTTTTTTAAACCTTTAAGTAACCATTTTTTAAACATCTATAAACATTACATTTACATAGATAGACGGACCAGATATTCCTAACACTTTGGGAATACTTTAGGGTTACTAGTTGTTTTGTAAACTGTCTATAAACATTATCTGGATGGTTATTGTAAAGTTGCAACCGATGACTATAATACCTTGTTAAATAGTTTAATAAACAGTACCAGTAAAACGTGGGCAGTACCAGTAAAACATGTAAACAGTACCAGTCAAACATGTGGGTTGTCCTGATACTGTACTTCAAAATGTAATAGTGTAAAAATTGCCACAGAATAAAGTAATTGTTCAAGATCTATTGGTAACTCATAAAAATAATGTCATATTTGCATAAACTGTCACTACCGTATATATCCCGACACTAGCACGTTAAGATAAGCTATGAAAAAAATCATGTTCCTCTGCCTCTTTCTGGTTAAATAATGTTTATAATAATTGTTAATATAGCATGCTATATTAACTATTCCAGGTTATTTATGCATAGCATAAATAATAGTTAGTATAGCATGCTATGCCACTTTCATCAAAACATATTACAAAGCTATAGCAATCTCATGTCATTCCGTCTGTTCGAAAAAAAAGTTGCACTAACTGTTCGTTACAAGCAGCATTTGCCGTCAGGCAGGTAACGATAGCTAACATAAACATATTTTTGCTAGCCTACCTGCTGCAAACTTACACTTTTTTTGTACAAGACAAGTAGAGCTATTTTATCCAGTGTAATTTATCACATACCACTATCTTGTTTTTTCTTATCCTCCTCTTCCTTTCTCTTTTTTCTTTTCTGGCTTCCTGAAGCATAAAATTCCGCTTCAAATCCGAAGATTTTGTATTTTGCCGCAGCAGAGATCGCGTTGTTGGCTGGCTGCTGTCAGCGACTACTGAGAGGGGCCCCTTAAGGGGGATCCCGATAACAGTGTCATTGCACTTTACTGCATTGACTATCAATGGGGCGCTCACACAGTTTGTCGTTTCATTTTATTCTTAACCTGTCGCTGTCTTGGTGCCCCAGGCCAGCTCGAGGCCCCAAGCAATTGCTTGGTTTGCCTGCCTTGTCGCGACGGGCCTGCACACACACACACACACACACACACACACACACACACACACACACACACAGACAGGACACTGACACACACACACACACACACACACAGGACATTGGCATACAGCGTGTTCTCTTGTGTCTTGTCGCGCTTGGAAGCATTTACATGAATAGGAGCGTGATCATGTAACGCTAAGCAAAAATGGATATAAAAACGGACGCTGCGTTATTTGCGTTAAATATTTTTAATGCGTTAAGCTTCCGTTTCACGTTGACTGAGTTTGGTGGAGATTGAATAAATCGCCTACGAGGAGAACGTAAAAACTCAGAAACTGAATTATACAAATATTCACGTTCAAACAAACTTTCTGTGAAAAAAGACACTTATAAACAGACACTTGTAGAAAATAATGTGAATTTTTTTTTTTTTTATAAATTTGAACTATGTCAGTAAATAATGAATTTAAAGACAAATGTGTCAAAAGTGATCTTTGCAAACACAGCACATGACCTTCTGTAAAGCACATGTATAGAAAACACACTCACACTCCTCTGTTTTAAAAAAAGAGTTCTGTCTGAATGAGTACATGAAATCACGGCTGTCAGGTGAAAAGAATTGTAACTCAAATGTCATTTAGAAAATTAGTCCTGTAGTGATATAGTGTCATAGTTCATGTCCACATTAACCACTACGTTGTAATATCAGTGTAATACCCATGTCATCATACACATTTGTGTCCTCATGAATCACATTAACAAGCACACATACAGAGAAAGGGAGTTTCAAAAATAATACAACACTGCCACCTTGTGGTGATAGAGGGGAGGGCACACAAACAGCCAAAAACATTATTAAACTTTGACATGTTGCCATGGCAACATTTTTTGAAATATTAGGAATCCATTCATATGTCTCTATCTGTCATGTTTTCACATTATACTGATGAAGTTTGAAGTCAATCAGGTGAAAATAAGATGGGGATTCAAAGCATTTTTGAAAGTGACACACTTCCTGCTGCCAGTTGGTGGCGCTTTAACTTTGACTCACAAAAGTCATATCCATGTGATCGGCCTCTTACAACGAACACACAGCTGAAGTTTCATCCAAATCATTCAATGTTTGCACAAGTTATTACACACTTCCTGTTTCCCTTTTCTCGCCATAAATTCGTTGCTTCGCCACGGCCAAACCGTTTGAGTTATCAAAAATCCGCTCGCAATTTAGCATCCTCTGTGTCTTGACTTCATGCTGACCGAGTTTGGCACTGATTGAAACAATGGCCTCGGAGGAGTATATTAAATTCCAGAGCATGTGTTTTCAGAACAACCCATATTAGCTCACTTCCTGTTGGGCTGACACGTAACTTAGAGCACGAAAGTTGTTTGGCCCAATGAGGTCTATATGTGTACCGAGTTTCATACATGTACGTGCAAGTGTGTTTGATATATAGACCAAGTTTTCAGACCCCACTTTAGGGGGCGCTGTCGAGTCCCCCTGCCACGCCCGGGTACCAGCTTCAGCCCGGCTCTGATGGCCGCGCATTCCGATGTGTGTGCTAAGTTTCAAGAGTTTTTGAGCATGGTAAGAGCCCCAAAAGTGCCCGAGAAGTCGATAAAATAATAATAATAATAATAATTAAAGCTGCGAGCAGCGATGACGGGCCCAAGCCGGTGGCACCGCCACGCCGGTGGCATCAGCTTAACTGTGCACGGCAGGCAATATGCATTTAAACAGGAGAATATTTTAGAATCGCTCGAATATGCCACATTTACTGCAGCAACTGGTGCCACTATCACCACAAGCCACACCCATGATGTAATTTAAATCTAGATTAATTTTAATGTCATAGGATAACATAAATAAAAGTTATATTTTCCTGCTCAAAATTTTGTAAGTCCAGAAGGCCAGTATTTAATTCAAGGTGTTTGTAGTTCTTTTTTACTTATTCACACTAAAGTGATAGTTTTTTGTGATAGTCTATGATACGAAAGGGGTAAATTATCATTCCGAGAGAGAAAGGCACACACACAAACTCACAGGGTGAGAGAGACCCCCCCCCCCCCACACACACACACCACACACACACGTGCGCGCACACAATCAAACACACACACACCCAGGGTGAGCCTGAGAGTGAGGGGGGAGGGGAAGGACTGAGAGAGAGGCAATCTGCACATTGAACAAGGTTCACAAGATTTTAACAACAAAAAGAAATAAAATCTAAATGGTGGGAGAAAGTTTTTTTTATTTCAGTCTCTGAAAAAAATATGTTGAATATATTTGAAATCAATATGTGTGGTCCAATATAAAAAATAAATAGAGAAAGTCACACACACACACACACACACACACACACACACACACACACACACACACACACACACACACACACACACACACACACACACACACACACACACACACACACACACACACACACACACAATGATAGAGGGAGAGTGAGGGGGAGGGGAAGGACTGAGAGAAAGGCACACACACATACTCACAGGGTGAGAGAGAGAGCCGTCCCCCCCCCCTCCACACACACACACACACACACACACAGAGTGATAGAGAGGGGGAAGGGGAAAGACAGGCGGAGGGCATTCCATAGACTTAATGGTTTTTATACTGTACAAACTGTAAATTCTATCCCCCTACACTACCCCTAAGCCTACATATCGCACACACACACACACACACACACACACACACACACACACACACACACACACACACACACACACACACACACACACACACACACACACACACACACACACACTACCCCTAAACCTACCATCACAGAAAACATTCTGCATTTTTACATTTTTATTAAAACATTGTTTAGTATGCTTTTAAAGCTATTTTGATTTACGGGGACACATGAAATGTCTTCATAAACCATGATTATGTTGTAATAAACACCCCTCCAACACACCCATTTCTGAGGCTTTGCCCATTTCCACTGACTGACATCTCTGATGTGTGTGTTGAGTTTCAAGCAATTTCAAGCATGCTAAGAGCCTCAAAAACAGCCAAAAGATGATTAAACTTTGACACACTGCCATGGCAACAGTATGTAAAATATCAGGAATCCATTCGTATGTCTACATCTGCCATGTTTTGTCATTATACTGATGAAGTTTGAAGTAAATCGGGTGAAGACAAGACAGAGATTTAGCATTTTTGAAAGTGACACACTTCCTGCTGCCAGTTGGTGGACACACACACACACACACACACACACACATGTTTGTTTTTGTGAAATGTGAGGACATTCCATAGGCGTAATGGTTTTTATACCGTACAAACCGTATTTTCTATCCCCTTACACTGCCCCTAAACCTACCCATCACAGGAGACTGTGCAGTTCACTTTCTGTAAAAAAAACCTTGTTCTGTGATTTATAAGCATTTTGAAAAGTGAGGACATGGGGAACGTCCTCATATTTCACCCTCTTTTTGTAATACCTATGTCATACCCATGTCATTATACACATTTGTGTCCTGATATTTCACAAAAACATGCCCACACACACACACACACACACACACACACAGACAGACACACAGACACACAGACACACAAACCCCTTAAAGCTATTTCATTTATGGGACACAGGAAATATTCTCATAAACCATGTTTTCATTGTAATTTGTAGTATATTTTTAAAGCTACTTGGTTACATTTTAATAATACATTATTTAGTATGTTTTTAAAGATATTTTTATTATGTGGACACATGAAATGTCCTCATTAACCACTACGTTGTAATAACAGTGTAATACCCATGTCATTATACAAATTTGTGTCCCTAATAAATCACATAAACAAGCACACACACACACACACACACACACACACACACACACACACACACACACACACACACATACACACACACACGGAGAGAGAGAGTTTAAAAAATAACAACACTGCTACCTTTTAGTGAGGGGAGGGCAGACAGAGAATAAATATTCAGAAGAAATATATTAAATAAAATAAATATATTGATCTGAAAAATAGTATGATTATTTTAAAGCTATTTGGTTACATTTTAATAAAACATTGTTTTAGTATGTTTTTAAACACACACACATACACGTTGTAATACCAGTGTAATACCCATGTCATTATACAAATTTGTGTCCTCATAAATCACAAACAAGAGAGAGAGAGAGAGAGAGAGAGAGAGAGAAACAAGTTTTTTTTTTATCCTGCTTCAAAACTAATACAATGCTGCCATCTTGTGTTCATTGAGGGGAGAGCAGCAGACACAGAGAATTTCTGTTCCCCTTTTTTGTCCTTATTTAATTCCTTGCCATGGAAACACCGTTTGAGATATCCAAAATCCGTTCACATTTTAGCATCTTCAGTATCTTTGTTTCATGTTGACCGAGTTTGGTGGAGATTGAATAAATCGCCTACGAGGAGAACGTAAAAACTCAGACCCCGATTTAACCAAAAATTCACCTTCAAACCAAAATATCTTACTTCCTGTTGGTCGGAGCTAATGACTGTAAATTAGAAAGTTGTTCGGCTCGATGAGGTCAATATATATACTGAGTTTGGTGATTGTAGATGAAACGAAGCCCTTCACTTTTGTCAAAAGGTGGCGCTAGAGAGCCCCTCATCCCCGCCCGTTTCTGAGGCTTTGCCCATGTGTACTGACTAACATCTCTGATGTGTGTGTTGAGTTTCAAGCAGTTTCAAGCAATTTCAAGCATGCTAAGAGCCTCAGAACAGCCAAAAGATTATTAAACTTTGACACGTTGCCATGGCAACAGTATTTGAAATTTCAGGAATCCATTTCATACGTCTCTATCTGTCATGTTTTCACATTATACTGATGAAGTTTGAAATAAATCTGGTGAAAATAAGATGGTGATTCAAAGCATTTTTGAAAGTGACACACTTCCTGCTGCCAGTTGGTGGCGCTATAACTTTGACTCACAAAAGTCATATCCATGTGATCGGCCTCTTACAACGAACACACAGCTGAAGTTTCATCCAAACCAGTCAATGTTTGCACAAGTTAAAACACACTTCCTGTTTCCCTTTTCTCGCCATAAATTCGTTGCATCGCCACGGCCAGACTTTTCGAGATATCAAAAATCCGCTCGCAATTTAGCATCCTGGATATGTTCACTTAATGCTGACCGAGTTTGGCAATGATCGAAACAATGGCCTCGGAGGAGTATATTAAATTCCAGAGCATGCGTTTTCCGAACAACCCATAATAGCTCACTTCCTGTAGGGCTGACGCATAACTTAGAGCACGAAAGTTGTTCGGCCCGATGAGATCTAAATGTGTACCAAGTTTCATACATGTACGTGCAAGTGTGTTTGATATATGGACCAAGTTTTCAGACCTCACTTTAGGGGGCGCTGTCGAGCCCCCCTGCCACGCCCGGGTACCAGCTTCAGCCCGGCTCTGATGGCCGCGCATTCCGACGCCCGTGCGAAGTTTCAAGAGTTTTCGAGCATGTTAAGTGCCCCAAAAGTACCCGAGAAGTCGAAAAAAAAAAAAAAACAAAAAAAAAAAAACAAAGAATTAAAGCTGCGAGCAGCGATGACGGGCCCAAGCCGGTGGCACCGCCACGCCGGTGGCATCAGCTTAACTGTGCACAGCAGGCAATAGGCATTTAAAATTGGAAAAACTAAAAGGACTATGTCAAAGTCATCTGAATTCACCACATTAACTGCAGCAGTTGGTGCTGCTATGACAACGAACCACAACAGCCACATCTATGAGATCAATTAAATTTAAATTAATTTCATGTCAGATGATGTCAAAGGTCAAATTGGAATGAGTTCACAATACCATTCAAATGCTGATGTTGTATTATCCTAACATTTCTCTTCATGTGTTTTTGACCTACCTTAGCTACCGTTTGTGCACCAATCTTATGCACCATAAAGCGTGCTTTCATTTCAATATGGGTGGTCCAATACATTTTTTTTTATAAAAAAATTTATAAATTGAGCCAAATCACAGTAAAATGCAAAGATGATTTTAATATCAGTGTCAGGTAAGAGTAAGATACGTGTCTACATTTTATGGAAGTTTATTATAAACAGCCACTTTTAGAAAACCATGTGAAATTTACTTTTAATACATTTAAATTATATCAGTAAATTATTCTTTAAAAGACATCTGCATCATATGTGATCTTGGCAAACACAGCACATGACGTTTTTATTTCAAGTGATAGTTATTTGTGAAAGCCCAAGAGAGAGTGGCAGAAAGAAAGACATGGAATGTTTTTTATATCCTGTTTCAAAACTAACACAATGCTGCCATCTTTTGTTCATTGAGAGAAGGGCAGCACACACAGGCACAATAGATTATTCAAAGAAATATTTATAATATATATATTAGTGCTGGGCATCGTTAACAAAAAAATTTACTAATTAATCAGATTTTTTCTGTAATTAATCGCGATTAATCGCAAGTTTTTAATATTTTAAGTTTTTAATATTTTGATATTGTAATAATTTCAGTTACTCTCCAAATTAATTTAGAAACAATTTAAAGACAGCATATTGTAAATATGTGTTGTGTTGTCATTTTTTATGAATGAAGGCCAGTATCACTGATACTAAAGTCTCTATGAAACATTAATGACGTTACATTACAGTATAACTGAAAGCTCCCAATTTCAACATTTATTAGGCTTTAAAAAACAACTTTTAATTTAAGTGAACTTAAAACAATCTTTACATAAACCCAAAATAATAAATGTTATATTTACCCATGGCCTTACCTGTTATACAGAAATGTAATAGTTATCAAACCTTCCTTAACTGCATAAATAATAAATCAAATATAGATGAATCATCATTAAAGCTACAATTTTCTCTGTTCCCGTTGTTCTTTGATGAACATTAATGACAGGCATCATTAGTGCTACTGTCACTTTAAGAACAGCCGCGGGTCTCACGCGCTGTCCCACGCATCTCATTTCCTCACAACTCTTTAAAGTTAATTTAAGACGTTATTTAACTAATTTAAGACTCTAATATGAGAATACTCAAAATCCTCTGTGTTATTGGTTGTTCAAGAGCAAAAGAGAACTCACACTCCTCTGTTTTAAAAAAGAGTTCTGTCTGAATGAGTACATGAAATCACGGCTGTCAGGTGATAAGATAATTAGTCCAGAGATGTTTTTTCAAGAATTACTTTTTGTAATTGCAATTTTTTTTAACTATCCACTCACCTAATTTAATATATATTTTTGTTATAGCTTATGATTATATATTTTTATTTTATTGCTCAACAGTAGTTCTCATCGCCGATGAGGTCTTTAAATATTTTGAGAAGGTCTTAAAAAAGTCTTAAAAAGGTATTAAAATTTACTTCAGGATTCCTGCATATACCCTGCATATGCATCATACGTGATCTTGGCAAACACAGCACATGACGTTTTTATTTAAAATTAGAAAGTTTTAAATTAGTTAAATTAGAAAGTTGTCCGGCTCGAAGAGAACAATATATGTACGGGGACACATGAAATGTCTACAAATGTATGTCCTCAGAAATCACAGAAGCACACACACACACACACACACACACACACACACACACACACACACACACACACACACACACACACACACACACACACACACACACACACACACACACACACACACACACACACACACAGAGAGAGAGAGAGAGAGAAACAAGTTTTTTTTTTTTATCCTGCTTCAAAACTAACACAATGCTGCCTTCTTGTGTTCATTGAGGGAAGGGCAGCACACACGGGCACAATACATTATACAAATAAATATTTATAAAATATATATATATTCATCTGAAAAATAGTACAGTAATTTTAAATTAATCTAAGTTCAATTACCAAACATACAATCTTAATTTAATTTAAATCAAAATATTATTTTACAAGATATGAGACAATTTCTGTTCCCCTTTTTTTGTCCTTATTTAATCCCTCGCCATGGCAACACCGTTTGAGATATCCAATATTCGTTCGCATTTTAGCATCTTCCGTATCTTTGTTTCATGTTGACCGAGTTTGGTGGAGATTGAATAAATCGCCTACGAGGAGAACGTAAAAACTCAGACCCTGAATTACATAAATATTCACCTTCAAACCAAAATATCTGACTTCCTGTTGGTCGGAGCTAATGACTGTAAATTAGAAAGTTGTCCGGCTCGAAGAGAACAATATATGTACCGAGTTTGGTGACTGAAGATAAAACTAACCCCCCCACTTTTGTCAAAAGGTGGCGCTAGAGAGCCCCTCATCCCCGCCCATTTCTGATGCTTTGCCAATGTGTACTGACTGACATCTCTGATGTGTGTGTTGAGTTTCAAGCAGTTTCAAGCAATTTCAAGCATGCTAAGAGCCTCAGAACAGCCAAAAGATTATTAAACTTTGACACGTTGCCATGGCAACAGTATTTGAAATTTCAGGAATCCATTTCATACGTCTCTATCTGTCATGTTTTCACATTATACTGATGAAGTTTGAAATAAATCTGGTGAAAATAAGATGGTGATTCAAAGCATTTTTGAAAGTGACACACTTCCTGCTGCCAGTTGGTGGCGCTATAACTTTGACTCACAAAAGTCATATCCATGTGATCGGCTTCTTACAACAAACACACAGCTGAAGTTTCATCCAAAGCAGTCAATGTTTGCACAAGTTATAACACACTTCCTGTTTCCCTTTTCTCGCCATAAATTTGTTGCTTCGCCACGGCCAAACCATTTGAGATATCAAAAATCCGCTCGCAATTTAGCATCCTGGATATGTTCTCTTCATGCTGACCGAGTTTGGCAATGGTCGAAACAATGGCCTCGGAGGAGTATATTAAATTCCAGAGCATGCGTTTTCCGAACAACCCATAATAGCTCACTTCCTGTAGGGCTGACGCATAACTTAGAGAACGAAAGTTGTTCGGCCTGATGAGATCTATATGTGTACCGAGTTTCATACATGTACGTGCAAGTGTGTTTGATATATGGACCAAGTTTTCAGACCCCACTTTAGGGGGCGCTGTCGAGCCCCCCTGCCACGCCCGGGTACCAGCTTCAGCCCGGCTCTGATGGCCGCGCATTCCGACGCCCGTGCGAAGTTTCAAGAGTTTTCGAGCATGTTAAGTGCCCCAAAAGTACCCGAGAAGTCGAAAAAAAAAAAAAAAAAAAAAAAAAAAAAAAAAAACAAAGAATAATCTGAGGAAGAACAATAGGGCTCTGCGCCCTTTGGGCTTGGGCCCTAAAAAGAATAATCTGAGGAAGAACAATAGGGCTCTGTGCCCTTTCAGGGCTTGGGCCCTAATAAGAAACAGAGGAAGAACATTAGGGCTCTGCGCCCTTTGGGCTTGGGCCCTAATAATCTGAGGAAGAACAATAGGGCTCTGCGCCCTTTCAGGGCTTGGGCCCTAAATATAAGTATAATAACTATAAATATAACTAGTAATATAAATAACAATATAATATAAATATATAGCTATAAAAACACACACAATTTGCAAATGTAAAAAAAAAAACATTTACTGGCGGATTCAGGTCTACAACAGCAAGTGCAGATCTTGAAGAATCTGAAAGCTTTCTTCTCTTTTCTGCTGGTTGGCTGGTGCTTGGATGCCATAGCTCATCTGAAGACTCAACCTGATGCCTGTAAAATGGCAAGGAAAGGAATGAGAATTAGCACTGCATGTCCTATTTCTGTATAGTTTGCCCATTCAATCAACAATCACACTGTCATCATTCACTCTAATTACAGGCCATCCCATGAACAATGAAACTGATGGGCAGTCGGTTAGACAGCATTCATATTGACGGCCACCTATACATTCTCACACAGCCCAAGCATCAATCTAACGGCCGGCTATACAGTGAGCATTCATATTGACGGCGGCCCATACATTCGCACACAGCCCAAGCATCAATCTAACGGCCGGCTATACAGTGAGCATTCATATTGACGGCGGCCCATACATTCACACACAGTCCTACAATCAATATAATGGCCGGTGATACAGTGAGCATTCAACAATCACACAGATGGTCGGCCGTCCAGAACTTTTCTTTTTTCGTCAATTTGATTTTGTAGCACAGGAGAAAAAAATGCATTTTATATATTATATATATATTTTTTTTTTTTTTCTGTGTGTGCTAGAAAAAATGCTAAATATCAGTATATGTATAATCTATACTGGTATATTGTAATTTTTCTAGCACACAGGAAAAACATAAAATAAATACAGTCTCTATATATATATATATATATATATATATATATATATATATATATATATATATATATATATATATATATATATATATATATATATATATATATAAACAATTACATGTGTTATATATATATATGTTTTATTTACACACACATGGGGAAAAATTATATATACTTTTTCCCCATGTGTGCTAGGAAAAATGCAAAATATCAGCATATGTATAATGCATACTGGTATATTGCATTTTTTCTAGCACACAGAAACAATAAAATAAATACATTCTCACACACATTCTCAATATACATAAACAACTACACATAGCAACTCACCGGTATGTTATTGGATCAACTTCTCTGTCAACAAGCACCGCCATCGCTGTCTTGACTCTCCTCAATGTTTCCCACATAGCTGCTTCGAGTGAGCTCAAATAAAACATCTTCAGCACAATAAAAACTTCTTTTGACGATCCATTGGATAATACATTCCGTCCAGTTAGTAAGATTAGCAAACAGTTACTACAAAGAGACCGTCTGTTTGTTTACTAGCCCGTTAGCTTTTAGCTGTCAGATGGGGGTGTGTCAAACTCGCTGCATCTCGTGGGGAGAGCGCGCCACATTGGCACATTCAAATGAATAAATATTCACGCCCATGTGACAAATATACACATGCGAGGTCTCGTTGGAATCGTGTGCTCATTGGCTACATTTTCTGTCAGTCATGACGATTCAATGCTTTTATTGGCTCCAGATAAACAGACATTATCATTGGATGAGCACGTCATGACATCAGATAAAACGAGTGCTATGGTTGGATATTTTTGACTATATCGCGGCTATCTTTGCATGTTTTTGAGTGGGGTTCGTTGTATTATGTTCGTAACATTCAAAGCTATAAACCCATGCCACTTTATGCTACCGGGAGACTGTTTTTGGTGCATTATTTTATTGCATAACAGTCTAGTATGATACTTCGCTCCGCAGAAATGCGATGTAAACAAAGGATTAACCATCAATATTACACCGTTATTGTTTCGTTGGATTAAAATGCTCTATGGGATGTTATTCAGTGGACCCTCACCTTTCCATTCATTCTGGAATTGTTTGCTGTGGATGCGTGTGTGGCTCGTAATTAGGACATTAAAGGTATGTGCTCTGTTTTAATTTATGCTTGATTTGATGTGTATTGCTTACATTCATGCAAAAATACAGCCGTTATAAGCTTTTCATTGAAAAACAGTGGTCTTTCCTCGATGCTTGAGGTTTAGACCTTTAGAATGATATATAGTTTGTCAAGATTAATGATGTTTTTTTACGTTAAATCTATTAACAAACATTACACTCGTGCTAAAAATAGCGCTTCAACCCGTGCACGTGCTCATGAACTTTAAGGAGTTAACTATTTCCAAAAATGTTGTTTTTGCATATATCTAACTACACAATGCACAACTGAGGAATTTACAGTTGAACTGAAATCAGCTGAACTGAATCAACACTGAAGTCACTTGAGCTGAATATTGACACTATATTGGCTTGTTAGAGCCGGTTTACAGCAGAATTTGTTTTGAACTTGTTACTGAAGCTGCTATGAAACAATATATTTTGTTGTATGCATATTCTTTCTTTCTCAAACCTTAGTTTTGATTTCTAAGTGATCAATTTATGTATGTGTTTTCACACATGATCATTGGCTGTATGGGTCCTCAGTAAATGAATGTGGCATTTAAATGGCAAAAGTTATTCTTGTCTCTATAACTTATGGCTTCCTAAAGACACGTTTATGGGTAAATAAAATATTAATAATATAAATAAAATGAATATCAAAACATATTTTAAATATAATGAAGTCATTTTATTATAGCACTCATCAGATGTTCCTGGAAACAAAACAGAGACAGAACAGTATAAACAAACTATACAACAAACTAAACACCAAATTACAAAAACATTATTATGTGAAAGTGAATAAAGTGGTGTGTGTTTTCAGTTATAAATATGTGCTGTGTAAATTAGCCTATACTTTTAGAAATTATATATAGCCTAACTTTAAAAAACAAACAATAACCCATATAGATAAATTATAATAATTGTATAATATTAAGCATTTACTTAATATACATTGTAACATTAGGCTACTTTACTCTAGCACAGTAGTCAGTTAAGCAATTAATTAATATCTTATATTAATATGTATGTGGCCTAGGCTACATCTAAAGGTAAGTCTGCTTTAAAAAAAAATATATTACACTTCGACATGTACAGAATGTGCGCGTTAAGAAACACGTTCAAATGTGTCTTCTTAACATGTTCAAACTGTGCGTGAAGCGGAAAACAGGGCGTGTTGAAGGTTGAAACGATCATAAGTCACGCGTTTCGTATAAAGAGATTTGGCCCCGGGCGCGTTCCATATCAGAGCCCTAGTCCAATGAGGTGCAAGGTCGAGGTCATGGCCATGACGCGTAGAAGACGAGCTTTAAACTATTTTTTTTATGTTTTTTGCTGCTTTCCTTTTTCGTGATCAACAATGACAGGACACCGTCTTCAACTCAATCTCTGCATGGACGCGACAAACTTTTTGGAATCATTTTCAGGAGGCTGTCTTCGTCTTCACAACTCTGAGGCAAACTGCAGGCGCTATGAACCACAGCATGGGTATGTAACGTTACGATTTAAAGAATATGCTTTTATTCAGCTGTATAAGGAAATGGATGCGTTAATAGATCCGAGCTTAAAACTGCACATTTTGTTTACACAGACTATTCTCGCCTCATAACGAAGCCGTGAGCTCTTATCTGCTTGGAGCGATTTCCGCGAGTCCAGATTTAACCGCTGATCATGACGAAATTGTGTGTAAGTAACTTCTAATGTGTTTCTCATTCCTTGTTTAATTTTACCGTGACTGTTTTTATTAATACCAGTCTCATGTAATTGTTTTCCAGCTGCCTGTAAGACGTATTATGAATCGACACGCCGGATCTTCAGATACAAACAACCTGAAACTGCGAGGTTTAGCTCGGAGTCGATCAAGAAGAAAAAGGGTAAGATTTATTTAATTAGATCCGTTTTTTGTCAATGTGAGTATTTTTCAGGTTGCTTATTGTCTTTATGGATTGTATTACAGTTGCTGGAAGCAAGAGTGTGCTGGATGAGGTGGACGTTTGGAAGTCCGCGACCATTGAACTCATGTTTGACGAGGAAGACGGCTTTGTTGACGGGGTGTCTGGATGGATTGTGCGGCCACCGCCCTCTCGCAGCCTGGAGCTCGACGAACTTTACATTACGAGACATTACTGCTGCACTGTACATAGTTGTGTGTTTAACAATAAAGCTCTTTCTTTGAGTAAACCGCTGTGTTTTATAAATGAAGCCCTTTCTTTGAATGAACAGCTGTATGCTTATAAATGAAGCCCCTTGTTTGAATAAACGGCACGGTCCGTATAATTTTCCCATATATTCCTTGATGGTATGAATACTTCATAGCACAATAACATTAATATGAAACAAATTATTACAACATAAATTATATATTTATTATTATTATTGGGGTTTACATTTATAATGAGCCAGGGGGACCAATAATGATTGGTTTGCAGTGATCTGCCAACCAATCACGAGGGATTTTTCTTTTTTAAATGTAGTGGCTTCAGCCAATAGTGAGTGAGTAAATTCAAGTCTGGCCGTTGACTCTCTGGTTTCGCTGCTATTCATATGCAAATTAGAGACGTCGCACCTCCGCGCGGTCTCTCAGCGGGGGGCTCTCCACCTACGTCATGGTTCGTTTACGACAATTTGTGGAACAGACGAACGCGACGTTCGCTGCCTCTAAATTGTCGAAAACTGCCGAAAATTAGGGAGATTTCCAGGAGTAGACAGGCGTTTACGGGGTCGAAAATCCCACTTTTCATGCAGTGAGACTGGACAGGAGCCCTATCCAGATCGACGAGGGACAACAAGGACTTCCTTACGGTGGTATGCCAGTTCTACAAGTGAGTGGAATGTCTTCCAGCACCCAACGACACTAAGTCGAACGAACCAATCGAACTGGGGTCAGCATGCTGAGAGAGTATTTGACTGCCAACCAGAAAGACTGGGATGTGAAACTTCTGTTGATGCTCATGGACATCAGAACCACCCCGCATGAATCAACTCGTGCGTCTACCTTTGAAAACATCGGTAAACATTGGCGAATCCCAGAAATCTCTGTAGGGCCTTACGGGAATCTGGACTTGGCCAATCTACCACAGCCTTAACCTTGTCGGGATCCATGCACTTTCCCTCAGATGAGATGATATACCCAAGGAAAGGAACAGACTGTGCGTGAAATGCGCATTTCTCTGCCTTTCTCAGACAAAAAGCCCATTCACTAGCAACCTCTGGAGCACTCTGACGTGCTGAACATGTTCCTGGAGAGAAGAGGAAAAAAGCAATATGTTGTCCAGGTAGACATAAATTAACTGATCGACCATATCTCTCAGCACATCATTGACGAGTGCTTGGAAGACCGCAGGAGAGTTGGACAGCCCAAAGGGCATGACCAAA
This sequence comes from Gobio gobio, assembly GCF_949357685.1. Classification (NCBI taxonomy): domain Eukaryota; kingdom Metazoa; phylum Chordata; class Actinopteri; order Cypriniformes; family Gobionidae; genus Gobio; species Gobio gobio. The sequence continues at coordinate 76,356,839 of NC_137097.1, read as the reverse complement.
AATTCAAGATTGCCCATGGGGGTATTAAACGCAGTCTTCCATTCATCCCCCTCCCTTATACGGACCAAATGATAAGCATTATGTAAGTCCAATTTTGTGAATACGGATGCTCCCTGCAACCTCTAAAAAAGCCGAAGACATCAACAGCAAAGGATAGGTATTCTTTATCGTGATGTTATTCAGCCTTTGGTAATCAATGCAAGGTCACATAGACCCATCCTTCTTACCCACAAAAAAGAACCCCGTCCCCGCTAGAGAAGAGGAAGGGCGGATGAACTTAGAAGCCAGTGAATCAGAAATATATTTCTCCATGGCCTCCCTTTCAGGAACGGATAACTTGCCCTTAGGCGGAGACGTACCTGGCTGTAACTCTATCGCACAGTCATAGGGACGATGAGGAGGCAGAAAAGCAGCCTGGGACTTACTGAATACTTCCTTCAGGTCAAGGTACTCCGGTGGCACGTTAGACAAGTTCACTGACTCATCCTGCAACACAGAACTAGACACAGATGTACAAGCAGACACAAGACAAGAGGCTTAACACTGACTACTCCAGGCGGAAATAGAATTAAGACCCCAGTGAACCCTGTGGTTATGCTTGACCAGCCAGGGGTGACCGAGTACGATGGGAACCTGGGGTGAATCGGTCAGGAAAAAGTTAATGCTCTCAGTGTGGTTCCCAGATGTGATAAGAGTGAGAGTGTCAGTGGAGTGTGTGATGGCTGGCAGACTCTGTCTGTTAAGGGCGTGAACAGTGATGGGGTGATGCAGTGAAACAATGGGGATCTTGAGTTGAATGGCCAGTGAATAATCCAGAAAGTTACCTTCGGCCCCAGAGTCCACCAGCGCCTGGCAGTCGTGAGTCTTGTTGGCCGATTGCAATCTTCCCGAGAGGAGGGAGGTGGACGAGGACTTCCCCAACATAGACCTACCCGACAGTAACCTCCTGTCTACTGTCGGGCTTGATCTTTTACATGGCAGTTGTCGAGGAAATCCCCGCTGCACCACAGTAGAGACAGAATCCCCTCGATCTACGACGTTCCCTCTCCTCCCGGGAAAGCCGTGCTCGACCTACCTGCATGGGCTCGTGATCGACCTGTGGGCTGACCATGCTCTCTCCAGCGAACTCGTGAAGCTCGTAGACTCCTCTGGTTCCTGAGCGTTGACCATGTCTCTGTAATCTCACATCCACCCGCAGGGCTAAATTCATGAATCCGTTCAAATCCTTGGGTAACTCAAGCGTGTATATCTCCCTGTGAACTGTACACACGAAAACACAAGGGTGTCGTTTTCAGATTTATCCACTCTGGGACCCGGTTTCAAAAAATATTGGTTTCATGCTCCCAAAACGCCGGATCCTTGTGGACGAAACTCTGATACGATACAAAATTTTAACGTATGCGGCTAAACGCGTCTCTGTGTGGACGGGCCTTAATTTAACAATGGAGTTTTTGCTGTTTAGTGTTTATCCTCATCTGTAAATCTGTCTTACCTTATATGATGAAACCACTTCATCGATGAGTCTGAGTTTGCGATTGTCGTGTTTCTGTGAGTTAATACACACCACACACACCGGCTGTTTGTCCTCCAGACAGAAGAGTTTGAGTTTCTCACTGTGCAAACTCCTCAGATCCTGATGAACACCTCTCATTTCTCTCATTCAGAAACGACTCACACAAGTTTTTTAACACAAGATTACATGGAGGATTGTCTCTTGAGGATTTTCTCCTGCAGACGGGACACTCCTGAGCTTCATTGATTCTCCAGAACTGTTGAAGATTCTTTACAGAAACTGTGACTACAGGACAGAAGAACAGGAGCCTTTAAGAGTTCATGACACACAGGACAAGAAATATCATCTTCAGACAGTGAAGCCATTTTCTTTGTTTGAGCTCCAGCAATCTGAGCTTTAGTTCAACTTTATGAATCAAGGTTTCAAAAATGAATAACCACAATAATCACAAAGATCAGCTGTCTGTTCAGAAACAAACTTCTGAAAAATCCTTCTTGAAAGTGTTTCTCCTCAGTCTTCATTGATTGCTGATTCTTTTTTGCTTTTGTTGAAAGAGAAGAGAGTCAGTATGACAGGAGAAATAAGTCTGTCTCTTCCTGGTTAGTTCTGTAAGAGGGCGCTTCAGTTACATTTTATGTAAATACATTCAAAATTGACTTAAATTGAAACTGTCAAGTATAAGGCTACAAAACCTTGATACAAACAAATATTTATAATAAAAATAACTTGTGTTTTATTTATTGCACTCTTTAGTAGAGTAGAGCAAACAAAATCTGTACTGAAGTATAAGTAAAATAACTTATGAGTCCTCAAGCAAAAGTAAAAGTTTTAATGTCAATAACTTGAGTAGCAGATTTAGTAGCAGAACAAGTTAATGATGATGAGGAATCAATGAAGCAAATGTGAAAAGGGAGAAAGATTATTTGTAGCCAAAAAAAAGACACTAGCAGAATACACAAGATGTGGCAAAACATGAATGAACGACATGTCCTGCACACAGGGAAATATGTAAAGCTTGTCACAAAAAGAAAATGTATGGAAATTAATGCACAAGTCACACACAGAGAAACAGGAAGAAACACAGAGGAAGCACAGAGACGAAAGAGACTGAACTGGACCGAGCCAATGAGAAGGACCGAAACCCTCAAGGTCAATAATCAGATGCTGGTTGTAATGTCAAATCACTGAGAGACCTGGACGCTTTGAAGAGGAAGTACAAATAGTGGGTTCGTGGGAAAAACCCCATTCATTTAAATTGCCATTGTACCCGTAGTGGCCCGGATGGATCGTAGGGTGAATTTGGATCCACTTTGTCCTTTAGATAACAGGCGATTGGGACGTGTCCGCTTACCTCACCTTCCGCGGCTCTCAATTTGCTGACCCCGGAATAAGGGGGTTACGGACACCTTAAGGGGGAGACACTCGCCTGCTGACCTCGATCCCATCCCTTGGACAGTTTATTTGTCCATTTCCAATCCTTTTTTTGGGGTCAAACGGGGTAGCTTCTCCCACAAACCCACTATTTGTCCACTTCCCCACTATAGTAATGGAATGTCCCATCGACCCCCATTGACCGTCCCACTAAACCACTATTTGTCCGCTTCTCCACTATAGTGAAGGAATGACCCATTGACCCCCATTGACCGCTCAAGTCCCACTAAACCACTATTTGTCCGCTTCCCCACTATAGTGACGGAATGACCCATCGACCCCCACTGACTGCTCGCCCCACTGCCACGCCTTCCGGGACCGCCCCCCTGAGTACCACAAACTCACTATTTGTCCGCTTCCCTACTATAGTGATGGAATGGACCTTTGACCCCAATGTTCGTTCTCCCCACCTAACGGGACCCCGCCCCAAGTCCCACTAACCCACTATTTGTCCGCTTACTTACTATAGTGACGGAATGACCCATCGACCCCCACTGACCGCTCGCCTCACTGCCACGCCTTCCGGGACCGCCCCCTGAGTACCAGGAACTCACTATTTGTCAGCTTCCCTACTATAGTGATGGAATGGACCTTTGACCCCAATGTTCGGTCTCCCCACCTACCGGGACCCCGCCCCCAGTCCCACTAACCCACTATTTGTCCGCTTACCTACTAAGTTTACAAAAAGCTTCTCTTCATGTTCTTAAGGGCAAGGGGCAGGTGCGTTGGACCTACGGATGCTCACCGACGCCCCCTACCCGGCCGTTTTACGACAACCAGTGCAAAGTCGCTCAGAGTGACTGCCGCTCTCATCGGGGCATTACAGGGAGCCCCACGAAACTCCCTGTCAAATTAGGGCCCCCTAGCACCTTTGTAAAAAGCTCCCACCCCCCATTTATTGACCTTCTGTGCTCTACAGCCCGGCGCTCTCGGTATGTCGCCCGGGGGGCCCCCAGGAGCCACTGTGCAAAATTTGGGGCCCCTAGCACCTTTGTAAAAAACTCTCACCCCCCATTTATTTGAATGGGCTCACCATAGTGGTTTCGTGTACACCCCTTCGAAAGGGCCGATCGACTAGAGGGCGCCATTTTTCTTATCGTCACGGGCCCCCGGAGCGGGCTGAAAAGTTTGGTGGCCCTACGACCTCATTCAGGGGTCAAAAGGTCAAAAAAGATACAGCGCGTCCATCAAAGCATTACGTGATTAAATTGAGCGTGGGGCGGCCCCTGTACGGAGACGGAAGGTCTTGGGCCCTTGAGATTTGAGATTTGGACTCTCCAGGGGCCCCCGACTGACGGCCCCGAAGCGTGAAAATGTAAGACCTTCTCAAAAAAAGTTGCTTGCTTTCATCCAAAAATCACTTGAAAGCCTCTGTCTTTGTAAGAGTGACAGAGGCCTGACTGAGAGATTAGGGTTAGGGGCTGAACTTTTTTTTGCCTGCGCTCTACAGCCCGGCGCTCTCGGTATGTCGCCCGGGGGGCCCCCAGGAGCCACTGTGCAAAATTTGGGGCCCCTAGCACCTTTGTAAAAAACTCCCACCCCCCATTTATTTGAATGGGCTCACCATAGTGGTTTCGTGTACACCCCTTCGAAAGGGCCGATCGACTAGAGGGCGCCATTTTTCTTATCGTCACGGGCCCCCGGAGCGGGCTGAAAAGTTTGGTGGCCCTACGACCTCATTCAGGGGTCAAAAGGTCAAAAAAGATACAGCGCGTCCATCAAAGCATTACGTGATTAAATTGAGCGTGGGGCGGCCCCTGTACGGAGACGGAAGGTCTTGGGCCCTTGAGATTTGAGATTTGGACTCTCCAGGGGCCCCCGACTGACGGCCCCGAAGCGTGAAAATGTAAGACCTTCTCAAAAAAAGTTGCTTGCTTTCATCCAAAAATCACTTGAAAGCCTCTGTCTTTGTAAGAGTGACAGAGGCCTGACTGAGAGATTAGGGTTAGGGGCTGAACTTTTTTTTGCCTGCGCTCTACAGCCCGGCGCTCTCGGTATGTCGCCCGGGGGGGCCCCAGGAGCCACTGTGCAAAATTTGGGGCCCCTAGCACCTTTGTAAAAAACTCCCACCCCCCATTTATTTGAATGGGCTCACCATAGTGGTTTCGTGTACACCCCTTCGAAAGGGCCGATCGACTAGAGGGCGCCATTTTTCTTATCGTCACGGGCCCCCGGAGCGGGCTGAAAAGTTTGGTGGCCCTACGACCTCATTCAGGGGTCAAAAGGTCAAAAAAGATACAGCGCGTCCATCAAAGCATTACGTGATTAAATTGAGCGTGGGACGGCCCCTGTACGGAGACGGAAGGTCTTGGGCCCTTGAGATTTGAGATTTGGACTCTCCAGGGGCCCCCGACTGACAGCCCCGAAGCGTGAAAATGTAAGACCTTCTCAAAAAAAGTTGCTTGCTTTCATCCAAAAATCACTTGAAAGCCTCTGTCTTTGTAAGAGTGACAGAGGCCTGACTGAGAGATTAGGGTTAGGGGCTGAACTTTTTTTTGCCTGCGCTCTACAGCCCGGCGCTCTCGGTATGTCGCCCGGGGGGCCCCCAGGAGCCACTGTGCAAAATTTGGGGCCCCTAGCACCTTTGTAAAAAACTCCCACCCCCCATTTATTTGAATGGGCTCACCATAGTGGTTTCGTGTACACCCCTTCGAAAGGGCCGATCGACTAGAGGGCGCCATTTTTCTTATCGTCACGGGCCCCCGGAGAGGGCTGAAAAGTTTGGTGGCCCTACGACCTCATTCAGGGGTCAAAAGGTCAAAAAAGATACAGCGCGTCCATCAAAGCATTACGTGATTAAATTGAGCGTGGGACGGCCCCTGTACGGAGACGGAAGGTCTTGGGCCCTTGAGATTTGAGATTTGGACTCTCCAGGGGCCCCCGACTGACAGCCCCGAAGCGTGAAAATGTAAGACCTTCTCAAAAAAAGTTGCTTGCTTTCATCCAAAAATCACTTGAAAGCCTCTGTCTTTGTAAGAGTGACAGAGGCCTGACTGAGAGATTAGGGTTAGGGGCTGAACTTTTTTTTGCCTGCGCTCTACAGCCCGGCGCTCTCGGTATGTCGCCCGGGGGGCCCCCAGGAGCCACTGTGCAAAATTTGGGGCCCCTAGCACCTTTGTAAAAAACTCCCACCCCCCATTTATTTGAATGGGCTCACCATAGTGGTTTCGTGTACACCCCTTCGAAAGGGCCGATCGACTAGAGGGCGCCATTTTTCTTATCGTCACGGGCCCCCGGAGCGGGCTGAAAAGTTTGGTGGCCCTACGACCTCATTCAGGGGTCAAAAGGTCAAAAAAGATACAGCGCGTCCATCAAAGCATTACGTGATTAAATTGAGCGTGGGGCGGCCCCTGTACGGAGACGGAAGGTCTTGGGCCCTTGAGATTTGAGATTTGGACTTTCCAGGGGCCCCCGACTGACGGCCCCGAAGCGTGAAAATGTAAGACCTTCTCAAAAAAAGTTGCTTGCTTTCATCCAAAAATCACTTGAAAGCCTCTGTCTTTGTAAGAGTGACAGAGGCCTGACTGAGAGATTAGGGTTAGGGGCTGAACTTTTTTTGCCTGCGCTCTACAGCCCGGCGCTCTCGGTATGTCGCCCGGGGGGCCCCCAGGAGCCACTGTGCAAAATTTGGGGCCCCTAGCACCTTTGTAAAAAACTCCCACCCCCCATTTATTTGAATGGGCTCACCATAGTGGTTTCGTGTACACCCCTTCGAAAGGGCCGATCGACTAGAGGGCGCCATTTTTCTTATCGTCACGGGCCCCCGGAGCGGGCTGAAAAGTTTGGTGGCCCTACGACCTCATTCAGGGGTCAAAAGGTCAAAAAAGATACAGCGCGTCCATCAAAGCATTACGTGATTAAATTGAGCGTGGGACGGCCCCTGTACGGAGACGGAAGGTCTTGGGCCCTTGAGATTTGAGATTTGGACTCTCCAGGGGCCCCCGACTGACGGCCCCGAAGCGTGAAAATGTAAGACCTTCTCAAAAAAAGTTGCTTGCTTTCATCCAAAAATCACTTGAAAGCCTCTGTCTTTTTGAGAGTGACAGAGGCCTGACTGAGAGATTAGGGTTAGGGGCTGAACTTTTTTTTGCCTGCGCTCTACAGCCCGGCGCTCTCGGTATGTCGCCCGGGGGGCCCCCAGGAGCCACTGTGCAAAATTTGGGGCCCCTAACACCTTTGTAAAAAACTCCCACCCCCCATTTATTTGAATGGGCTCACCATAGTGGTTTCGTGTACACCCCTTCGAAAGGGCCGATCGACTAGGGGGCACCATTTTTCTTATCGTCACGGGCCCCTGGAGCTGGCTGAAAAGTTTGGTGGCCCTACGACCTCATTCAGGGGTCAAAAGGTCAAAAAAGCTACAGCGCGTCCATAAAAACACTACGTGATTAAATTGAGCGTGGGACGGCCTCCATACGGAGACGAAAGGTCTTGGGCCCTTGAGATTTGAGATTTGGACTCTCCAGGGGCCCCTGAAGTGGACAGAAAAGTCTTGGGGCCATACGGCCCTGTTTAGGGGTCGAAAGGTCAAAAAAGCAACAAGCACATGTTTATAATTTTCACTGAATATTTTTGTTGATTTTTTTTAAAGGCCTTCCCAAACTCTGAGGGATTTGGCTCTTTAATATGTTGTTTTTGAGGGCCACACAAACAAGCATTCGACGCCCCTAGGTCCCTAGCCCAAATTTAAGGGTTTTATTCACTGAAACAGAGGAACGTCCCAGCTCCAATGTATTTAGTGGGCCCTTGGTACTGGTTTTGTGGACATTCAGTTTTTATGCAAATTATACACTATTGTGACATGAAACAGACATGGATTGGTTCCACTGAGTGTGTAGAGTACAGTAGAGGTGGTTTTATCAATAATATTGATCATATTAACCAAACATACACTTAATTAACATGTGTCCACATAACCATTACAAGGAGTCCACTGAATACATTGCAAATGGGATGCTTACCTTCATACAGGAACATCCCATTTCCAATATATTCAGTGGGCCCTTGGTACTGGTTTCGTGGACATTCAGTTTTTATGCAAATTATACACTATTGTGACATGAAACAGACATGGATTGGTTCCACTGAGTGTGTAGAGTACAGTAGAGGTGGTTTTATCAGAAATATTTATCATATTTATGCAACATACACTTAATTAACATGTGTCCACATAACCATTACAGGGAGTCCACTGAATACATTGCAAATGGGATGTTTTCCCTTTTTGCACCAAGTCATACAGGAACATCCCATTTCCAATGTATTCAGTGGGCCCTTGGTACTGGTTTCGTGGACATTCAGTTTTTATGCAAATTATACACTATTGTGGCATGAAACAGACATGGATTGGTTCCACTGTGTGTGTAGAGTACAGTAGAGGTGGTTTTATCAGAAATATTTATCATATTTATGCAACATAAACTTAATTAACATGTGTCCACATAACCATTACAGGGAGTCCACTGAATACATTGCAAATGGACAACCTGTCTGCTTCCTTATCACTTTCTGGTCCATTAGACTTGTAAATGGATGCTCTTCCACTTTCTGGTCTATTAGAATGGTAAATGGACCGCTTTTCCACTTTCTGGTCTATTAGAATGGTAAATGGACCGCTTTTCCACTTTCTGGTCTATTAGAATGGTAAATAGACCGCTCTTCCACTTTCTGGTCTATTAGAGGGCAAAACATGCTTCCCTGACTCATAGTGTTGGCCATTTGCGATCTGACCTCCAACAGATGACCATGGGCTTCGAGGACTGTCCCCTCTGCCTGAGCCCGTACAGGCAACTTAGCCAGCACCTTCGGGTCTCCCACAAGGTGGTCAACCTGACAGAGAGGAAACTTCTCCTCGCCCTTTCGTCCGGGAGGGTAAATGTCAGGAAGGCCACCTGCCCCTTTCCCTCCTGCAAGAAGGAGACCACACGCCTGGACCGCCACCTTAAAGCCCACACTGAGCTCACCAAGGCGGCTCGGCGAGAAGCCATGGAGGCCTGCAAGCGCAAGAAAGTATTGGAAGACCTCGCCGCCTTGAGGGCGTCTGAACCCAAAGACGCCATGGTCTCCATTCTGGACCTTGAAGGCCTCCCTGACTTTTCTGATGTCCCACCAGGGCCAGAAGAAGAGGAGCAGCAGCAGCAGGAGGAGTGCCAAAATGCAGACTGCCAAAAGACCATCAAGCAGCTGCGTGGTCAGGTGGCCGACTTGACAGAACAAGTCGACACTATGGCGTCCACAGTTCGCGAGGTGAGCCGCAGGTACCGGCTGCTCAAGCGGCGCTCGCGTGCTAAACCCTGTGTCCAGGTGGCCAGAGTGGCCAGGAAGCTGCTCTCCAATCTCTCCGGCGGGGAGGAGGAGGAGGAGGAGGAGGAGGAGGAGGAGAGAGCGACCGAGGCGCAGCCGGCCACCGGCGAGGAACAGCAGCAACAGACCACCAGTCCCCCAGAGCAGCCGGCCAGCGCTGGGGCCGCCATGGGTGCCACGAAAGAACGCCCCTCAACCTCTCGCTCGTCGGAGGCGCTACCCTTCCCCGACCATGTGGCGGCGTTAAGTGAGTATGACACGTGTCGCTTCTTGCTCTTGCTCTGTGTCCTCGACCTGACTCACCCGGTCATTCTTGTGTGTTCTTTTTTTTGTTGCAGATGTACTAATCAAAGACTTTCGTGGCCACCAGGAGGGTGCCGACCCCTCGCTGAAACTTGTTAATAATGTGGCATCCAAAATATTCCGCATTAAACATTTCATTGCGTTCATGTCTGCTGGCCAGACCGACCTGGCCAGCTTGGCATTTCTTAACAGTGCTTCCAAGATGCGGGCTTGGATGCAAAATTTACAGGGTGCAAAAATTAGTCAGCCAACCATCCACCATTATTTAAAAAATGTTGGTCAGTTTCTACAATATATCAATGAGACCCCGCCACCAACCTGCCGGCTCTCCCGCACAGCGATGGTCTGCCTCCGAAGGGAGATAAAATGCATGATTAAATCCATTCGCCGCAAGGTTGTCATTCATGAGGTGGCCCTCAAACAGGCCAAGGAGGGCCGCCTCATTCCAAAGGCCAGCCTTCGCGCCTGCCGGGTCACTGCAAGAGAGAGGATCCCTGAGATCCTGGGTATTACAGAAATCCCGTTCAATAAATTCCCCTTTGACGCTTTGCGCCCCCTTTAACGCTTCTCTTTTTCTCTGTCTGTGCAGATCGGCTGAAGAAACATGGGGACAAGAAGGACCAGTGGTCATTCTATGGGCACCTCACCGCCTACTGGTCCAGCATCTATGGACACCGCGGTGGGGTTTTCCAAAACCTCACCATAAAAGAGGTGGAGGACGCCAAGAAGACGGCCTGCGGTGACAGATACGTCATCAACGTGAGTGGTTTATTCTCTCTCTCTCTCTCTCTCTCTCTCTCTCTCTCTCTCTCTCTCTCTGTGCACAGTTCTCTCATATAGTAAAAAAATAAAATGCTTATGCTGCTTGATGCTGTTTCTGCAGATACTGGCCCACAAGACCAACCAGGCGTTCGGTGCCGCGCAGCTGTCATTGGGGACGGAGGAATATGGATGGCTGGAGGACTTCTTGTCCATTAGGTCAACATTGGTGGGCGGGAAGTTGGCCCATTACTTTTTTTTCACTTCCAAGCCCAGCCCCTATAAAAACTTAAATCAGTATTTTCAGGAGGCCTGGGCTGGAATGGGCCTGCCTGGCTCGCCCACCTTTACTGACCTGAGGACCTCCATCGCCACCCATGTAAGCATTCCTGTGCAGGTTTCTGCTGTGCAAGTTTTCGGTGTGTGTGTGTGTGTGTGTGTGTGTGTGTGTTTCTAACTCTTTGCCTGTGCTTTCTTCACTCCGAACAGGCAAAGAACACCCTCACGCCAGAAGACCGCCAGAAGATCGCCCAGTTCATGTGTCACGACACGTCGACCGCGGACCGGTTTTATGCGCTTAACCTAAATGCCATGCAGGCGACGGGACACCGACAGCTTTTTGAGGCGTCTGTCGAGGGTGAGGAGGCAGCTTCAGACCCAGCCAAAGACCCACCGGCCTCGAAGCGCCCCGCCACCACCAAGGCACGCAAACGAGCAGCCACACCGTCCCCTCCCACCAGCCCACCGAGCTCTGCCAGCTCTCCACAGGAAGAAGCTTCAGAGTCTGCCCCTGTAAGTCCACCGTCTAATGGATTGCTTTAATTGTTTGTGACAAGCAGGCATGTTCGCTTAGTCTTTGCCTTTCTCTTTCTTTCCAGGAGGGACCAAGCCCAAAAAAGAGGCTGCTCGGCAGGGACGGGAAAAAGAGGCTGCACAGGGGACCACTCTCACCATACGTCAAGCTGTCCCCGCTGAAAGCAGAGAGCCAACGTATAGTAGAGCGTGCGCGGCGCCATTTAAGGGCTGTTCGACCATGTAAACCGGCTCTGTAAATAATAATGTAAATAGTTCCGTTTTTTTAATGTGTTATTTTGTTTTTGCTGTGAAGTTTTGTTCAGTTCGAAATGTTAAATGTTTCTGTTTATTGTTCTTGTTCAAAATATTCAGTAAAGCATTGAAAAACACCTGTTGTGCTTGTTTTGCTTCAGAATAAATGACTTGTGGTATAGGTATCCATTATAAACTTAATTAACATGTGTCCACATAACCATTACAGGGAGTCCACTGAATACAATGCAAATGGGATGTTTTCCCTTTTTTGCACCAAGTCATACAGGAAAATCCCATTTCCAATGTATTCAGTGGGCCCTTGGTACTGGTTTCGTGGACATTCAGTTTTATTGCAAATTATACACTATTGTGACATAAAACAGACATGGATTGGTTCCACTGAGTGTGTAAAGTACAGTAGAGGTGGTTTAATCAATACTATTGATCATATTTATGAAACATACACTTAATTAACGTGTCCACATAACCATTACAGGGAGTCCACTGAATACATTGCAAATGGGATGCTTACCTTTTTCTGCACCGTCATACAGGAACATCCCATTTCCAATGTATTCAGTGGGCCCTTGGTACTGGTTTCGTGGACATTCAGTTTTTATGCAAATTATACACTATTGTGACATGAAACAGACATGGATTGGTTCCACTGAGTGTGTAGAGTACAGTAGAGGTGGTTTTATCAGAAATATTTATCATATTTATGCAACATACACTTAATTAACATGTGTCCACATAACCATTACAGGGAGTCCACTGAATACATTGCAAATGGGATGTTTTCCCTTTTTTGCACCAAGTCATACAGGAACATCCCATTTCCAATGTATTCAGTGGGCCCTTGGTACTGGTTTCGTGGACATTCAGTTTTATTGCAAATTATACACTATTGTGACATGAAACAGACATGGATTGGTTCTACTGAGTGTGTAAAGTACAGTAGAGGTGGTTTAATTATTACTATTGATCATATTTATGAAACATACACTTAATTAACATGTGTCCACATAACCATTACAGGGAGTCCACTGAATACATTGCAAATGGGATGTTTTCCCTTTTTTGCACCAAGTCATACAGGAACATCCCATTTCCAATGTATTCAGTGGGCCCTTGGTACTGGTTTCGTGGACATTCAGTTTTATTGCAAATTATACACTATTGTGACATGAAACAGACATGGATTGGTTCTACTGAGTGTGTAAAGTACAGTAGAGGTGGTTTAATCATTACTATTGATCATATTTATGAAACATACACTTAATTAACATGTGTCCACATAACCATTACAGGGAGTCCACTGAATACATTGCAAATGGGATGTTTTCCCTTTTTTGCACCAAGTCATACAGGAACATCCCATTTCCAATGTATTCAGTGGGCCCTTGGTACTGGTTTCGTGGACATTCAGTTTTATTGCAAATTATACACTATTGTGACATGAAACAGACATGGATTGGTTCTACTGAGTGTGTAAAGTACAGTAGAGGTGGTTTAATCATTACTATTGATCATATTTATGAAATATACACTTAATTAACATGTGTCCACATAACCATTACAGGGAGTCCACTGAATACATTGCAAATGGGATGTTTTCCCTTTTTTGCACCAAGTCATACAGGAACATCCCATTTCCAATGTATTCAGTGGGCCCTTGGTACTGGTTTCGTGGACATTCAGTTTTATTGCAAATTATACACTATTGTGACATGAAACAGACATGGATTGGTTCTACTGAGTGTGTAAAGTACAGTAGAGGTGGTTTAATCATTACTATTGATCATATTTATGAAACATACACTTAATTAACATGTGTCCACATAACCATTACAGGGAGTCCACTGAATACATTGCAAATGGGATGTTTTCCCTTTTTTGCACCAAGTCATACAGGAACATCCCATTTCCAATGTATTCAGTGGGCCCTTGGTACTGGTTTCATGGACATTCAGTTTTATTGCAAATTATACACTATTGTGACATGAAACAGACATGGATTGGTTCTACTGAGTGTGTAAAGTACAGTAGAGGTGGTTTAATCATTACTATTGATCATATTTATGAAACATACACTTAATTAACATGTGTCCACATAACCATTACAGGGAGTCCACTGAATACATTGCAAATGGGATGTTTTCCCTTTTTTGCACCAAGTCATACAGGAACATCTCATTTCCAATGTATTCAGTGGGCCCTTGGTACTGGTTTCGTGGACATTCAGTTTTATTGCAAATTATACACTATTGTGACATGAAACAGACATGGAATGGTTCTACTGAGTGTGTAAAGTACAGTAGAGGTGGTTTAATCAATACTATTGATAATATTTATGAAACATACACTTAATTAACATGTGTCCACATAACCATTACAGGGAGTCCACTGAATACATTGCAAATGGGATGTTTTCCCTTTTTTGCACTAAGTCATACAGGAACATCCCATTCCCAATGTATTCAGTGGGCCCTTGGTACTGGTTTCGTGGACATTCAGTTTTTATGCAAATTATACACTATTGTGGCATGAAACAGACATGGATTGGTTTAACTGAGTGTGTAAATGTAACGAATCCACTGGAGGCAAGTTGAGAACCCAAGTGCAGTTTATTTACAAGGTGAAACACAGAATCCGATGGTGACTTTGACTTGATGTGACATGACTTGAACTGAAACAGACTTGACTAAAAAACATGACAGACACTCACCAACAGCGGTTACACATAGTAATACTCGACAAAGACACATGGCAAACATTAGGGCTTAAATACACACACTAATGACAAGACAAGTGACACCTGTGAACAGTGATTAAACAATGAACCAATGACAGGACAAGACACAAGATCACGTGAGGGCATGGGAGTCACATGACAATGAAACACATGACAAAACCAGGAAGCTGACAGAACAAGACAATGTACCCCTCCATGTACCCCTTGCCCCCCCAAAAAAAATTTCTTGGGCGGGACAGTTGGCTCGTGGGCTGGAGCGGGCTCGTGGGCTGGAGAGGGCTCGTGGGCTGGAGCCTGGACGTGGCCGTGGACTGGAGCTTGGACGTGGCCGTGGGCTGGAGCCTGGACGTGGGCTGGAGCGGGCTCGTGGGCTGGAGTGGGCTCGTGGGCTGGAGCGGGCTCGTGGGCTGGAGTGGGCTGGAGCGGGCTCTTGGGCTGGAGCGGGCTCGTGGGCTGGAGTGCACTCGTGGGCTGGAGCGGGCTCTTGGGCTGGAGCGGGCTCGTGGGCTGGAGTGGAATGGAGCGGGCTCGTGGGCTGGAATGGGCTGGAGTGGGCTCGTGGGCTGGAGTGGGCTGGAGTGGGCTCGTGGGCTGGAGTGGGCTAGTGGGCTGGAGTGGGCTCGTGGGCTGGAGTGGCTCGTGGGCTGGAGTGGGCTGGAGTGGGCTCGTGGGCTGGAGTGGGCTGGAGTGGGCTCGTGGGCTGGAGTGGGCTGGAGTGGGCTGGAGTGGGCTCGTGGGCTCGTGGGCTGGAGTGGGCTGGAGTGGGCTCGTGGGCTGGAGTGGGCTCGTGGGCTGGAGTGGCTCGTGGGCTGGAGTGGGCTGGAGTGGGCTCGTGGGCGGGAGTGGGCTCGTGGGCTGGAGTGGCTCGTGGGCTGGAGTGGGCTCGTGGGCTGGAGTGGCTCGTGGGCTGGAGTGGGCTCGTGGGCTGGAGTGGGCTGGAGTGGGCTCGTGGGCTGGAGTGGGCTGGAGTGGGCTGGAGTGGGCTCGTGGGCTGGAGTGGGCTCGTGGGCTGGAGTGGGCTCGTGGGCTGGAGTGGCTCGTGGGCTGGAGTGGCTCGTGGGCTGGAGTGGGCTCGTGGGCTGGAGTGGGCTCATGGGCTGGAGTGGGCTGGAGTGGGCTCGTGGGCTGGAGTGGCTCGTGGGCTGGAGTGGGCTCGTGGGCTGGAGTGGGCTCGTGGGCTGTAGTGGGCTCGTGGGCTGGAGTGGGCTCGTGGGCTGGAGTTGGCTCGTGGGCTGGAGTGGCTCGTGGGCTGGAGTGGGCTCGTGGGCTGGAGTGGGCTGGAGTGGGCTCGTGGGCTGGAGTGGGCTGGAGTGGGCTGGAGTGGGCTCGTGGGCTGGAGTTGGCTCGTGGGCTGGAGTGGGCTCGTGGGCTGGAGTGGGCTCGTGGGCTGGAGTTGGCTCGTGGGCTGGAGTGGGCTCGTGGGCTGGAGTGGGCTCGTGGGCTGGAGTGGGCTGGAGTGGCTCGTGGGCTGGAGTGGGCTGGAGTGGGCTCGTGGGCTGGAGTGGGCTCGTGGGCTGGAGTGGGCTGGAGTGGGCTGGAGTGGGCTCGTGGGCTGGAGTGGGCTCGTGGGCTGGAGTGGGCTCGTGGGCTGGAGTGGGCTCGTGGGCTGGAGTGGGCTCGTCGGCTGGAGTGGGCTCGTGGGCTGGAGTGGGCTAGTGGGCTGGAGTGGGCTGGAGTGGGCTCGTGGGCTGGAGTGGGCTCGTGGGCTGGAGTGGCTCGTGGGCTGGAGTGGCTCGTGGGCTGGAGTGGGCTCGTGGGCTGGAGTGGGCTGGAGTGGGCTGGAGTGGGCTCGTGGGCTGGAGTGGGCTCGTGGGCTGGAGTGGCTCGTGGGCTGGAGTGGGCTCGTGGGCTGGAGTGGGCTCGTGGGCTGGAGTGGGCTCGTGGGCTGGAGTGGGCTCGTGGGCTGGAGTGGGCTCGTGGGCTGGAGTGGGCTCGTGGGCTGGAGTGGCTCGTGGGCTGGAGTGGCTCGTGGGCTGGAGTGGGCTCGTGGTCTGGAGTGGGCTCGTGGGCTGGAGTGGGCTCGTGGGCTGGAGTGGGCTCGTGGGCTGGAGTGGGCTCGTGGGCTGGAGTGGGCTGGAGTGGGCTCGTGGGCTGGAGTGGCTCGTGGGCTGGAGTGGGCTCGTGGGCTGGAGTGGGCTGGAGTGGGCTCGTGGGCTGGAGTGGGCTCGTGGGCTGGAGTGGCTCGTGGGCTGGAGTGGGCTCATGGGCTGGAGTGGGCTCGTGGGCTGGAGTGGGCTCGTGGGCTGGAGTGGCTCGTGGGCTGGAGTGGGCTGGAGTGGGCTGGAGTGGGCTCGTGGGCTGGAGCGGGCTCGTGGGCTGGAGTGGGCTCGTGGGCTAGAGTGGGCTGGAGCGGGCTCGTGGGCTGGAGCGGGCTTTATGCAAATTATACACTATTGTGACATGAAACAGACATGGATTGGTTCCACTGAGTGTGTAAAGTACAGTAGAGGTGGTTTTATCAATAATATTGATCATATTTATGAAACAGACACTTAATTAACATGTGTCCACATAACCATTACAGGGAGTCCACTGAAAACATTGCAAATGGGATGTTTTCCCTTTTTTGCACCAAGTCATACAGGAACATCCCATTCCCAATGTATTCAGTGGGCCCTTGGTACTGGTTTCGTGGACATTCAGTTTTATTGCAAATTATACACTATTGTGACATGAAACAGACATGGATTGGTTCCACTGAATATGTAAAGTACAGTAGAGGTGGTTTTATCAATAATATTGATCATATTAACCAAACATACACTTAATTAACATGTGTCCACATAACCATTACAAGGAGTCCACTGAATACATTGCAAATGGGATGCTTACCTTTTTCTGCACCTTCATACAGGAACATCCCATTCCTAATGTATTCAGTGGGCCCTTGGTACTGGTTTCGTGGACATTCAGTTTTTATACAAATTATACACTATTGTGACATAAAACAGACATGGATTGGTTCCACTGAGTGTGTAAAGTACAGTAGAGGTGGTTTTATCAATAATATTGATCATATTTATGAAACATACACTTAATTAACATGTGTCCACATAACCATTACAGGGAGTCCACTGAATCCATTGCAAATGGGATGTTTGTCTGTTTCCAATTTATTTAATGGGACCCAGCTTGTGGATACAGGGACACAGTGGTTTTTAAGCTTTCCTGCCAAACTATTCTGATAAAACCTATTTACCTGCACTCAGCAGGGCCCCCTGAGTCAGCAGGATCAAGTTTCATCCCAGAATTCCACTGTCCATGAACCCTGTATATTGAAGAATGAGATAAATTGCACGTGGGATTTCTGTATCTCAGCTCTGAAAGGATCTAGCACCACCAAACTTGCATTCCTGTCTACGTCTCAGTGCCCTCTATCAGAATCCAGACTTTTGAGGACATCAGAGACAATTTTTTTTCCCACCCAAAAAATCTCTAGAGTTTTTTTGTGGAAAAATTTTGAGTTTCTCGAATCTTCTTTAAACTCTGGATTCTGATAGAGGGCACTGAGACGTAGATAGGAGTGCAAGTCCTGGCTCTCTAGACCCCTCCAAAGCTGAGATATGGAGATCCCACATGCAACTTTTCCCATTATACAAAATACTAGGTTCATGGACAGTAGAATTTTGTGGTGAAACTTGATGCTATGGACTCAGGGGCACCTGCTGAGTGCAGTTAATAGTTCATATCATGACAAGAACTTGAATGAAAAAAATTCTACCTAAGCACTATCTGGAGTGCACTGAATACAATTGAAATGGGATGTTTTCCCTTTTTTGCACCTTGTAATACAGGAACATCCCATTCCCAATGTATTCAGTGGGCCCTTGGTACTGGTTTCATGGACATTCAGTTTTTATGCAAATTATACACTATTGTGGCATGAAACAGACATGGATTGGTTCCACTGAGTGTGTAAAGTACAGTAGAGGTGGTTTTATCAATAATATTGATCATATTTATGAAACATACACTTAATTAACATGTGTCCACATAACCATTACAGGGAGTCCACTGAATACATTGCAAATGGGATGCTTACCTTCATAAAGGGACATCCCATTCCCAATGTATTCAGTGGGCCCTTGGTACTGGTTTCGTGGACATTCAGTTTTTATGCTAATTATACACTATTGTGACATGAAACAGACATGCATTGGTTCCACTGAGTGTGTAAAGTACAGTAGTGGTGGTTTTTATCAGAAATATTGATTATATTTATGAAACATACACTTAATTAACATGTGTCATTCAACAGGGGTCATTCCGTCACTTTAGTGGGTAAGTGGACAAATAGTGGTTTTGTGGGATGGGGGCGGGGCCTTGGGGTGGGACGGTGGTCAGCAGAGGGATCAAGGGTTAATTTGGACACTCTAATGGGTAAGTGGACAAATAGTGGTTTTGTGGGATGGGGGGCGGGGCCTGGGGGTGGGGCGGTGATCAGCATCGGTCAGCTGGGGGCTAGGGGTCATTCCGTCAATTTAGTGGGTAAGTGGGCAAATAGTGGTTTTGTGGAATGGGGCGGGGCCTGGGGGTGGGGCGGTGGTCAGCAGAGGGATCAATGGTTCAATTGGACACTCTAATGGGTAAGTGGACAAATAGTGGTTTTGTGGGATGGGGGGCGGGGCCTGGGGGTGGGGCGGTGGTCAGCATCGGTCAGCTGGGGGCTAGGGGTCATTCCGTCACTTTAGTGGGTAAGTGGGCAAATAGTGGTTTTGTGGGATGGGGGCGGGGCCTGGGGGTGGGGCAGTGGTCAGCAGAGGGATCAAGGGTCATTCCGTCACTTTAGTGGGTAAGTGGACAAATAACGGGTTTGTGGGATGAGAAAGTGTCCACCCCGACCATATAAATGAATGTCACTGTCGTAATCCTGGAGTGGGACTGCGTAGTGCCACCCTGTGGAGAAAGGACAAACTGCTTTTTGCGGCCCCAAATTTCTGCGGGCTCCCGTCGGGCCCCTGGGAGGGTCAGGACCACCAAAACTGGTAAGGGTCAGTCAGGCGGCCGGCGAGGGCCGGCGGACGTCATTGCCCCGCCCCTAAAAAATGTTGAGGGGGCGGGGCGCAGCGTCCACAAGGCCATGTCCACGGCCCGTTTAACCACTGCCGAGAAGGACCCGTTTCAAAAAAGGCGAGCTTCGAAGAGAAATGACATGAGAAAATCATACTAGCAAATTCAGGCCAGAGGATGTCATGCTTATGCTGAACACTGCATGAAAAAAGGTGTATCCGGACCAGGATACTCCTGTATACACTGCTGAAATTCGGAAGAATCCAGGAGTATACTGGCCGGATAGGTCAAATTCCATGGATCCGTATATGTCCGTATTCATCCGAAATGGTACCAAATCGGATGTATGTTGTGGCCGTATACTCCCATGCTACAGCCATTTGTTGCCATGGCAAATAATCCCATCAAGTTTTTCCCAGGAGACATTTTCACACCTCTAAACAGCTTTGCCTTCCACCCCCTATTGGTCCTTCATCTCAAACTGGATTGGTTGTTTTTTTTAAAACCACTCCCAAAACCCAGACTGCTATTGGAGGACAGGACGCATTGAAAACCCAGTCAAGTGACTTTATTGGTTACTTCTAAGGCTAAGGGTGGGCTAGGTTTTGTAGCATAGGGACTTGATTGGTTATAGGCCAGCTATGCAGATTTTGCTCATTAATATATAATATATATATATAAAAAATAATCCCCTCTCCCTCCCAAAAGAAAAATACACACAAAACTATTTGAGAAAGTCTTAAATATTTATTAAAAAGGTATATAAAAAAAAAAAAAAACATTCTTAACAGCATTATAAACGAACATTAAAACAATGGTGAAACAAAAACAAGTGAACTAAATGTATTTAAAAGGGATGAAAATGTAAAGGAACAAATGTAAAAATATAAACAGTCCAAAGAACATAAATATACGTTAAATTGAATTGGTAAAGAAACAAAAAGGGAAAAAAAATTAACAAAATGCATTTAAAAGACAGATTTAAAGGAATAAAATACACAGTGAACATAAAAAGGAAAATAATAAATATACAAATTAAACAATATAAAATGAGAACAATAAATTTATAAGACAAAAAAAAGTGTATATAAAATACACATAAATATTCCAAGTAAACAATATAACCAAATAAAAAGAACAAAGAGCATTATAAACATACATTCAAATGAATGGGGGAAAAGATAAGTGAACAAAATGTTTCTAAAGGAAGGCGACGTAAGAGGAACAACAATACAAAACGTGGAGATCAAAAGCAACATGGACATCTAAAAAGGAACAAACATACAAAGTATACAATATAAAACGAGACAAAGAAATCTATAAATTAAAAAGTGTATATAAAATATATGTAAATGTTCTATATATGGGAACCAATAAAAGTATAAGTATATAAACATAGGAATAAAGAAAATATAAAATGGAACAATTGAATATTAATTATAATTATAAAATAATTGTGACCAACTCTAACACAATGTTGTTTGAGCTAGCCAAACCACCCACACTGGCCTTCCATCAACAACAGCATCATCTTCATCTTCATCAGGTCTATAGTTGCAGTCTTCCACAGGTTCTGTGTTGGTTTGTGCAACCCTGGACCTGGTCTCCAGCAACTGCAAAACATGACAGTAAATTAACCACTAAAACTCAGAGAGGAGTATAGTAACATTCTGGAGGGAAAAAGCTGAACCACTTTCTTAACTTACCCGTCTCTTTCTCTGACGGTTCTGTGTGATGTTCTTCATAGTGTTTCTTTTCTGGGCCTTTTCAGACTGAGCCAAAGAATACTTCCTCAGCAAAGTCTCAGAAAATAAAATACATCTTGCGACCTGCCAAATAATACATTAATAATATATAGTTAATGCAAATAAAACAATTCAATTAAAATGTATTTGTATAGCGCTTTTCACAATACATATTCAGGGTTTTTCCTGGGTCAAAAATGGTCTTCGGTGGTGGCTGACAGACATGGTCATCCACACACACACACACACACACACACACACACACACACACACACACACACACACACACACACACACACACACACACACACACACACACACACACACACACACACACACACAAAAATACCCTACCCACTTGATCTGCAAGCACAAAACTGACAATAAATTTGAAATAAATTCAAAGAAAGTTTGTAACTTTTGCATATCTTATTTTGATACCTTGATGTTTGTTTTTTTTCCTCATTTTTACACTATTTACTGATAATTGTTTGTTTTGGTAATCATATCAATATTAAAAAAATGAACAAATAGCCTAATTTTCTGCCATATACAATCAGCTAGCTAACAACAACTTTGTTCTGGGTTCACCTCACTCCAGTCTAAACTAAATGATTTTAGGCGATTTATTTTACTACACATTATAAACATAAATAAGCTGAAAGACTGTTGATAATTAAAACTAATTCTTACTATCCACTCTTGCTAAAGTGGGTAAGCACACTTGTGTTCTCATTTCAGGTGTTGTTCTGAGTAAATGATTAAACTAATTCGTTAGTTCAGTGTTGGACCGATCAGTTCTAACCAGTTGTTAAAATGATTCAGTTCAAAGGAGTCATTAGGTGGCGAATCGGACATTAGCAGACGCGTTGTGTGTGAATCCCGTCTTTAGAACATCGCGAAAGATTTGTCAACACACAGAAAACACTTCATAACCGGATAGGATTTGTTTCACGTTTATTGAAAGTATGCTTTATGTCAGCTGGTCAGAGAATCAGTCAATGTTTTTTGAGCGCATTTCACACCCAGCGGTAATTAAAGGAAGACATCGTCTGATAGCGCCACGTGCAACATGGATTCGGTCTTCCGACCTTTTGATTTTGATTAACGTAATATGTGAAACATTAGAAAGCTAAGAATGCTTATTTTGAAGACAGAGAGCGTGCGAGCGGGAGGAGCTCACTGGTCGTTCTCTCTGTCACTCAGTTAACGCAAGCGCAGCAGTCATCTACTACATCAATCATAAATCACAATAACTGATCAAATAAGGCTTTGGCGGGACAAAAATTTGTTTTGGCGGCCGGCAAAAAATTTTCAATGTAGGAAAAACCCTGATATTGTTTCAAAGCAACTTCACAGAAAATGCATGCGTCTACATTACAGAAAAAAACAGAGAACATTAAAATAATTTTTAAGATTACCTTTTACACATTCAGGGTCAACATCTGTAAAAGTTCTTCAGGATCATGGATCCAAAACTTCTGGATCATGAGGGGGGAAGAAACATGCACACACACAAATGAATATTAATTTGTTTGATAAAACATTAATATTAATTATCAACTTACGGACATGGACTTGCAAAACGTACTCACCGGGTCCATACAAAAACTTTACAGTAGATCCAAAATCCTGGTTTGCCTATAATTTTTCAGAGTCCAAGGATGGTGGATTCCTGTCCTCTCTGTTGAACAAGTGTACATGACAGTGTTTTCGGATTACTCTTTCCAAAACTCTGTTACATTTTATGACAAGCTTGATCTTAAAACTAGCTGACAGTAGAGATGGGCATTATGACCATATAATTATACATACATGAGAAATTTTATTTTACAATAACGATATCACAATATATTTATTTTGATAGATATTTTATTAAAATGCTACAGAATAATACTGCTTTAAAAGTCTTCACTGTATGATATTCAATTAATTAATATCACTTGATTCTTAAAGAAGCAGAAGGTCTTCTCTATTCTTTTGTTTTATTAAAATGATGACAAAGCTGCAGCCCCTTTAAGAACGGATGCACATAATGACACGCATCCGGGTTTCCCCACGTTAACTTGAACTGTTTGACTTTACTTAAGACATAACTGACTGTTTAAATCAAGTGAATACCTCACATGACAGGCTTACTGAGATAATTGTGTGCATTTTACAGAAAGATAATTGATTTCGGGATCGCATGCTGTCTGAGAGAGGCTTATTTAAACACATGCATGTCCCGTTCATTATTCTACATTCATGCATGTTTCCTTGTCAAAATGTCAAAAAGTTTTAGTACAGTCAGTGCTGCGTTATATACGCTATATTCCCATTCCGCAATATAAAAAGGTAATGTTAACGTTTACAGCAAAATCGCTAACAATAGTCAGTATCATCAGATCGCCATAACACCCAGCCCTATCTTAACAATATTACAACACAACAAAACACAGAAACAGAATATGTAAGTTAATCACGATTAGCATATGACTTTAATGCACTAACGTTATATCTTGATGAGCAGTAGAAACAATATAAAGGGATTTACGTTACCTTCTGCCGTCTGCTGTCCGCCATTGGAAACTTAGTCTGTTCGTATTCATGTTTTTTCGTTCTCAGTCGACATCCCACCATCAAAATTCGTCCAAAATAAGATTTTAACAGGTTTAACTTAAATGGTCCATGCAATGCCATTAATAGACCGACGTGAAGATTAGAAGCCGCGATCGCGTCGCGTCCCCGCGAGCCACGATCAACTCCAACGGCAACGGCAACGGGTGTATAATTCAAACTGAAGGCGCGCACTGTCATTGGCCAGATTTCTGGATGACGTTCAGATTGACCAATCACGCTCAAAAGAACACGGAAAGACAGCAAATAGCCTTGCAAATATAGAAAAAACTTGTTTTAAACAACAGTTAGAAAATGTGTATATTTATTTTTATTTGCTGTTATATTTAATTAATTGGTCAAATGGTGTTTTGTGGTGTGGGCAGAAGTTTCAACCTGGAGAGCAGTGCAGATTTGTACTCTTTAAAAACAATTATTGTTTGATATTTAGTTTGCTATATATTTTGTTATATTTGTATCCAGAATTGAATGTAAAAATACACCTTCACTGTAAAACAGAAAATTAAATTAAAATATCTTAATTTAAATAAGGAAAAATCTGTAAACTAATAGTGTTTTCTCTAAAACGTTTAATGTAAATTTCTGTGAAGTTTTTTAACTTTATTTGACTTAAGATATTTGACTTTAATTTTACGGTTTTTGTTTTGCAGCTGTAGCTGCTGTTTTTTTAGGTTTTTATTTTTACAGTGTAAATATAAAACTAATAAGATTTACTTCAAAATGACAAAGAATAATGTTAAATTGTTAGTATGGACATAAACATAAATCTTTAATATAATGAGCTAAATATTGTATTACAGTTGTTAATTTACAGATATTGTTTGTAATTTTGCATGAATTTGTTATTTATGAAAACAGAAAAATAATACAGTTATGTTCCTGTATAAAAAAATGAGAATTACTGTAGTTTGTCATTAATGATATAATCCTTAAAATAACAGTCAAGTTGTGTATTTAGATATTGTTTGTAATTTTACATCGTTTTAAACATAATTCAAAATTACAAGAAAATACTGTAAATAAACTGAAGTTTTTTTCTGTAAAATTAGGATTATTTTTATTGGTTGCCTTATTTTTATTGGTAACCTTATTGGTTGCACCTACATCTATTGTGAGTGGTGGATTTCAAACCTCAAAATGCCCCTCTTTTGCAGCGTGTTAAAGTTAAGAATCTTGGAGTGACACTTTTTGTGAACAGTTGCAGAGCTGAAAGACCTGCTTGTGTTTCTGTGTTTCTTGAGCAAGTGAATCCCTGCTCTTTTTTATTCCATATTTTTATTTTGAGCATATCAGTTTTTGGTGTTTTTAAAACAAACTTTTTCATTTTCCACATTTCATCTCCTCTTTATTTAATTCTATTATTGCCTACAATTTGTAAAACTTTGCAAAAATTGTTTGGGGATAGTCTAAAATGTTTGGTTAATTATCCTTTGTTAATTCCATTACATTTCTTTGTTTATTTCATTACATATTCAGATTTTTTTGTGAACGTATATGTTCAGACAGGGTTTTTATTTTGTACTGTTTTTATAAAAAATATTTGATTAAGAGACTCTTTTCATGCAGTGGTTTTAAGGCCCTGACACACCATTCTGATGGTTTGGCCCAGACCCAGGCAACGTGAACCAACCCCACAGTCGGCTTTAGTCATTGCTAGTTCAGTTTAGTGTTTCAGGGCCTTAAGAATTCTTTTTTCTGTGCAAAAAGCTTGTTTGCTGTAGCCTACAGTAGACCAGAGATAATTCTCAATCCTGAAGTCCTCCCCTGCCCCCCCTCCCTCTGAGAACAGCCAGCACAAGTGTCAGTCATTAACATATGAAAGGTCTTCTTCACACCTAACAGTCTTCAGTCCTAGCACACCCAGCAGTGTTTCAGCTGTATATGTCCGTGAAATTTCACGGATTCCTGTATACGTCCGCATACGTGAGGTTTCCGGGTTTTTCTGGAAATATACTGTTCCGTGTTACTCTGATCCGCTTTTTCCCACATACATCCGGTAAACATCAAATTACACAGGAGTATACCATGCCCGGATAGTGCCGGATTTCAGTGTTTTCATGCAGTGGAAGAGTAGAGTCTGTGTTTAGTTCACTTTAAAATGAAGGTTTCTTGATGATTTACTCTCTCCCATTTCACTCAAGATGTCAAAAAGAAATGCATTTTTTGGGGGAAAACATTCCAGGATTTTTCTTCACATAATGGACTTCAATGGGAACCAATGGTTGAAGGTCCAAATCAATGCAGTTTCAAAGGAAGGGCTTTAGAGGATCTGCATGATCCCAGACGAGGAATAGGGTCTGATCTAGAGAAACCATCGGCCATTTTCAAGAAAAAAATAACAATTCTTATACTTTTTAACCATGAATGCTCGACTTCGGTATTGTGATTCTTCATGGCGTATGATGTCATTCACGACCCAGTGTAAAAAAGAACGTGCAAAGACTAAATCAAACAGCTTTAACAAAAATAAAGTTAAAACAACGATGTTGGACGATTTTGAAGTTGGAGGAGAACCTGAGATGGAGTTTTTCGACACTGGGTCGGTACTTCCACCTATGTCACATGACCTTTCCGGCGTGATAACATCATACGCCGTGAATAATCAAAACACTGACGTCGAGCATACGACTCGCCTTCTCATTGGTTAGTGCCGTCAAGTCTGACGTCGACACCACGGCAAACAGGAAATGTGGTTGAAAACAATGATTATAGTTTCTTATATACAACCCCAAATCAGAAGAAGTTGGGACAGTATGGAAAACGCAAATAAAAAACAAAAGAAGTGATTTCTAAATTTACTTTGACTTGTATTTCATTGCAGACAATATGAACACAAAATATTTCATGTTTTGTCTGGTCAACTTCATGTCATTTGTAAATATGCATCCTTTCATGTCATTCAGACCTGCAACACATTTAAAAAAAAGTTGGGACAGGAGCAATTTAGGGCTAGTAATGAGGTAAAATTGTTAAATAATGATGTGATTTGAAACAGGTGATGTCAACAGGTGATTGTAATTATGATTTGGTACAAAAGCAGCATCCAAGAAAGGTCTAATCCTTTAGGAGCAAAGATGGGCCGAGGATCGCCAGTTTGCCAACAAATACGTGAGAAAATTATTGAAATGTTTAAAAACAATGTTCCTCAAAGAAAGATAGGAAGAGATTTGGATATTTCACATTCAACAGTGCATAACATAATTAAAAGATTTAAGGAATCTGGAGGAATTTCAGTGCGTAAAGGACAAGGGCGCAAGCCTAAGCTGAACAACCGGGATCTCCAATCCCTCAGGCGGCACTGCATCAAGAATCGTCATTCATCTATTAGCCATATCACCACATGGGCTCAGGACTACTTTGGCAAACCTTTGTCAAGTACCACAATACGTAGTTACATCCACAAATGCCAGTTAAAACTGTACTGTGCCAAAAGGAAGCCCTATGTTAACAGTGTCCAGAAGCCAGGGTCCAAAAGCCAGGGTCTGTCATGGTATGGGGTTGTGTCAGTGCCCTTGGCAAAGGTAACTTGCACTTCTGTGAAGGCACCATTAATGCTGAAAAGTATATAGAGATTTTGGAGCATAATATGCTGCCTTCAAGAAGACATCTTTTCCAGGGACGTCCATGCATATTTCAACAAGACAATGCAAAACCACATTCTGCACACATTACAAAGTCCTGGCTGCGGAGGAAGAGGGTACGGGTACTTGACTGGCCTGCCTGCAGTCCCGACCTGTCTCCAATAGAGAATGTGTGGCGCATTTTGATGCGCAAAATGCGACACCGAAGACCCCGTACTGTTGCCCACCTTAAGACTTGTTTGCAGGAAGAATGGGACAAAATTACACCTGAAACACTTCATCACTTGGTGTCTTCAGTCCCTAAACGTCTTTTAAGTGTTGTGAAAAGGAATGGCAACATTACAAAGTGGTAAATGCTTTACTGTCCCAACTTTTTTTTAAATGTGTTGCAGGTCTGAATGACAGGAAAGGATGCATATTTACAAATGACATGAAGTTGACCAGAAAAAACATGAAATATTTTGTGTTCATTTTGTCTGCAATAGAATACAAGTCAAAGTAAATTTAGAAATCACTTCTTTTTTTTTATTTGCGTTTTCCATACTGTCCCAACTTTTTCTGATTTGGGGTTGTACTTATGAAGTACTACTATGTAGAAAACAAAAACTGTGAATCCGTTAATTACTTATTATACCTGGTGATAATACATAGTATCAAACAATACATTGTAAATATGTTGTATTTTGGAAAACGTTTTATGTATTTTCCATGCAAGAATCCAATTACATTGTAATCGCAATGTCAACGAATATAGTTTATTTACAGCTTAGTTTTAAGTTATTTTTTTCAAGTACATTGTTTATTTACTGATTTTCTGGTTGTTTCTTTGTGTTATTTCACTATATGCTTTATGGTTACACGTATTAATTATTAACATTTAGTTAATACTTTATTAACAGAGTGTCAAGTCTTAAACTGTTATTAAAATTAATAGATTATGGATTAATTTGATAATGAAAAGGGTTATGGTTAAAAATACCAGCATGGTTTGTATATGAATAACATGCCAAGACAAATAGTTTACTGTTATTTAGGTATGAAGTTTAATTAGTTCTGATAAAGAAAGGTGAAATTTGTTGATCTATACATAAACATCTCTTTTTGTACATATACATCTCTCTCTCTCTCTCTCTCTCTCTCTCTCTCTCTCTCTCTCTCTCTGTCTCTCTCTCTCTGTCTCTCTCTCTCGCTCTCTCATATACATCCTTTACACCCTTTCCTCCTTTAAATTACCTTTAATCATTAATCCTTCGTTTACACAATTTCCCTGACACATGAAACAGCAGTCTGAGTCCTCTATGCTTTCGTAGAATCCTCTCAGGCAACCACACTTCCCATTTCCGTAAAAACCTGAGCAGGATTTGCAAAAAAAGTTTTAAAGGTCCCGTTCTTCGTGATCCCATTGTTGAAACTTTAGTTAGTGTGTAATGTTGCTGTTAGAGCATAAATAATACCTGTAAAATTATAAAGCTCAAAGTTCAATGCCAAGCGAGATATTTTATTTAACAGAAGTTCCCTTTCAAAGCCTACAGCGAACGGCCGGCTTGGACTACATCCTGGTACTTCCTACATAGATGACGTCTGTAGAACAGTAGAACAGACCAACCTCCGCCCACAAGAATCCGCGAAAAAGGGGGCGTGTTCTTGTTGCTGTCCCACGTGGAAAAGAGGACGGTCGCGTGGAGAAAAGGAACTGTTGCGTTGAGTGTGTTTGTCGCCATGTCGTCGAGACGCTGTTATTTTCATCTAGGAGTCAAATCACCTTTGTTTGGCTTTCCCAGGGACGCTGTAGGGATCACTGAGCGCATATCCGCATACATCTCCCCGTTAAGAGGCGTGACCTTTCCAACGTGTGCTAAGCTGCTGTCGAATCACAACACAGGAACCGCTGGCACAATCAGAACTCGTTACGTATTTCTGAAGGAGGGACTTCAGAGAAAGAGGAAGTAACCAGCCGTTTTTAGGACAGTGAGAACAGCGGTATACAGATAAGTACATTGTGTGAAAAATACTGTGTTTTTTTACACGTGAAACATGAACACATGTTATGTTGCACACTGTAAACACAATCCAAGCTTCAAAAAAACACAAAGAACGGGACCTTTAACAGGTTTTGCACTCTTTAATTTCAAAAGGCACCCGCAATTCAGCCTTGGATGTTTCACTCTATCTCCCCCAATTCACAACACCTGTAGCCAAAAACACACACAATATTACGGTGATGCATAGATGCCACATACATATTTTTTCCACTCAATTATGTCGTAATAACGAGATCTTATGTGTTTTTTTATTTAGGAGTGCAAAACTTACAACACAGGGTGAACACAGAACACAACAACAAAACACAAAAACAACAATAAAACAGCAGTAATAATAACAACAATGAAAAATAAGCAGAAATGACAGATAATAATAGTAATAGTGGAAGTATTTAAATAGTAATAGCATGTATAATAATAATGATAATAATATTTTGTGATGGCGGCAACAGTAATATCACAATAATGACACTAAAGATGGTGATAAATTGTGTTGATGGAAATAGTAATATCAATAATAATAATAATAGATAACATTGATTGTAATGATAATAATGATAATAACAACAGTAGTAGTACTCATACAATAATATATATATATATATATATATATATATATATATATATATATATATATATATATATATATATATATATATATATATATATATATATATATATATATATACATATTATGCTCCAAAATCTCTATGTACTTTTCAGCATTAATGGTGCCTTCACAGAAGTGCAAGTTACCTTTGCCAAGGGCACTGACACAACCCCATACCATGACAGACCCTGGCTTTTGGACTTGTTAATGGTAACAGTCTGGATGATCCTTTTCTTCTTTGGTCTGGAGCACACGGCGTCCATTCCTCCCAAAAAATACCTGAAATACTGCTTCATCTGACCACAGTACACGTTTCCACTGTGTGATGGTCCATCCCAGATGCCTCCGAGCCCAGAGAAGTCGACGGCGCTTCTGGACACTGTTAACATAGGGCTTCCTTTTGGCACAGTACAGTTTTAACTGGCATTTGTGGATGTAACTACGTATTGTGGTACTTGACAAAGGTTTGCCAAAGTAGTCCTGAGCCCATGTGGTGATATCGCTTATAGATGAATGACGATTCTTGATGCAGTGCCGCATGAGGGATCGGAGATCACGGTTGTTCAGCTTAGGCTTGCGCCCTTGTCCTTTACGCACCGAAATTCCTCCAGATTCCTTGAATCTTTTAATTATGTTATGCACTGTTGAATGTGAAATATCCAAATCTCTTCCTATCTTTCTTTGAGGAACATTGTTTTTAAACATTTCAATAATTTTCTCACGTATTTGTTGGAAAACTGGATTAGACCTTTCTTGGATGCTGCTTTTGTACCAAATCATAATTACAATCACCTGTTGACATCACCTGTTTCAAATCACATCATTATTTAACCATTTTACCTCATTACTAGCCCTAAATTGCTCCTGTCCCAACTTTTTTTTTAAATGTGTTGCAGGTCTGAATGACAGGAAAGGATGCATATTTACAAATGACATGAAGTTGACCACACAAAACATGAAATATTTTGTGTTCATATTGTCTGCAATGAAATACAAGTCAAAGTAAATTTAGAAATCACTTTTGTTTTTTATTTGCGTTTTCCATACTGTCCCAACTTTTTCTGATTTGGGGTTGTAATTATGTGCATGTTTGTTTTCCCCTTTCCACTTAAAACTGTTTCCTAGATTTAGTTGTAATGCTAGTGAGCGCTTGGTGTTATCTCGGTGTTACTCTGTGTTCCAGTACAGCATTTGGTTGATTTAGTCAATGCATTAAACCGCAGTATTCGTCTGAGTCCTTTACAGTATATTATCTTAGTTCATACTATCATAAATGTTTTTGGGGTATTGAATACGGTTCTTTGAAAACATTTTCTCTCGTAAAACATTTAAATAATTTCAACTGTTCCTCACATCCAGCCTTTTCCCAGAGAGAGGAGAGGAGACGCACCAGCTCTCCTTGAAATCAGCTTGATCCAGACCTACAGGTGTAACGTTTACTGACTATTGACCAGTAAGATCCTCAGAGAGGAAAACCAACAGAAGAAAAATGGAAAGAGTGTGTGAGTGAAGGTGGTTGTGAATGTGTGTAGATGTGTGTTAGTTACAGGATCAGAGAATGACACCTTTCCTCCGTCATAGTCCAGATCAACTCTCACACGATCAAGCTTCTGTTCAACAGGAAAACCACCCCAACCCAGTCCGTACTGCACACACCAGACATCAGTGTTATAGAAATCACTTCCCTTCCTCTGGTTTGATGCTGTAGTTACTCCAAGACTCCAGCATCCACTCTCTTTAATCTCCACATCCCAGCGGTGTGTTCCTGAGTTAAAACCCTCTGAACCCAGAACACAGTCATAACAGTCAAATCTCTCTGGATTATCAGGAAGCAGTTGTTTATTCCCCATGTCTCTCACACTGGTCAGATCATCAGACAGGACGAGGCGTGGATGAGCCGTGTTTGGATCCAGAATCACAGGAGCTGATGAGACACAATCAACAGCTGCTTTTATTCTGATCTTCATATAATGATCATGAGTGAACCAATCACAGATTATTATGAATTATGAGACTCGTCCTGATCAAACACATCAGACATTTTCCTCTGATCACTGTCAGTGTTTTTAGTTACACACTCATTTTTATCATCAGTGTTTAATGGCATCAGAGACAAACATTAAATGTGTGATTCAAACATTTTTGTGTCATCAAGAGAAACCGATGTGTGTGTGTGTGTGTAAAATACTTTGTTTCTGTCAGTTGTGTTTGTGTTAGTTATGAATAATCAATCATGTTAATATTTTCAGATGTAATAAATCTCAGTGTAACTGAAGCAGGTTCTTCTGGTAAACACATCATTATCTGAACAGACCCTCATCATTGTGTTTCTGAAACATAGAAATATGAAGATTCATGAAGCACGTCTTCTAGAAACCCTTTCAAAATCGATTCAGGATTCATGAAAATCTTATTAAGAAAAGAAACGTTTTGAATGATCCAAAGTGCAATTATTGAACAATTATTAAAGGATTTGTTCACTTTTAAATAAAATTTTGCTGATAAGTTACTCACCCCCATGTCATCCAAGATATCAATGTCTTTCTTTTTGCAGTCGAAAAGAAATTAAGGTTTTTGATGAAAATATTCCAGGATATTTCTCCATACAATGGACTTCAATGGGCTCCAAAAGGTTCAAGGTCCAAATGACAGCTTCAGTACAGCTTTGTAACAACTATGAGTTTCAGGGAATAATTAATTCAAATGGTGTAAATATTCAGGAGTCTATGAATATGATTTGCTTGTTGTACAGATCAATTTTAATTTATAACGGAACCTTTAATCATGTAAAAGTAACCCTCCAAATTGATTTCTTCATCAATTATCAATTTTGCAAACCTTAAGAAACATTAATCTGCTTGATCAGGACAAATAATATTCCCTATGTTTGCACAATTTGTATTACTGAAATAGTAACAAGAAAACCAAGCTTAGTTGGTAGCTAAGATCTTACATCTCATTGACTTCGAGCTTTGTGAGCAAGACAATAAAGATTAAATTCATTGAAATTACTGGGTTTTAATAAAACAACTAAAGTATACAAAGCTACGATTCACATGGGGTAAATATGCATATACATGTAGGAGAAAACAAACAATAAGGTACCAACAAGGAAAAAATCAAACTTAACGAATGATATAAAGGGGAAGAGAATGATGGATAGAAAGAATTAACAAGGGAGAGAGAGAGAGAGGGAGAGAGAGGGAGAGGGAGAGGGAGAGGGAGAGGGAGAGGGAGAGAGAGAGAGAGAGAGACAGTCCTTTCGCAAGAGATCTCAAGAAATGAACACTCCTGTGAACAGGAATAATTCAGACAACCTTTTACACGCAGTTTGATTGTGAAATAACAATACTTGCATTGCTCTGGCTTCTCGTGTGTAAGTATCTGAGTTGTCAGAGACGTTCGGTGCGGATCTTTGCGGTTCCAGGAGGATTTCTCTGAAGCTTAGGGAGGCTGCCGGTCTTTTCTCCGTGGCGGGGAGGCTCGTTCTCGTGGTGGCGGAATGCCCAGGGCTCTTTCTCTCAATGGCGAAAATGCAAAGAGTTAACGGTCAGTCTCTGTTCTTATGGACGTCATGGCTAACGCCCTTATTCTGGAGTGATCCAATTGCGCACAAGAGACCAAAGGCGCGAGTTTTTCATTGTCCTTTGTCCTTTTCTGGAAATCCATACATAGCTGAATGGGTGTGTGTGTGCGTGTTCGAAAGTTCAGCGTGTTCAACTGTGTGCGTGTGTGTGTGTGTGCGCTCATTCGCACAAAAAGTATATGTGTGTGGCGTAGAGTCACGCAAACAGTCCCGTGTCTATGTATTGTGTGCCTATTGCACAAAGGGTGTGTGTTTGGGAAGTCACAAGAATGCCTTGAGGCTATGAAGTTTGGTTGTTAATTAACGTTAGTTAGCCAGTCAACATAAAGACCCTTTGTTTAGTATGATCTGATTAGCAGAGTCAGAGATATTGATGAGGAGGTCAAGATTTGGACATCCTGCCAGCTGGCTGATTCAATCAGTACTGCTACAGTCCCCCCTTTTGTCGGATGATGTCCTATGGACATTATCGGACAACCCCTCATCACAGTGGTCAGATGGCAGGTGAATCAGGACGGTTGGAGAGCAGGTGTTCGTTATGGCTGAGGAGCCAGCTCGATGAGGTTCGCATCTGCTTCTGGCGTGGGAACCTCCCCCCGGGATTTCCATCGGAGACCTCCAGATACAGCTGTAGTGAGTTTAGAGAATTTCCTGTACAGAAGGAAGGCTATTCCCAGGGTTAGGGTATGGCCGATGATCATAGAGATACATAGCGCAGTGTCAGCTGCGGTCCAGGTTTGGACAACAGGCGAGGTATTCAGAATAGGCAATCAAGACAATGCTTGGAGGGCTGTGTCGAGGGGAGCAATGTCAATGAGCTGAGGCCCCCCTTTTTCAATCCACCATTCTAGTTCTGGATATAGAGTGAAGTTGTGGTCCTTGAAAAAGGCTGGGATTTCTAGCTCCGACTGATACTCTTCACTCGGAAGATGGTACAAAGCCAAATCGTCCAGGTGGAGGATAGCCCCTCGCGGTACCTGGATCCACATGCTCTGGTCAAGCAAGTTGATGCGGGTGGCGGTGTCATGCTGGTCGTAGATCAGCGTCTCGGTACGCACCGGAGTGTTGATGAGCCACCTGTCACCTACGATCTCTGCCTGTGTCTCGGTGACTTGGGTACGAGGCGTGGCGTCAGCAGGGCAGCAAGTGTCACTGATCATCGGTTGCAATCCGCAGATTCCCTCGGTGTTGTCTCTGAGGAATGGCTTGCTGGGGCAGAGATAATGAATATCTTTAGACAGGGTACACATGTGCAGGTTCGGGGCTAAGTACAGCTGTGTATCGCTGTCGTGGTAGGCGACCACTTCGGAAGTGCGCACCTTAAGGTGTGTGTTACCCTTCTAAAAACCCACATTGACAATGTCTTTGAGTCGGTAAATTCGGCTCGACTCGATGATGGGTAAGTTAAGAAGGAAGCCCATCTCCTTCTGCTCGGGGTCCACATCCAGGGGAATGGCGCTACCCAGAGAGTAGGCAAGGTGTATTTGCAGAGGGTCGGTGGGTGCATTGATAGCAGACGCCAGCACACATTGCACCAGGCTTAAGGGTATAAGGTATGGTGGGATTCTACCCATGGCTAAGCTGTCGATGGAGGAGCTTACTTCCCGTAGCATGTCAGTCATCAAGGCGGTGACCAGCTGCGTTTGAGCAAAGTCATTCTGGAAGACTGTAAACAGCTGTTTCATGGAGTTCACAGTCTGGTTCAACAGGACACTGTGGGTGTTTAGAATTACCTAGGTTCCTCTCAATGTCTTGCCGATGGTTTGTAGAGCTGCACTCTGTGTGGTGAGTTGCTCTTTTAGCTGTGGAAGTTCAGTCTGAATTTCAGCCACATGCCGTCTTATCGTGGCTATGTTTACGGCGTTGACACTGGACATGCCAATGTTAAACAGAGTTCCAGCGGCGGCTCCGAGCAACGCTCCCAGGAACCATTTGGAGCGGCGGTTGGGTCCGCCTAACTCCGCTTGGGTGACTGTCATCTTCTCCAGTTGGTTGAGCATGTGCTTGACATCAGCCTCTGCATGGAGGAGAGAATCCTCTGTCCAACGGGCACCGGCCCAGCTGTACTGGGCTACTGCGTGGGGGTGGTGTGTTCTGTAGACGTTGCGGAGGTCGAGTCGAACGTACACTTTCTGGGTGTGCGTCTGGCAATTGGTGATCAGGAGCCCCGGTTGTCCTCTCAATACAATGCCCGAGGCTGGACCTGGGGTGATGATGTCTGGTGGCGGCTGGCCTCTGGTTGACTGGAGGCACAGGAGGATGATCCACAGCTGCATCCTATTACAGGCAAGAGAGAGAAGGAACAGGTCAGCAAGGTTTGTCCCGGGTTGGATGGGACAGTCTTTCTGCTTCGGTTACAGCGGTTGAGTTTAGTTTGCATTGGCTCCTCCCTGTCTTTCTCTGCTAGTGACAACATGTCTCTTAATCTGGTTCCGGTGGACCCATTTGAGAACTGATTCTCTGTGTCCCCGGTTTAGCTGGATTTGGTATGCTACTGGGAAGAGTTTGTTCACGATCTCATGAGGTCCCGTCCAGTGAGGCAGAAATTTCTTTGACAACCGCCGGGGCCCTGTCAAAGGTGGCGGGTTGAAGCTGTAGTACAAGACCTTGTTGCCCACATCCAGTTCCTGGTGTGATGCTTTCCGGTCGTAATATGCTTTCTGACCTTCAGCACTTTTCTGCAGGTGTTGCTGGGCAAAAGCGAAGGTTGCTTTTAAGTGTCTATGGAGCTCCTCAAGGTACTGGAATGTGGTGTAAGCGGTGACAAGATTGGAGTCTCCGGGTTGGTACAGCAAGTGAAGTGGCAGAGTCATCTGCCGCCCAGTCATGAGTTTGAAGGGGGACACCCGTGTCGATTCCTGCGGGGTAGCTCTGAGAGCCATCAGAATGAGGGGGAGTTTCATATCCCAGTCCTTCTGGTTAGCAGACACATACTTTTTCAACATGGCGACCACCGTTCAGTTGGATCTTTCGACCTGATTGTTGACTAGGGACAAGATTGGATGGTGGCTTATGTGAAGTTTAGCCCGTACCCCTAGGCATTTCCAGATCTGTTGCATGATCTCGGCCGTGAAATGGGTGCCTCTGTCTGAGTTGACTCTCAGTGGCAATCCAAACCGGGAGAAAATGTGGTTCATCAGGAGGTATGCCGTGGTTTGGGCGGTGTCGTTGGGTGCTGGCAGACACTCTACCCATTTGGTAAACTGGCACACCACCGTGATGAAGTACTTGTTGCCTCTTGCGGACCTGGGCAGAGGTCTGACCACGGGAACGTGATCCCTCTGCATTGCAGTGGGGCTCTGTGGTTCGGGTTTGCTGGTTGGAACTGGCAGCAAACCAGGCACTCTCTGACATACTCTGCCACATCTTGTTGCATCCCGGGCCAATATGCCACCTGCTTCAGTGTGTCATACGTGGCTCTGGTGCCGTGGTGTCCAGCACATGGTGTGTCGTGGGCATACATTAGCACCGCCCTCCTTTGTGACCGTGGCACCACAAGCCTTGGCGCTGTGGTGTCATCGGGCGCAAACCACAGAATGTTGTCCTGTATACACAACATGTGTCTGAGGCCTGAGTCATCAGTGAGCTCAGAGTCAGAGATAGGCTGGCAGGAGGGGTCAGAGAGGTTGTCAATAATTGTCTTTATTGCAGTGTCAGAGGCTTGCATATCCGCAATGTCGTTGTTGGAAATCTGCGGAGTTAGCGATAGCGGCTGTGAGGCGGGCATTGTAGCCAGTGCCGGTCGCTTGCTGCGGGTTAGCACTGCAACGTTGGGGCTGGATGTGGGGTTTGGGGGTACCCACATGTCGCCGTGTAGTGCGCCCGTCTTGGCGAGGGCGTCAGTTTGGTCATTTAAATCTTTGTCGAGACCTGGTAGCTTTGAGTGTGCTTTTACCTTCCAATACACTGTCAGGTCATGTGTTCTTGTGATGTTGTCACATTCCTGGAACAGGTGTTGGTGTTTGACTGGTTTGTTGTTGGTGGTTTTGAAACTATTCTGTTTCCAGCTTGGAAGGTGGCACACGAAACTGAGTCTGGCAAAGTTAGAGTCTGAACAGATGAGCAGTTCTCTGATGTCATGGGCTGATGCGATTTGTAGGGCTATGAGGATAGCTGCTATCTCTGCATATTGCGATGACTGGGGACCCAACTTGAAGCGTTGTGGTGGGTATGGCTGATCGCTCACCCACAGCACTCCTGTACCTGCCTTGAGGATGCCATCGTGGTTGTAGGAGCACCCATCGACGTAGGCCGTGGGCATGCCCTGGCACGCATTCGGTTCGAAGTATCTGTGGCAGGTCAGTTGTTGTTGTTGGGGTTCTTGTGCATCCGCTGCAGCAGCAGGCGTATTATCAGAGCAGTTTTGGCATGCAGCCAGGCCATTGCCCAGTGCAGACTTGTGATTCTGTGCATATCGTGCCTCAACGTTGCGTCCCTGGAGGGCCATGGCACCGGCTTGGCACCGGCTGCGGATAGTTGGTTCAAAACATAGTCTATTTCTTTTAGGTGATCGGCCACCGTTGTGCTCTTCATGAGAACGTTGCCTACATAGATCAGGTTGCCTCTTACTCTGGCGTCTGGGCAGGCTTTATTCAGAAAGATGTTGAACTCAGCTGGTGAGTTGGCATAGCCGAACGGACACCTGTTGAAGGTGTATTGTCAGTTGCCGAATGTGAATGCTAGCTTGTGTTGGTCTTCTGGGTGCACCGCAATGGTCCAGAATCCAGAGGCCACATCAAGTGTAGAGAAGATTGTGGCTCCCCTGATTCGGGGTATTTCTTGTTCTAGCTGGGTCATAGGCCATCTTGACAACGGCACCTGTTGATTCAGTCTCCGATAATCAATTGTGGGTCTCCATTTGCCGCTGGATTTCAGAACCGGCCAGATTGGACTCGAATAGGTACTGTTGCAAGGATGGATGCACCTTTCTCAAGCATGGAGACCACAGTCTAAAGAGTCTTTGGCAAATGATTCTTTGAACTTATAAAGGACTCGTCTTTGACGGTCTGTCTCGCTCTGGAGCGCATCAGCGTCTCGTAGAATTTGCTGTACTTGGGACTCAAAACCTGGGTACGGTTCCTCCGTATGTGGGTCATCAGTCAGGTTGGTATTGAGAGGTTTAACAGGTTCATCAGTCTCGCCGACAGGCTGGTGGGAGACTGTGTATACTGCGAGGTGACTGTCCTCGGTCAGCTTCGTTCGGCACACTTGGTCTTTGGTCATCGGCATGACAGGCGTGATGGCAATGAACTTGAAGGGTGCAGTGAACAGTGTGTTATCTGTACTCCCTTCGGGTATCAGTGCAGGTGGAATGGGCCCAATGATGGGTAGTACAAGTTCAAAGTCATGAAAGTCATGGCTCACTAGCCATCCCAGCCGGTAGGCCTTGGGAATGTTGATGTCAGTTGCTGTGCAGTTGTTGAAGAGGATGTAGACTACACGAGATGACACTTCAGTGAGGGGTGTGACTTCGAGTGTGAGTCCGAGTTCCACACACTCAGGTGAGGGTTGGAAGAAACCCAGCGTGTGGTTTAAGGTTTGACCACATCGCATGTTGAGCCGAACAGCGACCCCTTTGGTGTATGCCGGTATCACCATTCCTTTTTCGTTGACTAGGGTGCAGACCTCCGGGATGGTCGGTCCCGACATGAGGTTGTCATGACTGATGGAAACGTGTTACTGTAAAGTCGATGGGGCCCATACCAATTCATTAAACGTGTCCACCAGAGCCCGGAGGCGAACCAAAATGTCTGCTCCAATGTAAACATCGTGGGGCGGGTCCGGAAGGACCAGGCACCGGTGATTCCATGTCAAGCGCAGCGCACAGATTCCTTCGGCGGACACCATAGAGGAGGGGTGTGGCTTCAAAGGGAAACGGGTGCGCTTGCTGGCGGAATAAGGCAGATCTGGTGCGTTTTCACTGATTGAGTTGAACAGTGAGAGACTAATGGCTGAGTTGTCTGCCCATAGTGCTAGAATAGTGTCTGTTGTGGTGATATCATTCAGCTGCAGGTCAGTCATGACCTTGGGGCTGTAGGTATCAGAGTCTATGGTGAGCTGAAATGTGCAGAGTGGTAAACTTGAAGCTGGCTGCAGGAGTTCCCGTGACCTCTGTGTCTTGACAGATTAATTGTCAGTTGAAGGTTTTGGAGGAACAGGGTTCTGAAGCTAAGGTCTTCCTCCATGCCTGGTTCGTTCCGTGCGCCGAAGTATACACGTCGCAGTCGGTTATAAAAGTTCTGTGGGGTTTCAAGTTGGCCTTGCCTGAGGTCCACAGCAGCAATGAGCCCCATGTCTGATTCTGGATCAGAGTATTCACGAATTAGAGCTTGTCGTAGCTGCCACTAGTCCGCTTTGACAGTCTCTGGTTGACGGTCTAGAAAGCTACGTACGTCCCGGTTAGACGTGATTCTGAGTAGTTACAATCTGTCCTAAGTGTTCGCATTAGCGACAGTCTGCAGGTGAAAGTCTATGTCATGCAAGTAGGCGTGAACGTCGTGTCCTCCTGCAGGGTCTGGGCTGAACGTAGGGATATTCCTAGCCAGCTGGTCAAGGTCTTTATGAGATACGTGGCTGCTGACCCTGACTTCCTGGAAGGGCTTCCCTTCCTCCGCTGCTGGCGGGGATTAGTGGAGGCTAGTGGGTGACAGTCGGAACGGTGGACTGTCACCCCCCTTTCTAGCTCTTAGTTCTTGGCTAAAAAGGTGCGGACCAGCTGGTCGGGAGAAACTCTGTGTGGTGTGTTTCCCCTCCCCGGTCACTTTGCAGTTTATATGCATGTTTCAGTTCTCTGTGAACAAGGTCAAGTTCATTTTTGAGCTCATGTCTTTGCTGGACAAGCTCATTGATCTCGGCTTGGGCAGCCTGCAAGTGTTTTTCGGAGGCTTTGGCTCTAGCATCTTTGTCTTTAAGAGCAGTCTAGGAGAGCTTCGCCTCGCCGGAGCTGTTCGTTGAGTTTTTCCCTGGTGTCTTTCTCCGATTGCTCTCTGCGGTCTGTGTCCAGACGCAGATTTTCCAGGGTCTTTCGAAGTCTTTCTACTTCTTTCTTTTGTTCTGTGTCCGTTTCACCCTCTTTCTCGGTCTCTAGAAGTAGCTGATCTAGATGACGCTGGATGAGGGCCTGGTTTCTCCAGGCCTCCTCGGCTTGGAGCTTTAAAGCTGCCGCTTCCTGTTCCAGGTCAGTGTGGCTCTTTTCTCTTAGCCGTGCCTGGGCGACAAGCACTGCATGAAAAGTGGGATTTTCGTCAGTATGTGGCACTGTAGATTGCCGTGGAACTTCAGGTTTACGACTGTGCACAGCAATTTGCAGGCAACACCGAAAACTGCCGTAAATTGTCGGAAATTGACGTGGGCCTTGCTTGGCAGTTGTCCCCCCATGACCCCCCCCTCCCCTTAATTCTAGGGGAGGCTTTATCATGTAAATGAACATGCTGTGAGCTACACAAATGCAAATCAGAGTAGCAGCAGGGGGAGTTTTATCTAGGTTCTGAATTTTTTTAACTAAAACAAGTTTAAAGTTTAAGTTCAAATGTTAACTTAAATTTAAGTTAAATGTACTCGTTTTAGTTCACATTACAAAATTTTTAGGGCAACTAGTTTGCTCCAATTTTTTAAGTAGATTCAACTTGTCCGGGCTCACAGTGTAGATTAATTACTCTGTATGTCATTAGCAATAACCAATGTTATGTAAAAAAAAAAATATACAGGACAGCAGTTCATGTCTTCAACCTTTAGAGAGGTTATGTGATGCATCAAGACAATGAACCAAAGCACACAAATAAATCAAGTAAAGCATACAGTTTACATACCAAAATTAATTTTTCCACCCTGCACTGTGAATGATTTTTTAAATGGCTATTAATCATAAATGTGAAAAGTACAAGTTTGTGTGTTTATAGTTAAGTCAGATTGTGTTTTTCTGTAATTGTCATTTAAATTTTATGAATTATCAATGCAGATTTTCAAGAGGTGGTTTCCTGGACAGGGTTTAAATTATGCCAAGAGTAGGCCTAATCTAGTAAATCGCGAGTTAAAAAATTGTTTTAAAACACAAAACATAAAACATGCAAAACATCAGACATCGCTTGCAAAAGCAACACTTTGTGCAAAACTATTTTAAATCTTCCAAAAATGTTGTTTTTGCATATATCTAACTACACACAAATATGCACAACTGAGGAATTTACAGTTGAACTGAAATCAGTTGAACTGAAATCAGCTGAACTGAATCAACACTGAAGTCACTTGAGCTGAATATTGACACTATATTGGCTTGTTAGAGCCGGTTTACAGCAGAATTTGTTTTGAACTTGTTACTGAAGCTGCTATGAAACAATATATTTTGTTGAATGCATATTCTTTCTTTCTCAAACCTTAGTTTTGATTTCTAAGTGATCAATTTATGTATAAGTGTTTTCACACATGATCATTGGCTGTATGGGTCCTCAGTAAATTAATGTGGCATTTAAATGGCAAAAGTTATTCTTGTCTCTATAACTTATGGCTTCCTAAAGACACGTTTATGGGTAAATAAAATATTAATAATATAAATAAAATGTATATCAAAACATATTTTAAATATAATGAAGTCATTTTATCATAGCACTCATCAGATGTTCCTGGAAACAAAACAGAGACAGAACAGTATAAACAAACTAAACACCAAATTAGAAAAACATTATTATGTCAAAGTGAATAAAGTTGTGTGTGTGTGTGTGTGTGTGTTTTCAGTTATAAATATGTGCTGTGTAAATTAGCCTATATATACTTTTAGAAATTATATATAGCCTAACTTTAAAAAACAAACAATAACCCATATAGATAAATTATAATAATTGTATAATATTAAGCATTTACTTAATATACATTGTAACATTAGGCTACTTTACTCTAGCACAGTAGTCAGTTAAGCAATTAATTAATATCTTATATTAATATGTATGTAGCCTAGGCTACATCTAAAGGTAAGTCTGCTTTAAAAAAATATATATATTACACTTCGACATGTACAGAATGTGCGCGTTAAGAAACACGTTCAAATGTGTCTTCTTAACATGTTAAAACTGTGCGTCGACTGTGTGTGTTTGCCTGTTACACGACCAGAATGTGCGTGTCTACACATACAAAAGAAACACGTAAAAAATTGCTGCGTTGACGCGGACAAACAGTGCGTGTTGAAACAGTCATAAGTCACGCGTTTCGTATAAAGAGATTTGGCCCCGGGCGCGTTCCATAGTAGAGCCCTAGTCCAATGACGTGTGAGGTCGAGGTCATGGCCATGACGCGTAGAAGACGAGCTTTAAACCTTTTTTTTTTTTTTTACATTTCCTATTTTTTTTTGCTGCTTTCCTTTTTCGTGATCAACAATGACAGGACGCCGTCTTCAACTCCTGGACGCGACCAACTTTTTCGACTAATTTTCAGGAGGCTGTCTTCGTCTTCACAACTCTGAGGCAAACTGCAGGCGCTATGAACCAGAGCATGGGTAATGTAACGTTACGTTTTTAAGAATATACTTTTATTCAGCTGTATAAGGAAATGGGTGCGTTAATAGATCCGAGCTTAAAACTGCACATTTTGTTTACACAGACTATCCTCGCCTCATAACGAAGCCGTGAGCTCTTATCTGCTTGGAGCGATTTCCGCGAGTCCAGATTTAACCGCTGATCACGACGAAATTGTGTGTAAGTAACTTCTAATGTGTTTCTCATTCCTAGTTTAATTTTACCGTGACTGTTTTTATTAATACCAGTCTCATGTAATTGTTTTCCAGCTGCCTGTAAGACGTATTATGAATCGACACGCCGCAGCTTCAGATACAAACAACCTGAACTAACATCGCAGGCGGAAAGGTTCAGGTTGCTTATTGTCTTTATGGATTGTATTACAGTTGCTGGAAGCGAGAGTGTGCTGGATGAGGTGG
Organism: Gobio gobio; assembly: GCF_949357685.1. Classification (NCBI taxonomy): domain Eukaryota; kingdom Metazoa; phylum Chordata; class Actinopteri; order Cypriniformes; family Gobionidae; genus Gobio; species Gobio gobio. The sequence continues at coordinate 76,313,610 of NC_137097.1, read as the reverse complement.
ACGTTTGGAAGTCCGCGACCATTGAACTCATGTTTGACGAGGAAGACGCATTGTTGACGGGGTGTCTGGATGGATTGTGCGGCCACCGCGCTCTCGCAGCCTGGAGCACGCCGAACTTTACATTACATTACATTACTGCTGCACTGTACATAGTTGTGTGTTTAACAATAAAGCTCTTTCTTTGAATAAACAGCTGTGTTTTATAAATGAAGCCCTTTCTTTGAATGAACAGCTGTATGCTTATAAATGCTCTTTCTTTGAATAAACGGCACGGTCCGTATAATTTTCCTATATATTCCTTGATGGTATGAATACTTCATAGCACAATAACATTAATATAAAACAAATTATTACAACATAAATTATATATTTATTAATATTATTGGGGTTTACATTTATAATGAGCCAGGGGGACCAATAATGATTGGTTTGCAGTGATCTGCCAACCAATCACGAGGGATTTTTCTTTTTAAAATGTAGTGGCTTCAGCCAATAGTGCGTGAGTAAATTCAAGTCTGGCCGTTGACTCTCTGGTTTCGCTGCTATTCATATGCTAATTAGAGGCGTCGCACCTCCGCACGGTCTCTCAGCGGGGGGCTCTCCACCTACGTCATGGTTCGTTTACGACAATTTGTGGCACAGACGAACGCGACGTTCGCTGCCTCTAAATTGTCGAAAACTGCCGAAAATTAGGGAGATTTCAGGGAGTATACAGGCGTTTACGGGGTCGAAAATCTCACTTTTCATGCAGTGAAGGTTGTGGGTGAGGCTCTCGAGGATCTTGGCCAGTTCTTTGTGAGAGTAACTCTGCGTCGGGTCATGTGCCGTAAGCTTGTCTAGCTCTGCGTCTAGTTCCTCCTGGCTCAGCCGTTGCAGATCACTGGCGTCCTTAGACAGAACAGTGCTCGTCATTGCTTCCAGCCATACCGCTAGGCGATCCCAAGGGACAGCTGGACTGGCTGAACGGGACATACTGGTTCACTGTGGGCGAGAGAAACACAGCACACACACACAAAGAGGCCAATGCAAGTTTGTTCTAAGGTTAACAAGCTTTTGTACGGACTATGTCGTCGTCAAGAATTTTGGCTAACTGATGTAGACAGTTAGGCAATTAGGCAGGCCAGTTTTGGGTCGGCCTGGAATAGATATTTTGACAGGCGGTAGCCCTGTGGGTCACCTGGTGACGCCGGCTGCTCGGTTGTCCCACTATTATTCAGCTTTCCTTGGGGTCTCTTGGTGAACTGAAAGAAACAAAATTACAACAGTCCGGACAGTGAAGGTAGGAAAGAGCACAGTGAAAACAAACACAAAAACAATTGGTCTGCACTAAAAAGGGGAATGAGCGTGCACGATGGGAGTGTTGGAGAAACACTAAAAGGACTAAACCTGCTACCCTTCGTAAGAGTTTCTGATAGGGCCTATCGTGGTAGGAAACCTAAGAAGAGGGTGCGGCTTAGAGAAGAAAAGTGGGCCAAACGCTTAGGCTATACTCGAGGGAGTATCCAACATTCGGCTTATAATGTGGGTTTTATCACATTTAGTTTATTCCGGGCGAATTGCGGTCGCTCAGGTGGGAAACCAGCTGCGCAGTCGGCCTTCCGGGCGTTCCCACCCAACTGTCGTGTCCTCGGTCCTTCGTTACTCTGTATCGCGTTACGCCCACTCAAACAGCTTATGACTTTAAACACAACCTGACAACACCAACCCGTCAACCGCCAGCCAGCACAGCAAAATCAGCACGTTCCCTAGAACCCTCTTTTTCAAGAGTGGCCCACTTTTAGGCCCCGGTTTAGGTACTGGTCCCAGAAATTGCCTTGTGTGTGTCAGCTGGACTGGTTGACTGGCTTTGGAGTGTCAAATTGCTGATGTCGCCACTGCGGGCCGCAACGACGGACAGAGGTAAAAGAAACTGAGATTCACACACAGCCGGTGCTGGTCACGCTGGTCGGACAACTTTGCTCGTGGAGACCAATTTGAGACGATTCTCAATTCACCACAGATGCTTGTGATCCCTACAATAAATACACAAAGAGGGTAAACAGATGAAATCAAAACGAATTAAGACTCTCTTGTTTACCGGATCAAGTGATTTATGGTTGCAGGTGAAAAGGAAGTGGAAAATCCTATATCGAGAGTGATTTAGACAAAGGCAAAGGTTTCTATCAAATAATGATTAAACCAGAAGGCAACTTTGATACTGTTGGTAATTATCAAAATGAACCTAACCCAAAAGAGAGAGAAAAAAAATAAATAATAATAATAATTCACAATTGAGAAGTCCAGCTTAATTCAAATTAAATTCAAAACAAGTTTAGAATTTAAATTTGAATAAACCTGTAAGGAGAATGTAAATAAAAGAAAGCAAGTCCAAATATCTTATAACAATTGATGCTAACGTTGGAGTATCATCAATAACCAAAAGGAAAATTAATAATCAGAACGGAAAAAACAGGAATAAGCACTTCATACAGAATTGGAAGAAAGTGGAAAAGAGCAAGAGAGCTGTATGCTGACTTAGCAGGGTGCGGCCACACGGTGGCATCCTTCCTTCCAAGCGGACTGTCAGTGACTTGAAGATCTAATCTCAATTTAAGTTAGAGGAAATTAATTTTTCCTTTTAAACTCAAAAACTCAAAGTGTGTTTAATCAGCGAGAACGGAGACCTGGTTGCTGCCTAATGCTAGTAAAATTGCATAAATGAAAACGTTTATGACAGTAATCAATAAACAATTTACATGCTCTACTTAGGAAGTAAATTTTGTTAAGACAAAATAATAGCGGAGAGTAGAACTATCCGAAATTCTCCACGCGATGGCGCAGTCGAGTCCACACAGACTAGAGTTAGTTAGGAGGCCTGCTCGCCAGATGGCGCTGTTGTGCCCGTTCAGGATAAAGTTTTGGTGAAGTGTTACTCGAGAGCTGTCGGGTTGCCCTCTGGTGTTTAGCCCGCGGAGTTGCAACACCTGCTTGTGTGTGACCAAAAATCAAATACTGGTTGCACATATAATTAACACAAATCACCATTACGCCAGACCATGGCGGGTCTCTTTGTGCTATTTTGGCACAGAAAAAGTGTGGATGCAGGAATTCACATCTGCTCATGTGCGACCAAAAATCAAATAATGGTTGCACACACAATCAACACAAATCACAATTACTTATCAGACCACGGCGGGTCTCTTTGTGCTATATTGGCACAGAAAAAAAAAATGTGGATACAGGAATTCACATCCGCTTACTTCACATTTAAAAGAACTCCCATAGACATTTATCAAACTGGCTGATGGTTTTTCAGCATGTATGAGTTAAATATTTTAGGTCTTCGATCTTGGTCAGCTACGCCAATGTTCAACCAGGAGTTATCGTTTATCTTAACGATATAATATTATATTAGGCCTATTATTGAAAAGAGGAAACTCGCTCAATTTCAATCTTCCGCTTGACAGAAGATTTCTTCGTTCAAATCAAGTGGGATAAACAATATTACACATGTACAGGCTGTACAGAGATTTCTTTATCTCTGCAGGATGTATAATATTGTCAATTTAGCATCTGTTAATATGCTTAAGCTGAGCTCGGCGTTGTGCCTAGTCAGTGAGTGAGTTCGCTTTTCGCGATTTGCCTCATAGTTCAATCAAATGAATGGGAACGCGCGTGCATAATATTAATACCCACAATTACACATGAATATGAATATTGATATGCTCACAAAAACAAAGTTTGAAAGACTGCCCGCATTCTTCACCAGATATGTAACAACAATGAGTTTCGGGGAATAATTAATTCAAATGGTGTAAATATTCATGAGTCTATGAATATGATTTGCTTGTTGTACAGATCAATTTTAATTTATAACGGAACCTTTAATCATGTAAAAGTAACCCTCCAAATTGATTTCTTCATCAATTATCAATTTTGCAAACTATAAGAAACATTAATCTGCTTGATCAGGACAAATAATATTCCCTATGTTTGCACAATTTGTATTACTGAAATATAGTAACAAGAAAACCAAGCTTAGTTGGTAGCTAAGATCTTACGTGTCATTGACTTCGAGCTTTGTGAGCAAGACAATACTGTACAGATTCAATTCAATGAAATTTCTGGGTTTTAATTAAACAACTAAAGTATACAAAGCTACGATTCACATGGGGTAAATATGCATATACATGTAGGAGAAAACAAACAATAAGGTACCAACAAGGAAAAATCAAACTTAACGAATGATATAAAGGGGAAGAGAATGATGGATAGAAAGAATTAACAAGGGAGAGAGAGAGAGAGAGAGAGAGAGAGAGAGAGAGAGCGAGAGAGAGGCAGTCTATTCACAAGAGATCTCAAGAAATTAACATTCCTGTGAACAGGAATAATTCAGGCAACCTTTTACACGCAGTTTGATTGTGAAATAACAATACTTGCATTGCTCTGGCTTCTCGTGTGTAAGTATCTGAGTTGTCAGAGACGTTCGGTGCGGATCTTTGCGGTTCCAGGAGGATTTCTCTGAAGCTTAGGGAGGCTGCCGGTCTTTTCTCCGTGGCGGGGAGGCTCGCTCTCGTGGTGGCGGAATGCCCAGGGCTCTTTCTCTCAATGGCGAAAATGCAAAGAGTTAATGGTCAGTCTCTGTTCTTATGGACGTCATGGCTAACGCCCTTATTCTGGAGTGATCCAATCGTGCACGAGAGACCAAAGGCGCAAGTTTTTCATTGTCCTTTGTCCTTTCCTGGAACCCCTCTCCTCTTGGCTAATCAAAGGGGTGATCGTTTTAAACCTCTTTCTTAGCTGTCTTAGCTGGAAAGCTGGTATTTTGTAATAATGCATCTTGTGGTAATTTGTGAACGAGATTTTGTACAGTCGGGTTTCTGCGATCGAGAAGATACCAAACACTATCGTTCTGCGATTTGAGAATACAGAGATACAGGATTTTTTACAGTTACTGACATACAAAATTAATTTTACATACAGTAAACATCCTAGCTATTTTAATCCATCGTATGAAGACATTACAACAACAAAATATATATATTTAAACGTTATTGAGGCAGTTCGGTGAAAATCCATACATGGCTGAATGGGTGTGTGTGTATGCGCGTGTTCGAAAGTTCAGCGTGTTCAACTGTGTGTGTGTGTGTGTGTGCGTGTGTGCTCATTCCCACAAAAAGTATATGTGTGTGGCGTGGAGTCACGCAAACAGTCCCGTGTCTATGTATTGTGTGCCTATTGCACAAAGGGTGTGTGTTTGGGAAGTCACAAGAATGCCTTGAGGCTATGAAGTTTGGTTGTTAATTAACGTTAGATAGCCAGTCAACATAAAGACCCTTTGTTTAGTATGATCTGATAAGCAGAGTCAGAGATATTGATGAGGAGGTCAAGATTTGGACATCCTGCCAGCTGGCTGATTCAATCAGTACTGCTACAGCTTCAAAGGGCTTTAAACGACACCAGATGATGAATAAGGGTCTTATCTAGCGAAACGATCAGTTTCTGCGAGGAACCGAGAAATATTTATGCTATTATTTTACCTCTTTTCAGACGAACGTGATAATCTCTGAGCACAGCCAGTGCTTCCGCTAAGTGAGGACAAATTCCGATCTTGGTCATAGATATATCGATTGTAGATGCCTCATTCTACTGATCCATGCAGGCACTAATGAGGTATCTACGTATACATCTATGACCACGATCATATTTGACCTCACTTAGCGGAAGTTATGGCGGAGCTCAGAGATTATCACGTTCGTCTGAAAAGAGGTAAAATAATAGCATAAATACTGCTCGGTTTCTTGCAGAAACTGATCGTTTCGCTAGATAAGACCCTTATTCATCATCTGGTGTCGTTTAAAGCCCTTTGAAGCTGCACTGAAGCTGTCATTTGGACCTTGAACCGTTTGGAGCCCATTGAAATTCATTATTTGGAGAAAAACCCTGGACTGTTTTCATCCAAAACCTTAATTTCTTTTCGACTGCAGAAAGAAAGACATGGACATCTTGGATGGCATGGGGGTGAATAAATTATCAGCAAAAGTTTATTTAAAAGTTAACTAATCCTTTAAGTTCTCAAATATACCAATAACAACATCTTAAGAAGTATTTTCTCATCATATCCCTTATGTAAAGAAAATATGTTTCCATATATGTATGATCAAATATTTATATATATATATATATATATATATATATATATATATATACACACACACATACACACATATACACACACATACTGTATTATATATATATATATATATATATATATATAGAGAGAGAACACCGCCCCATCACCATCGATGGAGCACCGGTGGAGAGAGTCAGCAGCTTCAAGTTCCTCGGTGTCCACATCACAGAGGAACTCTCATGGTCCGTCCACACCGAGGCCGTTGTGAAGAAGGCTCATCAGCGCCTTTTCTTCCTGCGACGGCTGAGGAGGTTTGGAATGAACCGCCACATCCTCACACGCTTCTACACCAGCACTACAGAGAGCCTGCTGACTGGCTGCATCACCACCTGGTACGGCAACAGTACCGCCCGCAGCCGCAAAGCCCTGCAAAGGGTAGTGCGCACGGCCAGCTGCATCATCGGAGGTGAGCTTCCCTCCCTCCAGGACATTTACGCCAGGCGGTGTGTGAAGAGAGCTCAGAGGATCATCAGAGATTCTAGCCACCCGAGCCATGGGCTGCTCTCACTGCTGCCATCAGGCAGACGGTACCGCAGCATCAGAACACGCACCAGCCGACTCCAGAACAGCTTCTTCCCACAAGCAATTAGACTCCTGAACTCTTGATCCATCAGGATCATAACACACACTGGACAGAATATCACTCAGCACAACCCACTGTAGATACACACACATTATATACACATTCATTATAATTTATTATTTATCATATAGCACCTATTGCACATTGGATCTCTACTGTGAATAATAATGTATACTGTACATTGTATATTATTATTATTATTATTATAGCGTAATGTATATTGTTTAATGTATGTTTTAGTGTGTATATTGTTTAAAGTATATTGTTTAAAGTATATGTATATTGTAAGTATGTGTATATTGGTTAAAGCTGTGAGAACCACACTCACATTGTGTAAATTATTTATTGTTTATTGTAGAGTTTACTGTGCTGTGAGTAATTGTGGGCGCATCAGTGTAATCTGATGCTGCTCTAAATGTTGTACATGTCATGTCGTGACTACTATGTTGCTCGGAACTGCACCAAGAATTTCACCTGCTGTTGCACTTGTGTACATGGCTGTGTGACAATAAAGTGATTTGATTTGATTTGATATATATATATATATATATATATATATATATATATATATATATATATATATATATATATATATATATATATATATATATATATATATATATATATATATATATATATTAACATTATATATTTTTCAATATATAGACCATAAATATATGGAAATAGAAGGGATATATAAGTAAAATAATATAAGGGATTTTGTAAAAACTGCTTTTTACTCTTTTGTATTCCTGGTTGGGAGTAATTGAACGGCTACAGGATGTCCGGTCAGAACATTATGTCTCACACCAGTCTGTACTTCAAGATTATCTATTCGGTTGTGCATGCGTCAAACTTGTATGAATAACATGCTGGTACATGTTCCCTGAGACACTTTAAAGTCTATACAATACAAGCGCAGCATCAAATACTGATAAAGATCACAGTGAGATTATATGGCATTAATACAAGGTATTTACGCAACAACATAATGTGCAAACCAAATTATCATCATGTTTATAATCAGTTGCGCGCACACAATCCTCAAAACTGTTAATGGCACTTCTGGCTAATTTAAATGTTAATAACTCTATACAATCGCATCTCTGCAGCCTCCCTCACTGATCTTCTGTTTACAACTCCGCGGAAAGTTTTGGAAAAGTCCAAGTCACGAACAGAGGTGGGGGAGTTTGAGAGTCCATTTGTGAAGAGTGGACTTTTGTATAGATTTAATGATGTGCTCAAGGTAAATCTGATCAATATATTTTATAATATAACAATATGATTTTTAAGAACATTCTTTATAAGATTTCGAATTCTTCAGTTTTGTCTTAAGAAACATTAGAAAAGTAGCAATTTATGGAATAAAAAAAATTCACTTTTTTTCTCAAGTTACAAAATAAGAAATAATTGTATGTTGTGAATCTGAGGAGATTATGAAATTAATAACTTTATTCATGATCTCGAGAGACTGTCAATAGTTCCTCTAGTAAAACCATCATAATGGAAACTCTTTGAGGATCTTAAAAACACATATGAAGTTCATTGAGTTCACAATGTTATATTTGAGCTTCAGTGTTTCAGTCTGAAGATTCACAAGAATCACATGCTTTTGTGTCATGAGAAACCCATGTGTGATTTCCAGTGTGTGTGTGAGAGCTCAGATCTTCTCCAGACTCACTGTTTTGGACGATGTCCTGCATCTTCTTCCAGACTCTGAACGGCAGGTTGCCCAAGTACCGTGGCACATGAATCAAAGCTCCAGAAGCCATCTGTGGATCTGGCTGTGAGATCTGGACTCTGGAAGAACATTCAGGAGTCAGAACTGCAGTGGCTTTGGATCAGAACCAGAGAGACCAGAGACACCAGCAGATCACTCACCTTTCCATTGAGACTGGAAACTCCTGCAGAACAAACACACCATTGATCATCACAAACTCAATCAATCAATCAATCAATCAAGAACTCCAATCAATCAATCAATCAATCAATCAATCAATCAATCAATCAATCAATCAATCAATCAATGATGTGAAATCAGACCTTCAGAAAGCAGGCGTCTTTGGCTTTCATCATCTCCTCCATGTCTTTGATTGTGTCTGAAAGAGCTGAGATGTGTCTGTTCATCTCCTCCAGCTTCTCCTTCATCATCTGCTTCTTCTGCTCCTCTTCCTCCCTCAGTGCAGTGATTGTAGCTTCTTCTTCATCTCTGAGAAACTGATGAAGCTTCTCAAACTGCTGTTTAATCTGACGCTCTGTGTGCTCAGCTTGAGACTGAAATCACATCACATTCACTTCAATCATCTCAAAGAACTGATTCTGGAGCAGCATGAAGAGCAGTGTTGCCACAGTTACTTTGAAAAAGTAACTTAGTTACTTTACAGATTACTTGATTTTAAAAGTAACTAAGTTACTTTACAGATTACTTGATTTTAAAAGTAACTAAGTTAGATTACAAGTTACTTTATTAGTTACATTCATCAGTTGCCGACAACACCCCTGCCGCCTCAACATAGAAATGACAACTGTTTTTGCCAACACTAAACATAAAACATGTTACTAAACATAAAACACTAAACATAAAACCCTAAACATGTTAATGAAAAGGTACAAATTACTTTGTGTTCTTATTAAATACATTTATGAAAAACAATTTATATTTAATTTTTAATTTATATTTATATATGAATGTAAATAATTATATGGGCCTACACAAATAATATAAAATTACAAGATTTATATTTTATTGTAAACGTAATGTGCAGCTCTGTAAAGGGACAACAAATATATGATCGATCCGTGAGAACAATATATATTTTTAATAATCTTTAAGTGCACAAAACTATGAAAATATATGAAACGCTTCAAAACAGAGCGGCAACAAAGCGCTTATGCGCATCCCGGGTGCAGAATGATGCGCTTAAAGCAACATGGAGTCAGTGTGCAGTGCAGCGCGAGTGCACATTGAAAAGTCCACGGCATAAAGAGAAGATGAGCGTTGAGCCCACAAATCCTAGTCTACTATGTAGCCTATATCGGTCCAAACATTCACTGATTATTTGTTTCTTCACAGTTTTTAATTCTTGTGCGTGTGATGCTAATTAATAGTCCTTGTGTTGTCACCCGAGTAGCGAGCACAACATCTTTCAGAAACCGCTAGATAAACTCCAGGAAGATAAATTATTTTATCAACATATCAAGTATTATAACGGGAATATATCATATGGAGTGAGCTTTACCGCTGACTGCTGACTGGAACCGAACGACGCGCAGTTTTGCTGAATGGAGAATGATTGACAGCTACAGCGGAGGAAAGACATTCAGCTATGGAATGGCTTTAGATGACTTTGTAGGCTACTAGCAAATAATAATATACTAATAATGATTGCTGAAGGATAATGTGACAATATATATTTCTGATGATTATTTAATTATCACGACATGCCTAATCTGAAGTGACTGCCTGTCTTGAGTTTTGTCGACAGACGGAGGCGGCAAGAAATTTGACGGAGCGGCCGCTTCGTAATTCTCTATGCAGGAAAACCCCTGCTGAGACTCAACAAGAAAGCAAAAATAAATATTTTTACTAAGGAAAATGACAAAAAAAGTAACTCACAGTGACTTGGATAAGTTACTTTAATCTGAATACTGGTTTGGAAATAGTAACGCGTTAGATTACTCGTTACTGGAAAAAGTGGTCAAATTAGAGTAACGCGTTACTAAGTACTTTCTGACGCACTATAACTGTAGCAGTAGATGTTCTGTGTGTGTAGTGTGAAAATACACATTATCAATCAAATCCTCAGGTAGAAGCATAATGTTGTGCTAACAGGTTGTTGCACTCATGAATATTAATCACATGATCTGCATTCGCCCAAAATAATGAGCTAAAATGAAAATGTGAAAGGTGAGCACTAGCCAATGGGATTAGCTCTGGTGCATTAGTCCCGCCCACTGCTGAATAACCAACTGACAGAGATCATCATTATACACAAACAGTGTGTGTGTGTGTGTGTGTGTGTGTGTGTGTGTGTGTGTGTGTGTGTGTGTGTTTGAGTCAATAAAGGAACATGTAATTATGACAAATCACTTCTAATCAAACTTGTAAACATGACAGTTGACTCAATCCTCACCTTGATGTGTTGAACTGTTTTCTCCAACTCTCCTTTAATGTTTTCATTGTGTTTGAGTTTCTCTTGTAAGGACTTCACTGCTGTTTTGAGCTCCTCCTGGGATTTAAAGAGAAAGTCTTCAAGATACCAGAAATTCAACTAAAGCCGCATTTCCACCGAAATTACCCAGAAAAATTTGTACCAGGAACTTTTTTTACAGGAACTTTTTTCCCCTCAGATCTGCTACTGTCTGCGTTTCCACTGCGTTCTAAAGTACAGAGAAGATTAGGCAAATTATTAGTCCAGAGATGTACTCGACTGCTCCTCCCGGTCAGAGACGGACAGTAATAATTTTTGCGTGATTCTGTCTGCAACAATAACAAGTGGAGGAGATGCAAGCAGCGCTGCTTTTGGTAGTTATGTATTGGTTTAATAAAGAGGTCATTAACAAAACGGCGGAAAAGAGACGAGCACTGATACTAAAGCGTATTCTGAAAGCTCGTAAAGCTAGATTTAAAATAAGACAACATGTGTTATTATCAGCTATTAAGGACATTGACCGTGCGATGGCTTAGACGAACACGCACCATCGGACAGAAAGAGCAAGACTGATATTTACTGAACGCAGAACGATCCTCGCAAAAGACTTTTAAAAATGCCGGTTGAAATAAAATGCTGCGTGAACCCAACCAATCAGCGCCCAAGTACCTAAATACACTGCAGATATGCTGATTAAATACAAACTCAAAAACATCTGTCCAGACTCAAAGCACATTTGTGCACATCTGTCCAGACTCAAAGCACATTTGTGCACATCTGTCCAGACTCAAAACACATCTGTGCACGTCTGTCCAGACTCAAAACACATCTGTGCACATCTGTCCAGACTCAAAAGACATCTGTCCAGACTCAAAACACATCTGTGCACATCTGTCCAGATTCAAAACACATCTGTCCAGACTCAAAACACATCTGTGCACATCTGTCCAGACTCAAAACACATCTGTGCACGTCTGTCCAGACTCAAAACACATCTGTGCACATCTGTCCAGACTCAAAACACATCTGTGCACATCTGTCCAGACTCAAAACACATCTGTCCAGACTCAAAACACATCTGTGCACATCTGTCCAGACTCAAAACACATCTGTCCAGACTCAAAACACATCTGTGCACATCTGTCCAGACTCAAAACACATCTGTGCACATCTGTCCAGACTCAAAACACATCTGTGCACATCTGTCCAGACTCAAAACACATCTGTGCACATCTGTCCAGACTCAAAGCACATTTGTGCAAATCTGTCCAGACTCAAAGCACATCTGTGCACATCTGTCCAGACTCAAAACACAGCTGTGCACATCTGTCCAGACTCAAAATACATCTGTGCACATCTGTCCAGACTCAAAACACATCTGTGCACATCTGTCCAGACTCAAAACACATCTGTCCAGACTCAAAACACATCTGTGCACATCTGTCCAGACTCAAAACACATCTGTCCAGACTCAAAACACATCTGTGCACATCTGTCCAGACTCAAAGCACATTTGTGCACATCTGTCCAGACTCAAAATACATCTGTGCACATCTGTCCAGACTCAAAACACATCTGTGCACATCTATCCAGACTCAAAACACATCTGTCCAGACTCAAAACACATCTGTGCACATCTGTCCAGACTCAAAACACATCTGTCCAGACTCAAAACACATCTGTGCACATCTGTCTAGACTCAAAACACATCTGTGCACATCTGTCCAGACTCAAAACACATCTGTGCACATCTGTCCAGACTCAAAACACATCTGTGCACATCTGTCCAGACTCAAAACACATCTGTCCAGACTCAAAACACATCTGTGCACATCTGTCCAGACTCAAAACACATCTGTGCACATCTGTCCAGACTCAAAACACATCTGTCCAGACTCAAAACACATCTGTGCACATCTGTCCAGACTCAAAACACATCTGTGCACATCTGTCCAGACTCAAAACACATCTGTCCAGACTCAAAACACATCTGTTCAGCTGTGCATTTACTGAATGAGCTCTGTGCTTTGTCCGAACTGCTTGCACTTTAATTTATATGTTTCAATTTAACCCTGTTTTTATTTTTAGTTTTAATTGTACTTTTTATTTTGTATTTATTTTTATTATTTTGTTAAGGCTGTCTGGGTGGAAGAGGTTGAGAGGCGATAAATCGAAATCCCTCCAGCGCGAGGACGATCCGTTTAGATCTGCTCTGACGGATAGATCTGAGATAGCCCTGGTGGTTCAGTCCAGGAAGATTTGTCTGTAAGGCTAATGTTTAAACGCAAAGTTACCTGACAAATATTTTTAACGTAAATCTGACTCTCATTTTTCTTCCACTCCAGATAAGGGTTATACTATATATATATATATATATATATATATATATATATATATATATATATATATATATATATATATATATATATTATTATTATTATTATTTTTTTTTTTTTTTTTATTCACTTACGAATATTTTAATTTAATTTCTGTGTAAAGCACTTTGAATTGCCACTGTTTATGAAATGTGCTATACAAATAAACTTGCCTTGCCTGATCTAAGGACCGCCCCAAACACTCTTCTGCTGCGTCCACAAACCTAGGCATGACTTGTTGCCTCGCTGCCTTATCAGACATTAGATTAGATTAGATTATTTTTGTTTTCTTTAATTTAGTTTCTAAAAAGAAGTTTGTTTTGTTTGTTATTTTGGCCTTGTCTACCCCTGAAGCTAAACCCTTATTATTAATAAAACACTTGTTATTCGACTTCTCTCAGGTAGTGAGACTCTCTTTCTTTTCCTGTTACAGCTGACCCCTAGCGGTCGTAACATATATAATACATACTGTAAGTTTAAACTAGTGTTTATCTGTAAATCTGTTTTACCTTATATCGATGGGTCTGAATTTGTGATTGTCGTGTTGTTGTGAATCTCTGCACACTAAACACTCCGGCTGTTTGTCCTCCAGACAGAAGAGTTTGAGTTTCTCACTGTGTAAACTGCAGAGCTCCTCAGATCCTGATGAACGCCTCTCATTTCTCTCCTTCAGGAACGACTCACACAAGTTTTTTAACACAAGATTACATGGAGGATCACCTCTTGAGGATCTTTTCCTGCAGACGGGACACTCCTGAGCTTTCTTAATTCTCCAGAACTGTTGAAGACACACTTTACAGAAACTGTGACTACAGGACAGAAGAACAGGATCCTTGAAGATTTCATGACACACGGGACAAGAGAAATCATCTTCAGACAGTGAAGCCATTTTCTCTGTTTGAGCTCCAGCAATCTGAGCTTTACTTTCACTTTCTGAATCAAGGTTTCAAAAATGAATAACACTGAGATTCACAAAGATCTGCTGTCTGTTCAGAAACAAATTCAATTTAAAATCCTTCTTGAAAATATTTCCTCTTCATTCTTCATTGATCGCTGATTGTTTGTGGCTTTTGTCGAGACAAAGTCAGTGTTCTTCCTGGCAAGTGCATCTCTTCCTGGTAAGTGTTGTAAGAGGGTGGAGTTTCTGGTCATGTGAGTGTGTTTGTTCAGTCTTTCACTCACTCTGACTGCAGTTTCTTTCTGCTTCAAGTCCTCCTCTATCATCCCTGTTCCACAGAAAGTCTCTTGTCTTAACGCCTGCAGACCAGCGGCTCTTATCAACACCGGTTCTCATGAAGGGTTTTGAGAGCCTTATTAAGAAATGCATCCTGGGAACCAACCCAGAGTCATTTGACCCACTACAGTTTGTGTACAGGACAGACAGATCCACAGAGGATGCAGTTTCATTTACCATTCACAAAATTATAACCCACTTGGAGAATAAGGACAGTTATGCCTGATTACTTTAGTGTACAGTTTGGCATTTAACACTATCATGAGCTCAAATCTCATCTGCATAACCTCCTGTGCTGTGTAACGGGATACTGAGCTTCCTCACTGGCAGATCTCAACATGTTCACCTCTGAAAACACTCCTCCAGCACCTCATAATGAACACAGACACTCATCTATACTGTTTTAAATTCATTAACATTTTTGTGGATTAGCAAGAGCCTTCTACATTCATTGATCTCAACAAACAAATGATCATTTAACCACTATAACTGAAATAAAACAATTATTCATTTACATCAAGAATTGAAATAAATGTGTGTACAATGAATGAGGTTCAGTGAGAAAAATATTATATTTGCTTAATAATAATCAGACACACTTCACTGAAATAATCAGGTAAAATGTAAGTAGCCTGAGGGGAAAAAGATTCTTAAAATTGTCTCCAATCGTTACAGAAAAAACATGAAAATTAATTATTTACTGAACAGTCTGAGGAAAGATGTGTTAATATGTCTCTGTCAGTGTTGCTGTAGTGCTGGATCTCAGTCAGTTGCAGCCCAATCACAGAATAAAGTTAATGTTATGTCCTCAAGACAAGGAGCACAAGAAATGGCAATCTCCTTAATTCACTTTTAATAACTGTTCTCAACGAGCAGGGTAATATGCACACACATCCTCAGCATCCTCTCACTCACTCTACATCACATGTATTCACTTAAGGAGCTCGAGTGTCATCTAGTGGTGCACTAATATAAGGACATCACATATTCCCCTCTTAGTTAACTTAATTATTTCTGTAGCCAACAATTGACATGCAACAGAAATAAAGAACATCAAAACAGTACTGTATCAACATTTTCACTTGTATATGAAATATACACCAAGTAATATACACAAAGTAACTCATTAAATGGATGCAAAATAACATTTGAAACTACTATTCAGTACTTGAATGTTTCTGTGTGTGTGCGTGTGTGTGTGTGTGTGTGTGTGTGTGTGTGTGTGTGTGTGTGTGTGTGTGTGTGTGTGTGTGTGTGCGCATGTCAGTTTCTGTGACTAATAGACATAGTCCTTTAGCCAACCTGGCTCACGTCTTTGACGTATCAGAAACCACTGAATGTCCAGACACTGGAACAGGAGAAGGAATCAAGTCTTCAGCCTTGTTGGTCAGTCCATTATCCAGTGCATTATTCGGCACGGGTGCAAGACATGATGCATGCCGTCTCTTTCCGTCATCCAAGCGGTAGGTGTAAGGACCAACTTTTTTCCGAACCTGAACTGGAGAAGTGAATTTTGGGTGAGTTTTTGGTAGATGTACTGACCTTTTTATGCGCACTGTATCCCCTTTTTGGAAAGCGGAATGATGTATTCGATGCTTGTGGTCAAAACGGGATTTCACAACTTGGCTCATGACCAGAAGGTGAGGGTTTAAGGACATTGAGGCGAGTACATATTTTCCTTCCATGAAGTAATTCGAAGGGGGAAACACCTGTCACAGCATGAGGTGAAGCACGATCGATCTGCAGGAAGTCAGTTACTGTTGCTTTCCATGGTGCGGACTGAAGAACTGCCGATTGAATTGTGCTTTTGAGCACTCTTTGGAAGCGTTCAATAGCTCCATTTGCAGCAGGATGATACACTGATGTGCGAATGTGTTTAATGTCTCTCTCTTTCAGGAACGCAGCGAACTCTGGTGAAGTGAACTGAGGCCAATTATCAGTTACCAGAATCTACTGAAGACAGAGGTAAGAAATGCAGTCACCTGTTTTGTTGCAATAGACGCAGTAAAGGCTGCCTCTGGCCATTTACTTTAATAGTCAGTGAGTGTCAGAGAATATCGACAGTCCCAGATAGCAGTTTCAAAAGGGCCAATTTTTCCCAAGGTGCAGAGGGTAAAGGAACAGGCTGGAGTGGGACAGCAGAAGTTTTTGCCGTTTTATCCAAAGAAAGGCATAACTGACAGGCGCAATTTTTTCTTCCACCAGTGTGTCCATTTTTGGCCACCAATAAATTTCAAACAGGCGTTGTTTTGTTCTCACAATCCCCTGATGGCCCTCATGTGCAATGCAGAACAGCGACTCGCGTAGTTCCCCAGGTACCACCAGTCTAGATCCCCTGAACACAAGATCACCTTGCACACTGAACTCAGGTCTTAGTTTGTAGTACGGGAAGTAAGACAGGATCCAAAGCAGCAGGAGATGAAGGCCATCCACACTCATTTTGTGTGCAAAGTGCAAAAAGTTCAGAACAGCGAGCAGAGGCAGCAGCAAATTCATCCTGCGATATGGCAGTCGGACAGTAAAGCAACAAACTCAGGCTCTGTATCAGACTCAGCATCTGAAGTAAGAGGCAGGGGCAAACGAGACAAACAATCTGCAGTGTAATTTTCAGATCCAGCATGATACTCAACCGTGTAATTAAAATAGAGTAACCGAGCAGCCCACCGAGCTAAGCGCATACCAGCTCTATAAGTCCCTTTTGTGGTCAGCAGCGTTGTTAAGGCTTGATGGCCAGTCCGCAGAGTAAATCTGCAACCCCACAAGTTTGTCCTTTACTTTTCCACTGCCCAAACACACACCAGAGCCTCCTTTTCAACAGTGGAGTACTTCTGTTCGGCTGAGGTGAGTTTTCTGGATGCAAAAGCAACAGTAGGTTCTTGACCATCAGTGCATGTTTGTGTGAAGACACCTAGTCCATAAGCAGACGCGTCAGTAGAAATGACCACTGGCAGCCCTGGGTCAAACAGTGCAAGAGCAGGACTGTGTACAAGTAGCTTTTTTGCATTAGTTAAGCTTTGTTGAGCTTCATCCGACCAGTGAAATCCACTCTCATCTCTCAGGCACGCACGCAGAGGCATCACTACAGAAGCAAAATTTGGAATTAATTTGTTGTACCAGGAGAGGCCCAGCAAAGAACGCAACTGAACAGCATCCGATGGAGCAGGTGCATCAGTTATTGC
Organism: Gobio gobio; assembly: GCF_949357685.1. Classification (NCBI taxonomy): domain Eukaryota; kingdom Metazoa; phylum Chordata; class Actinopteri; order Cypriniformes; family Gobionidae; genus Gobio; species Gobio gobio. The sequence goes on along the minus strand of NC_137097.1, from coordinate 76,295,916 downwards.
AGAGAGATGTTCCTGATTCAGCTGAATACCCTGTGACGTCTCCATATGACCTAAAAACGTCAAGCTCTGCTTTCTGAACTGACATTTAGACTCATTCAGCACCAACCCAGCATCTTTGAGACATTGCAGCACATTCTCTAGCGCTTGATCATGCTCCTCTAGCGAGCGTCCCCACACGATGGTGTCATCTAGATAATCTCTAAAAGAGTCCTTTTAGAATGACAACCATCATCTTCTGAAATGCAGATGGAGCAGATGCCAAGCCATAAGGTACCCTGCAGAACCTGAAGAGGCCATCATGTGTAATGAATGCAGTGAGGTCCCGGCTGTCTTCATGAAGAGGTACTTGATGATCTGCACTTTCCAAATCTATAGTTGAGAATACAATTGCACATTGCAGTAATGTCATCATTTCCTCCATGTGTGGCAATGGAAAGCTGTCAACTATAACTGCCTTGTTGGGCACTCGCAGATCCACACACATGCAGATCCCCCTCGTTTTCTTTTGGACCACAAAAGTCGGAGAAACCCATGGAGAGGAGTCAACTCTTTCAATTACACCTGCATGTAAAAGTTGTTCCAGTTCTGCGGAAACAGCATCTCTCACAGAAAAAGGTAAGCGACACAGTTTATATCTGACAGGAGGTACAGAGTCAGAAATGTTAACCTTGTGTGTAAACTTTTTTACACAGCCCAATGCAGTTTGCTTAGATGGAGGAGTGGAGAGGGCACAAACTGAAGCAGGTTGGGACGGCGGCAGGACAGCGTGTCCATCAAATAGAAGCTGTAGTCCCTTGATCAGGTCCATGCCAAGCAAAGCTGTGCCATTGTCAACAATGAAGAAGTGTGCAGGACAAGTAAAGCCATACTTAGATACCATGGCAGGTCAACATCCAAGCACTGAAATTGGCTCCTGCAAGTAAGTTACTAAACTCACAGTAGGAGCTTGTAATGGCACAGTGTGAAAATGCTGCTCATACAGTTGTTTTGGCAGAATGGAGACTGATGAACCAGAGTCTACAGTGAGTTGAAGAGACACAGGTGTAGCAGCAGGTGTAGCATTTATGGTCACATTACACATCAAACGGTCGGTTGCTCCAGGTAGACAAAGAATACAGACCTCTGGTAATTCAACTGAATGCACTGAACGAGTAGGAGCAGAATGGCAGACTTGTGCAAAATGTCCAGTTCTATTGCAATTCTTACATTTAGCAGATGCAGCGGGGCAAGTCCGTGCGTTTGCCAGATGTCCATCAGAACCACAGCGGAAGTATGTACGAGCTTACGGAGCAGAAGCAGAGAGTTTTGATGAGGTACGTGCTTTGATTTTGGCCTTGCTGTCTTCCAGTTGTAGAAGTAGCATGTATGGATTGTACTGGAGCAGAACTGCTTGTAGCCATGGATTTTGCCTGCACATCAGCGGCCTCTAGCTGTGTGGCATTCTCCAGTGTCAATTTAGATTCCAGTAATAATTGTTTGCGAATGTGAGGGTTAGCAATGTTTTCTACAAGCTGGTCACGCAGCGTATCATCAAGAGTATCATTAAATTCACAAGTTGTAGACAAATCTCGTAATGCAGCAATGTATTGCATTACCGTTTCATCCGTTCTCTGCACTCGTTTCATGAAGGCATGTCTTTCCACGACCACATTTCTTTTAGGAATGAAGTGCTCCTCCAACGCTTTAATGGCATTGGCCAGATTGTCACCGGTATTGGGCAGTGTGTAAAATGGTCTCTGACCTTCAGTTCCGAGACAGTGAAGAAGCAAAGCCCGTTTTCTGGCTTCTGGCCAGGCATCTCCAGTAGCATTGATGACGAGCATGTAGTTCTCAAACATCCTCTAGCCATGTTACAAGTGAAAAAAAAACCATGCAGCCGTCTACTACGTATCACATCAGAAAGGGCATTGTAGTGTCACTGAGGAAAAATTACACTCATTCACTGCTATAGGAGAAGAAGAATTGGCTAAACTCGTTAAATCATCAAAATCAACAACATGTATGCTCTACCCTATACCAACTAGGCTATTAAAAGAGATGCTACCAGAGGTCATAGATCCTCTTCTTAACCCTTGTGTTATGTTGCGGGTCAATTTGACCCGTTTTGATTTTTAAGTTGTCAGAAATATCAGTTAACCTATGTTTTTTTTCTTTAAATTTTGTGACTTTTTCTCATTTAGGGTCATGAACATGCATGCAAAGTTTCAACACGCTGATGTGTTTTGACATATACACACACATTTACTGTTACGTTCGTGATGTACACGGGTCAATTTGACCCGCATATTTTAATGTTCTAAGGCAATTGTAGAGACCCAAAATAATAACATTTCTTGGTTATAGTTTGTTATTTTAGTTTTTTACTAACCTATGAAGCTAAAAAAATTAGCTTTTCCCAATTTTTTCAATACAGAAATATTTTTTGTATGCCACAAATGGTAAAAATGAGCTATAATTTCTTTTTTCAATCTATCTGAAATACTATCTAACCCACATTGTTTTTCTTGAAATTGTGTGACCTTTTCTCATTTAGGGTCATTAACATGCATGCAAAGTTTCAACATGATAATGCGTTGTGAAATGTGATTATCAAAATTTTATACACTCTTGCTGTTTGTGGGTCAATTTGACCCGTATAGGACAGCTGTTCAAAAGCAACTGTACAGACACAAAATACAAAACACTTTGTTGTATGTCAGAGCTATTCAACTATTAACAACTTCATGAAGCAGTGTTTTGAAATCAGCCATCACTGTATAAATCATAAAAGTAAAGTTTAAAACAAGTTATAGAAGTTTATGAACATGAAAATATATAACATATATATTTTTATATTTTATATAAAATATACATTTTACAAAACATGTTAAATTCTAAAACCTCTTGAAAATCAAAGCTAAATATCTGAAATTCTGTACCAAATTTTAGGTTGATATCTCAAAAAAAAAAAAAAAGTTCCCTTTCGTTCAGTCACTACGACGTACGTTAGTGACTAACGAATGGGGGTTTCGCTTAGAAGCCAATCATCTTCATCGTATTCAACAGCGCCCAATGGCAGTGCCAATGCCATGGGCATGCGGAATTTGCATGCGTAACTCCGCCCCACCTCGTGGGTATATAAGGAAGTACGCTGCGAACATCGCATTATGTTTCTGCTTTGGAGCCAAGAGGATCTCTTCACTCCTACAAGCCTGAATTCTGAAGTCTTCTCTTCAGTCTTCGAGAGGCCAGCGGTTCTCCAGGGTGTTGGTGTTACGGCGCGTTCCAGCGATCTCATGCTGCCTGCCTGCTGATCTGTGCAGTGATCTGCAACAGCTGTGTGTGTGTTTCCCTGGGCGCTTCGGCACTCTGCAGAGCTTTCCTCTCACAAAAAGAGCTTGCGCGTGGCACGTCTTTTTCAAGACGGTTCGCCCGTGCACTTCCGGGTGCGATCGATCTCCGTTGCTGTCTATGGGCACATTCACTGCTCGATGTGTTTGGGCTTCAGCACGTTCGGGCAGTGTTTGTGGATGCGTCATGTTCCCACTGCGGGAACGTGACCATCGCGATGTTGCGGTCGAGACTCAGTGATCTCCGTGAGGAGAGAGAGTCCCCTCTGCCACACCCCAATCTACCGTCTCCGAGTGAGGCGGTACTTTGGCTGGTGGCCAGGGTGACCTGAGTGCGGTGCCGTGGTATTAAGAACCCCGACGATCATTCCTCGGGCCACGCCCCCTCTTGCACATTGCTTAAACCCGCGAGTGTTGGACTGAAACAGCGGCCCGTCTCTGACGCCTCGTTCGTTTCGTTCACGCTCCAGATAGCAGTGAGATGTCGATCGCCACATCCCAAGGTGGGCTGGAATCCTTTGGGGATGACGATTAGGAGTTGTGCTCCGCCTCCGGGTGTGTCAGCACTGCCTGATCCGACCTAAGGTTGACAGCCATGTTATCTCGGGCAGCCGCGAGTCTCGCGCTGGTGTGGAACTCCGCCCAGTCGCGAGTGCTCGTGGTTGCGCGATTGGTTTTTGGGGACGGCACCCGACAGCTGTTGGGCCCCGCCCCCAATGCCTTTCGCTCCCGAGGTGCATGAGGAGATCACGCGGTCCTGGAAGTCCCCGTGCTTCCCGCGATCGTTTGGTGGCCTCCTCCGCCTTCTCTGCCCTTGATGGGGCCGCGGCCTAGGGTACACTGGGGCCCCCTCACCCCCACTGTTGAACTCTCTGTTGCGCACTACGGTGTCCACAGAGGGCTTGACGTGGCGTGGTGTGGCTGTCCTAAGCACCCTCCCAAAGCCTGTGGGCTCGTCTACTTCGGTGGCGTGGTCCTGCAGAGCTACGGGCAGGCCGCCGCCCCTTTGCACATGCACAAGGGTGGAGCCGACCCAGGGCTCTTCATTGAGCTGCGTGCCGCGACTGATCCCGCCCCCGGGCGGTGAAGGTGGCCACACGCTCCCTGGGTCGGGAGATGTCCACAGCTGTGGTCCGGGAGAACACCTGGCCTTACCTGGTGATTTGGAGGACGTTGAGTGGGCCCGCCCCCTCAACTCACCCATATCCCAGGCTGGCCTCTTCGGCGGCGCGGCTTGGAACTGCGCCCAACAGTTCTCGGCCGCCCCAGAGCAGACTGAGGCTGTAACACGTACTGCCCCGGCGAGCGGACTGAGGCGACTGAGCCGGCGGCTGGTGCAGAGGGCGCCCTCCCTCTTCCCGCCCGGCCCCAGCAGCAGCCTTAACCTGGGCCGCGCCGTGGAGGTGGTTGAGGATGTCGCCCAGTCCGCTCCCCAGACTGGTTAAACGCCACGCTGGAGGTGGACAACTCAGAGATGGGTTCCAGTTCTTCCCAGGGGATGGTAGCAGGGCCTCTCCTTCCCCCGGTGGAGGGCCGGGGGAAAATCCTTCCGCTGCTGGCCCCCGGGCTAGCAGCGCTTGGGAAGAACTCATGTTCCTGTCTCTGAGGACCCAGAGACCGGTGATGACAGTGCGCGCCACCCACGGGTCCCGCCACTCGCATCCCTCTCTGTCGCCAGCCTCCTGGCAGAGCAGACCCCAGTGGAACGCGCGTCCTTCCCTGGTCTCCTCTGTCAGGACGCAGCCGTTAACCGCACCCCCACACCGGGACGCCCAACAGCCTCCCTTGTCCGGGTCGGTAACGCTGCATCGCTGCCCCACCCCGGGTACACCTGTAGTCCGATTGACCCCGCTGGTGCAGTTCCTGGGAGCCTGGCTTCAGATTCCAGGGCTGTCCCGCTGGGTCGCGAAAGACAGTCAGGTGCGGCTACGCGATTCAGTTCGCGCAGGTTCCTCCCTGCTTCCGGGGAGTCCGTTCCACTATGATCGGGGCTAATGCCCCCGTCATGCAAGCGGAGGTTGCCACCCTACTGGCGAAAGGTGCGATCGAACCTGTCCCTCCAGCCGAGGTGAATTCCGGGTTTTTCAGCCCGTACTTCATTGTACCCAAAAAGACCGGTGGGCTTGACCGATCCTGGACCTGCGCGTCTTGAACCGTTACCTCCACCGGTTTCCGTTCAAGATGTTGACAGCGAAACGCCTTTTCGAATGCGTTCGTCCAGACGATTGGTTGCAGCGATTGACCTGAAGGACGCCTACTTCCATGTCTCCATTCTACCTCGACACAGACCGTTCCTACGGTTTGCTTTCGAGGGGCGGGCATATCAGTACGCAGTTCTACCATTCGGGCTATCTCTGTCCCCTCGCGTCTTTACGAAGATTGCCGAGGCAGCCCTTGCGCCCCTTCGGCAGCACGGGGTTCGCATCCTGAATTACCTCGACGACTGGCTCATACTGGGTCACTCTCGAGAGCAGGTTTGCGGACACAGAGATTTGGTGCTCCATCACCTAGCCCGTCTGGGCCTTCGGGTCAACTGGGAGAAGAGCAAACTTTGCCCCGCGCAGAGGATCTCTTTTCTCGGTATGGATCGACTCGGTCGCCATGTGCGCGCAGCTTTCGAGCGAGCGCGCGCAGTCTCTGCTGACTACACTTCGACAAGTCGAGGGCAAGAGTGCGGTTCCACTGAAACGGTTTCAGAGGCTCCTGGGGCATATGGCATCTGCAGCCGCGGTAACGCCGCTCGGATTGCTTCATATGAGACCGCTTCAGCACGGGCTACGCGATCGAGTCCCGAGATGGGCATGGCGGTCTGGCACGCTCCGGGTACAAGTGACTCGGGCCTGCTTACAGACTCTCTCCCCATGGTCGAACCTCAGTTTTCTACGGACCCGAGTGTCCTTAGAACGAGTTTCCAGGCATCTTGTTGTATCAACAGATGCATCATCCACGGGCTGGGGTGCCATGTGCAATGGACAAGCAGCCACGGGCTCCTGGATAGGACCCCAGCGCCTTCTGCATGTCAATTGCCTCGAGTTGCTGGCAGTACGGTTCGCCCTGCACCGCTTCCGAGCGTTGCTGAAGGGTCAACATGTACTAGTCAGGACAGACGACACGGCCGGGCGGTCTACGCTCCCGCCGTATGTCTCAACTCGCCCGCCATCTCGTTTTTTGGAGTCAGAAGCATCTGAGGTCCCTTCATGCTGTCCACATCCCGGGAGTCCTGAACTGTGCAGCCTACGAGCTCACGGCTTCAGCCACTTCCTGGAGAATGGAGACTCCATCCCCAGACGGTCCAGCTGATATGGGAACGGTTCGGCGACGCACAGGTAGTCCTGTTGCCTCCCAGGACTCTTCCCATCGCTCCCTGTATTATTCCCTGACCTATGGTCGGCACGGATGCACTGGCGCACAGCTGGTCGTCGGGGCTACGCAATTATGCGTTTCCCCTAGTGAGCCTTCTCGCACAGGTACTGTGCAAGATCAGGGAGGACAAGGAGCAGGTCATGTTGGTCGCCCCGTTGGCACGGCCGGACCTGGTTCTCAGAACTGCTACTCCTTGCGACAGCCCCTCCCTGGCCTATTCCTCTGAGACTCCTCACTCAGAGACGGGGCACCTTTTGGCACCCGCGTCCAGCGTTCTGGAAGCTTTACGTGTGGCTTCTGGACGGGACGCGGCTGGTTTGAGTAGCCCTCCACCTCCGGTGGTCGCTACCATCACTTCCGCTAGGGCAGAGTCTACACGACACCTCTATGCGTTGAAGTGGGACCTCTTCGTCACATGGTGCTCTTCCCGCCAGGAAGACCCCTGGAAATGCCCGATCGGGTCTGTGCTTCGTTTCTCCAGGAGGGGGTGGGACGAAGGCTGTCTCCTTCCACCCTTAAGTGTACATGGCCGCAATATCTGCCTACCACGATCTCCTGGGAGACAAAAAGGTAAGTAGCAGCACGACCTGATCATCAGGTTCCTGAGGGGGGCGAGGAGACTGATTCCTCCTCGCTCTCCTCTCGTTCCCTCTTGGGACCTCTCAGTAGTCTTAAGTGCTCTGCAGAGGCCTCCCTTGAGCCTTTGCGGTCGGCCGAGATTAAGTTCTTGTCTATGAAGACGGCTCTGCTGACCGCATTGGCCTCGCTTAAGAGGGTCGGGGACCTGCAAGCATTTTCGGTTGACGAAGCGTGCCTTGAGTTCGGGCCGGCTAACTCTCACGTGATCCTGAGACCCCGGCCCGGATATGTGCCCAAGGTTCCTACCACTCCGTTCCGAGATCAGGTGGTGAACCTGCAAGCGCTGCCTTTGGAGGAGGCAGACCCAGCCTTGGCATTGCTCTGTCCAGTACGCGCTCTCCGCGCCTACGTAGACATGACCCAGTGTTTCAGGACCTCAGACCAGCTCTTTGTCTGTTATGGTGGAGAGCGGAAGGGAAGCGCTCTCTCAAAGCAGAGGTTGTCTCACTGGATAGTGGACACCATTGTTTTGGCATACCAGCAGCAAGGCCGACCATGTCCCCTTGGTGTGAGGGCACACTCCACCCGGAGTGTGGCCTCCTCTTGGGCTCTAGCGCATGGCGCCTCGCTAACAGACATCTGCAGAGCTGCAGGCTGGGCGACACCCAACACATTCACCAGATTCTACAATCTCCGAGTGGAGCCAGTGTCCGACTATGTACTCGCCCCTACGGGTGGCCGGTAATGGGCCAGGCTCAGGTGTCTTCGCTTGCTCGCCATTCCACTCCCAGGACTGGATACGTGCGATATTTTCCTCAGGTGAGCTCCCCGAGAGCCCTGAGCTCCTCCAGCACTGCTTACGCCGACATCAGTTCAGTCTGCCCTTTCGAGCCCAGACCCTCATGTCCGGCCAGGTGCTCCGTGTGCATGGTTCCCCTCCGGCGACCCCCACACGAGTATTCCCACCGTAAGCCTCCTCAGTGAGCAGGTGTCTTTCCCTTGGCAAGTCCCTGCCACCCCTAGGGTTAAAAGTCCACCTTCGGCTGGTACCCTAGAGATCTTCCATATGTAACCCTCAGCGGGTCATATGTGTATTCTCTAAGTCCTCCCTACGGTAGGCATCTTGGCATTCCCTCACTGGGATATGCTTCCCAGTGTACCTTGGTATTCCTGTGATAAGTGGGAGTCCTAGGGCCTTAAGTGGCGGGATCTCACACTTACGCAGGGCACTGGATGACAGCTGAGTGGCGTTGTTGAATAGGATCCCCCATTCGTTAGTCACTAACGTACGTCGTAGTGACTGAACGAAAGGGAACGTCTCGGTTACGTATGTAACCCTCGTTCCCTGAGGAGGGAACGGAGACGTACGTTTCCTTAGCCACGTCAGCTGTGCTGCCTGGAACGCGGAGTTCAGTCTTGGCTCCTGCAGCAGTAACATAATGCGATGTTCGCAGCGTACTTCCTTATATACCCACGAGGTGGGGCGGAGTTACGCATGCAAATTCCGCATGCCCATGGCATTGGCACTGCCATTGGGCGCTGTTGAATACGATGAAGGGCCCTATTTTAACGATCTGAAACGCAAGTGTCAAAACGCGAAGCGCAAGTAACTTTGTGGGCGGGTCTCGGCGCTGTTGCTATTTTCCCGGCGGGATAAATGGCTCTTGCGCCCGGCGCAAATCTAAAATGGGTTGGTCTGAAGTAGCTTCATTATTCATAGGTGTGGTTTGGGCGTAACGTGAATAAACCAATCCGAGCGTCATCCAACATTCCCTTTAAAAGCAGGTGCGCAAGTTCCATTATGGATTGCTATTATTATGGCGTATTTACCAGGCGCACGCCAGGAGCGGTTCACAGCCGAGGAGACTGATGTTCTTTTAAGAGCAGTGAAAGACAGAGAAGTGAAGTTGTAATGTTGTACATTATGGTAAAGGTGATTTCACAGTCTTTTTTTTTTTCAGTCTTTCAGTTTTTTCAGTTTTTCAGTCGATTTTTGTTCCTGGTTCTTGACGGACAAACCAATTTGTCAGATGTCCTTATATACATATATGTCTTGCCACTATTGGGCAAACAGGTCTTATCCTTAATTATTACAATTAGCCTGAATCATTTGTAAGCTAGATTTATGCCTATTTTTTCACATCTTCGTGGCACACCACAATGATTTCCGTCATATGACGGATGAAGATGAAGATATCTCATGTGTTAATATTTTTTTAGTGTAACAATTTATGATTTGCAAAAATAACTTGCATCTGTGTAGATTACATGAGCAAAGTGTATGCGCGTTGTGCACGCTATACATTATGGTCAAGCATGCGCCCTTAAAATAGCATAATGAACAACGCGCAATGCGCCACTGACTTTAGACTAGGTTTTTTCTGGTCAGTGGCGCAATTGTTTAATGAAACAGCAAAATAGCACCAGGGATTGTTTGCGCCGGAACACGCCTCCTTTTTTGCGCTGAACCGCCCAGGGAGCGCAAGTTCATTCACTAGTTTAGCGACGTGCTTCTGTGGAGGGAAAAGCGCGCTTTGCGCGGGTGCAAAATAGGAATGACACATGCGTCGGTGTACAAAGTCAATTGCGCTGGGTGCAAGATAGGGCCCGAAGATGATTGGCTTCTAAGCGAAACCCCCATTCGTTAGTCACTAACGTACGTCTCCGTTCCCTCCTCAGGGAACGAGGGTTACATACGTAACCGAGACGTTTTTGTGCGCAGTACCAACATTTTCCACTAGATGACATGTAGACTCTTCGATTTCCATATATGGTTTGAGTGATCTGAACGTTATATTTTCATACTTTTCAAAATATCTTTGAAGTAGACATCCTATTGAGAAGTAGTTTGGGCAGTAATGTTAATATTTGATTTGAATTCAATCTCTAAAATGCATATAAAAAAAACATATGGACAGAGTCAAAACGTGCGTTATAGTTTGGTACCGCGGCGCATCACAAATGACAAATCTATTGCTATTTATCTCCTGCTCTGTCATCTCTTTTGAAAATCAGTCACCAAATATGAAAATTAGAGTCTGAAAGCTTTCAAATGCTATATAGTTGGTCAAGATTACTTTAGGTTTAGACTAAGATAGTATTGTTCTAAATGTATAAAGGCAAGTGTCCTAAGGGCATATTTTAAAAATAAAAATAAAAATGGTTAAAAGTTATTTTTATAAATCGTAAATTCAGATATTTATTCTTTGTAATGTGTGAAAAGTATTGATATTAAAAGTTAATTGTTTGTACCTGATTGTATGTGCTTTTTCATAGTGTGATTTTTGGGGAATTGTATTGAATCCAATTAGGGTCAATTTGACCCGGACCATAAGGGGTGTAAGCAGAAATCGAACAGTGCACAAGGGTTAATATCATTAATTCATCTTTGTCATTAGGATAGGAAAACTTTTAAGTTGGCTATTATTAAACCACTTATTAAAGAAACGCAACTACAGAATTAGTCAATTATAGGCCAGTCTCAAATCTACCCTTTCTGTCAAAAATACTTGAAAAGGCAGTGTCTTCACAATTATGTTCCTTTTTAGAAAGAAATGGTATCTGTGAGGATTTCCAGTCAGGATTTAGACCGTATCATAGTACTGAGACTGCTCTCATCAGAGTTGCAAATGATTTACTCTTGTCATCCGATCATGGCTGTATCTCTCTATTAGTGTTACTCGATCTTAGCGTTACATTTGATACTATCGACCACAACATTCTTCTGAATAGACTCAAAAATGATGTAGGCATTAGTGGAATTGCATTGGCATGGTTTAAATCATACCTATCTGACGTTATCAGTTTGTAGCAGTAAATGAAGAGATGTCACACCGATCACAAGTTCAGTATGGAGTACCGCAGGGCTCAGTGCTAGGACCGTTGCTCTTCACCGTGTACATGCTACCACTGGGAGATATCATTAGGAAGCATGGCGTTAGTTTTCATTGTTATGCCAACGATACTCAGCTCTATATTTCTTCACGCCCTGAAGAAACTTACCAATTCACAAGATTAACGGAATGCATAGCTGATAGGGCTGGGTAAAAAATATTGATTTCTCGATTTTAATCGATTCTCACTTTTACAAAACAATCGATTCTTAAATCCCAAGAATCGATTAGTAATCCTGTTTTCAGTTAATGAATGAAATAAACATTATAGCGCACCTCCCATCCAATAAATCGCTATATTCTATGTGCTTTATTACTACTGATATAAAACAAAGTCTCAGAAAGCATAAATACCCCTTTGGCGCTGTGGCGTGAGATTGCTCTGCCGCAACTCAGCTCAAGAGAACCGGCAGCGTGGAATGCACATGAACTGATCTTCTCTTCTGCCTTAATACCAGTTACTGCGCAAAATAAACACGAATAAGCATCTGAAAGTGTGTTAAAAGATACAGGATAACTTACTGAAATCTGTATCATGTCACATGGAATAGCCAGTGTTTCAACCGCAGAAAGACATAAGTAAAATGGCTTGTAAACAGTGTCATGTAACATCACATTTACCTCAGAAAAACTATATCCAGTGTCTATAAACGGATTAGTCAGCTTTAGTCAGCTAGAAAAAAAATTTGTGTTCTTCAATATTTAATGCATGTATGTAGCCTACACTGTTATCCCTGAAATTGTTTTAATTCAAATTATTTAGGTACAATAAACATAAACTCCAAAATATTTGTTCAATTACTAATGTTTTTCGTTTGTTGTACAATTTGCATGATTTTTTTCATTCTATTTAATTGGATAAATTAAATGTACTTAACAGAGCCTATTTTAGTCGGTTGTCAATGCAACGCAATACAAGGAAGATGCTGATTGGCTCTTTGAACTGAAGTCAGGCTGCAGCTGTGCGCATTTTTATCAACGTTTGCTGGTGAGTATAGGCCTTGTAACTTTACATTTTGGTCTTAAACAGCTAATACATTATTAATCCCTAATAAATTAGATGTATAACAGTTAGCCAGTAAAACAAAATGTAAGTTTAGGCTGTGCTTACACTCAAAAAATTATTTTACGATACTGTTGACTTTATTTAAACAATTTATTTTGTTTTAGGTTTTCATTTTGAAACAACTAAATAAATCAACTGAAGATAAAATAAGACATTAAATATCTGAAGATCTCAGCAGAGGAGGATTAAACAACTCCACAAACAGCATTACCAGTTTCATGCATTACTAATCAAATTGACTTTATTTCTGTTTCACCATGATGGAGATAAGTGTTTGTTTTAGTTGGACTCTTGACCCTTGGCTCGTTTTTTCTTTGGCTGCTTTAACTGTGTGTTTAAAAAATACAGTTTAGTTAGGCCAAGACAAGCCAAAGAGAAAATGTGATATGGTGACTTTGGCTTATTGATGATGATGTCATCATCATGTAGTGGCTGAATCACTAATCTCATTCAGACACAAATGTTCTGGTTATAGAGGTAATGTGTTATCAATTTTGTATTTATGTGATGTTATTTATGTTATTCTACAGCATGTGATCCAGCACTGTTATGGTAATTGAATCATATTCAAGATTTTAAAATCATGTAGTGCTCAAAAGGTTTAAATCTACGGCAATACTTATACACATGCAGACATCAAGAATCAACGTATTAATCTCAACAATGGTGACAATGAAAAGCTTCATGCTGCAGTGCATGCTGGGTACCACCAATCAAAACTCCCCCATGGGTCCCAGCATGCATTGCGGCATGAATAAATTATGCATCTGAATTGTGACTAATTCTCTTTTATTCTTACAATTTGCTTTTCCTTGCCATAACAAATGGGCTTTATGAACACACAATTAAAGCAGACAGCGAAAATCTAACTTAAAGAGTTAAGGGCCAAGAGCCCAACTAAAACAAACACTTATCTCCATCATGGTAACCTAAAATTTCAATACCACTGAATTAAAAACTGTTAGTTCAATTAACTAAAAGTTTTTAATTAAATGCTGTTGAAATCTTAAGTACATTAAACTGGAAATGTGTTGTTTTTTCAACAAGACAAAATTAACTTGTTTAGGGCAACGAGTTTCCATACATTTTTTAGGTTCAATCAACCTGTATAGGCTTACAGTGTATGAATAAATCTGGCAAGTTTTTATGACAGCCAAATGTTTATATTTCAAAAAACTAATTGTAGTAGAAATATGATTATGTAACTTTAAAGTTAATAGTATAACTTTATTATTATTTAAACATAATTTAATGTAATTTAAGTGTTTGTATACAAATCAGTTCATTTTTTACCTTCAATATTAGTAGGCTATTGTAGTACAACTGACTCCCATAGTTTACAACATAGTTCAGAGATTTGTTTTCCTTGAGAAAATTGGCCATGTATTATACCTGATATATATCTAAAGTAATCGATATTGGATTGAATGGAATCGAAAATCGAATGGAATCGAAAGCTTGTGAATCGAAATCGAATCAAATTGTGAAATTTGTGTCAATATCCAGCCCTAAAAGCTGATATAAAACATTGGATGACCAGTAATTTCCTGCAACTCAATGCAGAAAAAAACGGAATTTTTAATTATTGGACAAAAAAGCTCCACAAGTAATAACCTAGAATACTGTCTAACACTTGATGGCTGCTCTGTCAAGTCCTCGTCATCAGTGAGGAACCTGGGTGTGCTCTTTGATACCAATCTCTCGTTTGAAAGCCACGTTTCTAGCATCTGTAAAACTGCATTCTACCATCTTAAATATATATCTATATATATCTAAATTACGGCACATGCTTTCAATGCAAAATGCTGAACAGTTAGTTCATGCGTTCATGACCTCAAGGCTAGATTATTGTAATGCTCTACTGGGTGGTTGCCCTGCTCGCTTAATAAATAAACTCCAGCTGGTCCAAAACACAGCAGCTCGAGTTCTTACTAGAACCAGGAAGTATGACCATGTTAGCCCAGTTCTGTCAACACTGCACTGGCTGCCTATTAAACATCGCATACATTTTAAAATCTTGCTTATTACTTACAAAGCACTAAATGGTTTAGCTCCCCAGTACTTGAGCAAGCTCTTAACATATTATACTCCATCACGTCTACTGCGGTCTCTAAATTCTGGCCAGTTGATAATACCGAGAATATCCAAATCAACTGCTGGCGGTCGATCCTTTTCCTATTTAGCTCCAAAACTCTGGAACAGTCTTCCTAACATTGTTAGGAAGACACACTCTGTCAGTTTAAATCTAGACTAAAAACACATCTCTTTACTGTGGCATACACATAAAACACTTTTTCAATGAAATGATTGTTAGGCTGCATTAACTAGGTCAGCCGGAAACGGCAACACTTCCCATAACACCTGATGTACTCGTTACATCATCAGAAGAACGGCATCTACACTAATGATAGTCTCTCTGTTTTATCCTGAGGTTTACTGCAGTCAGCCGGATCCGGGCCGTATCCAGATCAGATGGTGGACCTGCGCCCAGAGAAGACCAACACAGGACCCCGAAGTGTCTGCAGAGACCGTGATTAGACTCCCCCTGCAACTGCCTCATCGACACGGCATCTTAATAAACCCGACTCCAGCGTGATGACTCCGATTGTTCGAATATTATAATTAAATAATACTTAAATCAATATGTCATCCGCAATAAACCCGTCTCCGGCGTATTGCTTCCGATCATTCGAATATTGCACTTTAATAATTATTTAATCAACATCATCCTCAATAAACCCGTCTCCAGCGTGTTGCCTCCGTCCTTCGAATATTCCGATCTATTATGACCTCTGACCTGTAAAGTTGCCAGAACAATAATAATACGCTGTTTGTTAATTGGCCAGAGGAGAACTGGCACCCGACTGAGCCTGGTTTCTCCCAAGGTTTATTTTTCTCCATTAGGTCACTTGATGGGGTTTTGGTTTCCTTGCCACTGTTGCCTCTGGCTTGGCGTGCTCAGTTGGGGACACAAAATTTTTCTAAATTTTTCAACTAAATATCAAAATAAATCTAATTATTAAACTAAATTAACAATATAAACTAAATTACTGCTCTAATTACTGATCTAAAGCCCACACTGTCACTGTATGATAATTGAAATGAACTGATGACATCACCGTTTTCTCCAGAATGGCTAAACGGCTGAATAAAATTATGCTGCATTATTTTCCTGCTTAACACTGTAAAGCTGCTTTGAAATATTCTGCATTGTTAAAAGCGCTATATAAATAAGGTTGACTTGACTTGACTTGACAAGTGGAATAGCGGGCTCACTGGGACAAGGCAAAAAAGGCAATTTTGTCATGTTATGTAAATTTCATTAACATTTTTGTGGATTAGCAAGAGCCTTCTACATTCATTGATCTCAACAAACAAATCATCATTTAACCACTATAACTGAAATAAAACAATTATTCATTTACATCAAGAATTGAAATAAATGTGTGTACAATGAATGAGGTTCAGTGAGAAAAATATTATATTTGCCTAATAATAATCAGACACACTTCACTGAAATAATCAGGTAAAATGTAAGTAGCCTGAGGGGAAAAAAATATTCTTAAAATTGTCTCCAATTGTTACAGAAAAAACATGAAAATTAATTATTTACTGAACAGTCTGAGGAAAGATGTGTTAATATGTCTCTGTCAGTGTTGCTGTAGTGCTGGATCTCAGTCATGTGATCAGTTGCAGCCCAATCACAGAATAAAGTTAATGTTATGTCCTCAAGACAAGGAGCACAATAAGTTGTATTCTTCTCAATTCAACTTTTAATAACTGTTCTCAACGAGCAGGGTAATATGCACACACATGCTCAGCATCCTCTCACTCACTCTACATCACATGTATTCACTTAAGGAGCTCGAGTATCATCTAGTGGTGCACTAATGTAAGGACATCACAATGGTCAATTACTGAGCTGTTGAATCTGGGTGGGAACTGAGGTCTCTCAGCCTTTACCAACAAATGACCGATAAAAAGCTTTCTACAGAAAAAGCAGCCATCACAATTCCTTCGTTGTTCTGAAGTTGATGAAAAGTTTTGAATAATAAAATATTTAAAGTGCATGTTCAGTGCTGTTCACGACAGCAATCCTGCACTCAGACTCGAGCAGCTCTGTAGCTTGTTTGTGGCAAAAAGAAAGACTGTTAGAACAGCAGCGAAAATGTGAAAGTAGCCTATATAAAAAAGTGACTGGACTGAAACATGTCCTTTTATTTAAACTGGTGCTTTGCTGTGCCAAGAGACATTACGACACATTTCACTACACGGCAAATGTACCCGTTTTAAATGTATGGTGTGAAAATGTTGGTGTTGCTCAGTGTTAAAGCCAGAGTACATTTTGATCCGCAAGTGTAAAATAGTGGATATAAATAGTTTTTTTTAGTTTTATACTTTTAACACCATATGTGGTGTATTTCCCAACATACTCTACTACGGCTCTTTTCCGTTGGGAATTGACTGGAGAGGTTAGGTTCTCTGAAAATGTATTACTTATTATTACGTGATCTATAATTGTATTTATCGAATCGTAAATATTTTTGCAGTGTCTTCACGGTAATATATGCCAAAGAAACACTGAGATACCATCATGCTTTTTTATGATTGCAGCTAAAATCAAAGAAAAGTACTTTCCTTCTTTCTATCTGTCATCAATGTGTTACTCATTTATAATAATCTTATAATCATTAATTTTACCCTTTGTTATTATCTAAACATCACTCTAAAAATGTTGGTTTAAAAACAACCATTTCTGGGTTATTTATATTCAACCAGCCCCTGGGTAAAAAATATAAAAAATAGCCCAATTGTCACACTGTGGCTGTAATAATCGCACAACACAGGAGAAGTCAAACAAACACTTCTTTTTTATTCCACAAAGTAACATAAAGAAGATCACAGGAGCAAACTAATGAACAACCACATAAAGAAAAGACGATACCAGACGATGAAACAACTGAGGCTTAAATACACAGAGAGGGCGATCAACTGAACAGAAACAGGTGAAACTAATTAACAACCAAACAAACACAGGCAGGCAAAACAGGAACAGAACACAGTGAAAACAAACCAAACTGAACAAACACGAAACACCAATGAAATGACCCAGTTAGAGTGAAGGAGAACCTGTATTTATTTGAACCTAAATTACTTTAATCTGTGAACGTGGCTTTTGTGGAGTTGAAAACATTGACCTCTGTTCTTCCTCCAGACTCCAGCATGGACGAAACTCCAGGGAGTTCTTCTGGATTTGGGATCATTGTCAAAACTAGTGAGGACGATGGTAAGCGTCAGCTGGTTAACCTCCGGCCCGCTCCGCTCTTCCGTTCGGTGGGTCTGACGGGTCTGTCTGCTAGTTTACCACCCCATCGCCGCCTGCGTTCAGTCTTAAACACGACCCGAAACACATCGGGTCAGACTGTTGACCGCTCCGAGCCGTTAACAGGTCGACCTCACCAAAACGCTCCCTTAAACAGACTCAAAGGCATTCAGACACGAGACAGGCCATTACACAAAATGTTACGTGCAAAGCCTCAGAAAGATGATGAGATGTCCATGAATAAACAGCCGCAAACGTTCAGCGTTCAGTGCTGGCATCACGACAGACGGCTAAACGCTACAGCGAGGACCCGCAGCAGAGACCTGGGAATCAGGACTGAAAAGGAAGTGTACTTGTTTGAAGGAGTTTGGCGAGGACAGGCGACGAGAAAAAACAAAAATAAACACGTAAAAATGCACGACGAGGCGTCAGATCTCAGCCGGCGGATACAGAGTTTAGAAATAACAGACAGGAAGAGGAAACAAACCACAGAACGACACTGGAGCGACTCTGGTGGGCGTGGCATCAGGGCGGAGCCAGTGTGTAAATGCGAGGGGCAAAAGAGGAGAGACCGACGCCCACACTTCCTGCCACCCATCACTCAAAGCGACTGCTTGCTTAACGTCCCTCTGCTCCTTCCGGACAATTCCCCGCCCCCGTCGCCCTGCTCTCCGTCAGACATCCTGTTCTTTCCTCTTTCTGTTCCTCACATCCAGCCTTTTCCCAGAAAGAGGAGAGGAGACGCACCAGCTCAACATCACTGACTGTCACAAGCTAAGCTTGGTGACATATGGAATTACATGGACTTGACACACATGCACACATCACTGCCTGATTATGCCGGCATTTAACATCTTATAAGTCAGAAGGTGTTGTGTAATTGTTTTACCTATTTCAAATGAGTGTGATACTGGTTTTTGTAGCATTAGCATGCTAATTTGGACTGAACCATGTGTAGTTTTGTCTGGGGGGAGGGGGAATAACAGCTGAATGTTTATTTTATTTTCTTTTCCTTTTTATATTCTTTATCTAGTGTGTTTAAGTACCCATGGGTTTATATTGATTGTTATTTGTGTATATGTTTAGTGTTTTATTATTTTTATACTTTTGTGTATATGGCATTCTATGGTTGGCCCCGGCTTGTTCAATTGGTACAGGTCGAGGGTGGAGCTAGCCTTATAAATGGGAAGCTGTAGAGCTTAAGGAGGGTTTTTGGTCTGTTAATGGCCAAAGGATAGACCTGTTGCAGATTGGGCCAAATTACTTGGTATAGCCATTCTTTGCACATTGTTGCAGTTTTGTTTTGTTCAGGTTTTTTTTTGGTATTTCAGTATGTGATCATGTAAATATATATATTTTTTTCATTTTTCATATTAATAAAACCACCTTCTTTTGGGATCCACTGAACTTCTGTCCAGCTTGTTAAAATTATTTCCTATGACCACTGGGCCATCCCTTACAGTTGGTGTCAGAAGTGGGATAGCCTGGTCGGAAAAAAAAAAAAAAGCTGGATTTTTGTTGCTCACCAAGATGCCACCAAAGCTGAGGAGTCAGCCGGAGGAGGGCACTGGAGAAGAGGAGGGACCAGGTGCAACTGGAGGTTCAGCTACTGCTGAAGTGACGACATCTGCAGGAGAAGGAGCTATCGCAAGTCTTTCCCATATGTTCGAGAGTTTCATGCAATATCAGCGAGAGCGTGATGAGAGGCAAGAGAGAGAGACGGCACGTCGGGAACAACAATACAAAGTCATCCAACATCAGGTCAACCAGATACAGATGGACTTTGAACACACCCGGGCTGGGGTTACTACTTTGGGGAAAACAGCTCGAGTGACGGACCAAGAGCCACGCATGGCAAGGCTGGAGGACAACGATGACATTGAACATTACCTCACAACCTTTGAAAGACTGGCAGGAGTCTACAAATGGCCGAGGGAGGACTGGGCTATCCGCCTTATCCCGTTGTTGACTGGTAAAGCACGGAGTGCTTTTGTCTCTATGGAACCTAGGTTGACAGAGGACTACAAAGCAGTTAAACAGGCAATCCTGGCCAAATATGAAATAAACTCTGAAACCTATAGACTGAGATTCCGAGCTCACGAGACTGCAGTAGAGGAGACTCCCAGAGAACTTTACGTCCGCCTCAAGGATCTGTTCTGCAAATGGGTAAAATTTGGCACTAGCAACAAGGACGACATTATGGAGATTCTGGTGTTGGAGCAATACTTACGAGTGCTCTACCCGGACGTAAGGACTTGGGTCAAAGAAAGAAATCCCTCCACTGCTGCCGAAGCTGCTACGCTGGTGGAGGCCTACATTGCTGCACGAAAAGGCCCTGGAAACTACAGGTATGCAGGCATCCTACATCCTGCCAGAGGTAAGTCTGAGGGCACTGGGGTTGGTTCAAACTCTCATTCTACTAGCCAAACTAAGATACTAAAGCACAGCCACAATAAGACGTATACAGCTAAGTACCCACCATCAGGGCAACGTTCTGACAAAGCCGATGTTGTGTGCTTTAATTGTGGAGAACCCGGTCACACTAGCCCCCTCTGCCCATTGAAAAAGCCCAAAACAACCAGTCTATGTTGGGTGCCCCGTCCTAATCATTCCGCCACTCATTCCCATAATCCAGATCCCACTATAACTGTCTTGCTTAATGGCAAACCACTCACTGCACTGATAGATACAGGTTGCTCCCGTACTTTGGTACAGACTCAGTACATCCCTAGGGACGTATGGAGTGAGGAGGAAACGGTCTCAATTGTCTGTGTTCATGGAGATAGAACAGAGTTACCCACAGCAGATGTATATATTGAGATCCACAGCCAGCCTTATCTGATGAGAGTAGGGGTAGCCACCAATCTCCCCTACCCCATTTTGCTGGGAACGGATATCCCTGTTTTGTCTGATCTAGTGCAGAGTAGCACTTGGTGTGGTGTAGTTACGAGAGCTCAAACCCAGCGTATAAGGCAGGAGACTGAGACTAATGATTTGAATGAGATGCCTTTTTCAACTGCTGACATAGGGGCAGAGCCTAAGCCCACTGAGGAAGAGAGGTTAGAGCGGCGAAGGGAGGAGGTGAAGAGACTGGTTGGCAACACTGACAATGTTGAGCTAGATCTGGGGGAACCTGAACTAGCAGAGTCTGATGTTACCATACATAACAACCTAGATGCATTACAAAAGAAAGACCCCTCTCTAGTGGAGTGTTTTAAGCAGGCTAAGGAGGAAGGTTGTCTCTTGCAAGGTTTTGGAGAAACATATGTTCTCAAGGCAGGCTTACTCTATAGAAAGAGTAAGGAGGAAGGAACTCAGTTGGTGGTACCAAAAGCTTACAGGAAAGAAGTGCTTGAGCTTGGACATACCATTCCTTGGTCTGGTCACTTAGGATTCATGAAGACTCTAATGCGAATTTCTAAGAGGTTTTATTGGCCTAAGATGTATACTGAAGTGAAAGAGTTCTGCAGGTCCTGCCCCGAGTGTCAAATCACAACTAGTTACAAACCTGCATATGCACCACTGAACCCATTACCTGTCATTGATATGCCTTTTGAGCGTATTGGAGTAGATGTGGTAGGTCCACTGGAAAGGAGCCAGTCAGGGAACAGATTCATTCTTGTTATCTGTGACTATGCCACTAGATACCCTGAGGCTTATCCTCTCAGAGAAATCACTGCTAAGCAGGTAGCGACAGCGCTTCTCAGATTCTTAACACAAGTAGGCATACCTAAGGAAGTCCTAACAGATCAAGGACCAAATTTCATGAGCCGCACCCTTCACCAGGTTTATCAAATATTGGGAATTAAGAGAGTAAGAACCACCCCTTATCATCCTCAGACAGATGGCTTGGTTGAAAGGTTCAATAAAACCTTGAAGAATATGCTGAAAAAGTTTGTTTCAGAGACTGGAAAAGATTGGGACAAGTGGCTGCCATACCTGCTGTTTGCGTATCGGGAGGTACCCCAAGCATCGACGGGATTTTCCCCCTTTGAACTTTTGTATGCTCATCCAGTCAGAGGTCCTCTTGATGTTTTACGAGAGACCTGGGAAGCACCAGAAAAGCCAAGTCCAATAAACATTGTTTCTTATGTCCTGAAGATGAGAGAACAGTTGCAGAAAACTACGGCTATGGCTCGGCAAAACCTCCTTCAGAACCAAGCACGTCAAAAGGAATGGTATGATCGAACCGCCAGAACCCGCAGCTTTGAGGAGGGAGATGAGGTATTGTTACTTCTACCTACTTCAGAAAACAAGCTACTGGCTAAGTGGCAGGGCCCTTACCGGGTTCAACGGAAGGTAGGTCCAGTCACCTACGAAGTCTACATTCCATCTAGAAGCAAGCCATTGCAGACATTTCATGTTAACCTACTCAAGAAGTGGCATACATGCCCTCCAACCTCTGTTTCTTCAACTGCCACCAGTGAATCAAGCCCAGAGCAAACCTTGTTCATCCGAGCAGTGGAGGACGAAGAGGATTTAGAGGAACAGTACTTCCCTGTTCCTCACCAATCTTCTCAACTGGACTTGAGCCCACTGTCAGATCATAAAAAACAGCAATTACTAGACCTAATACCACCGGGTCTATTCAAGGAGACACCTGGTCTGACCAACATGGTCTCACACCACATTACCCTACACAGTGCTAAACCCATTCGCCAACCTGTTTACAGAATACCAGAACGACTCCTGCCTGTCTTTAAAGAGGAGTTGGAAGCCATGCAGAGTCTGGGGGTCATAGAGCCATCTGCCAGTGAGTGGAGTAGTCCAGTCATCTTGGTGCCAAAGAAAGATGGTAGCCTTCGATTCTGTTTGGACTTCCGGAAAGTAAACACTGTGAGTAAGTTTGACTCCTATCCCATGCCCAGAGTAGATGACCTTGTGGAGCGACTGGGACGAGCTAAGTACATCAGCACCCTAGACCTATGTAAGGGTTATTGGCAGGTCCCATTGACCCCAGAGAGTCAGGAAGTGACAGCCTTCCGAACACCGTTTGGACACTTCCATTTCCGGGTTCTACCTTTTGGGCTCCACGGAGCACCATCCACCTTTCAACGGATGATGGATCAGCTCCTCCGAGGTACTGAGGGGTATGCAGCCGCCTATCTAGACGACATTGTCATCTATAGTCAGTCATGGGAAGAACATCTGCTTCACCTGAAGGATGTTCTAGGAAGGATTAAAAGTGCAGGCCTCACTCTTCGCCCCGACAAGTGTTTTTTGGCCAAGCGAGAAACGCAGTACCTGGGATTTGTTCTGGGACATGGAGTGATTCGGCCCCAAGTCAGCAAAATTGAGGCTATTAAGTCTGCTGAAAGGCCACAGACGAAGAAACAAGTGCGGTCCTTCCTTGGGCTCAGTGGGTGGTATAGACGCTTTATACCAAACTTTTCTGCTCGAGCTGCTCCACTGACCACCCTCACCAAAAAGGACAAACCAAACAAGGTAGTGTGGACTGATGAATGTGAACTTGCTTTTCAGGACTTAAAAGACTCTCTCTGCAAAGAGCCAATACTGCAGAGTCCTGATTTTGAACAGGCTTTTACTGTACAAACAGATGCTTCCGAGCACGGCATTGGAGCCGTTTTGTTGCAGGGAGAGTCAGGACAACTAAGACCAGTAGCTTACATTAGTAGGAAGCTCCTTCCCCGTGAGTCTAGATACTCTACGGTGGAGAAGGAGTGTCTGGCTATCAAGTGGGCCCTGGACTCCTTACGTTATTATTTGCTGGGGCGCAAATTTAGACTGGAAACTGATCATCGGGCCCTGTCCTGGTTGGGTCAAATGAGGGACACTAACTCTAGAATTACACGATGGTTTTTAGCCATTCAACCATTTGATTTTGAAGTCCTTTATAGAGCAGGCACCCAGAACTGTACTGCTGACTACCTCTCACGGACACCTCATGAGGCGTCTGGAGAAGGGGAGGGAAATGTCACAAGCTAAGCTTGGTGACATATGGAATTACATGGACTTGACACACATGCACACATCACTGCCTGATTATGCCGGCATTTAACATCTTATAAGTCAGAAGGTGTTGTGTAATTGTTTTACCTATTTCAAATGAGTGTGATACTGGTTTTTGTAGCATTAGCATGCTAATTTGGACTGAACCATGTGTAGTTTTGTCTGGGGGGAGGGGGAATAACAGCTGAATGTTTATTTTATTTTCTTTTCCTTTTTATATTCTTTATCTAGTGTGTTTAAGTACCCATGGGTTTATATTGATTGTTATTTGTGTATATGTTTAGTGTTTTATTATTTTTATACTTTTGTGTATATGGCATTCTATGGTTGGCCCCGGCTTGTTCAATTGGTACAGGTCGAGGGTGGAGCTAGCCTTATAAATGGGAAGCTGTAGAGCTTAAGGAGGGTTTTTGGTCTGTTAATGGCCAAAGGATAGACCTGTTGCAGATTGGGCCAAATTACTTGGTATAGCCATTCTTTGCACATTGTTGCAGTTTTGTTTTGTTCAGGTTTTTTTTGGTATTTCAGTATGTGACCATGTAAATATATATATTTTTTTCATTTTTCATATTAATAAAACCACCTTCTTTTGGGATCCACTGAACTTCTGTCCAGCTTGTTAAAATTATTTCCTATGACCACTGGGCCATCCCTTACACTGACACTGTCTATCACTTACAGCAAGCCAATATTCATGGAGGAAATATACAGGCAAAAGTTTGGACACACCTTTTTGTTCTTTATTATGGTCATTTATTCATACTATGTTAGTCATGGGGATCATAAACTGTTTGATTACACACATTCTTCAAAATATCTGCTTCTGTGCTCATCAGAAGAAAGAAACTCATACAGGATTAGAACGACATGAGGGCGAGTGAATGATGACAGAATTATCATTTGTGGGTGAACTGTCCCTTTAAAAACATTTCTGAGAAGATTTACACACACAAACATAGATCACTGTAAAAGATGAAATCAGCTCGATCCAGACCTACAGGTGTAACGTTTACTGACTATTGACCGGTAAGATCCTCAGAGAGGAAAAACAACAACAGAAGAATGGAAAGAGTGTGTGAGTGAAGGTGGTTGTGAATGTGTGTAGATGTGTGTTAGTTACAGGATCAGAGAATGACACCGTTCCTCCGTCATAGTCCAGATCAACTCTCACACAATCAAGCTTCTGTTTAACAGGAAAACCAAACCTTTTCTCACCCAGTTCGTACTGCACACTCCAGACATCAGTGTTAAAGAAATCACGTCCCTTCCTCTGGTTTGATGCTGTAGTTACTCCAAGACTCCAGACTAAACTCTCTTTAACCTCCACATCCCAGCGGTGTGTTCCTGAGTTAAAACTCTCTGAACCCAGAACACACTCATGAAGGTCAAATCTCTCTGGATTATCAGGAAGCAGTTGTTCATTCCCGATGTATCTCACACTGGTCAGATCATCAGACAGGACGAGATCTGGATGAGCCGTGTTTGGATCCAGAATCACAGGAGCTGATGAGACACAATCAACAGCTGCTTTTATTCTGATCTTCATATAATGATCAAGAGTGAACCAATCACAGATGATTATGAATTATGACACTCGTCCTGATCAAACACATCAGACATTTTCCTCTGATCACTGTCAGTGTTTTAGTTACACACTCATTTTTATCATCAGTGTTTAATGGCATCAGAGACAAACATTAAATGTGTGATTCAAACATTTGTGTCTCATCAAGAGAAACTGATATTCTGGAAAAGATTCAATCACAATCAAACAATCAGAGCTGTTGAGATGAAAAACTGCATCTGTATGAATCCGGTTTCATCTGATCATCTTCATTAAACTGGGTCTGTGTGTGTGTGTGTGTGTGTGTGTGTGTCTGTGTCTGTGTGTGTGTGTGTGTGTGTGTGGGCATGTTTTCGTGAAATATCAGGACACAAATGTGTATAATGACATGGGTATGACATAGGTATTACAAAAAGAGGGTGAAATATGAGGACGTTCCCCATGTCCTCACTTTTCAAAATGCTTATAAATCACACAGAATGAGGTTTTTTTCACAGAAAGTGAACTGCACAGTCTCCTGTGAGGGTTAGGTTTAGGGGCAGTGTAAGGGGATAGAAAATACGGTTTGTACGGTATAAAAACCATTACGCCTATGGAATGTCCTCACATTTCACAAAAACAAACATGTGTGTGTGTGTGTGTGTGTGTGTGTGTGTGTGTGTGTGTGTGTGTGTGTGTGTGTGTGTGTGTGTGAGTTATGAATAATCAATCATGTTAATGTTTTAAGATGTAATAAATCTCTGTGTAACTGAAGCAGGTTCTTCCTTTACCGCTTATCAGACGAACGTGATCATCTCTGTTAACTCTGTCTCTGTGTCTCATCTCTCATAACTTCCGCTAAGTGAGGTCAAAATACGAGCATGGTCATAAATGTATATGTAGATGCCTCATTAGCGCCTGCATGGATCAATAGAATGAGGCATCTACAATCTATATATTTATGACCATGCTCATATTTTTAACTCACTTAGCGGAAGTTATGGCGGTTAAGACATGGACATCTAGGATGAGATGGGGTGAGTAAATTATCAGCAAAAGTTTATTTAAAAGTGAACTAATCCTTTAAGAACGTTAGAATCATTCAATTTAGTCCAAAAGAGCACCCAGATGAAGACTCAATTGACTTCGACATTCTTATGGTGTGTTCACACCAGACGCGAATGAAGCAAATAAATCACGCTACTCGCGCGACACTTGAACATTTTGAGTTTACTCGCTTCATTCATGTGAAATTCACTTCACAACAGACGTGAATTCTCATCATGGGAGGGGCTTCTGCCAGCGGCTCGTCTCGCTGAGAAATGGCTGGCATGATTGTTTTAAAATACGGCGAATAAGCTCAATTTGCCGGCTTTAGCTAGCTTGTAGTCTCAATAGAGTGAATTCAGGGGGATTGGGACACGTTTTGAAAAAAGTCATTTCAATGGCAAAAAGTGTCTCAATCACCCTGAAATCACTCTATGTACAGCTCAAATTGAGTAAAGAGCGTTTTTTACAACTCACCAGACTGTCCGACCTCCTCACTCACTTTCTTCCAAGCAAGATCCTTTTTATTCTGTTTCTATAAAGTATGAAGATGTGTCGTACAGCTCCGGGTATCCACATATGATTGTGTCCTCATTGCTGTCACTACTAGAGCAAGTTCCTGATTGGTTAACGCGGCGCGAATATCCGTCAAAGTTGAGATTTTTCAACGCGTCATTTGTGCAAATCGGGGCGCAGAATGTCTATTCGTGTCTTTGCATTGACGTGACATGTAAATCACTCGCGCTTAACGCTTCATTCACGTCTGGTGTTAATGCACTAGGGGTTGCACGACTACTGATTTCTGCTAGTCAATTTCTTATTAAAACAATACTCGAGTTACTCGACTACTCATCGTTCATGCTATAATATATGAAATAGTTCTTATCAATAAATGTTTATTAATTCATAGCTTAATGCAACAATTACATAAGTTAACTCTCAAAACATTATAATTATGTTTAAATTTTCATGTTTACAGAGTAAAGCCAAATAAATAGCTGCATGCGACATTGCAATCCTAACATTCGCGTCAGATCATTGTGAGCCTGCCTCAACTTGTCAAAAATGCCTTTTTACTGTGGTGGTGATAGTAGCCTAAACGTTTAAACTAACATATGCTTGAAGTGTTTTATATCTATGGATTTTTTAAAAGGAAGACTGTAACAATCCACTACACCGCTATAGGGAGTTTACACTAATTATTGGGAACACTCGTTCCTTTTAGATAAATCAAAAATATGGAGGGATATAAAACACAAGACAAACCAAGCCGTATAGCCAAAATCACCAGTGTATTTACAAGACAACATATAATACCCCGAATAACATTTGCACAGTTGTGAATGTGTGTGTGTGTGTGAGGAGGTGCATATGTCTCTATGTCCAGCGTGTACTATTTACCGAGTCAGATCGCTCTCACCGGCAATGATGACAAATCCGTGAGCAGTATCTGTGTGATGTCTAGCTGTTTAAAGTCCTCCGGTATGAGTAATCCACAGTCCCAGGAAACGGGTATACTCCACAGAAGATCGGCAGTCCATGCTCCAAAAATCAGCCAGCCAAAAAACCCAGGTAATCCGATACGATCAGGTCCGTATCGTGAATGAATGAGCGCGTTCCCGTTCCTCGGTTCCCTTTCGAGGGAACTCGCACTGCATCGGAACGACGCTTTGGGGGATGCTCCCTTAGCATCAGCGAATCTGAAACCAGAATGCCAACTAGGCCAATCCGATTGGCGTGCGTGATGACGTCATCGTGACGGCATACCCGGAAGTATAAAAGGGGGGCTGGAACGTAATGGCGGTAGTTATTGCTCTTCAGCAAGCGCTATCTGTCAAACTGTCTGTCTATTTACTGTTGTATTGTCAGTGAAAGTGTGTGTGACTGAAAAATGGAAAAATGTGAGAGTGTGAGAGAGTTTAAGCAGTGTGTGCATCCTTGCCCTCGCTACATGTCGGGCTCGGATACACACCTGCTTTGTGTGCATTGCCTGGGCATTCAGCATGCTCAAGCGGCTCTCGAGGGAGCCGCTTGTGAGCATTACAAGAAGCTGACGCTCAGGGTGCTCCGCTCTCGGCTGGCCGTGCTCGATGAGGCCGGCCAGCCTCGTGAGCCCCGTGGATTGGTCCCGCATCCGCCGAGGCGGTGCGGCGAGGCTGGTCATGGTGCTCACGGATGGACTGTCAGCGGGACTGGGACTGCTGAGGCATCTTCCCAGTCTTTATCTGACAGTTCAGATGTTCTCCTTCCCCGTGTGGAAGCCCGCGCTGCGGCTTCTTCCCCCAGGGCGGAGGACCCGATGTGTGAGCGGTCTGATTCTGAGGAATTAGACGTGCTCAGCATCGTGGCAGTCAAAGTTATAAGCACTTCTTAAATATGCAATATTCCATCTCGCGATTGCAGGAAAAAAAGGCAGCGCGCAGGTTATGGGTCTGCAATTAAAGTGAACACACGCGATCGGTGTGCATGAGATACTGGTTGGCTTAACGGCAAGTCCGTATAGTACGTTAAATCAGTATTGTCTGATATGGCTGCATTTAAGTCTGAGGATTTAAATGAGATATGATCTGACTCTGAGGAGTTAGATATTCAGCCTGTCATTCAAACCATGTTTCACCGTATTGTGTGACACTGTTTGGCTTTTTTCTCGAGGGATGAAAACCAATTGTATTATGACGGCTTGAACCACGTTGCTGAGGCAACGCGGGGTCTATGAGTCCGTATAATACAAATAAAACAGTGTTGTCTGATTAATTACGGCTACATTTAATTCTAAGGAATTAAATAAAATATAATCTGACTTTGAGGAGTTAGATATTTAGCCTATCATTCAGACTATGTTTCACCTTAATTGTGGCTGCATTTAATTCTGAGGAATTAAATTAAAATATTATCTGACTTTGAGGAGTTAGATATATTTTTTATTCAGCCTATTATTCAGATCAGGTTGCACGGGTTTGGTGATTATGATGGCATTTAATTCCGAGGAATTGAGTGTCATGTTATCCGACTTTGTTAAGTTGGATACTTTAATTCTGTCACCCAAGCGTGTTTAACTTGTGAACTGGATATTCATCTAAGATGGAGCCCTCCTGAAGTTGATGTCGTTCTCGCCGCCTTGTGGCCTGCGGGACACATCAGTTTCAGGCAATTGCTAATCGCAGTGTCCGCTCTAGTGTTGTGGCCCTGTTGAGCTGCTCCCTTAGATGAGGCCCCTGCTGGCCAGCCCCCTCTCCCGGGTAGGAGCGATCGAGGTCGCCTCCCCTGTGGAGTTTTCGGGAATCGATGCTGTGCTCCCGCCGTCTAGTACGCTTCGGGCCACATCGTTTCCCCGTGCACGCGTGCTGCACCAGCCGCCTCTAGCAAGACTTGCGGTGGTCCAGCAAACGCGTACGCACACCGAAAATCTTCCTCGATTTCGCCCTGCCGGTTAGCCGCTTCAGGGGGTCGGGGAGGAGGCTCGGTTGACACCGAGACCAGCCTCGAGAGGCTGGTTCCCTTAGCAGATTATCTCGGCGCATGGTTATGCCTCCGAATATATCAGCTTGGGGCCTGCGACTGTAGGAAGGGGCATACAGACTGCAGTCCGGTTACCTTCCCCTGAAGTTCAGTGGGGTGGTCTGGACGGCAGTGGTCCCTGGGCAGGTTCGGGTAATGGAACAGGAAGTTCACTCCCTGTTGGTAAGGAGGCCACAGAATGTGCTCCTCCGCCAGACAGGGAGTCCGGGTTCTACAGCCAGTACTTCATAGTTCCTAAGAGGGATGGCGAGTTGCATCCAACTTTAGACCGGAGGTACTTGAATCGTTCTCTGAGGAGATTCAGATTCAAGATGCTTAGCATTTCCTCCATTGTGATTCAGCCAGTCTGAGGACTGGTCTGTCACGATGGGTCTGAAGAGGACGCATACTTCCCTGTATCCATCCTTCTGTGTCACAGGAAGTTCCTGAGGTTCGCTTTTTGGGGCAAAGCGTACCAATATCGGGTTCTTCCAGGCGGCCTAGCCCTTTGAGACTCTACACGCAGTAGCGTGTTGACGCCTTCTCAGAGAACTGTGTTCCTGGGAGTCGTATGGGATTCTCTACGTTGTGGGCACAATTGTCTCCCGAACGTATCGAGTCCATACGGGCGGTGGTCTCTAAAATGAAGCTAGGCCACAGCATCACTGTGAAGCAGTTTAAGGTCTGCTGGGGCTCATTGCGGCTGCGTCCAACAGAATATCTCTTGGCCTGCTGCATGAGACCCTTACAGTGGTAGCTGGGAATCAAGGGGTTTTCCTCGGGGGGAAAACCATTCTGTATGATCAGGGTAACGCGCAGATGCCTTCGTTCCCTAGTCATATGGAAGAAACCTTGGTTTCTGTCCCAGGGGCCAGTGTTGGGAGCGTTCTGTTGCCGGTAATCCGTTTCAACAGGCGCCTCCCTCACTGGCTGGGACGTGGTTATGGGAAGTAAACCAGGTGGCTTTCCTTGCGAGGAAATCCATTCTGTATGATCAGGGTAACGCGCAGTGGCCTTCGTTCCCTAGTCATATGGAAGAAACCTTGGTTTCTGTCCCAAGGGCCAGTGTTGGGAGCGTTCTGTTGCCGGGAATCCGTTTCAACAGACGCCTCCCTCACTGGCTGGGACGTGGTCATGGCGGCCGCTTTGCGAGAGGTCTGTGGGAGACCAGGCATTTCTCCTGGCACATCTACTGCCTGGAAATGCTGGCGGTCTACAAAGCTCTGAGGAGCTTTTTCCCGGACCTCCGCGGCCACCATGTCCTGATATGGAAGTAAACCAGGTGGCTTTCCTTGAGGGGAAATCCATTCTGTATGATCAGGGTAACGCGCAGTGGCCTTCGTTCCCTAGTCATATGGAAGAAACCTTGGTTTCTGTCCCAAGGGCCAGTGTTGGGAGCGTCCTGTTGCCGGAAATCCGTTTCAACAGACGCCTCCCTCACTGGTTGGGGTACGGCAGGGGGGTTTGAGGTTGCGCCCTCTTTGCAGACTGGCGCATCACATCCTCCTGTGGTCCCAAGGGAAACTGTTGTCCATCAGGGCAATTTATGTCCCGGGGGTCCAAAATCAGGGAGCAGACATCCTGCTGAGGCAGGGGCTGAGGCCCGGGGAGTGGCGACTCCACCCAGAGGTGGTGGAGGCCATATGCAAGAGGTTCGGCCCAGTGGAAGTGGATTATTTGCGTCTCGAGAGACGTCCCACTGCCCACTGTGGTTTTTCCTCACGCATCCAGCCTCGCTGGGGTTGGATGCCATGGTTCAGACGTAGCCGAGGCTGTGTCTGTGCGCATTTCCCCCGATTGCTCTGCTTCCGGGAGTCCTGGAGAGGGTCAGGCGACAGGGGGTCAGTCTACTTCTGGTAGCACCCCGTTGGCCGACTCGAGTTTGGTTCTCGGATATCATAGCTCTGCTAACAGGTCAGCCGTGGGAGATTCCTCTGAGGAGGGATCTCCTATCTCAGGCGGCGGGTACGATATTTTACCCCCGCCCGGAGATTTGGAACCTGTGGGTCTGGCCCCTGAGGGGACCAGGTACCTAGAGGCTGGCCTATCGGCGGAGGTGATAGAGACCTTACTCAGTTCCAGGGCTCCGTCTACGAGGAGACTGTACAGCCTCAAGTGGAATGTATTTTCCACTTGGTGCAGGGAGCGTGAGGTGGACCCAGTTAACTGCCCGGTGGCTTCAGTGCTGGAGTTCCTCCAAGATCGCTTCTCTGCAGGGCTTACCCCGTCCACACTCAAGGTGTACGTGGCTGCCATTGCGGCTTTCCACACTCCTATGGGTGATGGGCCTCTGGGTAGGCACCATCTGGTTGTACAATTCCTCCGTGGGGCTCGGAGGATGAGGCCTGCGGCTCATTCCAGAGTTCCAACCTGGGACCTGGCAGTGGTTCTTGAAGGATTGGCTGAGGCCCCCTTCGAACCATTGGAGTCGGCTGGACCAAAGGACCTGACCCTTAAGGTGGCTTTTCTCCTTGCCATTACCTCTCTTAGGAGAGTGGGAGATCTCCAGGCCTTGGCGGTAACGCCGACCTGCCTGGAGTTTGCCCCGGGAGGAGTAAAAGCCATCTTACACCCTAGGCCGGGCTACGTGCCTAAGGTGCCTTCAAGGGTGGTCAGGTCATTGGTCCTGCAGGCATTCCATCCTCCGCCTCACGTGACGGTGGAAGAGGGGAGGCTTCACCTACTCTGCCCGGTTAGGGCCCTTAGAGTTTATCTGGCGAAGTCTGCACAGTGGAGGAGATCGCAACAACTGTTGGTGTGTTTTGGCTCACCTAAGAAGGGATTGCCTGCGTCTACTCAGACAATCAGTAATTGGATTGTCCAGGCGATTACCATGGCCTACCAGGTGCGCAGTTTGCCTTCACCTGTGGCCGTGAGGGCTCATTCCACCAGAGGCATGGCCTCTTCGGTGGCCCTTCTTTCTGGGGTCCCCTTGCAGGATATCTGCGAGGCGGCCGGGTGGGCTACCCCACACACTTTCATCAGGTTCTATAGCCTGGATCTCCCTACGACGCCTGGTGCGAGGGTGCTCCAGTCCTAGCTGTGCCCGGTCTCCGGCTTCACACTAGGGCAGGTGCTACCCTTCGGTGTGGCCTAGTGGGTACTCGTTCCCCAAAGCATCGTTCCGATGCAGTGCGAGTTCCCTCGAAAGGGAACTGCTCGGGTTATGTATATAACCTTTGTTCCCTGAGAAAGGGAACGAGCACTGCATCCCGACGCCACACCTCGGCGCGCCTGGAGCGCATGCTTCAGAGCAATTACTACCGCCATTACGTTCCAGCCCCCCTTTTATACTTCCGGGTATGCCGTCACGATGACGTCATCACGCACGCCAATCGGATTGGCCTAGTTGGCATTCTGGTTTCAGATTCGCTGATGCTAAGGGAGCATCCCCCAAAGCGTTGTTCCGATGCAGTGCTCGTTCCCTTTCTCAGGGAACAAGGGTTATATACATAACCCGAGCAGTTTTGCCGGCACTATATATTTAAAAACACCCCCTCAGTTCCTGTTTGGGTGACGTGTCATCACGTGACACTCCGTCTGGCCCAGAACGAATCTCGCGAGACGGGAGATTCAGCTCAATAACACAGACAGGTTAGGGAGAAATACAGAACACAGGAGAAAGCATTTAAAACAAATGACCATCTAATCACTCTTATTAGTTGATCTACTATAAATATGCTTCCCCATATGTGGCCACGCTACATAGACCCCCCCCCCCCCCCCCAGCCTTCGGCATCGGAGGAGATCGTCCAAACCAGCGCTTCAGGTTAACCACATTTACAATGTCTGATTTTAGTGGGTCACCCCAACGAACTGTGTAATTTATTGGCCCCATTTTTTTCATTATTTCAGCCAGTCCCTCCCACTTGGGCGCTAGCTTAGCAGAGAATTTATTAGAAGCAGAAGAGATATGAGTTTTTATCCAGACTAGATCGCCCGGCTGAAATAATATCTAGCTTGTCTGGGTTGCTGCACACCCACTCTTTGCTTTACTTCCTCTGCAATGATGTTCTGTCGTTCCAGTAGATTATACGAGGTTTGGTCTGGGGTGGGCGGTTTGAGGATTAACCTCTCCAGCGGTCCGAGAAGCTGCCTGCCCAGCATCAACTCTGCTGGTGTTCTACCGGTAGTTTATTGGTGTGCAGTGTTAATGGCGAATCTTAACTCAGGTAACCACTGGTCCCAGGCTTGATGGTATTGTCCCACATATGATGCAATCATTGTTTTTAATGTCCGGTTTACCCTCTCCGTCAGGTTTGTCTGAGGGTGATAACTGGTGGTGGGTTTTTGGATACTTCCCCAGGTCTTGCATAACTCAGCCAGTATGTTGGAGGTGAATTGTGCTCCTCGGTCTGATATCAAGTATTTGTGAACCCCCCAACTAGTAAAAACTTCTTCCCTTAGAATTTTGACAATCTTTTGTGTCTTATTATCCCTAAGGGGGAACATCTCTACCCATTTGGTGTAGTAATCAACTACCACTAAGAGGTAAGTGTTTTGCTTCTTGCTGAGGGGAAAGGGTCCCATTAAATCCATACCCAGTGTATGACCTGGTTCTGTCACTTGAGTATGCTGTAGAAAGCCGCTGGGTTTTGTGTTGTCGTGTTTATATTTTTGACAGATATCGCAAACCTTGACGTACTGCCAGACGTCTTTGCGGACAGTCGGCCACCAAGCCACGTCCAAGAGCCTCAGAAGCGTTTTCAGTCGACCCAGATGTCCTCCTAGTGGGTTGTCATGAAAGTAATGAAGAAAGCCGGTAATTAATGCCTGAGGAACAACCAATTGGAATTTGTCTCCGTTGTTCTTAACAGGTACCCGACGATATAACACTCCTTGTTGGACCTCAAAAGTACTCTGTTGGTCTTTTACTTTCCTGACTTTGGGGTCTGACTTCAGGTGAGCCAATGTGCTGTCAGTACTTTGTGCTAACGAAATTTCTGCTAGTGTGTGAGGTATGTCTGATGAGCACCTCGTCGTTGTTATGGTCATACAGTGTGCATCTTCCCTCTCCTCAGCTTCACAGACTCTGGACAAGGCATCAGGCCCAAGGTTGAGACATCCCTTCCTATGATGTACTTGGAAATTGAACTGCTGCAACCTAAGAGTCCATCGGGTCAGTCGAGAGGAGGTCTTGGGGCTATTGAAGGCCCAGGTTAAAGCAGCATGATCGCTGTAAATGTCAAACTGACTCCCTTCAAGGTAATGCCTCCATTTTTCCACTGCCCAAACCACGGCCAGACACTCTTTTTCAGAGGTGGAGTAATTTAATTCTGCTCCTCATAATGTCCTAGAAGTATACGCTATTACTCTTTCCCCTTCAGGTGTTTGCTGGGTGATAATGGCTCCTAGACCTATATCACTGGCGTCCGTATGCACCTGGAAAGATTGGTTAAGGTCTGGCTGCATCAATACCGGTGGGTCTTGTAGCACTTGTTTGATGGTATCCATGCTGGCTTGACACTCAGAAGTCCAGTCCCATTTTACTCCCTTCTTTTTCAGCTGATTCAAAGGTGCAGTAATGTCAGCAAAATGGGGAATGAATTTGTGGTACCAGCCTGCTAATCCCAGGAAGCGTTGGAGAGCTTTGAGGTCTTTGGGAGGAGGACACTGGGCAACGGCCAGTGTTTTTTCAGAGTCAACCTCCACTCCTTTCTCTGAGACTATGTGGCCCAGGAACTTCAACTGTCTTTTAAAGAAGTGACACTTCTTCATGTTAAGGGTAAGAGATGCCTTTTCTAGTCTTTGCATTATGGAGTTCAGGTGTTTTGTGTGTTCCTCTAATGATCGGGAATAGATGATAATATCATCTATGTACACAAAACAGAATTTTCCTCTCAACTCTGCCAGAACCTTCTCCATAAGCCTCTGGAATGTGGCAGCGGCATTCCGGAGCCCATATGGCATGGATCGGAATTGGAATAGCCCCTGGTTGGTGATGAAGGCTGTTTTTTCTTTGCTCCCTTCCTCCATATCCACCTGCCAATATCCTGATTGCAAATCCAGTGTGCTGAACCATGTGGCGCCGTCAGGTTTGGGTACCAGGACTACGGGTGAAGACCATGGAGAGCAGGAAGTTTCAATGATGTGGTCTTTTAGCATTTGGTCCACTTGGTCATCAATGATCTTTTTCTTGATGGGTGAGACCCTGTAAGCTCTAGATTTCATCGGTATTTCATCATATAGGGTAATTTTGTGATGTTCCACTGATGTTTTACCCAGGACATTCGATGTGGAGCGAGGCCAGGTATTCATCAGCTTCAACAACTCCTCATGATTGTCGGAGTCCCATCTCGATGCACTCTCAGTTTGCAAGGCTGTGAGTGGTGGTTCCCAGGTGTGAGGTAAGGCGTAGTAAAGACTCACAGTGGCAGTATCCTCTTTCACCCACCAGCATCGCAGACAGCTCCGGATTAATCAGGGCGGATAAAAAGGGATAGTATATATATCCTTTCCCCATTTTCAGGCCATATCTACCTTGGCTGACATCCACGATGGCTTCAGCCGCCCTCAAGAAATCCAAGCCAGCTATAATGGAAAACGCCAGGTGATCATCCATCATTATATATGTCTCCACTCTGCACACTTTATCATGCCATTTATAGCAGATGGTTTTCTGGTTCATAGCTTGGTGCACCTTTCCATCGGCCATGATGAAGCGCTTAGGTGAACCTGGGGTGTCTGATGAAGCCTCACCTCCTAGCTGTCTCCAAAGTTTTTCCTGCATCAGTGTGAAGGTACTCCCTGTATCCACCACTGCCTTCACCTCTTTACCTTTTACTACTACAGGCACCAAGAGAAGATAATTTATGGAGTGGGGTTGAGCTATAGAGAGTCCTGCCAAGTTTTTGGAAAACTGACGTTCATTGGTCTTTTATTCTGACTGTCCACTTTCTGCCAGTAATCCTTCGCTCCCATACAGTCCTTCTCCACCATAGAGCCCACCTTAACCAGCTGTTCCACAGTCCTCACCATCCCTCTTAGACAGCCCGCGACTCTGGGGTCGATATTCAGCTCAATAACACAGACAGGTTAGGGAGAAATACAGAACACAGGAGAAAGCATTTAAAACAAATGACCAACTAATCACTCTTATTAGTTGATCTACTATAAATATGCTTCCCCTTATGTGGCCACGCTACAAGACAAGTCAAGTGTTGATTTGAGAGGCTAAAGTGATCAAACATGCAGTTAACTCACTGTCGGCCGCTTGGTCGTCACTTTAAAAAACAAAAACTTTATTGTTTAAAATGCTCCAAACTGTTTTCTAAATTAACTTAATAAAGAAATTAAATGAAATATAACTACTGACATTAAAAACAAAGCTGAACTATTTTAATGGCTGCAAAAGTGTGTAATAGTGAGGATAAAAACGTAAAAAAAAAAAAAAACGGGCTCCAGTTAGACTCGGGTGGAGAGTTTGAGAAGCCGTCGGACAAAAAAAAGTATTTAGTCAGCCACCAATTGTGCTCTCCCACTTAAAAGGATGAGAGAGGCCTGTAATTTTCATCATAGGTAAACTTCAACTAGAGAGACAGAATGAGAAAAAAAAATTCCAGAAAATCACATTGTCTGATTTTTAAAGAATTTATTTGCAAATTATGGTGGAAAATAAGTATTTGGTCACCTACAAAAAAAGCAAGATTTCTGGCTCTCACAGACCTGTAACTTCTTTAAGAGGCTCCTCTGTCCTCCACTCGTTACCTGTAGTAATGACACATGTCTACAACCTCAAATAGTCAGACTCCAAACTCCACTGTGGCCAAGAACAAAGAGCTGTCAAAGGACACCAGAAACAAAATTGTAGACCTGCACCAGGTTGGGAAGCCTGAATGTGCAATAGGTAAGCAGCTTGGTGTGAAGAAATCAACCGTGGGAGCAATTATTTGAAA
Organism: Gobio gobio; assembly: GCF_949357685.1. Taxonomy (NCBI): domain Eukaryota; kingdom Metazoa; phylum Chordata; class Actinopteri; order Cypriniformes; family Gobionidae; genus Gobio; species Gobio gobio. Next base: position 76,258,410 of record NC_137097.1, on the reverse strand, counting down.
ATGGAAGACATACAAGACCACTGATAATCTCCCTCGATCTGGGGCTCCACACAAGATCTCACCCCGTGGGGTCAAAATGATCACAAGAACGGTGAGCAAAAATCCCAGAACCACACGGGGGGACCTAATGAATGACCTGCAGAGAGCTGGGACCAAAGTAACAAAGGCTACCATCAGTAACACTCCGCCGCCAGGGACTCAAATCCTGCAGTGCCAGACGTGTCCCCCTGCTTAAGCCAGTACATGTCCGGGCCCGTCTGAAGTTTGCTAGAGAGCATTTGGATGATCCAGAAGAGGATTGGGAAAACGTCATATGGTCAGATGAAACCAAAATAGAACTTTTTGGTAAAAACTCAACTTGTCGTGTTTGGAGGAGAAAGAATCCTGAGTTGCATCCAAATACCTACTGTGAAGCATGGGGGTGGAAACATCATGCTTTGGGGCTGTTTTTCTGCAAAGGGACCAGGACTACTGATCCGTGTAAAGGAAAGAATGAATGGGGCCATGTATCGTGAGATTTTGAGTAAAAACCTCCTTCCATCAGCAGGGGCATTGAAGATGAAACATGGCTGGGTCTTTCAGCATAATAATGATCCCAAACACACTGCCCGGGCAATGAAGGAGTGGCTCCGTAAGAAGCATTTCAAGGTCCTGGAGTGGCCTAGCCAGTCTCCAGATCTCAACCCCATAGAAAATCTTTGAAGTGAGTTGAAAATCTGTGTTGCCCAGCGACAGCCCCCAAACATCACTGCTCTAGAGGAGATCTGCATGGAGGAATGGGCCAAACTACCAGCAACAGTGTGGAGACTTACAGAAAACGTTTGACCTCTGTCATTGCCAACAAAGGGTATATAACAAAGTATTGAGATTAACTTTTGTTATTGACCAAATGCTTATTTTCCACCATATTTTTTTTAAAAATCAGACAATGTGATTTTCTAGATTTTTCTCATTCTGTCTCTTATAGTTTATAAGTGTACCTATGATGAAAATGACAGGCCTCTCTCATCTTTTTAAGTGGGAGAACTTGCACAATTGGTGGCTGACTAAATACTTTTTTGCCCTACTGTATTTTATAACATAATATGATTTTTAAGAACATTCTTTATGTGAGGAGATTACAAAATTAATAACTTTCTTCATGAACTCGAGAGCCTGTCAATAGTTCCTCTAGTAAAACCATCATAATGGAAACTCTTTGAGGATCTTAAAAATACATATGAAGTTCATTGAGTTCACAATATTATATTTGAGCTTCAGTGTTTCAGTCTGAAGATTCACAAGAATCACATGCTTTTGTGTCATGAGAAACCCATGTGTGATTTCCAGTGTGTGTGTGAGAGCTCAGATCTTCTCCAGACTCACTGTTTTGGACGATGTCCTGCATCTTCTTCCAGACTCTGAACGGCAGGTTTCCCAAGTACCGTGGCACATGAATCAAAGCTCCAGAAGCCATCTGTGGATCCGGCTGTGAGATCTGGGCTCTGGAAGAACATTCAGGAGTCAGAACTGCAGTGGCTTTGGATCAGAACCAGAGAGACCAGAGAGACCAGCAGATCACTCACCTTTCCATTGAGACTGGAAACTCCTGCAGAACAAACACACCATTGATCATCAAGAACTCAATCAATCAATCAATCAATCAATCAATCAATCAATCAATCAATCAATCAATCAATCAATCAATCAATCAATCAATCAATCAATCAATCAATCAATCAATCAATCAATCAATCAATCAATGATGTGAAATCAGACCTTCAGAAAGCAGGCGTCTTTGGCTTTCATCATCTCCTCCATGTCTTTAATTGTGTGTGAAAGAGCTGAGATGTGTGTGTTCATCTCCTCCAGCTTCTCCTTCATCATCTGCTTCTTCTGCTCCTCTTCCTCCCTCAGTGCAGTGATTGTAGCTTCTTCTTCATCTCTGAGAAACTGATGAAGCTTCTCAAACTGCTGTTTAATCTGACGCTCTGTGTGCTCAGCTTGAGACTGAAATCACATCACATTCACTTCAATCATCTCAAAGAACTGATTCTGGAGCAGCATGAAGAGTGAGTGGGGAATGTGTGTTAGTGAACTACAACTTTAACTTTCTGCCGTACTATAACTGTAGTAGTAGATGTTCTGTGTGTGTGTAGTGTGAAAATACACATTATCAATCAAATCCTCAGGTAGAAGCATAATGTTGTGCTAACAGGTTGTTGCACTCATGAATATTAATCACATGATCTGCATTCGCCCAAACTAATGAACTAAAATGAAACTGCGAAAGGTGAGCATGAGCCAATGGGATTAGCTCTGGTGCATTAGTCCCACCCACTGCTGAATAACCAGCTGACAGAGATCATCATTATACACAAACTGTGTGTGTGTGTGTGTGTGTGTGTGTGTGTGTGTGTGTGTGTGTGTGTGTGTGTGTGTGTGTGTGTGTGTGTGTTTCAGTCAATAATGGAACATGTAATTATGACAAATCAGTTCTAATCAAACTTGTAAACATGACAGTTGACTCAATCCTCACCTTGATGTGTTGAACTGTTTTCTCAAACTCTCCTTTAATCTTTTTATTGTGTTTGAGTTTCTCTTGTAAGGACTTCAGTGCTGTTTTGAGCTCCTCCTGGGATTTAAAGAGAAAATCTTCAAGATACTAGAAATTTATGTGATACGATCTTATATGTAATACATACTGTACGTTTAAACTAGTGTTTATCCTCATCTGTAAATCTGTCTTACCTTATATGATGAAACCACTTCATCGATGGGTCTGAATGTGTGATTGTCGTGTTGTTGTGAATCTCTGCACACTAAACACACCGGCTGTTTGTCCTCCAGACAGAAGAGTTTGAGTTTCTCACTGTGTAAACTGCAGAGCTCCTCAGATCGTGATGAACGCCTCTCATTTCTCTCCTTCAGGAAAAACTCACACAAGTTTTTTAATACAAGATTACATGGAGGTTTAGATTTAGAGGATCTTCTCCTGCAGACGGGACACTCCTGAGCTTCCTTGGTTCTCCAGAACTGTTGAAGACACTCTTTACAGAAACTGTGACTACAGGACAGAAAAACAGGATCCTTGAAGATTTCATGACACACAGGACAAGAAATATAATCTTCAGACAGTGAAGCCATTTTCTCTGTCTGAGATCCAGCAATCTGAACTTTACTTTCACTTTATACACAATGGTTACAAAAATTAATAACCACAATAATCACAAAGATCAGCTGTCTTTTCACAAACAAACTTCTCAGAAATCCTCATTGAAAGTGTTTCTCTTCATTCTTCATTGATCGCTGATTCTTTTTTGCTTTTGTTGAAAGAGAAGAGAGTAAGTATGACAGGAGAAATAAGTCTGTCTCTTCCTGGTTAGTTCGGTAAGAGGGTGCGTCAGTTAAATTTTATGTAAATACATTCAAAATTGACTTAAATTGAAACTATCAAGTATAAGGCTACAAAACCTTGATACAAACAAATATTGATAATAAAAAGGCTCAAGGAACTTGTGTTTCATTTATTGCTCTATTTGTTGTTGAGTGTGTTTAAAACAGAGTTTCTCTAGGGTCTCTCATGAACAAATCTCAGAATGATTTCTTCACATGCTGATAAACACACGTCTGCTTATTGTGCTGGTCATTTTCAGTGTTGAGAGACGCGAGCAGAGATGAGTAGAGCAAATATAATCTGTACTCAAGAATAAGTACAAGAACTTATGATTCCTCAAGCAGAAGTAAAAGGTATAATGTCAATAACTTGAGTAAGAGTGAGAAGTATCCACTGAAAAGACTCATTTAGTAGCAGAACAAGCTAATGATGATGAGGAATCAATGAAGCAAATGTGAAAAGGGAGAAAGATTTTTTGTAGCCAATAAAAGACACTAGCAGAATACACAAGATGTGGTGGCAAACACGGATGAACAACATGTCCTGCACACAGGGAAATATGTAAAGCTGGTCACAAAAATAAAATGTATGGAAATAAATGCACAAGTCTCACACAGAGAAACAGGAAAGAACACAGTAACCACAGAGACGAAAGAGACTGAACTGGACAGAGTCAATGAGAAGGACCCAAACCCTCAAGGTCAATAATCAGATCAATCATATCAATCAGTCAAATCACTGAGAGATCTGGACGCTTTGAAGAGAAATGACATGAGAAAATCATACTAGCAAATTCAGGCCACAGGATGTCATGCTTATAGAGACTCACCCCCCATCTCATCCAAGATGTTAATGTCTTTCTTTCTTCAGTCGAAAAGAAATTAAGTCCAGGAGAAGAACAAGAAAGATTGATAATATGCTGATGCTGCTTTAAGGCAGTAACTGGGTTGCAGTGATTTCTGCTGAAGCTGTTTATTTAACCGTTTTAATTAATTCAGTTCAATTTCAGATACACAAAGTATATGAAAAGTATTTGCTGTTTAATAAATACAAATACATGCATGGAACATTGCCTCGACACTCTTTTGTATGTCTTTGTATTAACAACTTACAAGTTTGAGTAAAAACACAAACATGAAGGCAATCGGTTTCCACATATTTGTCTAGTAATGTAAACAAGTCAAGAAACAGGGTTGGGGAGTAACGGAATAAATGGAATGGGAATGGAATGGAAAATGGGAATACTTTAAGGATTACAATGGTTTAATTTAAAACCAAATAAAAGAGTTTTGACACAATAACGCTATATTAAGCGCTGCTTGATTACAGTTCCACTCACGACTCACTGAGCCGCCTAAAGGTGCATACGCAAATAACACCTGTCCACAATCATTCTCCTCAGACGCAGATTGAGACACAGCTAAGATATTGATCACGACGCTTCCCGAAGGGAAAATGTTTTCATGTCCACAGTTATTTTGTTTTCAAAGAGGAAAAATGAAACGACATAGCCCAAACCATGCTTTCCAGGCCAGCTATGAAGACGCTTTCTTTATAAAAGGACTCAACATTCAAATTAAACATTCGCAGGTACGACTAGCACGGATATCATGTTAGCTTAAACTTAGATTTAAAGTTCCATAGTTTGTATCATCGCAGTTGTATGTACGTTCCTAGTGGAAAATGAGCTGGAAAATGTAGAAATTAAAAAGGGAACTGCCACCGCTAACGCGCAGGGTCAATCAGTGAAATTAAAAAAAGATCACGGGCTCAACATGTATTTTAAAATAGACTAAAATGTAAATGCTGTAGACTTTTTTAATATTGTGTATAAGCTTAAGTACTTTTTCCCTTGTACATGTTAAATAAAAAATAAAACCATACTGTAGCAAGCCACTAGATGTCTAGCCTTTTATATAAATAAATACATAATAATAAAAAAATAAAAAATAAAAAAAAATATTATATATATATATATATATATATATATATATATATATATATATATATATATATATATATATATATATAAACAGTGGGTACGGATTACCCAGTATTCAGACCCCCTTAAATGTTTCACTCTTTGTTATATTGCAGCCATTTGCTAAAATCATTTAAGTTACATTTTTTTCCTCATTAATGTATACACAGCACCACATATTGCCAGAAAAACACAGCATTGTTGACATTTTTGCAGATTTATTAAAAAAGAAAAACTGAAATATCACATGGTCCTAAGTAGCTCAGTATTTAGTAGAAGCACCCTTTTGATCTAATACAGCCTAATACAGTCTTTTTGGGAAAGATGCAACAAGTTTTTCACACCCGGATTTGGGGATCCTCTGCCATTCCTTCTTGCAGATCCTCTCCAGTTCTATCAGGTTGGATGGTAAACGTTGGTTGACAGCCATTTTCAGGTCTCTCCAGAGATGCTCAATTGGGTTTAAGTCAGGGCTCTGGCTGGGCCATTCAAGAACAGTCACAGAGTTGTTGTGAAGCCACTCCTTCGTTATTTTAGCTGTGTGCTTAGGGTCAATGTCTTGTTGGAAGGTGAACCTTCGGCCCAGTCTGAGGTCTTGAGCACTCTGGAGAAGATTTTCGTCCATGATATCCTGTACTTGGCCACATTCATCTTTAAAAAAACACCCCCACAGCATGATGCTGCCACCACCATGCTTCACTGTTGGGACTGTCACAGGTTCAGGGTGTGTCAGGCTGTTGTTTTGTCATTTTCTGCAGCTCGTGACCTGGGAAATCAGCGCTGATTATTCGGCGCGGGTGTGTGCAGATCACGAGCTGATTGCCCTCACCTGTCGCTTGTCCCCTTTCTCCCTTATATTCTCTGCTGTGTCTTCCCCTTGTTGTCAGTAGATTCGTGCTGTTTGTCGTGTACGGTTGTTCCTGTGTTTTATGTTGTGGCGAGCAGCGAGGTCGAGGGACCGTGAGAACGGGACGAGGCGGCGCTCATCAGGGAGGATGAGCACCAGCTGCGCGCCGCAGCGATCTCGGCTCTTGCGGAGGAGTGACGGGAGTATAAAGGAGGAGCGACGACAGTGAGGGACGAGAGAGGACCAGGCCTGGAGTTTATGTTGAGTTTTATTTATGTTTTGCGCTACAGTCGTCCGCGAGGGGCTGCAGCTTTTTATTTTCATTTTGTGTTTGTGTGTGTGTAGGCGGCAGTCGACCGTGAGGGGCTGTCGCCGCCATTTTATTTTGTGTTTATTTATTAAAGTTTGTTTAATGTTCGCCGGTTCCCGCCTCCTTCTTCCCCGACGATCAAACTTTACTACATATGTCTTATCTTTCACTGCTGTACTCAGGACGTATAGACGAGGAGTCTTTCAGCTGGCCGTGTGCCCGCCTTCCACGCTCTCGTTCCACGTCCCTTTGGGCTTTGCACCTGAGGTGGTCTCCTTAGCCTGTGTCCGCAGGTCTCTGTTCGGACGGCTCTGGAGTTGTGACACCAGCTTTCTGTTTCGTGTGTGCTTTCCTACACACGTTGGATGTTTATTTGACTTTCTATTGTGACAATAAACTGTTGCTTGTATCCTCTGCATTTGAGTCCTCTCTTCACGCATTCCTGACAGAATCTACTGACCATTATGGACTCTATGGAGGAGATCGACGTTCACAGAGTCCTCAGGCAGCAAGGCACGCTGCCGGGCAGACAGCATGAGTAGATCACCGCTTCTCGTCACGCGTTCTCGGAGCTGTCACAGCAACTTACCCAGCTCACAGAATGGCTTGATTAGTTTCAGACCATTCCTCCCACAGCTCCCGTTATAGAACCTCCGTCCGAATCTGAGACAGCTGTTCCCCATTGTGCCGAACCTCGTCTTAATCCACCTGCTCCATACTCCAGGTGAGCCCAATTCATGCCGCTCCTTCCTGTCGCAATGTTCTTTGACTTTTTCACTCCAGCCATCCCGTTTCCCCATGGAGCGATCTAGAGTGGCATTCACCATCACGCTGCTGATCGGACAAGTGAGAGAGTGGGGAACGGTGATGTGGGAAAATGAACATCCATGTTGCAGCTCATTTCAGGAGTTTTCGGAGGAGCTCCGCAAGATTTTCGATCACGCCGCGCTTGGAACGGAGGCAGCGCGGGTGTTATCGTTGCTGCAACAGGGAGGTTGGTCTGTGTCCAACCACTCCATAGAGTTCGGCACTCTCGCTGCGTCATGAGGATGGAATGCTAAGGCACAGTGGGATCATTTTCTTCACGGGCTGGCAGATTACATCAAGGACGAAATATATTCTCTCGAACTGCATCCCAACCTCGACGGGTTAATCGATCTCGCCATCCGTGTTGACAACCGGATAGCTCTCTGTTCCCGGCATAGTCGGTGCGGTGGATAACGCGACTTCTCAGCGTCTCGCCCTGCCTGAGGAGGAGCAGATCGGGAGAGCCCGGCAGATGATCACCAAGAGGCGCCATCGTCTCACTCACAATCTGTGTCTTTACTGTGGGAGGGCGGGGCATGTGGCAGCCTCGTGTCCAGTGAAGGGGCAGCGTTTCTCCTCCAAGGAGGGGTCTACTGTGAAGATCACTAACACATTGCTGCCCTCAGGTGGTCGCTCTGTACTCCCGGTGTTTCTGCAGTTCAAGGGAGCTGTTCACCAAGTGTCAGCTCTGATCGATTCTGGGGTTGAGGGTGACTTTATGGATGTGGGGCTGGCTGAGCACTTGGGCATTCCACGCTTCTGGCCGAGCCCATTTCAGCCAAAACTCTTTGACCCCTTTTCCACCAAGGCAGTGCTAGAGCTAGTTCAGAGCCAGAGCTAGTCCCAGTTCATAGTTGGTTCGACAGAGGAGCCTTCTAAGAACCGGTTTGCTTTTCCACCTGCTGAGAGCCACAACCGAGCCAGGTCTTACGTCACTGTATACGTCTGATCTTTCTCAGCAACGCTAGCGAGGCAGCGGCAGTGTTGCCAAGTTGGACTACTTCATCACTGTTGCCGCGGGCTGTTTTTCATGTCCGCGGGTTGAAGCGACCCCAATTATGTGATATTTAGCCCCGGGAATGCGAATTTTAGTAGGCAACCATGCCAAAAAAACACATATTTTACCCCCAAATGTTATTTTTACCGGGGAAGCCCCCCTGAAACGCGATTGGGCTTGTTTTGAGTAGCAATTGGGTGGGTTTTGTGGTGAAAACCTGGCAACCCTGGGCAGCGGGAAACACAAACACACCAGGCTTGTTCGAGATGCATCGGTGCTGCGCAGACCGATCCACGTATGATATAAAAAAAAACTGCATGAGTGAATCAAAAGCATAAGGAGTCGTGTGCTCTCGCTGGACTCGTTATCATACGGCGATCGGTCTCTGCACAGCACCGCTGCGAACAAGCCTTCCATCAACAATGCAAACGTTGCGTTACTATTGATTCACATGGCTTTACGATCCTACATCGGCATCAAAACACAGCGAATCCAACACATTCATGCAGTTCGCCGTAATTTGTATAGATGGAGATTTCAAACGAGCAGCAGCTGTTAGCTCCATTAGCTGCTATTTCAACAATGGCGGATCTCAAGTTTGTGTTCGTCTTGTTGACCCCGCCCCCAGCGCCTGACGTAATCGGTTCTTACTTCTAGCCCTGTTCTAGCCCAGCAATGTTTTGGTGCTACTTAAGAACCACTTTTCCTGGCTCGGAGCTGGGGCTTTGGGTGTGGAAACACAAAGAACCGATTTGAAACTAGGCTCTGGCTCCGATCTAGCTCTGGCTCTGCTTTGGTGGAAAAGGGGTATTTGTGGTACTCCGCTTACCAGGATTACCCATGCCACTAAACTGATCAGTCTCACGATTTCCGGGAATCATACAGAAGAGATCCGGTTCTTTCTGATTGACTCTCCTTCCGCTCCAGTGGTTTTGGGGCACACTTGGCTGGTTAAACACAACCCACACATAGACTGGGCTCTTAATTCTGTGTTGGCGTGGAGCCCATTTTGTTCATCTCAGTGTTTGGTGTCTGCTTATTCCCCATTAATGTCTGTTTCTGTCACTTCGAATATTTGGTTATGCCTTTTGGACTCTCAAACTCCCCAGCGGTCTTCCAGGCACTCGTCAATGACGTGCTTAGAGACATGGTTGACCGGTTTGTATTTTTTTATCTCAACGACATCCTGATCTTCTCCCAGAACGAACAAAAAATGGGCCCCATATAAGATTGTCCGCGGGAAAAGTAACCTGCGCATGTGTTTTATCAGTGTTTTAATTCAATCACATGTAAGGGATGATGTTGGTGATTTACCTTGGATACGAGTGAGAGTGAGCCTGCAGTGTATGTGTATTCGCACACAGCACCGGTGGGAACAATCGCGCTCTGACGCAGACAGTGTAAAAACGCCCCGAGACTGACACATTATTTCCCCATATCTTGTATTTTAGGAACACTCTAACTGCATTCTATAGGCTTCATTATACAGTGAGTTGTTGCCCTGCATCATATTCCTCATCAATCAACTATATGAGATATAAGATGACCTAAGTAGGTCTGGGGCGGGCAAGTGCGTTAAATGCGTTAATAATTTTAATGCGCCTATTTTTTACCGTAACTAATTCATCTAAATTTACACGCTAAATCGACAACCCTAGTTTGAATGAATGATTTAATGACTCACTAAAATACATGTTTCATTACTGGATGAATCAGCATTTTTGAACAAATCTCTTGTCAACACCTACTGGTGTAACAATGTGACAATCTTTATTTTAAGTGTCAAGTTCCTTTCAAAAGGTGATTTACTCTATTGTGATTGCTACTGTAGACAGTGTTTATATCTGAACCACACAATTTTATCTCAGTTCTTCTGTGATCATTTGAAATAGTGTGGTTAAAAAGACCTGAAATAGATAAATATTAAGTATGCATTTTAAAACAAAGGAGGATGGTTAGTTTGCACATCGAAAGATGAAATCCGATTTAAAGCTTGTGACATAAACACACACATCAACCTGATCACTTTATTTCCACACTGTAAAAAACAACAACTAATTTTACGGAAAATAACTCTAAATTGTTTACAATTTTTTCCTGTAATTTTGAATTATGTTTAAAACTATGTAAAATTACAAACAATATTTGTAAATAAACAACTTGACTGTTATTTTAAGGATTATATCATTAATGACAAATTACAGTAGTTCTCATTTTTATACAGGAAAATTACTGTATTATTTATACAGTATATTTCTGTTTTCATAAATTACATACAAATTCATGTGAAATTAAAAAAATATCTGTAAATTAACAACTTGACCATTATTTTATCATTAATGACAAATCACAGTCATTCTCATTTTTTATACAGGAAAATTACTGTATTATTTATACAGTATTTTTCTGTTTTCTTAAATTACATACAAATGTATGTAAAATTACAGAACTAATCTTTAAAATATTTAAAATATTTAGCTCATTATATTAATGGTTTATGTCCATATACTAACAATTTAACATTCTTTGTAATTTTAATGTAAATCTTATTAGTTTCACTGTAAAAATAAAATGGTAAAAAAATGGTAAATGACTGGCAGCTACGGCTGGCAAACAAAAACCGTCAAATTAAAGTAAAATATCTTTATTCAAATAAAGTGCAAAAACTTTATGTAAATTTACATTAAAAGTTTGAGAGAGAACTTTTGAGAGAAAAAAATATTTTTCCTTATTTAAATTAAGATATTTTACTTTAATTTTATGTTTAATTGTTTTATGTTAATTGTATAGTTGCAAGGTTATTTGCTGTCTTTCCGTGTTCACTTGAGTGTGATTGGTCAATCTGAACGTCATCTAGAAATCTGGCCAATGACAACTGTGCGCACCTTCTACCGATCAAGTTTGAATATACACCCGTTGCCGTTGGAGTGCTCGGCTCTCGGGCGCGGCTTCTAATCTGCAACAGGACTGCTTCGGTCCGTCCATTAATGGCATTACATGGATCATTTTACATCTGTTAAAATCTTATTTTGGACGAATTTTGATTGTGGGATGTCGACTGAGAACGAAAAACATGAATATGAACAGACATTTAAGTTACCAATGGCGGACAACAGACGGCAGAAGGTAAATAAATCCCTTTATATTTGTTCTACTGTCACATCAATATATAGTGCATTGAAGTGATTTGCTAATCGCGAATAACTTACATATTCTGTTTCTGTTTCTGTGTTTTGTTATGTTGTAATACTGTTAAGCTAGGGCTGGGCGCTATGATGAAGATAGTGACTATCCTTAGAGATTTTGCAATTATGTTACCTTTTTATATCGCGGAATGTAAATATATCTGCGTAGCACTGTACTAACGTTACATAAAGTTATTGACATTTTGATAAAGAAACATGCATGAATGAAGAATAAAGAGTAACGTTAGAGTTAAACAGTTCAAGTTAACGTGGGGAAACCCGGATGCGTGTCATTGTGCATTCGTTCTTAAAGGGGCAGCAGATTAATAAACTGCCGTCTCATAATTTGAATCAACAAAAGACTAGAGAAGACCTTCTGCGTTTTTAAGAATCAAGTGATATTAATGCATAGAATATCATACAGTGAAGACTAAGCAGTTTTATTCTGTAGTATTTCTTGACAAAATAACTATATTGTGATATCGTTATTGTGAAATAAAATGTCTCATGTATGTAGAATAATATGGTCATAATGCCCATCCCTGCTGTCAGCTAGTTTTAAGATCAAGCTTGTCATAAAAAGTAAAGGAGCTTTGGAAAGAGTGATCTGAGCACACTGTCATGTTCACTCGTTCCGCAGAGAGGACAGGAAACCACCATCCTTGGACTCTGAAGAATTATGGGCAAACCAGGATTTTGGATCTACTGTGAAGTTTTTGTATGTATTTGTATGTCAGTAAGCTGATCATTAATATTAATGTTTAATCAAACAAATTAATATTCATTTGTGTGTGTGTGTGTGTGTGTGTGTGTGTGTGTGTGTGTGTGTGTGTGTGTGTGTGTGTGTGTATTTCTTCCCCCCTCATGATCCAGAAGTTTTGGGAATGGAAATCTGCCACATGATCTTCAGAGGAAGTGAGTATTCATGTCATATCCAACATTAATACTGTCACGGTGGCCTTATGTGTGTGGGAATGTGAACACAGGCAACTCAGCACCAAAGCACAACTCTGGTTCAAACGTGCCTTCTTGAGTTTAAAAGCATAGCTCACTCAAAATGAAATCTCCCTCATGTCTTATCAAACTTGTATGACTTTCTTCTGTCAAACAAAATATTGTGAATAATGTTGGTACCCAAGCTACATTGGACCAAATGTTATGGACAATAATCACCAATAACCGTCTCAAAGCTGAGCGGACTCTGTGTTCATAAAGCCAGAATATCTCAATGTCAAATGTTGTTTAAAGGAAAGGTACAAAAACAAAATCCTCCCTTTTGAAGGACTTTTCAGTGAATCAATGTCTGTTTCTTTCTTTCTTTTACAGATCCAGCTGATTACTGGAGATTTGGAAGAGGATTGCTCTTTATCTGCTGTGTCTGTCCCTTCTGGAGCAGAATCATGGACCTGTTGTATGTTTTGATTTATATTTCTTATTACACTATATAGCTTGGATTCTGAATTAAAGGTAAATGTTTGTCCACATATATTATCAGAGCTTTATGGAGCCCTCGGGGCTCAGTTGAATATAGAGGAAAACAATATAAAACGTATTTGGAAAATACAAAGCTAACAGTAAATGGCACAATTTGTTATTTTGTTATGAGGTGAAATCATAACCTCATCATGATATTAGTAACCCTAACTTACAAGAGAAATTAAATTTTTAGTTTTTCAATTCCTCCTGGGGCTCTAAAGAATTTGTTTACATAAATTTACATTTGAATAATACAAGTTTCATAATCAATATTGAATCTGTGACAGTCTTGTACATGTAGGGTGATATCAGCTAAATTGGGCCACTTTTTGGTAAATCGCTTGGGACAATAATACAATACCATGTATGCCTTTCCCATGTGTTTTTATGATTATTAATGACTGTTTTTAATAACGTTGTATTGAAAATATGTAAAAATATATAATTACTTAGGCCCTATAGTTCTTAAAACATCAGCTGTGCCACCTTTTTTGCATGAGCAGTTTCAGGTAAAATGGGCTGGTCAAACTGCAAAGGGAAATAGTGATTTATCATCAATTTTAATTTTATGTAGCCACATAAATTTAAACTGCATTAAACAAACATTAAAACATGTCATTAAAAAAACAAAAAAACATTTTGGGTGCAAACCCACATATTCAAATGTGCAATTAAAAAAGTCAATTTTGTAACAGCTTAGATCATTGGTCAGTGGTGTGTGTGTGTGTGTGTGTGTGTGTGTGTGTGTGTGTGTGTGTGTGTGTGTGTGTGTGTGTGTGTGTGCATAACACAAATTTGTATAATGACATTTACCAATTACACTGGTATTACAACATCAAGCTGGTTTATGAGGACTTTCTAAATGTCCCCGTAAATCAAATTGCTTTACTAAACAACGTTTTATTAAAAATGTAAAAATGCAGAATTTTTCCTGTGATGGTTGTGTTTATGGGTAGTGTAGGGAGATAGAAAATACGGTTTGTACGGTATAAAAACCTTTACGCCTATGGAGAGTCCTTATAATGTTGTTGCACCAACATATGTGTGTGTCGGTGTGCGAGTGTGTGGGTGTGTGTGTACACACACACACACACGCACCCACACACTTGCACACCGACACACACTCACACACATGTGTTTGTGAGTGACACAGAGGATGGCCCATTTTAGCTGAAACCATGTGGCCCATTTTTCCTCAGTGGGTTAAGGTAAATTGGGCCGTCGAGAAAAACATAACTTTTCCAAAAAATATGTTCATATACCAAACTAACAGCATTATTTCTGATGGATGCCATCAAGACCGATATTATGCTTAGTTTTTTATGTGAATGTTTTTTTTTTATATAGATTTATCATCCTTATAATAGTTTAGTTAGATTTGGCATGCCAGGCTACTTACCATGCAGCTTTCTGGTGCAGTCTTGATTTGAATTATTGCTCCGCCCACCATTGCAACCATAAACCAATCAAATCACCTGTTATTTGTCAAGCACAGTTATGACAACAGTTTGAAATCCTTTTCAGTCATTGGCTCTAAATTCCAGAGGGGCTGGGACCCCCAAACCTTAAATGGCCCATTTTACCTGATATCACCCTAAATGTATCAGTTTTGTATTTTTTTCAGTTTTAAAGGGGTCATAGAATGGTACATGCACTTTTACAAGTTGATTATACGGAAATGTGTGTTGGCAGTGCCTGTACACAACCATCCTATAATGATAAAAATACATCCAGTGTTTTTTTTTAATCTCCTTATATATTTTCCCCTGTCTCAAATCGAGCCGTCTGACCGTGTGACGTTACACGGTGTACGCCCCCCCTACGATTGTTGATTGACAGCAGCGTTTCAACACAGACCCGCCCTGAGCGAGCTGTCATCAGTCCGCCATTGTTGATACTCTGCAGCAGAATGGCGTCTAAGCGATTGTGGTGTTGTGTTGTTGGTAATAACGAACACAGCAGTCATTTTGATGTTCCTAAATCCGAACCGCTGAAGACCCAGTGGCTGCTGAGTTTTGTTTTAGAAGGGAATATTCCCCCCGATCAACGTCAATGTTTGCGCAAATCATTTCTCAGCAGACTGCTTTATAAACGAGCGTCAGTATAAAGCAGGTTTTGCTAATAAGCTGCTCTTGAAAAAAGGATCGTGTTCCTGCTGCACCTCAGGAAGATGTGAGTGTAACATTTTATTAACCTTTATATTAATCTTTGCAAATCGCTTGCACGCTTCACGATGAATGAGGCTAAAGTTTACAGGGTAAGTTACATTACGGCATGCTTTCTGTGTATGACGTTCTCAATATAATTCATAATCCCATGTTTATAATGAACAACGCGTTATGTTTGTTATTACAAACTGTGTAAGTTACTCGGGTGATAAAGTTAACGTGGGAACACTACACTAAGCTTACTTTTGTACATGGTTTATAACGGTGTCTGTTACTGATTAAGAAGTAATGTAAAAAAAAAAATCTTATAACATAACATCAATCTGTCAATGAACTAACACATCAGTAAACACATAGCAACTACGCTACTCTGCCAGTACAAAGATAGATCAAAGTGACATGACGTTAACCAACCATTCAGAAACGTTCGTCATCTGTTCCTGGTCCGACTCCGGTTCAAAATGATAAGGTTGCTCAGATGTGTCCTCAGAGACTCCCGTTGCCATTATTTCTCGAAAATATACCCTCAAATGTTGTCAAGGCAACACTCCACGTGTGTTGTGGTGTTGTGTCGGGCCGAACCGAACGCCCCACAGAGCAGAGGGGCGGGGTGAGCAAAGCTCATTATCATTTAAAGTCACATACACTGAAATGACTTGCTGAAAACTAAGCTGGTTTTGACCAGGTAAAATGAGTGTTTTCTTACAATACTAATGAGAATTTTTAATTAAAGTATATTACAAACTTTTCATTTAGACACTAAAGAATCATATTAACTTGTACAAAAATGTCATTCTATGACCCCTTTAAATTTTATTCAACTTTAAAAAATGTGATGAAACTGTTCCACTGTTATCTGTGTTTGAAATGTATTATGTATTGTATTGTTTTACAGACTGTATTTTGTCTTCCAAAATAAAACTGTAAATTTAACACTTTATTGAATGTTTTTATTGTAATAATCTGTAAAATAACCGTTTTTCTGCAGAATGTTTAGTACAGTCACTTTATTGAAGGTGTTTGATCATAATCTAGGAAAAATCAGTAAAATAACAGTTTAACACTGAATAAAAAATGATAAATGACTGGCAGCAAAGGCTGCCAAACAAAAAACGTAAATTAAAGTAAAATATCTTAAAGCTCCACTGTGTGATATTTTCCCCCATCTAGCGGTGAAAAGGTTTATGACCAGCCAGTAAATATTAGTTTCTGTTCCTCCCAATTCCGATTTCGTTTTAGCTCCTACGGTGGCCGATTTAGTCCAAGATTAACATGGCTTCCAGTTCGACCTCGTCCATTAGTGTTCCTTCAAGTGATGAGGTTACTTTAGAAAACTATTATAAACTTACGAGAATACTTCATTACTTGAAAGAAGTAAATATACATTAATGAGCACATATATTTTTGTATATATTAAGTGTTTTTAGCTAAGAATAAACTACAAAAGTTACACAGTGTAGCTTTAATTTAAACAAGGAAAAAAATCTGTAAAATAACTTTTAATGTAAATTTCTGTAAAATTATTGTTTTTGCACTTTATTTGAATTAAGATATTTTACTTTAATTTTATGTTTTTTGTTTGGCAGCCGCAGCTGACAGTCATTTACCTTCTTTTTACAATTTCTTTTTTTTTACAGTGAACACATCCAGTCTTTTCCCAGAGAGAGGAGAGGAGACGCACCAGCTCAACATCACTGACACTGTCTATCACTGACAGCAAGCCAATATTCATGGAGGAAATATACAGGCACAAGTTTGGACACCTTTCTGTTCTTTATTATGGTAATTTATTCATACTATGTTAGTCATGGGGATCAGAAACTGTTTGATTACACACATTCTTCAAAATATCTGCTTCTGTGTTCATCAGAAGAAAGAAACTCATACAGGATTAGAACGACATGAGGGCGAGTAAATGATGACAGAATTATCTTTTGTTGGTGAACTGTCCCTTTAAGAACATTTCTGAGAAGATTTACACACACAGACATAGATCACTGTAAAAGATGAAATCAGCTCGATCCAGACCTACAGGTGTAACGTTTACTGACTATTGACCGGTAAGATCCTCAGAGAGGAAGAACAGAAGCATGGAAAGAGTGTGTGAGTGAAGGTGGTTGTGAATGTGTGTAGATGTGTGTTAGTTACAGGATCAGAGAATGACACCGTTCCTCCGTCATAGTCCAGATCAACTCTCACACGATCAAGATCCTGTTTAACAGGAAAACCAGACCCAGGCAGTCCGTACTGCACACTCCAGACATCAGTGTTAAAGAAAACATCTCCCTTCCTCTGGTTTGATGCTGTAGTTACTCCAAGACTCCAGACTATACTCTCATTAACCTCCACATCCCAGCGGTGTGTTCCTGAGTTAAAACCCTCTGAACCCAGAACACAGTCATGAAGGTCAAATCTCTCTGGATTATCAGGAAGCAGTTGTTTATCCCAGATGTTTCTCACACTGGTCAGATCATCAGACAGGACGAGATGTGGATTTGCCGTGTTTGGATCCAGAATCACAGGAGCTGATGAGACACAATCAACAGCTGCTTTTATTCTGATCTTCATATAATGATCAAGAGTGAACCAATCACAGATGATTATGAATTATGACACTCGTCCTGATCAAACACATCAGACATTTTCCTCTGATCACTGTCAGTGTTTTTAGTTACACACTCATTTTTATCATCAGTGTTGTGGGATTACAAATTTTAGAAAGTACATTGCATTTAGGATTTTAGGTAAACATGATGATGTCAGATGAATTAGTCTGCTACGCAAATCTCCCAGACCTGTTTTACTGACTTCAAAGGCTCTAACAAGAGTCTCCTTTCCTGCCAGACCTGTTATTCTCTATTGTGTTTTAAATGAGTCAAAGCCCACCTTTGGGAGCCCAGCCCAGACATTGATCTTTTATGGATCTTTGGCCTGGCTAGTATCAGCATGCGAATAGCTATGCTGATTCAATGGGACTGGTAGGGATTTCATAGTAGGGTGTGTCTTTTACCTACACAACATATGCATTCTTTTGTTTGAATGTCTCCTCCTCTGCTGTAGAACCACTTCCCATGAAATGTAGATAAATTGCATTATCTTGTGCTGTGAAATCAGACTGTTTTCGGACGACCTGCAGCACAGAAGGTTCTCATTAAAAGAATAATTCTGTCTTGATCCGACGTCTCCTGGTCTATTCTTTAACAAACAACTGAAGTTCACAACAGATGGTGCCGTGACCCGGATATAGTTTCCAGCTTCCTCACCTAAAATCCAGATTGAAACTTCAAGCTCAAAGAAAAAGATCTGCCAACGTTCCAGACTGGAATCCAGAGCGAAACTTCCAGCTGAACAAAGATTTTCCAGACTGAATCTTTCAACCAAGGGTTGTGGTGAGTGCTGCTCTATCCAAAAGAACCTTAAAAAGACCAGTACAAATTTGTTTATCCTCTGGCTGCCAGGGAAGAGTTAACAGACGGCTGTAGGGCTTGGTTAACTAAGTTATCCTCTGTTATCAAACAGAAAAGATTAGCCTCACAAACGAATAATTGTTCTGTTTGAAATAGGGAAGATTAGCATTTAGCTAATATTTGTGTTTTGTGTTACCCTCTAATTCTGTTTGAAATAGGGAAGATTAGCATTTAGCTAATATTTGTGTTACCCTCTAAAAAAAAAAAAAGTTTTGTTTTTTAGGGATGAGTTATCCTCTGTTTTTCAAATAGGGAAGTTATTAGCCTCACAAACTAATAATTGTTCTGTTTGAAATAGGGAAGATTAGCATTTAGCTAATATTTGTGTTTTGTGTTACCCTCTAATTCTGTTTGAAATAGGGAAGATTAGCATTTAGCTAATATTTGTGTTACCCTCTAAAAAGTGTTTTTTAGGGATGAGTTATCCTCTGTTTGTCAAATAGGGAAGTTATTAGCCTCACAAACTAATAATTGTTCTGTTTTAAATAGGGAAGATTAGCATTTAGCTAATATTTGTGTTACCCTCTAAAAAAAAGTCTGTTTTTTTAGGGATGAGTTATCCTCTGTTTTTCAAATAGGGAAGTTATTAGCCTCACAAACTAATAATTGTTCTGTTTTAAATAGGGAAGATTAGCATAGCTAATATTTGTGTTACCCTCTAAAAAAGTGTTTTTTTAGGGATGAGTTATCCTCTGTTTTTTCAAGCAGGGAAGATTAACATTTAGTTAATATTTGTGTTGTCCTCTGTTTTTGTCAAGGAAGTTAACAATAGTTGAGCTGTGTTAACAAAGAAATGATCAGAGAAGTGAGTGTTTGTGTGTGTGGTAACAAAGAAATTCAAAAATGTTTAGGAAGAATCCTAGACTGACCCCCACAACTGAAAAAGGAGGTCTCGCAGCTCCTCTGTGGACAGACAGTGATTTCATATCACAGTTAGGAGTGCAGATGAATTTAATTGTCACCGAGAAAGTTAGACAAAAACTAACTCAGAAATATGAGATCCATCCGGACAAGAATTGGTCGATTGATGAATGTAAAAAAGTTTTAGGAGCATGTATTCGCAAGAACAATGTGAAAGGCATTATTTGTTGTCACAGAGAATTTGCTTTAGCGCTAGCTAGACAACAGTCTCAGCAGATCTCAGAGCTAGAGAAACAGAACGAAGAACTCTGTGCTAGAGTAGCTTCTTTGACTAAGAAATTGAACCTCAACAAAGCTGAAGAGAAAACTGATGTGAATGAAGTTAGTCAGACTGATAACGCTAATCCTGACTTGCAAGCTTTCTTTGAAACAGATGTAGCCATTCAATCAGTATCTGATGTGCCTGTTGATTCAGTGAAATTTAGCGTCACAGCCCCGAACATTGTTCTACAGAGTCCACCAGTCACAAACCCATCCTCATGTATGATGTCAGCAATGACTGAAGTTTTGTTAGAGGATGAAATGACTCATGATTGTGTTACGGTTACAAACGCAACTACGAATGAAATAGCAGAAACTCCCATTGAGAATGCAGAATTGGAGTTGTTTGTTGAGGGTTCAGCTCAAGTGATTGAAGGTAACATTACAGCAGCTGCAGTTTTGTGCCAGGGAAGGAAAACCTGGAGTCATGTGTCACACTATAAAGTTGTTCCCCCACCAACAGGGATAGGGTAGGACACAAATCAGTGAGGAGCCCAGGAAAGAACTGAATGCAACAGGCATTCGGGGGCCAAACCTGCGGCGAAGATTCCCTTGTAGGCATCCCCATCCACTAGTCCATCCTTACCTCACTGTTTCTTTAGGTGTCACAGGAATTAAGAAATAGGGAAAGAAGGAACAACAATAGCAGACTCCGATTGAACAGATGAGACAACCCTGATGTTTTGCTGTCTTTTAGAACAAATACTGCTCTGTTGTCTTTTGTTTTTCTTTGTGCAGATACCACTTGATGGCTGTCCCCAGACCCATATGCACAGACTTCCTCACTGGCGTATGAAGCCACAACCTCTGAAGGACAACTAGACACATTACAGAGTCAACTGTCACGAAAGAAAAAAATACACAACGCAGAAATGATCTACGGGAACTTCAGTCTTCCATCAACATGATCAAGACTTGCTACTACTTGCTACTAGTAGCCTTGCTACTACAAGATTGCCTTGCGACATCGCACAAAGTGTAGACTCCAGAAACAACATATTCTCAGAGCTGATGAATATGTCAAGAAACACCTTGTTTGCTGGAAAGAACGTTTGCATGCCACACCTGCCTTCAGTAGGAGCAGGAATCCCATGGGTGGCACATGATGGGAGGAACGTCTGTATATAACATCCTGCTCAGCCAGTTCAATGGCAGGTGCACCCTGGTTGCTCTCCTTCCACCAACAAAGAAGATGGCTGCATTCAAGGACTCACTTATGCACAAACATGGTGGTCAAGGACTCTTGAACAAAATCCAACAAGACATTCTTGATCTTTCAGATGACTGAAGATAATTCTTCATGGTTCGGAAACCTGTAAGGTCAACAAAGAACTCACCAGGACTGTTCCAACCACAAAAGAATATTGCCCGTAATGAACTACACGGACCCTAGTGGCATGTTTGTTTCCTGTGGCAGCATGTCATTCGTCACTACAGACAATCAACACAGAGCAAGTGATATGTGCCTGTAACTTTTTCCAAGTTACATGACTAGAAGATGTTAACAAACATAAGCTACAGAATGGACTGATGAAGGTTTAAATTTGTATTATGTGGGAGTTATTAGAACTCCCAAAGGGGGGAATTGTGGGATTACAAATTTTAGAAAGTACATTGCATTTAGGATTTTAGGTAAACATGATGATGTCAGATGAATTAGTCTGCTACGCAAATCTCCCAGACCTGTTTTACTGACTTCAAAGGCTCTAACAAGAGTCTCCTTTCCTGCCAGACCTGTTATTCTCTATTGTGTTTTAAATGAGTCAAAGCCCACCTTTGGGAGCCCAGCCCAGACATTGATCTTTTATGGATCTTTGGCCTGGCTAGTATCAGCATGCGAATAGCTATGCTGATTCAATGGGACTGGTAGGGATTTCATAGTAGGGTGTGTCTTTTACCTACACAACATATGCATTCTTTTGTTTGAATGTCTCCTCCTCTGCTGTAGAACCACTTCCCATGAAATGTAGATAAATTGCATTATCTTGTGCTGTGAAATCAGACTGTTTTCGGACGACCTGCAGCACAGAAGGTTCTCATTAAAAGAATAATTCTGTCTTGATCCGACGTCTCCTGGTCTATTCTTCAACAAACAACTGAAGTTCACATCAGTGTTTAATGGCATCAGAGACAAACATTAAATGTGTGATTCAAACATTTGTGTCTCATCAAGAGAAACTGATGTGTGTGTGTGTGTGTGTGTGTGTGTGTGTGTGTGTGTGTGTGTGTGTGTGTGTGTGTCTGTGTGTGTCTGTCTGTGTGTGTGTGTGTGTGTGTGTGTGTGTGTGTCTGTGTGTGTTAAATACTTTGTTTATGTCAGTTGTGTTTGTGTCAGTTATGAATAATCAATCATGTTAATATTTTCAGATGTAATAAATCTCAGTGTAACTGAAGCAGGTTCTTCTGGTAAACACATCATTATCTGAACAGACCCTCATCATTGTGTTTCTGAAACATGGAAATATGAAGATTCATGAAGCACTTCTTCTAGAAACCCTTTCAAAATGGATTCAGGATTCATTCATTATTGAACAATTATTAAGTTCTCAAATATACCAATAACAACATCTTAAGAAGTATTTTCTCATCATATCCCCTATGGAAAGAAAATATGTTTCCATATATGTATGATCAATAGGGTGATATCAGCTAAATTGGGCCACTTTTTGGTAAATCGCTTGGGACAATAATACAATACCATATATGCCTTTTCCATGTGTTTTTATGATTATTAATCACTGTTTTTGATAATGTTGTGTTGAAATTATGTAAAAAAAATAATAATTATTTAAGCCCTACAGTTCTTAAAACATCAGCTGTGCCAACTTTTTTTTTGCATGAGCAGTTTCAGGTAAAATGGGCCACTGTTTCAGGTAAAATGGGCCACTGTTTCAGGTAAAATGGGCCACTGTTTCAGGAAAAATGGGCCACTGTTTCAGGTAAAATGGGCCACTGTCTCAGGTAAAATGGGCCACTGTTTCAGGAAAAATGGGCCACTGTTTAAGGTAAAAAGGGCCACTGTCTCAGGTAAAATGGGCCGCTGTTTCAGGTAAAATGGGCCGCTGTTTCAGGGAAAATGGGCCGCTGTTTCAGGTAAAATGGGCCACTGTTTCAGGTAAAATGGGCCACTGTTCCAGGTAAAATGGGCCGCTGTTTCAGGTAAAATGGGCCGCTGTTTCAGTTAAAATGGGCCGCTGTTTCAGGTAACCAATGGGCCGCTGTTTCAAGTAACCAATGGGCCGCTGTTTCAGGTAAAATGGGCCACTGTTTCAGGTAAAATGGGCCGCTGTTTCAGGTAACCAATAGGCCGCTGTTTCAGGTAACCAATAGGCCGCTGTTTCAGGTAACCAATAGGCCGCTGTTTCAGGTAACCAATGGGCCACTGTTTCAGGTAAAATGGGCCACTGTTTCAGGTTAAATGGGCCGCTGTTTCAGGTAGAATGGGCCGCTGTTTGAGGTAAAATGGGCCGCTGTTTCAGGTAAAATGGGCCGCTGTTTCAGGTAAAATGGGCCGCTTTTTCAGGTAAAATGGGCCACTGTCTCAGGTAAAATGGGCCACTGTTTCAGGAAAAATGGACCACTGTCTCAGGTAAAATGGGCCATTGTTTCAGGAAAAATGGGCCACTGTTTCAGGTAAAATGGGCCACTGTCTCAGGAAAAATGGGCCACTGTTTAAGGTAAAAAGGGCCACTGTTTCAGGTAAAATGGGCCACTGTCTCAGGTAAAATGGGCCGCTGTTTCAGGTAAAATGGGCCGCTGTTTCAGGGAAAATGGGCCGCTGTTTCAGGTAAAATGGGCCACTGTTTCAGGTAAAATGGGCCACTGTTCCAGGTAAAATGGGCCGCTGTTTCAGGTAAAATGGGCCGCTGTTTCAGGTAAAATGGGCCGCTGTTTTTCAGGTAACCAATGGGCCGCTGTTTCAGGTAACCAATGGGCCGCTGTTTCAGGTAACCAATGGGCCGCTGTTTCAGGTAAAATGGGCCACTGTTTCAGGTAAAATGGGCCGCTGTTTCAGGTAACCAATAGGCCGCTGTTTCAGGTAACCAATGGGCCACTGTTTCAGGTAAAATGGGCCACTGTTTCAGGTAAAATGGGCCGCTGTTTCAGGTAGAATGGGCCGCTGTTTGAGGTAAAATGGGCCGCTGTTTCAGGTAAAATGGGCCGCTGTTTCAGGTAAAATGGGCCGCTGTTTCAGGTAAAATGGGCCACTGTTTCAGGTAAAATGGGCCGCTGTTTCAGGTAAAATGGGCCGCTGTTTCAGGTAACCAATAGGCCGCTGTTTCAGTTAACCAATGGGCCACTGTTTCAGGTAAAATGGGCCGCTGTTTCAGGTAACCAATAGGCCGCTGTTTCAGGTAACCAATGGGCCACTGTATCAGGTAAAATGGGCCACTGTTTCAGGTAAAATGGGCCGCTGTTTCAGGTAAAATGGGCCGCTGTTTCAGGTAACCAATGGGCCACTGTTTCAGGTAAAATGGGCCACTGTTTAAGGTAAAATGGGCCGCTGTTTCAGGTAAAATGGGCCGCTGTTTCAGGTAAAATGGGCCGCTGTTTCAGGTAACCAATGGGCCGCTGTTTCAGGTAAAATGGGCCACCAATGGGCCACTGTTTCAGGTAAAATGGGCCACTGTTTCAGGTAAAATGGGCCGCTGTTTCAGGTAGAATGGGCCGCTGTTTGAGGTAAAATGGGCCGCTGTTTCAGGTAACCAATAGGCCGCTGTTTCAGGTAACCAATGGGCCACTGTTTCAGGTAAAATGGGCCACTGTTTCAGGTAAAATGGGCCACTGTCTCAGGTAAAATGGGCCGCTGTTTCAGGTAAAATGGGCCGCTGTTTCAGGGAAAATGGGCCGCTGTTTCAGGTAAAATGGGCCACTGTTTCAGGTAAAATGGGCCACTGTTCCAGGTAAAATGGGCCGCTGTTTCAGGTAAAATGGGCCGCTGTTTCAGGTAAAATGGGCCGCTGTTTCAGGTAAAATTGGCCGCTGTTTCAGGTAAAATGGGCCGCTGTTTCAGGTAAAATGGGCCGCTGTTTCAGGTAACCAATGGGCCGCTGTTTCAGGTAACCAATGGGCCGCTGTTTCAGGTAACCAATGGGCCGCTGTTTCAGGTAAAATGGGCCACTGTTTCAGGTAAAATGGGCCGCTGTTTCAGGTAACCAATAGGCCGCTGTTTCAGGTAACCAATGGGCCACTGTTTCAGGTAAAATGGGCCACTGTTTCAGGTAAAATGGGCCGCTGTTTCAGGTAGAATGGGCCGCTGTTTGAGGTAAAATGGGCCGCTGTTTCAGGTAAAATGGGCCGCTGTTTCAGGTAAAATGGGCCGCTGTTTCAGGTAAAATGGGCCACTGTTTCAGGTAAAATGGGCCGCTGTTTCAGGTAAAATGGGCCGCTGTTTCAGGTAAAATGGGCCGCTGTTTCAGGTAACCAATAGGCCGCTGTTTCAGTTAACCAATGGGCCACTGTTTCAGGTAAAATGGGCCGCTGTTTCAGGTAACCAATAGGCCGCTGTTTCAGGTAACCAATGGGCCACTGTTTCAGGTAAAATGGGCCACTGTTTCAGGTAAAATGGGCCGCTGTTTCAGGTAACCAATAGGCCGCTGTTTCAGGTAACCAATGGGCCACTGTTTCAGGTAAAATGGGCCACTGTTTAATGTAAAATGGGCCGCTGTTTCAGGTAAAATGGGCCGCTGTTCCAGGTAAAATGGGCCGCTGTTTCAGGTAAAATGGGCCGCTGTTTCAGGTAACCAATGGGCCGCTGTTTCAGGTAAAATGGGCCACTGTTTCAGGTAAAATGGGCCGCTGTTTCAGGTAAAATGGGCCGCTGTTTCAGGTAACCAATAGGCCGCTGTTTCAGGTAACCAATAGGCCGCTGTTTCAGGTAACCAATGGGCCACTGTTTCAGGTAAAATGGGCCACTGTTTCAGGTAAAATGGGCCGCTGTTTCAGGTAGAATGGGCCGCTGTTTGAGGTAAAATGGGCCGCTGTTTCAGGTAACCAATAGGCCGCTGTTTCAGGTAACCAATGGGCCACTGTTTCAGGTAAAATGGGCCACTGTTTCAGGTAAAATGGGCAACTGTTTAAGGTAAAATGGGCCGCTGTTTCAGGTAAAATGGGCCGCTGTTTCAGGTAAAATGGGCCGCTCTTTCAGGTAAAATGGGCCGCTGTTTCAGGTAACCAATGGGCCGCTGTTTCAGGTAAAATGGGCCACTGTTTCAGGTAAAATGGGCCGCTGTTTCAGGTAAAATGGGCCGCTGTTTCAGGTAACCAATAGGCCGCTGTTTCAGGTAACCAATAGGCCGCTGTTTCAGGTAACCAATGGGCCACTGTTTCAGGTAAAATGGGCCACTGTTTCAGGTAAAATGGGCCGCTGTTTCAGGTAGAATGGGCCGCTGTTTGAGGTAAAATGGGCCGCTGTTTGAGGTAAAATGGGCCGCTGTTTCAGGTAAAATGGGCCGCTGTTTCAGGTAAAATGGGCCACTGTTTCAGGTAAAATGGGCCACTATTTCAGGTAAAATGGGCCGCTGTTTCAGGTAAAATGGGCCGCTGTTTCAGGTAACCAATAGGTCGCTGTCTCAGGTAACCAATAGGCCGCTGTTTCAGTTAACCAATGGGCCACTGTTTCAGGTAAAATGGGCCGCTGTTTCAGGTAACCAATAGGCCGCTGTTTCAGGTAACCAATGGGCCACTGTTTCAGGTAAAATGGGCCACTGTTTTAGGTAAAATGGGCCGCTGTTTCAGGTAACCAATAGGCCGCTGTTTCAGGTAACCAATGGGCCACTGTTTCAGGTAAAATGGGCCACTGTTTCAGGTAAAATGGGCCACTGTTTAAGGTAAAATGGGCCGCTGTTTCAGGTAAAATGGGCCGCTGTTTCAGGTAAAATGGGCCGCTGTTTCAGGTAAAATGGGCCGCTGTTTAAGGTAAAATGGGCCGTTGTTTAAGGTAAAATGGGCCACTGTTTCAGGTAAAATGAGCCACTGTTTCAGGTAAAATGGGCCGCTGTTTCAGGTAAAATGGGCCACTGTTTCAGGTAAAATGGGCCACTGTTTCAGGTAAAATGGGTTGCTGTTTCAGGTAAAATGGGCCGCTGTTTCAGGTAAATTGGGCCACTGTTTCAGGTAAAATGGGCCACTGTTTCAGGTAAAATGGGCCACTGAATTGTACTAGACATGTGCAATTAATGTGAGAAACAACAAATACTCTGAACCCCAAGTGGATTTACACAAACTGAGAAAGTCAAAAAGCATTAGGTTGTGCCCCGCTCTCCCCTATATATATATATATATATATATATATATATATATATATATATATATATATATATATATATATATATATATAGACACACACTGTATTATTCTATATACTCTAACACATTAACATAATATATTTTCCCATATATTTTTCAATATATAGACCATAAATATATGGAAATAGAAGGGATATATAAGTAAAATAATATAAGGGATTTTGTAAAAACTGCTCTTCACTCTTTTATATTCCTGGTTGGGAGTAAATGAACGGCTACAGGATGTCCGGTCAGAACATTATGTCTCACACCAGTCTGTACTTCAAGATTATTTATTTGGTTGCGCATGCGTCAAACTTGTATGAATAACATGCTGGTACATGTTCCCTGAGACACTTTAAAGTCTATACAATACAAGCGCAGCATCAAATACTTTACTGATAAAGAACACAGTGAGATTATATGGCATTAATACAAGGTATTTACGCAACAACATAATGTGCAAACCAAATTATTACTGTAAACATTCACGCGGAGTGCGCGGTAGCGCTCTTTCCTGTCTCTTAGCAATAATCACTAATGACGCGAAATATTTACAATCAGTTGCGCGCACACAATCCACAAAACTGTTAATGGCACTTCTGGCTAATTTAAATGTTAATAACTCTATACAATCGCATCTCTGCAGCCTCCCTCACTGATATCTTGTTTACAACCCATTTGTGAAGGGTGGACTTTTTTACAGATTTAATGATGTGCTCAAGGTATATCTGATCAATATAGTTCATAATATAACAATATGATTTTAAGGACATTCTTTATAAGATTTCGAATTCTTCAGTTTTGTCTTAAGAAACATTAGAAAAGTAGCAATTTATGGAATACAAAATATTCTTCACTTTTTTTCTCAAGTTACAGAATAAGAAATAATTTTATGTTGTGAATCTGAGAAGATTTTGAAATTAATAACTTTCTCCATGATCTCGAGAGACTGTCAATAGTTCCTCTAGTAAAACCATCATAATGGAAACTCTTTGAGGATCTTAAAAACACATATGAAGTTCATTGAGTTCACAATATTATATTTGAGCTTCAGTGTTTCAGTCTGAAGATTCACAAGAATCACATGCTTTTGTGTCATGAGAAACCCATGTGTGATTTCCAGTGTGTGTGTGAGAGCTCAGATCTTCTCCAGACTCACTGTATTGGACGATGTCCTGCATCTTCTTCCAGACTCTGAACGGCAGGTTGCCCAAGTACCGTGGCACATGAATCAAAGCTCCAGAAGCCATCTGTGGATCCGGCTGTGAGATCTGGACTCTGGAAGAACATTCAGGAGTCAGAACTGCAGTGGCTTTGGATCAGAACCAGAGAGACCAGAGACACCAGCAGATCACTCACCTTTCCATTGAGACTGGAAACTCCTGCAGAACAAACACACCATTGATCATCAAGAACTCAATCAATCAATCAATCAATCAATCAATCAATCAATCAATCAATCAATCAACCAATCAATCAATCAATCAATCAATCAATCAATCAATCAATCAATCAATCAATCAATCAATCAATCAATCAACCAATCAATCAATCAATCAATCAATCAATCAATCAATCAATCAATCAATCAATCAATGATGTGAAATCAGACCTTCAGAAAGCAGGCGTCTTTGGCTTTCATCATCTCCTCCATGTCTTTGATTGTGTGTGAAAGAGCTGAGATGTGTCTGTTCATCTCCTCCAGCTTCTCCTTCATCATCTGCTTCTTCTGCTCCTCTTCCTCCCTCAGTGCAGTGATTGTAGCTTCTTCTTCATCTCTGAGAAACTGATGAAGCTTCTCAAACTGCTGTTTAATCTGACGCTCTGTGTGCTCAGCTTGAGACTGAAATCACATCACATTCACTTCAATCATCTCAAAGAACTGATTCTGGAGCAGCATGAAGAGTGAGTGGGGGAATGTGTGTTAGTGAACTACAACTTTAGTGTGTGTGTGTGTGTGTGTGTGTGTGTGTGTGTGTGTGTGTGTGTGTGTGTGTGTGTGTGTGTGTGTGTGTGTGTGTGAGAGTGTGTGTGAGTGTGTGTGTGTGTGTGTGTGTGTGTGTGTGTGTGTGTGTGTGTGTGTGTGTGTGTGTGTGTGTGTGTGTGTGTGTTTGAGTCAATAAAGGAACATGTAATTATGACAAATCAGTTCTAATCAAACTTGTAAACATGTCAGTTGACTCAATCCTCACCTTGATGTGTTGAACTGTTTTCTCAAACTCTCCTTTAATGTTTTTATTGTGTTTGAGTTTCTCTTGTAAGGACTTCAGTGCAGTTTTGAGCTCCTCCTGGGATTTAAAGAGAAAATCAAGTTCAAGATACTAGATATTTCTGTAATATGATTGTACATGTGTTACCTGAGAGATTGTGTTTATCTACTGTGTGTAGACATGTTTGTGTTCCAGATGGGTGCTAATCTGTCAAAGACTGTGATTGGTCCTGCCAAGCACCTGACCCTGATATGTTTTGTTTCCAGGCAAGACTTAGAGAAACTCGTTCATGCTTTTATCACCAGTAGGGTGGACTATTGTAATGGTCTTCTCACCGGCCTTCCCAATAAGACCATTAGACAGCAGCAGCTCATACAGAACTCTGAGCAGAACCAGAACACATGACCATATCACACCAGTCCTCAGGTCTTTACACTGGCTTCCAGTTACATTTAGAATAGATTTTAAAGTATTATTACTTGTTTATAAATCACTCAATGACCTAGGACCTAAATACACTGCAGATATGCTGATTAAATACAAACCCAACAGATCACTCAGATCATCAGGATCAAGTCAGTTAGAAATACCAAGGGTTCACTCAAAGCAAGGAGAGTCTGATTTTAGCTATTATGCCAGCCGCAGCTGAACCAGCTTTCTGAACAGATTAGATGTGCTCCAACAGTAGACACTTTCAAATCCAGACTCAAAACACATCTGTGCACATCTGTCCAGACTCAAAACACATCTGTGCACATTTGTCCAGACTCAAAACATATCTGTGCACATCTGTCCAGACTCAAAACACATCTGTTCACATCTGTTCAGACTCAGAACACATCTGTAAACATCTGTTCAAACTCAAAACACATCTGTGCACATCTGTCCAGACTCAAAACATATCTGTGCACATCTGTCCAGACTCAAAACATATCTGTGCACATCTGTCCAGACTCAAAACACATCTGTGCAGATCTGTCCAGACTCAAAACACATCTGTGCACATCTATCCAGACTCAAAACACATCTGTTTAGCTGTGCATTTACTGAATGAGCTGTGCTACTGTACGTCTGACTGATTGCACTTTAATTTATGTTTCAATTTAACCCTGTTTTTATTTTTAGTTTTATTTTTATTATTTTGTTAAGGCTGTCTGGGTGGAAGAGGT
This sequence comes from Gobio gobio, assembly GCF_949357685.1. Taxonomy (NCBI): domain Eukaryota; kingdom Metazoa; phylum Chordata; class Actinopteri; order Cypriniformes; family Gobionidae; genus Gobio; species Gobio gobio. Next base: position 76,227,946 of record NC_137097.1, on the reverse strand, counting down.
TGACAAACGGGAGTGCTATAAATCGAAATCCCTCCAGCGCGAGGACGACCCGTTTAGATCTGCTCTGACGGATAGATCTGAGATAGCCCTGGTGGTTCAGTCCAGGAAGATTTGTCTGTAAGGGTAATGTTTAAACGCAAAGTTACCTGACAAATACTTTTAACGTAAACCTGACTCTCATTTTTCTTCCACTCCAGATAAGGATTATACTATATATATATATATATATATATATATATATATATATATATATATATATATATATATATATATATATATATATATATATATATATATATATTTTTTTTTTTATTATTCACTTACAAATATTTTAATTAAATTTCTGTGTAAAGCACTTTGAATTGCACTGTGTATGAAATGTGCTATACAAATAAACTTGCCTTGCCTGATATAAGGACCGCCTCAAACACTCTTCTGCTGCGTTCAATAACCTAGGCATGACTTGTTGCCTCACTGCCTTATCAGACATCATCGTTTGAGTAAGACTGTCGTGCCAGAGAGATTGTTAGTGTTTAGTGAAACTGGGAGAGTGTTTGTTACGTTTGATACTCCAGTTTTTCTGACTATTGCCCTGGTTGCCGATTCTGATTTGCTTGCCACAAAACTTTGTTTATACATTTGTAAATATTTTTGTAAATTATTTTTGTCTAATTAAGGGAGGTAGGGGGTTTGACGCCAATTAATTTGTACCTCTTTTACACTTTGTTTATGGGAGTTGGGGAAGTTAACTGTATTTTTGTTTTCTTTAATTTAGTTTCTAAAAAGAAGTTTGTTTTGTTTGTTATTTTGGCCTTGTCTACCCCTGAAGCTAAACCCTTATTGTTAATAAAACACTTGTTATTCGACTTCTCTCTGGTAGTGAGACTCTCTTTCTTTTCCTGTTACGGCTGACCCCTAGCGGTCGTAACATATATAATACATACTGTAAGTTTAAACTAGTGTTTATCTGTAAATCTGTCTTACCTTATATGATGAAACCACTTCACTGATGGGTCTGAATTTGTGATTGTCGTGTTGTTGTGAATCTCTGCACACTAAACACACCGGCTGTTTGTCCTCCAGACAGAAGAGTTTGAGTTTCTCACTGTGTAAACTGCAGAGCTCCTCAGTTCCTGATGAACGCCTCTCATTTCTCTCCTTCAGGAAAAACTCACACAAGTTTTTTAACACAAGATTACATGGAGGTTCATGTGTTGACAATCTCCTGCAGACGGGACACTCCTGAGTTTCTTTGGTTCTCCAGAACTGTTGAAGACACTCTTTACAGAAACTGTGACTACAGGACAGAACAACAGGATCCTTGAAGATTTCATGACACACAGGACAAGAGAAATCATCTTCAGACAGTGAAGCCATTTTCTCTGTTTGAGCTCCAGCAATCTGAACTTTACTTTCACTTTCTGAATCAAGGTTTCAAAAATGAATAACACTGAGATTCACAAAGATCTGCTGTCTGTTCAGAAACAAATTCAATTTAAAATCCTTCTTGAAAATATTTCCTCTTCTTTCTTCATTGATCGCTGATTGTTTGTGGCTTTTGTCGAGACAAAGTCAGTGTTCTTTCTGGTAAGTGCGTCTCTTCCTGGTAAGTGTTGTAAGAGGGTGGAGTTTCTGATCTTATGAGTGTGTTTGTTCAGTATTTCCCTCACACTGACTGCAGTTTCTTTCTGCTTCAAGTCCTCCACTATCATCCCTGTCCCACAGAAAGTCTCTTGTCTTAACGCCTGCAGACCAGCGGCTCTTATCAACCCCGGTTCTCATGAAGGGTTTTGAGAGCCTTATTAAGAAATGCATCCTGGGAACCAACCCAGAGTCATTTGACCCACTACAGTTTGTGTCCAGGACAGACAGATCCACAGAGGATGCAGTTTCATTTACCATTCACAAAATTATAACCCACTTGGAGAATAAGGACAGTTGTGCCTGATTACTTTAGTGTACAGTTTGGCATTTAACACTATCATGAGCTCAAATCTCATCTGCATAACCTCCTGTGCTGTGTAACGGGACACTGAGCTTCCTCACTGGCAGATCCCAACATGTTCACCTCTGAAAACACTCCTCCAGCACCTCATAATGAACACAGCCACTCATCTATACTGTTTTAAATTCATTAACATTTTTGTGGATTAGCAAGAGCCTTCTACATTCATTGATCTCAACAAAAAAATGATCATTTAACCACTATAACTGAAATAAAACAATTATTCATTTACATCAAGAATTGAAATAAATGTGTGTACAATGAATGATGTTCAGTGAGAAAAATATTATATTTGCTTAATAATAATCAGACACACTTCACTGAAATAATCAGGTACAATGTAAGTGGCCTGGGGGAAAAAAGATTCTTAAAATTGTCTCCAATCGTTACAGAAAAAACATGAAAATTAATTATTCACTGAACAGTCTGAGGAAAGATGTGTTAATATGTCTCTGTCAGTGTTGCTGTAGTGCTGGATCTCAGTCATGTGATCAGTTGCAGCCCAATCACAGAATAAAGTTAATGTTATGTCCTCAAGACAAGGAGCACAAGAAATGGCAATCTCCTTAATTCACTTTTAATAACTGTTCTCAACGAGCAGGGTAATATGCACACACATGCTCAGCATCCTCTCACTCACTCTACATCACATGTATTCACTTAAGGAGCTCGAGTGTCATCTAGTGGTGCACTAATATAAGGACATCACATATTCCCCTCTTAGTTAACTTAATTATTTCTGTAGCCAACAATTGACATGCAACAGAAATAAAGAACATCAAAACAGTACTGTATCAACATTTTCACTTGTATATGAAATATACACCAAGTAATATACACAAAGTAACTCATTAAATGGATGCAAAATAACATTTGAAACTACTATTCAGTACTTGAATGTTTCTGTGTGTGTGTGTGTGTGTGTGTGTGTGTGTGTGCGTATGTCAGTTTCTGTGACTAATAGACATAGTCCTTTAGCCAACCTGGCTCACGTCTTTGACGTATCAGAAACCATTGAATGTCCAGACACTGGAACAGGAGAAGGAATCAAGTCTTCAGCCTTGTTAGTCAGTCCATTATCCAGTGCATTATTCGGCACGGGTGCAAGACATGATGCATGCCGTCTCTTTCCGTCATCCAAGCGGTAGGTGTAAGAACCAACTTTTTTCCGAACCTGAACTGGAGGAGTGAATTTTGGGTGAGTTTTTGGTAGATGTACTGACCTTTTTATGCGCACTTTATCCCCTTTTTGGAAAGCGGAATGATGTATTCGATGCTTGTGGTCAAAACGGGATTTCACAACTTGGCTCATGACCAGAAGGTGAGGGTTTAAGGACATTGAGGCGAGTACATATTTTCCTTCCATGAAGTAATTCGAAGGGGGAAACACCTGTCACAGCATGAGGTGAAGCACGATAGATCTGCAGGAAGTCAGTCACTGTTGCTTTCCATGGTGCGGACTGAAGAACTGCCGATTGAATTGTGCTTTTGAGCACTCTGTGGAAGCGTTCAATAGCTCCATTTGCAGCAGGATGATACACTGATGTGCGAATGTGTTTAATGTCTCTCTCTTTCAGGAACGCAGCCAACTCTGGTGAAGTGAACTGAGGCCCATTATCAGTTACCAGAATCTACTGAAGACAGAGGTAAGAAATGCAGTCACCTGTTTTGTTGCAATAGACGCAGTAAAGGCTGCCTCTGGCCATTTACTTTAATAGTCAGTGAGTGTCAGAGCATATCGACAGTCCCAGACAGCAGTTTCAAAAGGGCCAGTTTTTCCCAAGGTGCAGAGGGTAAAGGAACAGGCTGGAGTGGGACAGCAGAAGTTTTTGCCGTTTTATCCAAAGAAAGGCATAACTGACAGGCGCAATTTTTTCTTCCACCAGTGTGTCCATTTTTGGCCACCAATAAATTTCACACAGGCGTTGTTTTGTTCTCACAATCCCCTGATGGCCCTCATGTGCAATGCAGAACAGCGACTCGCGTAGTTCCCCAGGTACCACCAGTCTAGATCCCCTGAACACAAGATCACCTTGCACACTGAACTCAGGTCTTAGTTTGTAGTACGGGAAGTAAGACAGGATCCAAAGCAGCAGGAGATGAAGGCCATCCACACTCATTTTGTGTGCACAGTGCAAAAAGTTCAGAACAGCGAGCAGAGGCAGCAGCAAATTCATCCTGCGATATGGCAGTCGGACAGTAAAGCAACAAACTCAGGCTCTGTATCAGACTCAGCATCTGAAGTAAGAGGCAGGGGCAAACGAGACAAACAATCTGCAGTGTAATTTTCAGATCCAGCATGATACTCAACCGTGTAATTAAAATAGAGTAACCGAGCAGCCCACCGAGCTAAGCGCATACCAGCTCTATAAGTCCCTTTTGTGGTCAGCAGCGTTGTTAAGGCTTGATGGCCAGTCCGCAGAGTAAATCTGCAACCCCACAAGTTTGTCCTTTACTTTTCCACTGCCCAAACACACACCAGAGCCTCCTTTTCAACAGTGGAGTACTTCTGTTCGGCTGAGGTGAGTTTTCTGGATGCAAAAGCAACAGTAGGTTCTTGACCATCAGTGCATGTTTGTGTGAAGACACCTAGTCCATAAGCAGACGCGTCAGTAGAAATGACCACTGGCAGCCCTGGGTCAAACAGTGCAAGAGCAGGACTGTGTACAAGTGGCTTTTTTGCATTAGTTAAGCTTTGTTGAGCTTCATCCGACCAGTGAAATCCACTCTCATCTCTCAGGCACGCACGCAGAGGCATCACTACAGAAGCAAAATTTGGAATTAATTTGTTGTACCAGGAGAGGAGGCCCAGCAAAGAACGCAACTGAACAGCATCCGATGGAGCAGGTGCATCAGTTATTGCAGAGAGATGTTCCTGATTCAGCTGAATACCCTGTGACGTCTCCATATGACCTAAAAACGTCAAGCTCTGCTTTCTGAACTGACATTTAGACTCATTCAGCACCAACCCAGCATCTTTGAGACGTTGCAGCACATTCTCTAGCGCTTGATCATGCTCCTCTAGCGAGCGTCCCCACACGATGGTGTCATCTAGATAATCTCTAAAAGAGTCCTTTTAGAATGACAACCATAATCTTCTGAAATGCAGATGGAGCAGATGCCAAGCCATAAGGTACCCTGCATAACCTGAAGAGGCCGTCGTGTGTAATGAATGCAGTGAGGTCCCGGCTGTCTTCATGAAGAGGTACTTGATGATCTGCACTTTCCAAATCTATAGTTGAGAATACAGTTGCACCTTGCAGTAATGTCATCATCTCCTCCATGTGTGGCAATGGAAAGCTGTAAACTATAACTGCCTTGTTGGGCCCTCGCAGATCCACACACATGCAGATCCCCCTCGTTTTCTTTTGGACCACAAAAGTCGGAGAAACCCATGGAGAGGAGTCAACTCTTTCAATTACACCTGCATGTAAAAGTTGTTCCAGTTCTGCGGAAACAGCATCTCTCACAGAAAAAGGTAAGCGACACAGTTTATATCTGACAGGAGGTACAGAGTCAGAAATGTTAACCTTGTGTGTAAACGTTTTTACACAGCCCAATGCAGTTTGCTTAGATGGAGGAGTGGAGAGGGCACAAACTGAAGCAGGTTGGGACGGCGGCAGGACAGCGTGTCCATCAAATAGAAGCTGTAGTCCCTTGATCAGGTCCATGCCAAGCAAAGCTGTGCCATTGTCAACAATGAAGAAGTGTGCAGGACAAGTAAAGCCATACTTAGATACCATGGCAGGTAAACATCCAAGCACTGAAATTGGCTCCTGCAAGTAAGTTACTAAACTCACAGTAGGAGCTTGTAATCGCACAGTGTGAAAATGCTGCTCGTACAGTTGTTTTGGCAGAATGGAGACTGATGAACCAGAGTCTACAGTGAGTTGAAGAGACACAGGTGTAGCAGCAGGTGTAGCATTTATGGTCACATTACACATCAAACGGTCAGTTGCTCCAGGTAGACAAAGAATACAGACCTCTGGTAAGTCAACTGAATGCACTGAATGAGTAGGAGCAGAATGGCAGACTTGTGCAAAATGTCCAGTCTTATTGCAATTCTTACATTTAGCAGATGCAGCGGGGCAATTCCGTGCGTTTGCCAGATGTCCATCAGAACCACAGCGGAAGTCTGTACGAGCTTAGGGAGCAGAAGCAGAGAGTTTTGATGAGGTACGTGCTTTAATTTTGGCCTTGCTGTCTTCCAGTTGTAGAAGTAGCATGTATGGATTGTACTGGAGCAGAACTGCTTGTAACCATGGATTTTGCCTGCACATCAGCGGCCTCTAGCTGTGTGGCAATTGTAATTGCATTCTCCAGTGTCAATTTAGATTCCAGTAATAATTGTTCGCGAATGTGAGGGTTAGCAATGTTTTCTACAAGCTGGTCACGCAGCGTATCATCAAGAGTATCATTAAATTCACAAGTTGTAGACAAATCTCGCAATGCAGCAATGTATTGCATTACCGTTTCATCTGTTCTCTGCACTCGTTTCATGAAGGCATGTCTTTCCACGACCACATTTCTTTTAGGAATGAAGTGCTCCTCCAACGCTTTAATGGCATCGGCCAGATTATCACCGGTATTGGGCAGTGTGTAAAATGGTCTCTGACCTTCAGTTCCGAGACAGTGAAGAAGCAAAGCCCGTTTTCTGGCTTTTGGCCAGGCATCTCCAGTAGCATTGATGACGAGCATGTAGTTCTCAAACATCCTCTAGCCATGTTACAAGTGAAAAAAAAAAAAATTACACTCATTCACTGCTATAGGAGAAGAAGAATTGGCTAAACTCGTTAAATCATCAAAATCAACAACATGTATGCTCTACCCTATACCAACTAGGCTATTAAAAGAGATGCTACCAGAGGTCATAGATCCTCTTCTTAATATCATTAATTCATCTTTGTCATTAGGATAGGTAAACTTTTAAGTTGGCTATTATTAAACCACTTATTAAAAAAACGCAACTACAGAATTAGTCAATTATAGGCCAGTCTCAAATCTACCCTTTCTGTCAAAAATACTTGAAAAGGCAGTGTCTTCACAATTATGTTCCTTTTTAGAAAGAAATGGTATCTGTGAGGATTTCCAGTCAGGATTTAGACCGTATCATAGTACTTAGACTGCTCTCATCAGAGTTGCAAATGATTTACTCTTGTCATCCGATCATGGCTGTATCTCTCTATTAGTGTTACTCGATCTTAGCGTTACATTTGATACTATCGACCACAACATTCTTCTGAATAGACTCATAAAATTATGTAGGCATTAGTGGAATTGCATTGGCATGGTTTAAATCATACCTATCTGACGTTATCAGTTTGTAGCAGTAAATGAAGAGATGTCACACCGATCACAAGTTCAGTATGGAGTACCGCAGGGCTCAGTGCTAGGACCGTTGCTCTTCACCGTGTACATGCTACCACTGGGAGATATCATTAGGAAGCATGGCGTTAGTTTTCATTGTTATGCTAACGATACTCAGCTCTATATTTCTTCACGCCCTGAAGAAACTTACCAATTCACAAGATTAACGGAATGCATAGCTGATAGGGCTGGGTAAAAAATATTGATTTCTCGATTTTAATCGATTCTCAATTTTACAAAACAATCGAATCTTAAATCCCAAGAATCGATTAGTAATCCTGTTTTCAGTTAATGAATGAAATAAACATTGTAGCGCACCTCCCATCCAATAAATAGCTATATTCTATGTGCTTTATTACTACTGATATAAAACAGAGTCTCAGAAAGCATAAATACCCCTTTGGCGCTGTGGCGTGAGATTGCTCTGCCGCAACACAGCTCAAGAGAACCGGCAGCGTGGAATGCACATGAACTGATCTTCTCTTCCGCCTTAATACCAGTTACAGCGCAAAATAAAATGAATAAGCATCTGAAAGTGTGTTAAAAGATACAGGATAACTTACTGAAATCTGTATCATGTCACATGGAATAGCCAGTGTTTCTACCGCAGAAAGACATAAGTAAAATGGCTTGTAAACAGTGTCATGTAACATCACATTTACCTCAGAAAAACCATATCCAGTGTCCATAAACGGTTAGTCAGCTTTAGCTAGAAAAATTTACTCTAGAGTGGAGCATTTTTATAATTATATGCACCACATTACATAGGCTATTCATTGTCATTTTTAATGTTCTTCAATATTTAATGCATGTATGTAGCCTATGAATAAATCTGGCAAGTTTTTATGACAGCCAAATGTTTATATTTCAAAAAACTAATTGGAGTAGAAATATGATTATGTAATTGTAAAGTTAATAGTATAACTTTATTATTATTTTAAAAAAAAACATAATTTAATGTAATTTAAGTGTTTGTATACAAATCAGTTAATTGTTTACCTTCAATATTAGTAGGCTAATGTAGTACAACTGACTCCCATAGTTTACAACATAGTTCAGAGATTTGTTTTCCTTGAGAAAATTGGCCATGTATTACACCTGATATATATCTAAAGTAATCGATATTGAATTGAATCGAATCGAAAATCGAATAGAATCGAAAGCTTGTGAATCGAAATCGAATCAAATTGTGAAATTTGTGTCAATATCCAGCCCTAAAAGCTGATATAAAACATTGGATGACCAGTAATTTCCTGCAACTCAATTCAGAAAAAAAACAGATTTTTTAATTATTGGAGAAAAAAGCTCCACAAGTAATAACCTAGAATACTGTCTAACACTTGATGGCTTCTCTGTCAAGTCCTCGTCATCAGTGAGGAACCTGGGTGTGCTCTTTGATACCAATCTTTCGTTTGAAAGCCACGTTTCCAGCATCTGTAAAATTGCATTCTACCATCTTAAATATATATCTATATATATCTAAATTACGGCACATGCTTTCAATGCAAAATGCTGAACAGTTAGTTCATGCGTTCATGACCTCAAGTCTAGATTATTGTAATGCTCTACTGGGTGGTTGCCCTGCTTAATAAATAAACTCCAGCTGGTCCAAAATGCAGCAGCTCGAGTTCTTACTAGAACCAGGAAGTATGACCATATTAGCCCAGTTATGTCAACACTGCACTGGCTCCCTATTAAACATTGCATACATTTTAAAATCTTGCTTATTACTTACAAAGCACTAAATGGTTTAGCTCCCCAGTACTTGAGCGAGCTCTTAACATATTATACTCCATCACGTCTACTGCGGTCTCAAAATTCTGGCCAGTTGATCATACCGAGAATATCCAAATCAACTGCAGGCGGTCGATCCTTTTCCTATTTAGCTCCAAAACTCTGGAACAGTCTTCCTAACATTGTTCGGGAAGCAGACACACTCTGTCAGTTTAAATCTAGACTAAAAACACATCTCTTTACTGTGGCATACACATAAAACACTTTTTCAATGAAATGATTGTTACGCTGCATTAACTAGGTCAGCCGGAACCGGGAACACTTCCCATAACACCTGATGTACTCGTTACATCATCAGAAGAATGGCATCTACGCTAAAGTAAGTCTCTCTGTTTATCCCGAGGTTTACTGCAGTCAGCCGGATCCGGGCCGTATCCAGATCAGATGGTGGACCTGCGCCCAGAGAAGACCAACGTAGGACCCTGAAGTGTCTGCAGAGACCGTGATTAGACTCCCCCTGCAACTGCCTCATCGACACGGCATCTCAATAAACCCGTCTCCGGCGTGTTGACTCAGATTGTTTGAATATTACAATTAAATAATTCTTAAATCGATATGTCATCCTCAATAAACCCGTCTCCAGCGTGTTGACTCAGATTGTTTGAATATTACAATTAAATAATTCTTAAATCGATATGTCATCCTCAATAAACCCGTCTCCAGCGTGTTGCCTCCGATCCTTCGAATATTCCGATCTATTATGACCTCTGACCTGTAAAGTTGCCAGAACAATTATAATACGCTGTTTGTTAATTGGCCAGAGGAGAACTGGCACCCGACTGAGCCTGGTTTCTCCCAAGGTTTATTTTTCTCCATTAGGTCACTTGATGGGGTTTTGGTTTCCTTGCCACTGTTGCCTCTGGCTTGGCGTGCTCAGTTGGGGACACTACATTTTTCTAAATTTTTCAACTAAATATCCAAATAAATCTAATTATTAAACTAAATTAACCATATAAACTAAATTACTGATCTAATTACTGATCTAAAGCCCACACTATCACTGTATGATAATTGAAATGAACTGATGACATCACCGTTTTCTCCAGAATGGCTAAACGGCTGAATAAAATTATGTTGCTTTATTTTGCTGTTTAACACTGTAAAGCTGCTTTGAAATAATCTGCATTGTTAAAAGCGCTATATAAATAAAGTTGACTTGACTTGACTTGACTGTACAGTAGAGTATTATATTTGCTTAATAATAATCAGACACACTTCACTGAAATAATCAGGTAAAATGTAAGTAGCCTGAGGGAAAAAAAGATTCTTAAAATTGTCTCCAATCGTTACAGAAAAAACATGAAAATTAATTATTTACTGAACAGTCTGAGGAAAGATGTGTTAATATGTCTCTGTCAGTGTTGCTGTAGTGCTGGATCTCAGTCATGTGATCAGTTGCAGCCCAATCACAGAATAAAGTTAATGTTATGTCCTCAAGACAAGGAGCACAAGAAGTTGTATTCTTCTCAATTCAACTTTTAATAACTGTTCTCAACGAGCAGGGTAATATGCACACACATGCTCAGCATCCTCTCACTCACATCACATGTATTCACTTAAGGAGCTTGAGGATATAAATAGTTATTTTTCAGTTTTAAACTTTTAACACCATATGTGGTGTATTTCCCAACATACTCTACGGCTCTTTTCCGTTGGGAATTGACTGGAGAGGTTAGGTTCTCTGAAAATGTATTACTTATTATTAAGTGATCTATAATTTTATTTATCGAATCGTTTCCTTTAAATATTTTTGCAGTGTCTTCACGGTAATATATGCCAAAAAAACACTAAGATACCATCATGCTTTTTTATGATTGCAGCTAAAGTCAAAGAAAAGTACTTTCCTTCTTTCTATCTGTCATCAATGTGTTACTCATTTATAATAATCTTATAATCATTAATTTTACCCTTTGTTATAATCTAAACATCACTCTAAAAATGTTGGTTTAAAAACAACCATTTCTGGGTTATTTATATTCAACCAGCCCCTGGGTAAAATATATAAAAAATAGCCCAATTGTCACACTGTGGCTGTAATAATCGCACAACACAGGAGAAGTCAAACAAACACTTCTTTTTTATTCCACAAAGTAACATAAAGAAGATCACAGGAGCAAACTAATGAACAACCACATAAAGAAAAGACGATACCAGACGATGAAACAACGGAAACTGAGGCTTAAATACACAGAGAGGGCGATCAACTGAACAGAAACAGGTGAAACTAATTAACAACCAAACAAACACAGGCAGGCAAAACAGGAACAGAACACAGTGAAAACAAACCAAACTGAACAAACACGAAACACCAATGAAATGACCCAGTTAGAGTGAAGGAGAACCTGTATTTATTTGAACCTAAATTACTTTAATCTGTGAACGTGGCTTTTGTGGAGTTGAAAACATTGACCTCTGTTCTTCCTCCAGACTCCAGCATGGACGAAACTCCAGGGAGATCTTCTGGATTTGGGATCATTGTCAAAACTAGTGAGGACGATGGTAAGCGTCAGCTGGTTAACCTCCGGCCCGCTCCGCTCTTCCGTACGGTGGGTCTGACGGGTCTGTCTGCTAGTTTACCACCCCATCGTCGCCTGCGTTCAGTCTTAAACACAACCCGAAACACATCGGGTCAGTCTGTTGACCGCTCAGAGCCGTTAACAGGTCGACCTCACCGAAACGCTCCCTTAAACGGACTCAAAGGCATTCAGACACGAGACAGGCCATTACACAAAATGTTACGTCCAAAGCCTCAGAAAGATGATGAGATATCCATGAATAAACAGCCGCAAACGGTCAGTGTTCAGCACTGGCATCACGACGGATGGCTAAACGCTACAGTGAGGACCCGCAGCAGAGATCTGGGAATCAGGACTGAAAAAGAAGACTACTTGTTTGAAGGAGTTTGGCGCGGACAGGCGACGAGAAAAAACAAAAATAAACACGTAAAAATGCACGACGAGGCGTCAGATCTCAGCCGGCAGATACAGAGTTTAGAAATAACAGACAGGAAGAGGAAACAAACCACAGAACGACACTGGAGCGACTCTGGTGGGCGTGGCATCAGGGCGGAGCCAGTGTGTGAATGCGAGGGGCAAAAGAGGAGAGACCGACGCCCACACTTCCTGCCGCCCATCACTCAAAGCGACTGCTTGCTTAACGTCCCTCTGCTCCTTCCGGACAATTCCCCGTCCCCGTCGCCCTGCTCTCCGTCAGACATCCTGTTCTTTCCTCTTTCTGTTCCACACATCCAGCCTTTTCCCAGAGAGAGGAGAGGAGACGCACCAGCTCAACATCACTGACAGCAAGCCAATATTCATGGAGGAAATATACAGGCAAAAGTTTGGACACACCTTTTTGTTCTTTATTATGGTCATTTATTCATACTATGTTAGTCATGGGGATCAGAAACTGTTTGATTACACACATTCTTCAAAATATCTGCTTCTGTGCTCATCAGAAGAAAGAAACTCATACAGGATTAGAACGACATGAGGGCGAGTGAATGATGACAGAATTATCATTTGTGGGTGAACTGTCCCTTTAAGAACATTTCTGAGAAGATTTACACATACAAACATAGATCACTGTAAAAGATGAAATCAGCTCGATCCAGACCTACAGGTGTAACGTTTACTGACTATTGACCGGTAAGATCCGCAGAGAGGAGAAACAACAACAGAAGAATGGACAGAGTGTGTGAGTGAAGGTGGTTGTGAATGTGTGTAGATGTGTGTTAGTTACAGGATCAGAGAATGACACCGTTCCTCCGTCATAGTCTAGATCAACTCTCACACGATCAAGCTTCTGTTTAACAGGAAAACCAAACCTTTTCTCACCCAGTTCGTACTGCACACTCCAGACATCAGTGTTAAAGAAATCACGTCCCTTCCTCTGGTTTGTTGCTGTAGTTACTCCAAGACTCCAGACTAAACTCTCTTTAACCTCCACATCCCAGCGGTGTGTTCCTGAGTTAAAACCCTCTGAACCCAGAACACACTCATGAAGGTCAAATCTCTCTGGATTATCAGGAAGCAGTTGTTCATTCCCGATGTATCTCACACTGGTCAGATCATCAGACAGGACGAGATCTGGATGAGCCGTGTTTGGATCCAGAATCACAGGAGCTGATGAGACACAATCAACAGCTGCTTTTATTCTGATCTTCATATAATGATCAAGAGTGAACCAATCACAGATGATTATGAATTATGACACTCGTCCTGATCAAACACATCAGACATTTTCCTCTGATCACTGTCAGTGTTTTAGTTACACACTCATTTTTATCATCAGTGTTTACTGGCATCAGAGACAAACATTAAATGTGTGATTCAAACATTTGTGTCTCATCAAGAGAAACTGATATTCTGGAAAAGATTCAATCACAATCAAACAATCAGAGCTGTTGAGATGAAAAACTGCATCTGTATGAATCCGGTTTCATCTGATCATCTTCATTAAACTGGGTCTGTGTGTGTGTGTGTGTGTGTGTGTGTGTGTGTGTGTGTGTGTGTGTGAGTTATGATTAATCAATCATGTTAATGTTTTAAGATGTAATAAATCTCTGTGTAACTGAAGCAGGTTCTTCCTTTACCGCTTATCAGACGAACGTGATCATCTCTGTTAACTCTGTCTCTGTGTCTCATCTCTCATAACTTCCGCTAAGTGAGGTCAAAATACGAGCATGGTCATAAATGTATATGTAGATGCCTCATTAGCGCCTGCATGGATCAATAGAATGAGGCATCTACAATCTATATATTTATGACCATGCACATATTTTTAACTCACTTAGCGGAAGTTATGGCGGTTAAGACATGGACATCTAGGATGAGATGGGGGTGAGTAAATTATCAGCAAAAGTTTATTTAAAAGTGAACTAATCCTTTAATAACGTTAAAACCCAAATCATTCAATTAAGTCCAAAAGAGCACCCAGATGAAGACTCAGTTGACTTCGACATTCTTATGGTGTGTTCACACCAGACGCGAATGAAGCAAATAAATCACACTACTCGCGCGACACTTGAACATTTTGAGTTTACTCGCTTCATTCATGTGAAATTCACTTCACAACAGACGTGAATTCTCATCATGGGAGGGGCTTCTGCCAGCGGCTCGTCTCGCTGAGAAATGGCCGGCATGATTGTTTTAAAATACGGCGAATAAGCTCAATTTGCCGGCTTTAGCTAGCTTGTAGTCTCAATAGAGTGAATTCAGGGGGATTGGGACACGTTTTGAAAAAAGTCATTTCAATGGCAAAAAGTGTCTCAATCACCCTGAAATCACTCTATGTACAGCTCAAATTGAGTAAAGAGCGTTTTTTACAACTCACCAGACTGTCTGACCTCCTCACTCACTTTCTTCCAAGCAAGATCCTTTTTATTCTGTTTCTATAAAGTATGAAGATGTGTCGTACAGCTCCGGGTATCCACATATGATTGTGTCCTCATTGCTGTCACTACTAGAGCAAGTTCCTGATTGGTTAACGCGGCGCGAATATCCGTCAAAGTTGAGATTTTTCAACACGTCATTTGTGCAAATCGGGGCGCAGAATGTCTATTCGTGTCTTTGCATTGACGTGACATGTAAATCATTCGCGCTTAACGCTTCATTCACGTCTGGTGTGAATGCACTAGGGGTTGCACGACTACTGATTTCTGCTAGTCAATTTCTTATTAAAACAATACTCGAGTTACTCGACTACTCATCGTTCATGCTATAATATATGAAATAGTTCTTATCAATAAATGTTTATTTATTCATAGCTTAATGCAACAATTACACAAGTTAACTCTCAAAACATTATAATTATGTTTAAATTTTCATGTTTACAGAGTAAAGCCAAAAAAATAGCTGCACGCGACATTGCAATCCTAACATTTGCGTCAGATCATTGTGAGCCTGCCTCAACTTGTCAAAAATGCCTTTTTACTGTGGTGGTGATAGTAGCCTAAACGTTTAAACTAACATATGCTTGAAGTGTTTATATCTATGGATTTTTTAAAAGGAAGACTGTAACAATCCACTACACCGCTATAGGGAGTTTACACTAATTATTGGGAACACTCGTTCCTTTTAGATAAATCAAAAATATGGAGGGATATAAAACACAAGACAAACCAAGCCGTATAGCCAAAATCACCAGTGTATTTACAAGACAACATATAATACCCCAAATAACATTTGCACAGTTGTGAATGTGTGTGTGTGTGTGTGTGTGAGGAGGTGCATATGTCTCTATGTCCAGCGTGTACTATTTACCGAGTCAGATCGCTCTCACCGGCAATGATGACAAATCCGTGAGTAGTATCTGTGTGATGTCTAGCTGTTTAAAGTCCTCCGGTATGAGTAATCCACAGACCCAGGAAACGGGTATACTCCACAGAAGATCGGCAGTCCATGCTCCAAAAATCAGCCAGCCAAAAAACCCAGGTAATCCGATACGATCAGGTCCGTATCGTGAATGAATGAGCGCGCTCCCGTTCCTCGGTTTTGCCGGCACTATATATTTAAAAACACCCCCTCAGTTCCTGTTTGGGTGACGCGTCATCACGTGACACTCCGTCTGGCCCGGAACAAATCTCGCGAGACGGGAGATTCAGCTCAATAACACAGACAGGTTAGGGAGAAATACAGAACACAGGAGAAAGCATTTAAAACAAATGACCATCTAATCACTCTTATTAGTTGATCTACTATAAATATGCTTCCCCATATGTGGCCATGCTACATAGATCCCCCCCCTCAGCCTTCGGCATCGGAGGAGATCGTCCAAACCAGCGCTTCAGGTTAACCACATTTACAATGTCTGTTTTTAGTGGGTCACCCCAACGAACTGTGTAATTTATTGGCCCCATTTTTTTCATTATTTCAGCCAATCCCTCCCACTTGGGCGCTAGCTTAGCAGAGAATTTATTAGAAGCAGAAGAGATATGAGGTTTTTATCCAGACTAGATCGCCCGGCTGAAATAATATCTAGCTTGTCTGGGTTGCTGCACACCCACTCTTTGCTTTACTTCCTCTGCAATGATGTTCTGTCGTTCCAGTAGATTATACAAGGTTTGGTCTGGGGTGGGCGGTTTGAGGATTAACCTCTCCAGCGGTCCGAGAAGCTGCCTGCCCAGCATCAACTCTGCTGGTGTTCTACCGGTAGTTTCTTGGTGTGCAGTGTTAATGGCGAATCTTAACTCAGGTAACCACTGGTCCCAGGCTTGATGGTATTGTGGGACCATTATGATGCAATCATTGTTTTTAATGTCCGGTTTACCCTCTCCGTCAGGTTTGTCTGAGGGTGATAACTGGTGGTGAGTTTTTGGATACTTCCCCAGGTCTTGCATAACTCAGCCAGTATGTTGGAGGTGAATTGTGCTCCTCGGTCTGATATCAAGTATTTGTGAACCCCCCAACGAGTAAAAACTTCTTCCCTTAGAATTTTGACAATCTTTTGTGTCTTGTTATCCCTGAGGGGGAACATCTCTACCCATTTGGTGTAGTAATCAACTACCACTAAGAGGTAAGTGTTTTGCTTCTTGCTGAGGGGAAAGGGTCCCATTAAATCCATGCCCAGTGTATGACCTGGTTCTGTCACTTGAGTATGCTGTAGAAAGCCGCTGGGTTTTGTGTTGTCGTGTTTATATTTTTGACAGATATCGCAAACCTTGATGTACTGCCAGACGTCTTTGCGGACAGTCGGCCACCAAGCCACCTCCAAGAGCCTCAGAAGCGTTTTCAGTCGACCCAGATGTCCTCCTAGTGGGTTGTCATGAAAGTAATGAAGAAAGCCGGTAATTAATGCCTGAGGAACAACCAATTGGAATTTGTCTCCGTTGTTCTTTACAGGTACCTGACGATATAACACTCCTTGTTGGACCTCAAAAGTACTCTGTTGGTCTTTTACTTTCCTGACTTTGGGGTCTGACTTCAGGTGAGCCAATATGCTGTCAGTACTTTGTGCTAACGAAATTTCTGCTAGTGTGTGAGGTATGTCTGATGAGCACCTCGTCGTTGTTATGGTCATACAGTGTGCATCTTCCCTTTCCTCAGCTTCACAGACTCTGGACAAGGCATCAGGCCCAAGGTTGAGACATCCCTTCCTATGATGTACTGGGAAATTGAACTGCTGCAACCTAAGAGTCCATCGGGTCAGTCGAGAGGAGGTCTTGGGGCTATTGAAGGCCCAGGTTAAAGCAGCATGATCGCTGTAAATGTCAAACTGACATTTATGGAGGTAATGCCTCCATTTTTCCACTGCCCAAACCACGGCCAGACACTCTTTTTCAGAGGTGGAGTAATTTAGTTCTGCTCCTCATAATGTCCTAGAAGTATACGCTATTACTCTTTCCCCTTCAGGTGTTTGCTGGGTGATAATGGCTCCTAAACCTACATCACTGGTGTCCGTATGCACCTGGAAAGATTGGTAAAGGTCTGGCTGCATCAATACCGGTGGGTCTTGTAGCACTTGTTTGATGGTATCCATGCTGGCTTGACACTCAGAAGTCCAGTCCCATTTTACTCCCTTCTTTTTCAGCTGATTCAAAGGTGCAGTAATGTCAGCAAAATGGGGAATGAATTTGTGGTACCAGCCTGCTAATCCCAGGAAGCGTTGGAGAGCTTTGAGGTCTTTGGGAGGAGGATACTGGGCAACGGCCAGTGTTTTTTCAGAGTCAACCTCCACTCCTTTCTCTGAGACTATGTGGCCCAGGAACTTCAACTGTCTTTTAAAGAAGTGACACTTCTTCATGTTAAGGGTAAGAGATGCCTTTTCTAGTCTTTGCATTATGGAGTTCAGGTGTTTTGTGTGTTCCTCTAATGATCGGGAATAGATGATAATATCATCTATGTACACAAAACAGAATTTTCCTCTCAACTCTGCCAGAACCTTCTCCATAAGCCTCTGGAATGTGGCAGCGGCATTCCGGAGCCCATATGGCATGGATCGGAATTGGAATAGCCCCTGGTTGGTGATGAAGGCTGTTTTTTCTTTGCTCCCTTCCTCCATATCCACCTGCCAATATCCTGACTGCAAATCCAGTGTGCTGAACCATGTGGTGCCGTCAGGTTTGGGTACCAGGACTACGGGTGAAGACCATGGAGAGCAGGAAGTTTCAATGATGTGGTCTTTTAGCATTTGGTCCACTTGGTCATCAATGATCTTTTTCTTGGTGGGTGAGACCCTGTAAGCTCTAGATTTCATCGGTATTTCATCAGGACATTCGATGTGGAGCGTGGCCAGGTATTCATCAGCTTCAACAACTCCTCATGATTGTCGGAGTCCCATCTCGATGCACTCTCAGTTTGCAAGGCTGTGAGTGGTGGTTCCCAGGTGTGAGGTAAGGCGTAGTAAAGACTGGGATCCTCTTTCACCCACCGGCATCGCAGACAGCTCCGGATTAATCAGGGCGGATAAAAAGGGATAGTATATATATCCTTTCCCCATTTTCAGGCCATATCTACCTTGGCTGACATCCACGATGGCTTCAGCCGCCCTCAAGAAATCCAAGCCAGCTATAATGGAAAACGCCAGGTGATCATCCATCATTATATATGTCTCCACTCTGCACACTTTATCATGCCATTTATAGCAGATGGTTTTCTGGTTCATAGCTTGGTGCACCTTTCCATCGGCCATGATGAAGCGCTGAGGTGAACCTGGGGTGTCTGATGAAGCCTCACCTCCTAGCTGTCTCCAAAGTTTTTCCTGCATCAGTGTGAAGGTACTCCCTGTATCCACCACTGCCTTCACCTCTTTACCTTTTACTACTACAGGCACCAAGAGAAGAGAATTTAGGGAGTGGGGTTGAGCTATAGAGAGTCCTGCCAAGTTTTTGGAAAACTGACGTTCATTGGTCTTTTATTCTGACTGTCCACTTTCTGCCAGTAATCCTTCGCTCCCATACAGTCCTTCTCCACCATAGAGCCCACCTTAACCAGCTGTTCCACAGTCCTCACCGTCCCTCTTAGACAGCCCGCGACTCTGGGGTCGATATTCAGCTCAATAACACAGACAGGTTAGGAAGAAATACAGAACACAGGAGAAAGCATTTAAAACAAATGACCAACTAATCACTCTTATTAGTTGATCTACTATAAATATGCTTCCCCTTATGTGGCCACGCTACAAGACAAGTCAAGTGTTGATTTGAGAGGCTAAAGTGATCAAACATGCGGTTAACTCACTTTCGGCCGCTTGGTCGTCACTTTAAAAAACAAAAACTTTATTGTTTAAAATGCTCCAAACTGTTTTCTAAATTAACTTAATAAAGAAATTAAAGGAAATATAACTACTGACATTAAAAACAAATATTAACTATTTTAATGGCTGCAAAAGTGTGTAATAGTGAGGATAAAAACATAAATAAAAAAAACGGGCTCCAGTTAGACTCGGGTGAAGAGTTTGAGAAGCCGTCGGACAAAAAAAAGTATTTAGTCATCCACCAATTGTGCTCTCCCACTTAAAAGGATGAGAGAGGCCTGTAATTTTCATCATAGGTAAACTTCAACTAGAGAGACAGAATGAGAAAAAAAATTCCAGAAAATCACATTGTCTGATTTTTAAAGAATTTATTTGCAAATTATGGTGGAAAATAAGTATTTGGTCACCTACAAAAAAAACAAGATTTCTGGCTCTCACAGACCTGTAACTTCTTTAAGAGGCTCCTCTGTCCTCCACTCATTACCTGTATTAATGACACACGTCTACAACCTCAAATAGTCAGACTCCAAACTCCACTGTGGCCAAGAACAAAGAGCTGTCAAAGGACACCAGAAACAAAATTGTAGACCTGCACCAGGTTGGGAAGCCTGAATGTGCAATAGGTAAGCAGCTTGGTGTGAAGAAATCAACCGTGGGAGCAATTATTAGAAAATGGAAGACATACAAGACCACTGATAATCTCCCTCGATCTGGGGCTCCACACAAGATCTCACCCCGTGGGGTCAAAATAATCACAAGAATGGTGAGCAAAAATCCCAGAACCACACCGGGGGCCCAATGAATGACCTGCAGAGAGCTGGGACCAAAGTAACAAAGGCTACCATCAGTAACACTCCGCCGCCAGGGACTCAAATCCTGCAGTGCCAGACGTGTCCCCCTGCTTAAGCCAGTACATGTCCGGACCCGTCTGAAGTTTGCAAGAGAGCATTTGGATGATCCAGAAGAGGATTGGGAAAACGTCATATGGTCAGATGAAACCAAAATAGAACTTTTTGGTAAAAACTCAACTTGTCGTGTTTGGAGGAGAAAGAATCCTGAGTTGCATCCAAAGAATACCTACTGTGAAGCATGGGGGTGGAAACATCATGCTTTGGGGCTGTTTTTCTGCAAAGGAACCAGGACGACTGATCCGTGTAAAGGAAAGAATGAATGGGGCCATGTCTCATGAGATTTTGAGTAAAAACCTCCTTCCATCAGCAGGGGCATTAAAGATGAAACATGGCTGGGTCTTTCAGCATGACAATGATCCCAAACACACTGCCCGGGCAATGAAGGAGTGGCTCCATAAGAAGCATTTCAAGGTCCTGGAGTGGCCTAGCCAGTCTCCAGATCTCAACCCCGTAGAAAATCTTTGAAGTGAGTTGAAAATCTGTGTTGCCCAGCGACAGCCCCCAAACATCACTGCTCTAGAGGAGATCTGCATGGAGGAATGGGCCAAACTACCAGCAACAGTGTGGAGACTTATAGAAAACGTTTGACCTCTGTCATTGCCAACAAAGGGTATATAACAAAGTATTGAGATTAACTTTTGTTATTGACCAAATACTTATTTTCCACCATATTTTTTTTAAAAATCAGACAATGTGGTTTTCTGGATTTTTCTCATTCTGTCTCTTATAGTTTATAAGTGTACCTATGATGAAAATGACAGGCCTCTCTCATCTTTTTAAGTGGGAGAACTTGCACAATTGGTGGCTGACTAAATACTTTTTTGCCCTACTGTATTTTATAACATAATATGATTTTTAAGAACATTCTTTATGTGAGGAGATTACAAAATTAATAACTATCTTCATGAACTCGAGAGACTGTCAATGGTTCCTCTAGTAAAACCATCATAATGGAAACTCTTTGAGGATCTTAAAAATACATATGAAGTTCATTGAGTTCACAATATTATATTTGAGCTTCAGTGTTT
The DNA here is from genome assembly GCF_949357685.1 of Gobio gobio. NCBI lineage: Eukaryota > Metazoa > Chordata > Actinopteri > Cypriniformes > Gobionidae > Gobio > Gobio gobio. The sequence continues at coordinate 76,206,647 of NC_137097.1, read as the reverse complement.
CAGTCTGAAGATTCACAAGAATCACATGCTTTTGTGTCATGAGAAACCCATGTGTGATTTCCAGTGTGTGTGTGAGAGCTCAGATCTTCTCCAGACTCACTGTTTTGGACGATGTCCTGCATCTTCTTCCAGACTCTGAACGGCAGGTTGCCCAAGTACCGTGGCACATGAATCAACGCTCCAGAAGCCATCTGTGGATCCGGCTGTGAGATCTGGACTCTGGAAGAACATTCAGGAGTCAGAACTGCAGTGGCTTTGGATCAGAACCAGAGAGACCAGAGACACCAGCAGATCACTCACCTTTCCATTGAGACTGGAAAGTCCTGCAGAACAAACATCAATCAATCAATCAATCAATCAATCAATCAATCAATCAATCAATCAATCAATCAATCAATGATGTGAAATCAGACCTTCAGAAAGCAGGCGTCTTTGGCTTTCATCATCTCCTCCATGTCTTTGATTGTGTGTGAAAGAGCTGAGATGTGTGTGTTCATCTCCTCCAGCTTCTCCTTCATCATCTGCTTCTTCTGCTCCTCTTCCTCCCTCAGTGCAGTGATTGTAGCTTCTTCTTCATCTCTGAGAAACTGATGAAGCTTCTCAAACTGCTGTTTAATCTGACGCTCTGTGTGCTCAGCTTGAGACTGAAATCACATCACATTCACTTCAATCATCTCAAAGAACTGATTCTGGAGCAGCATAAAGAGTGAGCGGGGAATGTGTGTTAGTGAACTACAACTTTAACTTTCTGCCGTACTATAACTGTAGTAGTAGGTGTTCTGTGTGTGTAGTGTGAAAATACATATTATCAATCAAATCCTCAGGTAGAAGCATAATGTTGTGCTAACAGGTTATTGCCCTCATGAATATTAATCACATGATCTGCATTCGCCCAAACTAATGAGCTAAAATGAAACTGCGAAAGGTGAGCACTAGCCAATGGGATTAGCTCTGGTGCATTAGTCCCGCCCACTGCTGAATAACCAGCTGACAGAGATCATCATTATACACAAACATTGTGTGTGTGTGTGTGTGTGTTTCAGTCAATAAAGGAACATGTAATTATGACAAATCAGTTCTAATCAAACTTGTAAACATGACAGTTGACTCAATCCTCACCTTGATGTGTTGAACTGTTTTTTCAAACTCTCCTTTAATCTTTTTATTGTGTTTGAGTTTCTCTTGTAAGGACTTTACTGCTGTTTTGAGCTCCTCCTGGGATTTAAAGAAAAAAATGTCAAGATACTAGAAATTTATGTGATACGATCTTATATGTAATACATACTGTACGTTTAAACTAGTGTTTATCCTCATCTGTAAATCTGTCTTACCTTATATGATGAAACCACTTCATCGATGGGTCTGAATGTGTGATTGTCGTGTTGTTGTGAATCTCTGCACACTAAACACACCGGCTGTTTGTCCTCCAGACAGAAGAGTTTGAGTTTCTCACTGTGTAAACTGCAGAGCTCCTCAGATCCTGATGAACGCCTCTCATTTCTCTCCTTCAGGAAAAACTCACACAAGTTTTTTAACACAAGATTACATGGAGGTTCAGATTTAGAGGATCTTCTCCTGCAGACGGGACACTCCTGAGCTTCCTTGGTTCTCCAGAACTGTTGAAGACACTCTTTACAGAAACTGTGACTACAGGACAGAAAAACAGGATCCTTGAAGATTTCATGACACACAGGACAAGAAATATAATCTTCAGACAGTGAAGCCATTTTCTCTGTTTGATATCCAGCAATCTGAACTTTACTTTCACTTTATACACAATGGTTACAAAAATTAATAACCACAATAATCACAAAGATCAGCTGTCTTTTCACAAACAAACTTCTGAAAAATCCTCATTGAAAGTGCTTCTCTTCATTCTTCATTGATCGCTGATTCTTTTTTGCTTTTGTTGAAAGAGAAGAGAGTCAGTATGACAGGAGAAATAAGTCTGTCTCTTCCTGGTTAGTTTGGTAAGAGGGTGTGTCAGTTAAATTTTATGTAAATACATTCAAAATTTACTTAAATTGAAACTATCAAGTATAAGGCTACAAAACCTTGATACAAACAAATATTGATAGTAAAAAAGGCTCAAGGAACTTGTGTTTCATTTATTGCTCTATTTGTTGTTGAGTGTGTTTAAAACGTTTCTCTAGGGTCTGTCATAAACAAATCTCAGAATGATTTCTTCACATGCTGATAAACACACGTCTGCTTATTGTGCTGGTCATTTTCATTTTCAGCAAACAAAATCTGTACTCAAGTATAAGTACAAGAACTTATGATTCCTCAAGCAGAAGTAAAAGGTATAATGTCAATAACTTGAGTAAGAGTGAGAAGTATCCACTGAAAAGACTCATTTAGTAGCAGAACAAGCTAATGATGATGAGGAATCAATGAAGCAAATGTGAAAAGGGAGAAAGATTATTTGTAGCAAATAAAAGACACTAGCAGAATACACAAGATGTGGAGGCAAACACGGATGAACAACATGTCCTGCACACAGGGAAATATGTAAAGCTGGTCACAAAAAGAAAATGTATGGAAATAAATGCACAAGTCGCACAGAGAGAAACAGGAAAGAACACAGGAACCACAGAGACGAAAGAGACTGAACTGGACAGAGTCAATGAGAAGGACCCAAACCCTCAAGGTCAATAATCAGATGCTGGTTGTAATGTCAAATCACTGAGAGATCTGGACGCTTTGAAGAGAAATGACATGAGAAAATCATACTAGCAAATTCAGGCCAAAGGATGTCATGCTTATAGAGACTCACCCCCATCTCATACAAGATGTTCATGTCTTTCTTTCTTCAGTCGAAAAGAAATTAAGTCCAGGAGAAGAACAAGAAAGATTGATAATATGCTGATGCTGCTTTAAGGCAGTAACTGGGTTGCAGTGATTTCTGCTGAAGCTGTTTATTTAACCGTTTTAATTAATTCAGTTCAATTTCAGATACACAAAGTATATGAAAAGTATTTGCTGTTTAATGAATACAAATACATGCATGGAACATTGTCTCGACACTCTTTTGTATGTCTTTGTATTTACAACTTACAAGTTTGAGAAAAAACACAAACATGAAGGCAATCGGTTTCCACATATTTGTCTAGTAATGTAAACAAGTCAAGAAACAGGGTTGGGGAGTAACGGAATAAATGTAATGGGAATGGAATGGAAATTGGGAATACTTTTAGGATTACAATGGTTTAATTTAAGACCAAATAAAAGAGTTTTGACACAATAACGCTATATTAAGCGCTGCTTGATTACAGTTCCAGTCACGACTCACTGAGCCGCCTGCAAGTGCATGCGCAAATAACACCTGTCCACAATCATTCTCCACAGACGCAGGTTGAGACACAGCTAAGATACTGATCACGACGCTTCCCGAAGGGAAAATGTTTTCATGTCTGGAAATTCCACAGTTATTTTGTTTTCAAAGAGGAAAAATGAAATGACATAGCCCAAACCATGCTTTCCAGGCCAGCTATAAAGATGCTTTCTTTATAAAAGGACTCAACATTCAAATTAAACATTCGCAGGTACGACTAGCACGGAAATCCATCCATCTTCTTCCGCTTAGCAGAGATGCCCAGACTTCCCTCTCCCTAGACACTTCCTCTAGCTCTTCCGGGGGGACACCGAGGCGTTCCAAGGCCAGCCGGGAGACATAGTCCCTCCAGCGTGTCCTTGGTCTTCCCCGGGGCCTCCTCCCGGTTGGACATGCCCTAAACACCTTCCCGGGAAGGCGTTCAGGAGGCATCCGGAACAGATGCCCGAGCCACCTCAGCTGTCCCCTCTCGATGTGGAGGAGCAGCGGCTCTACTCCGAGTTCCTCCCGAGTGACTGAGCTTCTCAACCTATCTCTAAGGGAGCGCCCAGCCACCCTGCGGAGAAAACTCATTTCAGCCGCCTGTATCCGGGATCTTGTCCTTTCGGTCATGACCCAAAGCTCATGACCATAGGTGAGAGTAGGAACGTAGATTGACCGGTAAATCGAGAGCTTCGCCTTACGGCTTAGCACTTTCTCCACCACGACAGACCGGTACATCGACCGCATTACTGCAGAAGCTGCACCGATCCGTCTGTCAATCTCCCGCTCCATCCTCCCCTCACTCGTGAACAAGACCCCTAGATACTTGAACTCCTCCACTTGGGGCAGGAACTCTCCACCAACCTGAAGTGGGCAAGCCACCCTTTTCCGACTGAGGACCATGGCCTCGGATTTGGAGGTGCTGATCCCCATCCCAGCCGCTTCACACTCGGCTGCAAACCGTCCCAGTGCATGCTGAAGGTCCTGGTTAGAAGGGGCCAACACGACAACGTCATCCGCAAAGAGCAGAGACGAAACCGTGTGGTCCCCAAACCTGACACCCTCCGGCCCTTGGCTGCGCCTAGAAATTCTGTCCATAAAAATTATGAACAGAACCGGCGACAAAGGGCAGCCCTGCTGGAGTCCAACATGCACCGGGAACAAGTCTGACTTACTGCCGGCAATGCGGACCAAACTCCTGCTTCGGTCATACAGGGACCGGACAGCCCTCAGCAAAGGACCCCGGACCCCATATTCCCCCAGCACCCTCCACAGGACGCCGTGAGGGACACAGTCGAATGCCTTCTCCAAATCCACAAAACAAATGTGGACTTGTTGGGCAAACTCCCATGAACCCTCCAGCACCCTGTAGAGGGTATAGAGCTGGTCCAGTGTTCCACGACCAGGACGAAAACCACACTGTTCCTCCTGAATCCGAGGTTCCACTATCGGCCGAATTCTCCTCTCCAGTACCCTGGCATAGACTTTCCCGGGGAGGCTGAGAAGTGTGATCCCCCTATAGTTGGAACACACCCTCCGTCCCCCTTCTTAAAAAGAGGGACCACCACCCCGGTCTGCCATCCCAGAGGCACTGTCCCAGACCGCCACGCGATGCTGCAGAGGCGTGTCAGCCAAGACAGCCCCACAACATCCAGAGACTTGAGGTATTCAGGGCGGATCTCATCCACCCCCGGTGCCTTGCCACCGAGGAGTTTCTTGACCACCTCGGTGACTTCAACCTGGGTGATAGACGAGTCCTCCTCTAAGCCCCCAGCATCTGCTACCTCGATGGAAGACGTGACGGTGGGATTGAGGAGATCCTCGAAGTATTCCTTACACCGTCCGACAACATCCCCAGTTGAGGTCAACAGCCACCCATCGCCACTGTAAACAGCGTTGGTAGGGCACTGCTTCCCCCTCCTGAGGTGCCGGACGGTTTGCCAGAATCTCTTCGAGGCCAGCCGATAGTCCTTTTCCATGGCCTCACCAAACTCCTCCCAGGCCCGAGTTTTTGCCTCCACAACCACCCGGCTGCAGTCTGTTTAGCCTGCCAGTACCCGTCAGCTGCCTCGGGAGTCCCACAAGCCAGCCAGGCCCGATAGGACTCCTTCTTCAGCTTGACGGCATCCCTTACTTCCGGTGTCCACCACCGGGTTCGGGGATTGCCGCCTCGACAGGCACCAGAGATCTTGCGTCCACAGCTCCGAGCAGCCGCTTTGACAATGGAGGTGGAGAACATGGTCCACTCGGACTCAATATCTCCAGCCTCCCTCGGGATCTGGTCGAAGCTCTGCCGGAGGCAGGAGTTGAAGATCTCTCTGACAGGAGACTCAGCCTAACGTTCCCAGCAGACCCTCACAGTACGTTTGGGTCTACCGAGTCTATCCAGCTTCCTCCCCCGCCATCGGATCCAACTCACCACCAGGTGGTGATCAGTTGACAGCTCCGCCCCTCTCTTCACCCGAGTGTCCAAGACATACGGCCACAGGTCAGATGAAACGACCACAAAGTCGTGGACACCCTTATGCTTGAACATGGTGTTCGTTATGGACAAACTGTAACTAGCACAGAAGTCCAATAACTGAACACCACTCGGGTTCAGATCCGGGGGGCCGTTCCTCCCAATCACGCCCCTCCAGGTTTCACTGTCATTGCCCACGTGGGCTTGTAGTGCCCCAGTAGAACGACGGAGTCCCCAGTCGGAGCACTCTCCAGCACCCCTCCCAGGGACACCAAGAAGGTCGGGTACTCTGCACTGCTGTTTGGCCCGTAGGCACACACAACAGTGAGAGACCAATCCCCGAGCCGAAGCCGCAGGGAAACGACCCTCTCGTTCACCGGGGTAAACTCCAACACATGGCGGCAGAGCTGGGGGGCTATAAGCAAACCCACACCAGCCCACCGCCTCTTACCATGGGCAACTCCAGAGTGGTGAAGAGTCCATCCCCTCTCGAGGAGTGTGGTTGCAGAGCCCAAGCCGTGTGGAGGTGATTCCGACTATCTCTAGTAGCAACCTCTCCCCCTCACGCACAATCTCAGGCTCTTTCCCCGCCAGCGAGGTGACATTCCATGTCCCAAGAGCCAGTTTCCGTGTCCAGGGATCGGGTCGTCTAGGCCCCCGCCTTCGACTGCTGCCCGATTCGCTTTGCACCGGCCCCTTACGGTCCCTCCCGTGAGTGGTGGGCCCACGGGAAGGTGTCCCCACGTCGCTCCTTTGGGCTGAGCCCGGCCGGGCGCTCGCATGGCGCTCGCCATGCGAAAAGGGAACTGCCACCAGGCGCTCGCATATGAGCCCCAACCCCAGGCCTGGCTCCAGGGTGGGGCCCCGGCTGCGCCGTACCGGGCGACGTCACGGTCCTCCTTTTTTTTGTCATCATAAGGGGTTTTTGAACTGCTCTTAGTCTGACCCGTCACCTGGGACCTGTTTGCCTTGGGAGACCCTACCAGGGGCATATAGCCCCGGACAACGTAGCTCCTAGGGTCATTCGGGTACTCAAACCCCTCCACCACGTTAAGGTGGCAGTTCGTGGAGGAGCAGTTCATGGAGGAGCACATATAGCACGGAAATCATGTTAGCTAAAACTTAGATTTAAAGTTCCATAGTTTGTATCATCGCAGTTATATGTACGTTCCTATTGGAAAATTAGCTGGAAAATGTAGAAATTAACAAGAGTTCCCACAAAAGGGAACTGCCACCGCTAACGCACAGGGTCAATCAGTGAAATTAAAAAAAGATCACAGGCTCAACATGTATTTTAAAATAGACTAAAATGTAAATGGTGTAGACTTTTTTAATATTGTGTATAAGCTTAAGTACTTTTTCCCTTGTACATGTTAAAAATAAAATAAAACCATACTGTAGCAAGCCACTAGATGTCTAGCCTTTTATATAAATAAATACATAATAATAAATAAAAAATAATAAAAAAAAATAAAAAAAAAATATATATATATATATATGTGTGTATATATAAACAGTGGGTACAGATTACCCAGTATTCAGACCCCCTTACATTTTTCACTCTTTGTTATATTGCAGCCATTTGCTAAAATCATTTAAGTAAAAAAATGTTCCTCATTAATGTATACACAGCACCCCATATTGCCAGAAAAAACACAGCATTGTTGACATTTTTGCAGATTTATTAAAAAAGAAAAACTGAAATATCACATGGTCCTAAGTAGCTCAGTATTTAGTAGAAGCACCCTTTTGATCTAATACAGCCTAATACAGTCTTTTTGGGAAAGATGCAATGCAATTTGGGGATCCTCTGCCACTCCTTCTTGCAGATCCTCTCCAGTTCTGTCAGGTTGGATGGTAAACGTTGGTGAACAGCCATTTTCAGGTCTCTCCAGAGATGCTCAATTGGGTTTAAGTCAGGGCTCTGGCTGAGCCATTCAAGAACAGTCACAGAGTTGTTGTGAAGCCACTCCTTCGCTATTTTAGCTGTGTGCTTAGGGTCATTGTCTTGTTGGAAGGTGAACCTTCCGCCCAGTCTGAGGTCTTGAGCACTCTGGAGAAGGTTTTCATCCATGATATCCTGTACTTGGCCACATTCATCTTTAAAAAAACTCGCCCACAGCATGATGCTGCCACCACCATGCTTCACTGTTGGGACTGTCACTGGTTCAGGGTGTGTCAGGCTGTTGTTTTGTCATTTTCTGCAGCTCGTGACCTGGGCAATCAGCGCTGATTATTCGGCGCGGGTGTGTGCAGATCACGAGCTGATTACCCTCACCTGTCGCTTGTCCCCTTTCTCCCTTATATTCTCTGCTGTGTCTTCCCCTTGTTGTCAGTAGATTCGTGCTGTTTGTCGTGTACGGTTGTTCCTGTGTTTTATGTCTTACCTTTCACTGCTGTACTCAGGACGTATAGACGAGGAGTCTTTCAGCTGGCCTTCCATGTTCTCGTTCCACGTCCCTTTGGGCTTTACACCTGAGGTGGTCTCCTCAGCCTGTGTCCGCAGGTCTCTGTTCGGACACCATCGTCTCACTCACAATCTGTGTCTTTACTGTGGGAGGGCGGGGCATGTGGCAGCCTCGTGTCCAGTGAAGGGGTGGCGTTTCTCCTCCAAGGAGGGGTCTACTGTGAAGATCACTAATACATTACTGCCCTCTGGTGGTCGCTCTGTACTTCCGGCGTTTCTGCAGTTCAAGGGAGCTGTTAACCAAGTGTCAGCTCTGATCGATTCTGGGGCTGAGGGTGACTTTATGGATGTGGGGCTGGCGGAGCACTTGGGCATTCCAATCTTCGGGCCGAGCCCATTTCAGCCAAATCTCTTTGTGGTACTCCGCTCACCAGGATTACCCATGCCACTAAACTGATCAGTCTCACGATTTCCGGGAATCATACAGAAGAGATCCGGTTCCTTCTGATTGATTCTCCTTCCGTTCCAGTGGTTTTGGGGCACACTTGGCTGGTTAAATACAACCCACACATAGACTGGGCTCTTAATTCTGTGTTGGCGTGGAGCCCATTTTGTTCATCTCAGTGTTTGGTGTCTGCTTCTTCCCCATTAATGTCTGTTTCTGCTTTACAGGAGGAACCGGTGAGCCTGGCGAATGTACCAGAGGCTTACCATGACTTGAGAGCGGTGTTCAGTAAGCCCCGGGCCTTATCTCTTCCTCCGCATTGCCCGTACGGCTGTGCGATAGAATTATTTCCTGGCACTTCTCCACCTAAAGGGCGTCTTTACTCGCTCTCCGGTCCTGAGAGGGAGGCCATGGAGAGATACATCAGTGATTCTCTTTTAGCCTGTATAATACGTCCTTCTTCCTCTCCGGCCGGGGAGGGGTTCATCTTCGAGGGGAAGAAGGATGGTTCTTTGCGTCCCTGCATAGATTATCGTTGCAGGGAGCAACCATCTTTACGAAGTTGGACCTACGCAATGGTCGAGTGGAAGACTTCTTTTAATACCCCGACAGGTCACTTCGAATATTTGGTTATGCCTTTTGGACTCTCAAACTCCCCAGCGGTTTTCCAGGCACTCGTCAACGACGTGCTTAGAGACATGGTCGACCGGTTTGTATTTGTTTATCTCGACGACATCCTGATCTTCTCCCAGAATGAACAAAAAATGGGCCCCTTATAAGATTGTCCATGGGTTCCATAATGGCTCCATGCCAATTGCCGACTGTACTCAATCTTGATGACTGCAGTGCAGGCAGATTGCGCAAGAGTAAAATAAACTGATTTGGATTTGTAATTCTTTTATCAACTTGAAATACAGGCAAGGCATATTTTTGTATATGCATATTTTTAGGAACACATCTACAATATACATACATATATTTTTACATATAGGCCTATATTCGTTTGCACGTTACTGTTTAAAACCCGTGTTTAGACCCGTGTTCTCCCTTGTCCGACCCGACCCGCACCCGTATCCGACACAGTAGGATGTTTTTCACCCGTTTCAACAATATTCACAGGTCACCCGTCGGGTAACCGCGGGTACCCGTACCCGTGCAGGACTCTGCTCCATATTACTTACCCTCATGGATTTCATATAGGATGGCCCTTTCCAGTAGGTGGGACAGAAGTGGGCAACATGCACAAGACCCATCTCTTTCCCAGCTTTAACCCAGACAACATTTATATGTGGGGCCCATGGGGGTATGAAATGGGCTGAAAAATGGGCTCTATATGGGATTGTCCATGGGTTCCATAATGGCCCCATGCCAATTACCCACACTGATTAAATATAGGATGGCTCTAGTCAACAGGTAAGCCCCAACTGGGCAACATGCTGAAGACCCATCTTGGCCCCAGCTGTAGGTTTTATGTGGGTACTACATGGTTTCCATTGGCTGAAATACAGGCTGTAAGCGGGTTTGTCCACGGGTTCCATGTTGGCCCCAGCAACTTGTTCATGTGGGTTTTATGCAGGATTTCACAGGGCTTTAGGTGGGGCACAACTAGGGATCATACGCATGGGGTCCCATTAAGGATCATCTGGGTTCCATCTAAAAATAGCAACACCACACAAATACATTTTAAAGCATTAGAGCACACAGTGAGATTAAAAGCTTTTCAAATTTCAATTTGATTGAAACTACCAATCATATTATGCTATATTCTGACATTTCCAGAGACAATATTTAAAGAAGCAGATTATCTAAGAATATATTTTCAAAGGTATATACCTAATGTTTAAATAAATGTAATAATTCAATTTGATACATATTTTGAACCTGTATTTAAACAGTCTTTACTCAAAGCTTTGGGCTTTTGAACAGGAAATGCATTAGTGTTGTCAAAAGTAGCTGGTCAATGACCTGAAAAGAGCTGGGACCACCGTTTCCAAGGTTACTGTTGGTAATACACTAAGACGTCATGGTTTGAAATCATGCATGGCACGGAAAGTTCCCCTGCTTAAACCATTACATGTCAAGGCCCGTCTTAAGTTTGTCAATGACCATTTGGATGATCCACAGGAGTCATAGGAGAAAGTAATGTGGTCAGATGAGACCAAAATAGAACTTTTTGGTCATAATTCCACTAAATGCTGTTTCACTAAACGAGGTTCGGGAGGAACATGTCAGATAATTGACACAGGTGGAGAGTACTCAGCTAATCAACAAAGAGGTATATATACGCAGCCGTCCTACCTCCATTTTGTTGACAGTTTTTCAGCATGGAGGGCATTTCCAGCAGGTCGCCCCGCCCGCCCATGCTGTCTGCACGGCTCGAAGCAACTCTACAATACTAAAATCTTTTCCTTACAAATTTATAAGCTATCTAAAAACCCCTTTCGGCCGCTTCCATCAGCATTCACGAGCCAACCGCGAGAGCAGTGCTCGGACAGTGTAAAGGAGTGCACACAGCACAGACTTGCAACAGGGAGAACTACAACAGTTCCTGTCTTAAGATAATGTATTACAGCTCTTTTACTTTTCTTTTCTTGCGATCTTTCCGCCTCTGTGTACTACAGTACAGACAGATACTTTCACAGAGGAGAAATGCGTTCATCATGTACGCGCATGCGGTCGCCGTGGTGATGAACGATCAATTTACTCGCTGCTGGTAAAGCGAGCGAACGTATTGTGAGGCTAAATCACTAAAATGCTGTCAATGCAACAGTGCATATTATGCCAAACAATCAGCTACTAGTTGGAATCAGCTGATAATCACCGCCTTGATTCAATACTTCTCAACTTGACGCTCACATAAGCTCACAGGGCTCAACACAGTGCGACCATACTCGCTTTTGTGACTATAAATAGACGTGTGCGAACTGAACAATGTTTGGGAGCACACGCTTTCTTAAATGTAACATCAATACCTTATAGTAGGGCAGGCTATTGTATAACAAGCGAATCAATGATTGTTATACCATCTTATATATATATATATATATATATATATATATATATATATATATATATATATATATTTATGAAACTGAAAAAATTCAAAGGCTATGATTTCATTGAATTAATGTGAGAGATCACGTTTCTGAATGTGGCACCGTTGTGCGTTCTACTGGCTTGAACAATGCTTCAGAATGCTTCAGTTCAGAGCATTTCACAATCAATGAATAGCATACATTTATGCAAAGCGAATTCGTATCAACAATGACAACATATTACGATATAAATCACAGAAAAGAAAACGGTGTATACTGTTATAAGACTGAATTTTCTCTGTGGCTGCGCCACGCCTCCGGAATAGCCTCCCTCGGCATATCAGATCTTGTGAATCCTTAGGATGTTTTAAATCTGTGTCGAAAACACATCTCTTCTCTCTTGCTTACAACTGCCCATAAGGACTGGGAGTTTGAGATGTGTGTTTGTGTTTTGTGTGTTTATATCGGGGTGTTTTGTCAATGTTTTATTAGTACTGTTGAGAGAGTAAAGCACTTTGGTCAATTTATGTTGTTTTTTAACGTGCTATAGAAATAAAGGTTGTTGTTATTGTTTTATCTCTTTCATATGAATTTGAATGAGCATCTGCAATAATAAGACATAAACATTTCAAAATAAGAGTCCATTCGGTTACACAATGTGTTTCTCCATTTGTCCGTCTAACTTTTTCTCCTTTTTCTCCCACAGGAGCTCAGTTTTCTCTGGCTAATTTTCTCCACTGCCACAGCAGTGCTGTTCCCTCGGCTCCCACAGGAGCTGAGTTTCTCTGGCTAATTTTCTCCTACTACAGCAGTGCTGTTCCCTCGGCTCCCACAGGAGCTGAGTTTCTCTGGCTAATTTTCTCCTACTACAGCAGTGCTGTTCCCTCTGCTCCCACAGGAGCTGAGTTTCTCTGGCTAATTTTCTCCTACTACAGCAGTGCTGTTCCCTCGGCTCCCACAGGAGCTGAGTTTCTCTGGCTAATTTTCTCCTACTACAGCAGTGCTGTTCCCTCGGCTCCCACAGGAGCTTCGTTTCTCCGGCTAATTTTCTCCTACTACAGCAGTGCTGTTCCCTCGGCTCCCACAGGAGCTGAGTTTCTCTGGCTAATGTTCTCCTACTACAGCAGTGCTGTTCCCTCGGCTCCCACAGGAGCTTCGTTTCTCCGGCTAATTTTCTCCTACTACAGCAGTGCTGTTCCCTCGGCTCCCACAGGAACTTCGTTTCTCTGGCTAATTTCTCCTACTACAGCAGTGCTGTTCCCTCTGCTCCCCACAGGAGCTGAGTTTCCCCGGCTAATTTTCTCCTACTACAGCAGTGCTGTTCCCTCTGCTCCCACAGGAGCTTCGTTTCTCTGGCTAATTTTTCTACTACTACAGCAGTGCTGTTCCCTCTGCTCCCACAGGAGCTTCGTTTCTCCGGCTAATTTTCTCCACTGCATCAGCAGTGCCATTTTCTCTGCTCCCTCAGGTTCTCCGGCTAATTTTCTCCACTGCTACAGCAGTGCTGGCCCCTCTGCTCTCACAAGAGCTCAGTTTCTCTGGCTAATTTTCTCCACTGCCAAAGCAGTGATGTTCTTTCCCAGAAACCTCAATCCTACATGACGGCCTGGAGATGTTTAAAGCATTTTACTTCTCTTATAAACAAACCGTTCCCTGATTTTTCTCTCCTTTCAATCACCTCATTTATTTTCTACCTTAATACATCAAAGGTGACTTGAGCTGCATCCAGGTTTTCCACAATTGATGTACGGCGATTCCTCCCCCGAGATAAACAATTCACCAACCTCTCTCTGATCAAAGGGATTCAAAGATCCCAGCCCACCCGTCCCGACACTAGACAACCTATATCGCTGGTATCCTCAAAGGTATTGACACCCTCCGCACAGACTACCAGCCCCTCAATACCGCCCGAACACTCAACGCCATGTCCTCCTAGCTTTTCTGGTTTCCTTAGATGCTTGGATTTCATCTACATTTTCAACCTCTCATCGCCAATCTAATCATATCAGTCAGAATCAAATTCTGCATTATTTTCTGTTTAACACTGTGAAGCTGCTTTGAACCAATCGGCATCGTAAAAAGCGCTTTAACTAAAGGCGAGATGACTGACCAGTCAGTTCTGGCTTAATTTTAAATGGAGAAGTTCTCCCCTGGAACCCCAGTTTCAGATGAATCTAACAAAACTGTGACATGCTTTTGGTTCCAGAAACACCTCAAATCCGTTCTCCAACCATCAGGGGTCCCAGCAAAGAACTTTTCAAGCCACTCCTTCCGTATTGGGGCAGCAACCTCAGCAGCTCAAAAAGTCCTCTTCCAACAGCAGATCCAAGCTCTCAGGAGATGGTCCTCCGACGCTTTCCAAAGCAATATCAGGACCAATCGGTTCCACATCAAAAAAGCCCACCAAACCCTTATTGACTAGTACACAGTAAGAATCTCCCGACCAATCACTCTTATCTTTCTTCTTTATGTTCTCAGGTTCCAATAAGAAATGGAAAATTTCCATGGACGCAGCTCAAGGGGAAGTTCCTTACAGCTTGAAAGAGTGGAACGTTTCCGTGCAGTATGAAAGAGTGGAAGTTCCATGCAGTACGGAAGAGCTGAAGTTTCACGCAGCACGAAAGGGCGGAAGTTCCACGTAGCGCGAAAGAGTGGAAAGTTTCCACGCAGAACGAAAGAGTGGAAGTTCCACGCAGCGCGAAAGAGTGGAAGTTCCACGCAGCGCGAAAGAGTGGAAAGTACGAAAGAGTGTAAAGTTTCCACGCAGCGCAAAAGATTGTAAAGTTTCCATGCAGCGCGAAAGAGTGTAAAGTTTCAACGCAGTGCGAAAGAGTGTAAAGTTTCAACGCAGTGCGAAAGAGTGGAAAGTTTCCACGCAGCGCGAAAGAGTGGAAAGTTTCCACGCAGCGCAAAAGAGTGGAAAGTACGAAAGAGTGTAAAGTTTCCACGCAGCGCGAAAGAGTGTAAAGTTTCAACGCAGTACGAAAGAGTGGAAAGTTTCCACGCAGCGCAAAAGAGTGGAAGTTCCACGCAGCGCAAAAGAGTGGAAAGTACGAAAGAGTGTAAAGTTTCAACACAGTGCGAAAGAGTGGAAAGTTTCCACGCAGCGCGAAAGAGTGGAAAGTACGAAAGAGTGTAAAGTTTCCACGCAGCGCGAAAGAGTGTAAAGTTTCCACGCAGCACGAAAGAGTGGAAAGTTTCCACGCAGTACGAAAGAGTGAAAAGTTTCCACACAGTACGAAAGAGTGTAAAGTTTCAACGCAGTGCGAAAGAGTGGAAAGTTTCCACGCAGTACGAAAGAGTGTAAAGTTTCCACGCAGCGCAAAAGAGTGTAAAGTTTCCACGCAGCGCGAAAGAGTGTAAAGTTTCAACGCAGCGAGTCAGTGGAAAAGTCTCCACCCACGCAGCGAGTCAGTGGAAAAGTCTCCATGCAGCGAGTCAGTGGAAAAGTCTCCACCCACGCAGCGAGTCAGTGGAAAGTCTCCACGCAGCGAGTCAGTGGAAAGTCTCCACGCAGCGAGTCAGTGGAAAGTTTCCACGCTGCCAGAAAGTGGAAAGTTTCCACGCTGCCAGAAAGTGGAAAGTTTCCACGCTGCCAGAAAGTGGAAAGTTTCCACGCAGCCAGAAAGTGGAAAGTTTCCACGCAGCCAGAAAGTGGAAAGTTTCCACGCAGCCAGAAAGTGGAAAGTTCCACGCAGCCAGAAAGTGGAAAGTTTCCACGCAGCCAGAAAGTGGAAAGTTTCCACGCAGCCAGAAAGTGGAAAGTTTCCACGCTGCCAAAAAGGGGAAAGTTTCCACGAAGCCAGAAAGGGGAAAGTTTCCACGAAGACAGAAAGTGGAAAGTTTCCACGAAGACAGAAAGTGGAAAGTTTCCACGAAGACAGAAAGTGGAAAGTTTCCACGAAGACAGAAAGTGGAAAGTTTCCACGAAGCCAGAAAGTGGAAAGCACGCAGTAAAAAGTGGCACATTTCCACGCAGTAAACCAACAGAACGTTTCCACAAAGCAGGGAAGTGGAAAGTTCCACGCAAGAAGTCAGTGGAAGTTTCCACAGAGCAAAGCAGTACGTTCCTCGCAGTGAATCAGTGAACGTTCCCACGCAGTAAGGCAGCGGAAATTTCCACACAGTGAAAAGTGGATCAGTTTCAACACAACAAGGAAGGATAAAAAATTCACACAGCGAGAAGTGGGCAGTTTTCTACACAGCAAAGAAAGGTTGGTCTCCCACGTACAAGACCACACCCGGCTCTCACCAAGAACCGTGCGATTCCTGAACCAACAGGGCCGCCCATCCGTGACACAAGCCGCTCACGGGCCCTCCCGGTCAAACAACCAGCCCCTCTCTCATGCCAGCCGCCAAGCTCGGCACTTCTTGGGGGGTAATTAGCAGGCGGCTGTCCTATGCTTATTAGCTTTTTGGGGGGTACTCTGGGTTCGGGCCGAAGTCCGAGCTCGAAGCCCTCCCCCCCGGACAGCACGGCAATTACGCAATTCAATTAACTCTCTGCAAATTATATGCAAGTGTGAACTCGTGAAATGCTGTTTCACTAAACGAGGTTCGGGAGGAACATGTCAGATAATTGACACAGGTGGAGAGTACTCAGCTAATCAACAAAGAGGTATATATACGCAGCCGTCCTACCTCCATTTTGTTGACAGTTTTTCAGCATCCCTCCACCACCCCTTCTCCACATCTTGCCCTATCTTTTAGTTCTAAACCACTTACATACGGGGGGTACTCTGGGTTCGGGCCGAAGTCCGAGCTCGAAGCCCTCCCCCCCGGACAGCACGCCAAATACGCAATTCAATTAACTCTCTACAAATTATATGTAAGTGTGAACTCGTGAAACGTGTTTGGAGGAAGAAGAATGATGAGTACCATCCCAAGAACACCATCCCTACTGTGAAGCATGGGGGTGGTAGCATCATGCTTTGGGGGTGTTTTTCTGCACATGGGACAGGGCGACTGCACTGTATTAAGGAGAGGATGACCGGGGCTATGTATTGCGAGATTTTGGGGAACAACCTCCTTCCCTCAGTAAGAGCATTGAAGATGGGTCGAGGCTGGGTCTTCCAAAATGACAATGACCCGAAGCACACAGCCAGGATAACCAAGGAGTGGCTCTGTAAGAAGCATATCAAGGTTCTGGCGTGGCCTAGTCAGTCTCCAGACCTAAACCCAATAGAGAATCTTTGGCGGAGCTCAAACTCTGTGTTTCTCAGCGAGGAGTGGATGAGTGGGCCAAAATCCCTCCTGCAGTGTGTGCAAACCTGCTGAAAAACTACAGGAAACGTTTGACCTCTCTAATTGCAAACAAAGGCTACTGTACCAAATATTAACATTGATTTTCTCAGGTGTTCAAATACTTATTTGCAGCTGTAATTGTAACCCACCCATAAAATTGAGGTTGTATTACTGTGTATTTTCATGTATTTTTTTTTTTGCCTAATGCAATTTTTTTTTCTATTTTGTTTTTGTGCCTAATGCATAAAATGTTCAGACATGTGGTTTTATTATTTGAATTATTTTGTTTTCGTGAGGGGTGAAAATAAGTGATAATTAAAGTGAGTCGATGGGTGCTGACGTCACATTCGCGCCAGCTCATTGAAGAGATATATGTGAGCCACATGTGCGGCTATCGTTAATCTTAACCATCTTCACCTATATTTTTCTAAATGGGTGTCTGAACTGTCTTATTGCATTAGGTAAGTCACTATTGTTTCATATTTTCATACATTTTGTTTTAAGTATGTGTTTGTTCATATAATGAAATGTGGATGGTTAATGCTGTTCGTTAATCGGCTATAAAGTGTGCAATACAATACATGTAAAGTGTTTCCACTGTATTTGTATACTTGTTAAACCTGTTTGCACATTTGTGTTATGAAATATTGTTGTATGTTTAAAAGTTATTATGTTATATGCATTTCGTGATGGGTGCTGACGTCACATTCGCGCCAGCTCATTGAAGAGATATATGTGAGCCACATGTGCGGCTATCGTTAATCTTAACCATCTTCACCTATATTTTTCTAAATGGGTGTCTGAACTGTCTTATTGCATTAGTTGGACGTTGCATCGCCAGCTCAAGGAGTTCGGACTGTCTCAGCGTTGGTGACCGTGTTGGATTTGCACTGTGAGAGAGAGAGAGAACCGCGCTGGATGTGATTGCGTCATCCGAGGACTTCGTACACACACATACTGTACACACACATTGTTTTTAATTTTTTATTATTGTTTTTTTTTGTTTTTTTTTTTGTTACTGTTGAACGAAATACCTGGTGTTCAATTGGTGATTTGAAAGGGGAACAAATTATATTCTTGTGATTTGTGCAAAGTGTTAAGTGCATATTGAACTTGAATCCAATTGAAAGAAAAGAAAGAAATCGAGAGAAAAGAAAGAAATCGAGAGAAAAGAAAATCAATGAATACAGTTACTTTTAAGTGAATTGATTTGTGTTTCACTCATTCATTCATTCATTTCATTTTATCTTTGATTGTATTTACTAATACATTTATTTAATTATTTTTTTTTGTTAGTACTGTAAACTACTAAGCGCATACAAGTGCAGACACATTTAACACAAGTGAGAATTATTTATTTATTTTTCTGATTCAGTGCAAGGTGTGAGACCTCGAACCCGGGACTCCAAATACTAGTATAAATAGAAATTAGCTGTATTTGGTGAGCCCAGACCCAAGTAGATATTTTCCTCCTTTTCTTTTCCAATGTTAAATTCGACACTTGGGTTACATCAAGAATAAGAGAGAAAAATTTGGCGCCCAACGTGGGGCTGCGCTTGTGTGACAAAATCTTGTTTCAGTCCAAACTGTCTGAATATTGGTCTTAATTTTTTTTATATAATTTTTTTTCTTCTCCTCCACAATGGACTTGTGCAAACGGCATAGTTTTGATCCAGAAAGATCAGTTTTGCTTACAAAAGTAGATCCAAATACTACTTTCTTGGATGTGAGGAAATTCTTTGATCATCTTGACGAAGTGAAGAAAATTGAGTGGTTAGGTGACAGATTCTCAGGAGAGCTCCTTTGTGAGTTTCAGGAGATTACTACCCCATTGATAGCCGAAGACGAATATTTGAATGCAGATGGCCGAAATGTATGGGGCGTGTTGCCACTAGAGGGTAAACAGTTGAAAGATGTGAGACATCCCTCTAGCTCCCCAACACCTCTACAGAGTGAATATTCAGGTCAAACCTTAGATGATATGGCTGATCAGTTGTTGGCGCAAATAGAGAGTTTGGCACAAATTCACTGTGTAAATGTAGATGATCTAAGCCAGCAGGTTGTGACTAAGCTTTCACACAAAGCCGATGGTGTTGACAGGGGCCCTTCCACTTCGACCCCTGCTCCAAGAAAATCGTTTAATGCAATGCCAACAATAGCCGCAAATTCGGCATCAAAAGTGTCTTTTGCGATTCGAGCAGATTCACCTCCTGTGGGGAGGAACATAACACATGAAACTCCTATCACTTTCACTATCCCACAGGAGGTACAGCGTGTAGTGGTGGAACATGTGGTGAAACATGGCACAGACTTCCAGGGGCATTTTCCTTCACCCCCTAAGTTGCGAATGTTTTCTGGACATTGCCCCAAGCCTAATGGGGAAGTTGATTTCACCACATGGCAGTTGTATGCTAGGCAGTTACTCTCAGACACTTCTCTGATGGAGAGGCAAAAGAGAAGGCACATTTTGGATAGCCTTCTTCCCCCTGCTCTTAATGTTGCTCTGGGGGTTGGTACAAATGCACCGCCAGAAGTGTATGCACTGGAGCTAGAAAAGGCTTATGGTAGTGTTACTGGTGGAGACGAACTGTACATCCAGTTTATAGAGACGCATCAAAACCGTGGTGAGAAATCCTCTGATTATTTGAGGCGGCTCCATTCTTTGATGCAGGAAGTGGTTGAAAAGAAGGGAGTGGTTGGTAAAAACTCTGACACTCTGCTTCTCAAGCAATTCATCAGAGGGTGCTGGGATGAAGTCCTGATAACTCAGTTGCGTCTTAAAGATTTGCTAACAGATTCGTCACAGCCTGACTTGAGCTATTCCAGCTTGCTTTTCAAAATGAGGTCTTACGAGCATGAGAAGCAGCTTAAGGAGAAACGTATGAATCTCCACCTATGTACGCCTCCTGTTAGAGCACAGAGTCAAGTGCACATTACTGCCAATCAGGGATTTGCAGCAAACCCTGAGGAAGCACAAGCCAGTCTGGCATTAACAGAACGCATAAAAGAGCTTGAAGCTGAGGTGGCTAAAGCAAAGGCGCAGAAGCCAGCATCAGTGAAGAAACTAGCTTATGAGCATCAACAGGCAAGTGTGGCTAAGAAACAGGGTAAAGAAGGGAAGCCATCACGTTCTGTGCCACAAACTCAAGCTAAGGCGCTGCCTAGTAGTGGGTTTTGTTATCGCTGTGGTGAGGACTCTCATTATTTGCAACAATGCACTAATGAAGTGAATGCAGCCTTGGTGCAGAAAAAGTTGGTGCAGAGACATGAGCAAAGGAGTTCTCCAACCAAAGCGACAACACCCACTGCTCATTTAAACACGGAGTAGCCTCTGTTGTGGAACGAACAGAGGCTGGTGTTGTAAAAAGTTCCATAGAAAAGACAAACCATGTTCCAGAGGGCTTAATTGGAGATCCTTGGGAAAGTAAGGCTTGGTTGGACGGAATTGAGTGCTGTTGTCTAATCGACACTGGGTCCCAGGTGACTTGTGTAGCTGAATCTTTCTACAAGCAGAATTTACAGCATAGGGGTATTACCCCCATGGTAGACCTACTTCGGGTTGAAGGGGCTGCAGGGCAATTAGTTCCCTACCTTGGATACATTGAAATAGATGTGCAGTTTCCAAAGTCTGCTTGTGGGACAGATGCAGTTGTTGCCGTATTAGCGCTGGTCTGCCCAGATCAGACCTACAATGCTCGTTTGCCATTGTTAGTGGGTACAAATGTCCTCCGTCATCTTGTACAAGATTGTAAGATGCTACAGGGAAAAGAAT
Source organism: Gobio gobio (assembly GCF_949357685.1). NCBI lineage: Eukaryota > Metazoa > Chordata > Actinopteri > Cypriniformes > Gobionidae > Gobio > Gobio gobio. The sequence continues at coordinate 76,185,967 of NC_137097.1, read as the reverse complement.
ACCTACAGCAAATGCCCATCAGCACTAACTGGATAGCTGCTTATCGTAATTGTGATGCAATTTTTACACCTTGTAAAGGGGCACAGCACATCACCCCAGTTAGACTGTCGGGCAAGAAATCTGTAACGATCAGTAAAGGAGAAAAGTGTGAAGTCACTGGGGTGTATCGAGCTAAAGATTGTGGCCAGAGCAAGATGATGATTATTGATGAACCACTGATGCATCCCATTCCAGGGGGCTTAGTTGTGGAATGTAAATTGATACAATCTGAGGCTAGAGCTCGAAATAAAGTCAAAGTAGTCATTCGAAATGTTTCAGACCACAGTGTAACCTTGCAGCCGAAAGGAGTGCTCGCTGAATGTTCAGTGGTGGACTGGATTAAGTCTGTGCCTATTTTAGATAACACTAGCACTTCCCAAGCTACCACTTCCCTGATGTCAAGTCTTTTGGTAAAGACAGAGGAACCCGTGATTCTGGATTTTGATGGTTCTCCCATTTCTGAGGAGCTCAAAGCTCTCATCATTGAAAGAATAAACCGTGAAGCTTCAAGTGCTTTTGCCAAGCATGATCTAGATGTGGGACGAGTGTCAGGCGTGGCACACAGAATAGAATTAATGGAGCATGTTCCTTTTAAAGAACGTACTCGTCGTGTCTCTCCAGCTGATTTCGAGGACTTGAGGAAACATCTATTAGATTTGCTTGCTAGTGAGATTATAGAGGAATCTAATAGTCCTTACGCTTCACCAGTAGTACTAGTGAGAAAGAAAAATGGAGACTTGCGAATGGTGGTTGATTACCGCAAACTCAATAAGTTGACCAAGAGAGATGCATACCCTCTCCCCAGGATTGAGGAGACCTTTACCTTGCTGTCAGGTTCAAAGTGGTTCACCGTCTTAGATTTAAAGAGTGGATATTATCAGTTGGAAGTGGAAGAGAGTGATCGTCCCAAAACTGCGTTCACGACACCGTTTGGAAACTGGCAATTTAGGCGCTTACCACAAGGACTGACGAATTCTCCTGCAACGTTTCAAAGAACCATGGAGAAAGTCATGGCTGGTTTGAATTTGCAGGAAGTCATAGCTTTTCTTGATGACTTGATCATTTTCTCTGACTCGCTTGAACAACATGAGGAAAGGCTCATGAAGGTACTCCAACGTATCTCCGCTTTTGGGCTGAAATTAGCACCTTCCAAGTGCAAGTTTTTTCAAACTTCTGTTAAATACCTAGGGCATGTTATTTCTGCTGAAGGTATACACCCTGACCCTGACAAGATTTCTGCTTTAACAGAATGGCCCCTCCCAAAGACTGTCAGAGATCTAAGGTCATTCCTAGGCTTTGCTGGGTATTACCGGCGATTTGTTGAAGGCTACTCCCAGATAGTTAAGCCTCTGAATGCGCTATTACAGGGTGAATTTTCTACTAGAGGACGGTCAACATCTTATCGTGTTAAGAGTAAATCACAATCCCTAGCTGGAAAATGGGATGATGAGTGTCAAGTTGCTTTTGACACCATCATTCAAAAGCTTACAACTGCGCCTGTTCTAGGTTTTGCAAACTGGAAGTTACCATACATTCTACACACTGACGCCAGCGTCACTGGGATTGGTGCTGCTTTATATCAGGTTCAAGATGGAAAGACTAGAGTGATCGCCTATGCCAGCCGCGGTCTGTCCAAGAGTGAGAAAAACTACCCAGTGCATAAGCTAGAGTACTTAGCACTCAAATGGGCTGTCTGTGAAAAATTTCACGATTTCCTGTATGGCACAAAGTTTACAGTGTTAACAGACAACAATCCATTAGTGTATGTGCTCACTACGGCTAAATTGGATGCGGCTGGCCATAGGTGGCTCGCTGCTCTGTCCATGTACGATTTTGATATTAAGTATAGAGCTGGCAAAACTAATGTAGACGCCGATGGGCTATCCCGGCGTCCTCAAGAACCACTTATGGATGATGCGGAGGCCATACAGATTAATGAAAGAGTAGCAAACTTGATAAGCAGAGCAGAATGTGCAGCAACTGAGTTTGAAAACATTGAGCATGAAGCAGTCAAAACTGTGTGTTTGCTACATTCAGTGTGTTGCGAGACGCATACCGCACAGTCGTGTGAGGAGGGAGACCTGTTGGAAGGCAGAGTTATTCCAACTCCCGCTGTCGAGATGCTTCTTTGCAATGATACTGTGGTTCCTGATGAGTTAATAGAGCCTGAGCACTGGCCTGGACAAACTACTTTACCCAGTATGACTCCCACAGATTGGCACAAGTTACAACGGGAAGATCTAGCTATCAGAAGGGTAATCGACCTTGTGATGTCTGGGGAAAATTTAACTCATGCAGATAGACTCAAAGAATCAAAAGAAGTGAGTCTAATGCTGAGGGAAAGGCCCAGATTAAGCTTGGTCGATGGTGTACTGTATCGTCTGGTATCTGATCAGTATGGGCAAAAATACAAGCAGCTGGTGGTACCCCTTAGTTTCAGAGACAGAGCTCTTGAAGGAGTTCATGACGAAACAGGGCACATGGGGTATGAAAGGACTCTGGAGCTTGCAAGAGGCAGGTTTTATTGGCCTAAAATGGCGGAATATGTGGAGAGAAAGTGCAGGACTTGTGAGAGATGCGTCAAGAGAAAGGCTCGTGCACAAAGGGCTGCAGAACTAGTGAATATCAAAGCTTACTCGCCCTTAGAGTTGGTCTGTATTGACTACCTTTCATTAGAACCAGACTCAAATGACACTCGTAACATCTTAGTCATCACTGACCATTTCACTAAGTTTTCTTGGGCATTTCCCACTAAAGACCAAACAGCCAAAACTGTGGCTTCAGTGTTGTGGGAAAATCTGATTTGCAATTTTGGTTTTCCTAAGAGAATACATAGTGACCAGGGGGCCAATTTTGAGTCTGAGCTTGTGAAGGAGTTGTGCACGCTAGCTGGAGTTAAATCCCGCACTACACCTTATCACCCGCAGGGAAACCCAGTAGAAAGATTTAATCGAACCCTTCTGGATTTACTGGGTACCCTGAGTGATAAAAAGAAGGAGCACTGGAGAAAATACGTCCGTCCTTTAGTGCATGCGTATAATTGTACGCGGAATGACACGACTGGTGAGTCTCCTTTCTTTTTGATGTTCGGACGCCAACCTCGGCTGCCAATTGATCTTTGTTTTGGGATTAACCCAAAAGGGCATAATTCTAAAACTCATACCCATTATGTCAGTGAGTTAAAACGAAGGCTAAGATATGCTTATCAATTGGCTGTTCAAAATGCTGAAAAGAGGCAATGGATGAATAAAGCTAGATGGGATAAGAAAGTGACGGCTGCTGCGGTAGAAGTTGGCGATAGGGTTCTTGTAAAGAATGTCAACATCCGCAGAAAGCACAAGATTGCAGATCGTTGGGAATCCACCGTCTATGTAGTGGTAAAGCAGCCTAATGCAGAGATCCCCGTGTATGTTGTTCAGCCTGAGAATGGTGAAGGTCCTGAGCGCGTCCTTCACAGAGAACTTTTACTCCCATGTGGGTTCCTTCCAACCAGCCCTGATGAGATTGAGGAGGCTCCAGTGGTAGAAAGAGCAGTGACACGCAGGATGCGTAAACGTGAGTCGAAAGGGGACATGGAAGATGATTGTTGTGATGATAATGTGGAAACTGAAGGTCTCAAGGTGTCTCTGAACCCTTATGCCCCAGAGTTTCAGTTGGGGACAACTTTGCAAGAAGTCTCTAATTCTTCTGGGTCTCACAGTTCGTTGAATGAGCAAGAAGAAGCCTCTGAATTTTCTGTGTTGCATAGTTTGTTGAATGAGGAAAATGTTGAGAAAAGGGTGGAAGAGGGCTGTGAGCCTGTAATTCAACAGGATGTCTTGTCCTTAGTGGATGAGGTTGATGAAGCATCAGTACATCCTGACGAGTTGAGTGCTGAAGAGAGACTTCATTCTCCCGTTGAGTTAAGGAGGTCTCAAAGAGATAGGAAACCTCCTAGTAAACTGAAAGATTTTGTTTGGAAAGCACAATGTGGAATGCAGAATGCAAATGTAGAACCCAAACCTAATTATTTCAGTCAGGTACTTGAAATGATGCAACAACAAATGAGGGTGCAACAAACTCAAAGTGAATTGTTGTTTAGCCTTGTGGGTCATGTTTCGAATTAAGTATCTGATGAGGACATCAGAGTTTCAGCAGGGGAGGATGTAACCCACCCATAAAATTGAGGTTGTATTACTGTGTATTTTCATGTATTTTTTTTTTTTGCCTAATGCAATTTTTTTTTCTATTTTGTTTTTGTGCCTAATGCATAAAATGTTCAGACATGTGGTTTTATTATTTGAATTATTTTGTTTTCGTGAGGGGTGAAAATAAGTGATAATTAAAGTGAGTCGATGGGTGCTGACGTCACATTCGCGCCAGCTCATTGAAGAGATATATGTGAGCCACATGTGCGGCTATCGTTAATCTTAACCATCTTCACCTATATTTTTCTAAATGGGTGTCTGAACTGTCTTATTGCATTAGGTAAGTCACTATTGTTTCATATTTTCATACATTTTGTTTTAAGTATGTGTTTGTTCATATAATGAAATGTGGATGGTTAATGCTGTTCGTTAATCGGCTATAAAGTGTGCAATACAATACATGTAAAGTGTTTCCACTGTATTTGTATACTTGTTAAACCTGTTTGCACATTTGTGTTATGAAATATTGTTGTATGTTTAAAAGTTATTATGTTATATGCATTTCGTGATGGGTGCTGACGTCACATTCGCGCCAGCTCATTGAAGAGATATATGTGAGCCACATGTGCGGCTATCGTTAATCTTAACCATCTTCACCTATATTTTTCTAAATGGGTGTCTGAACTGTCTTATTGCATTAGTTGGACGTTGCATCGCAAGCTCAAGGAGTTCGGACTGTCTCAGCGTTGGTGACCGTGTTGGATTTGCACTGTGAGAGAGAGAGAGAACCGCGCTGGATGTGATTGCGTCATCCGAGGACTTCGATTTAAGGAGGCAACGTCTCTTTCTCGTTCATTCCTGCAAATACTGTAGGCATTCATACATCCACACAAACTGAACTGAGACACATCCACACAAACTGAACTGAGAAAAATACATTCAGGACTACTGTACACACACATTGTTTTTAATTTTTTATTATTGTTTTTTTTTTTTTTTTTTTTTGTTACTGTTGAACGAAATACCTGGTGTTCAATTGGTGATTTGAAAGGGGAACAAATTATATTCTTGTGATTTGTGCAAAGTGTTAAGTGCATATTGAACTTGAATCCAATTGAAAGAAAAGAAAGAAATCGAGAGAAAAGAAAGAAATCGAGAGAAAAGAAAATCAATGAATACAGTTACTTTTAAGTGAATTGATTTGTGTTTCACTCATTCATTCATTCATTTCATTTTATCTTTGATTGTATTTACTAATACATTTATTTAATTATTTTTTTTTGTTAGTACTGTAAACTACTAAGCGCATACAAGTGCAGACACATTTAACACAAGTGAGAATTATTTATTTATTTTTCTGATTCAGTGCAAGGTGTGAGACCTCGAACCCGGGACTCCAAATACTAGTATAAATAGAAATTAGCTGTATTTGGTGAGCCCAGACCCAAGTAGATATTTTCCTCCTTTTCTTTTCCAATGTTAAATTCGACACTTGGGTTACATAATCATACAATTTTTTTTTAGATTATGTCTCTCACAGTGGACATGCACCTACGATAACAATTTCAGACCCCTCCATGATTTCTAAGTGGGAGAACTTGCAAAATAGCAGGGTGTTCAAATACTTCTTTTCCTCACTGCATATAAGCCTACACTATCGATGAAGTGGGGTCTACGTTTTTAATCAGTTTTATTTTGATAAATATGACAATATAACATCGCGACTACATGAAGGTTTTACTGTTAACAGTAAAAACAGAAGGTTTTAGAATAAACACGAAACGCGTGATCGCTGTCATGCGGTGAATCTGGCCAATCGTGGAACAGCTGTGTCGTCATCAGAGTCCGTGCAGCCTCGTGCAGCCGCTCTAGAGAAACTGCACCGGCTGTATTAGCCGGCTGCTCTCGCGGCACTTTGTTGACATACGTCACTGTCACGTGGCGTCGGCGCTGCCTCAAGTCGGACCAAATTTCTAACTAGCATGCACTGCTTCAAGTCAGCCACTGATTGGTCTGCGCATCGCTGGGTGAAGTCGAACAAGCCTATTGGTTCTCTTTATGGTCCATTGAATCATTGGCTCGTTCAAGACGCAGACAGTGTAAAAACGCCCCGAGACTGACACATTATTTCCCCATATCTTGTATTTTAGGAACACTCTAACTGCATTCTATAGGCTTCATTATACAGTGAGTTGTTGCCCTGCATCATATTCCTCATAAATCAACTATATGAGATATAAGATGACCTAAGTAGGTCTGGGGCGGGGCAAGTGCGTTAAATGCGTAAATAATTTGAATGTGCCTATTTTTTACCGTGACTAATTAATCTAAATTTACACGCTAAATCGACAACCCTAGTTTGAATGAATGATTTAATGACTCACTAAAATACATGTTTCATTACTGGATGAATCAGCATTTTTGAACAAATCTCTTGTCACCACCTACTGGTGTAACAATGTGACAATCTTTATTTTAAGTGTCAAGTTCCTTTAAAAAGGTGATTTACTCTATTTTGTTTGCTACTGTAGACAGTGTTTATATCTGAACCACACAATTTGATCTCAGTACTTCTGTGATCATTTGAAATAGTGTGGTTAAAAAGACCTGAAATAGATAAATATTAAGTCTGCATTTTAAAACAAAGGAGGATGGTTAGTTTGCACATCGAAAGATGAAATCCGATTTAAAGCTTGTGACATAAACGCACACATCAACCTGATCACTTTATTTCTACACTGTAAAAAAAAAATCCTAATTTTACGGAAAATAACTCTAAATTGTTTACAGTTTTTTCCTGTAATTTTGAATTATGTTTAAAACTATGTAAAATTACAAACAATATTTGTAAATAAACAACTTGACTGTTATTTTAAGGATTATATCATTAATGACAAATTACAGTAATTCTCATTTTTATACAGGAAAATTACTGGATTATTTATACAGTATTTTTCTGTTTTCTTAAATTACAAACAAATGTAAACATTACAGAACTAATTTGTAATAAAATATTTAGCTCATTATATTAATGGTTTATGTCCATACTAACAATTTAACATTCTTTGTCATTTTAATGTAAATCTTATTAGTTTCACTGTAACAATAAAATCGTAAAAAAAATGGTAAATGACTGGCAGCTACGACTGCCAAACAAAAACGGTAAAATTAAAGTAAAATATCTTAATTCAAATAAAGTGCAAAAACTTTACGTAAATTTACATTAAAAGTTTGAGAGAGAACTTTTGAGAGAAAAAAAGATTTTTCCTTATTTTAAATTAAGATATTTTACTTTAATTGTATGTTTTTGTTTGGCAGCCGTTGCTGCCAGTCATTTGACTTCTTTAATTATTATTTTCTTTACAGTGTAGGTGTATTTTTACATTCAAACTGTAATTCTGGATACAAATATAGCAAACTATATAGGAAACAAAATATCAAACAATAATCTGTTCAAATCTGCACTGCTCTCCAGGTTGAAACTTTCAAGCCTCTGCCCACACCACAAAACACCAATTAATGAAATATAACCGCAAATAAATATAAATATACACATTTGCTTACTGTAGTTTAAAACAAGTTATTTCTATAGTTGCAAGGTTATTTGCTGTCTTTCCGTGTTCACTTGAGCGTGATTGGTCAATCTGAACGTCATCTAGAAATCTGGCCAATGACAACTGAGCGCGCCTTCTACCGATCAAGTTTGAATATACAGCCGTAGCCGTTGGAGTGGCTCGCGGGCGCGGCTTCTAATCTGCAACAGGACTGCTTCGGTCCATTAATGGCATTACATGGATCATTTTACATCTGTTTAAATCTTATTTTGGACAAATTTTGATTGTGGGATGTTGACTGAGAACGAAAAACATGAATATGAACAGACATTTAAGTTACCAATGGCGGACAACAGACGGCAGAAGGTAAATAAATCCCTTTATATTTTTTCTACTGTCACATCAATATATAGTGCATTGAAGTGATATGCTAATCGCGAATAACTTACATATTCTGTTTCTGTGTTTTGTTATGTTGTAATACTGTTAAGCTAGGGCTGGGCGCTATGATGAAGATAGTGACTATCCTTAGAGATTTTGCAATTATGTTTCCTTTTTATATCGCGCAATGTAAATATATCCGCGTAGCACTGTACTAACGTTACTTACAGTTATTGACATTTTGATAAAGAAACATGCATGAATGAAGAATAAAGAGTAACGTTAAGCCGCCTTTCTCAGACAGCATGCGATCCTGAAATCAATTATCCTCTCTGTAAAATGCACACAATTATCTCAAAATCCCTGTCATGTGAGGTATTCACTTGATTTAAACAGTCAGTTATGTTTGAAGTAACGTTAGAGTTAAACAGTTCAAGTTAACGCGGGGAAACCCGGATGCGTGTCATTGTGCATTCGTTCTTAAAGGGGCGGCAGATTAATAAACTGCCGTCTCATAATTTGAATCAAACAACAAAAGACTAGAGAAGACCTTCTGCGTTTTTAAGAATCAAGTGATATTAATGCATAGAATATCATACAGTGAAGACTAAGCAGTTTTATTCTGTAGTATTTCTTAATAAAATAACTATATTGTGATCTCGTTATTGTGAAATAAAATGTCTCATGTATGTAGAATAATATGGTCATAATGCCCATCCCTGCTGTCAGCTAGTTTTAAGATCAAGCTTGTCATAAAAGTAAAGGAGCTTTGGAAAGAGTGATCTGAGCACACTGTCATGTTCACTCGTTCCGCAGAGAGGACAGGAAACCACCATCCTTGGACTCTGAAGAATTATGGGCAAACCAGGATTTTGGATCTACTGTGAAGTTTTTCTATGTATTTGTATGTCAGTCAGTGGATCATTAATATTAATGTTTAATCAAACAAATTAATATTCATTTGTGTGTGTGTGTGTGTGTGTGTGTTTCTTCCCCCCTCATGATCCAGAAGTTTTGGGAATGGAAATCTGCCACATGATCTTCAGAGGAAGTGAGTATTCATGTCATATCCAACATTAATACTGTCACGGTGGCCTTATGTGTGTGGAAATGTGAACACAGGCAACTCAGCACCAAAGCACAACTCTGGTTCAAACACGCCTTCTTGAGTATAAAAGCATAGCTCACTCAAAATAAAATCTCCCTCATGTCTTATCAAACTTGTATGACTTTCTTCTGTCAAACAAAATATTGTGAATAATGTTGGTACCCAAGCTACATTGGACCAAATGTTATGGACAATAATCACCAATAACCGTCTCAAAGCTGAGCGGACTCTGTGTTCATAAAGCCAGAATATCTCAATGTCAAATGTTGTTTAAAGGAAAGGTACAAAAACAAAATCCTCCCTGTTTAAGGACTTCTCAGTGAATCAATGTCTTTTTCTTTCTTTCTTTTACAGATCCAGCTGATTACTGGAGATTTGGAAGAGGATTGCTCTTTATCTGCTGTGTCTGTCCCTTCTGGAGCAGAATCATGGACCTGTTGTATGTTTTGATTTATATTTCTTATTACACTATATAGCTTGGATTCTGAATTAATGGTAAATGTTTGTCCACATATATTATCAGAGCTTTATGGAGCCCTCGGGGCTCAGTTGAATATAGAGGAAAACAATATAAAACATCAAAGCCAGGAATGCAAGAAGTGCTGCACAGGGTGTAAAGTCTCGGTGCTCTTTGGTTGTATGGGATAATTAAGTTTCAGAAACAAAGGTAGTCCAAGGCACTCGATGGGTGTGTTGAAAAAGTTAAAAAGCCTTTATTTTTTCATGGCTTAAACATTTAAAATTGGTGACAGGTACACCTACGTGTTGCGGCTTTACATGCCTTCGTCAGGGTGTGTATAACAAAAAACATCTCAAGCTCATTTTTAACCAGCCATTAATTGATCAAATTACAGACACCTGGTCACTCTGTGTAAGGAGAGAGAGAGAGAGAGAGAGACAGAGAGAGAGAAAAAAAAAAATAATAATAATAAAAAAAATATATATATAAAAGAAAAACAATTAAAAAAAAAAAAAAATATATATATATATATATACACTCTAAAAAAAAAAGGTTCTATATTGCACCAAAAATGGTTCTTGGCTCGTAATCATAGGGGAACCTTTTTTAGTGCTATATAGCACCAATTTTGGTGCTTCAGTGGTTCTTCAGTGGTTCTTCAGAGGTTCTTCAGTGGTTCTTCAGAGGTTCTTCACCGGTTCTTTGACTAAGGTGCTATATAGCACCTCTGAAGAACCGCTGAAGAACCACTGAAGCACCAATAGCACTAAAAAAGGTTCCCCTATGATTACGAGCCTTTTTTTTTAGAGTGTAAAAGAAAAACAATTTTAAAGAAAAATAATAATGATAAAAAAAAAAAAAATAGAATAAACAATCATAAATATCAAAGATGTATACAAGTCAAAAATGCACAAATTAATATTGTATATAGTAAACAATGAACAATGAAATTAAGTTAGACATAGAAATACATAAATCAAGTAATTCATATGATTGAATTCAACCTAATTCGTAAACATCAAATAATTCATAATGTAACATATTACTAGAAAGAACTAAATTATATTACAAAAATGGTACAAAATCTAACTCTCCGTTTAAGCCTGGAAAAGTAGTTGCTTTCAGTGTATAGATCCAGAAAGACTCTCTTTTTAAAAGCCTATTAACCCTATCTCCTCCTCTTATTGATTTAGGGATATGCTCAATGCCGATTATTTTCAGTGTACTTGGGCTACCATGATTTGTATCTCTATAATGTATAGCCATAGGGTATAGGGGGTTACAGACTCGAATAGCATTTTTATGTTCTGATAATCTTGTCTTTAATTTTCTTGTAGTCATCCCTATGTAAAAGCAGCCACATGCAATTAATTAATAGTATTGCAATTAATAAATGATCTAATTTTAAATTCTAAGTCTGAGGTCACATCTCTAAATATATTGGTCTTAATCATATTATCGCAGTGATTACAGTTGCCACACCTGTAATTTCCTGTACTCAAACTTAGCCAGGTGTTTGATTTCTTACAGGGAAGATGGCTTCTTACTATTTTATCTTTAATCGTGGGTGCTTTCCGGAATGCAATAGAAGGAGATTCAGGCATGACTTCTCTTAGATAAGGATCACTCATAACTATTTCCCAATTACTTTTTATAATTTTCTTAATTCTGTTAGCCTCTGTGCTATACTGTGTCACGAAATAAACCGAATTATCAGAATCTTGTGATTCACGTTTTTGTTGTAATAGCTCATCTCTACTAATGTTTCTCACTTTATTGTATGCTCTGTTAATCACACTATTTTTATACCCTCGTTCCTTAAATCTTTGAGTCATATCTTGTGCCTTGATGTTAAAATCTTCTTCCTTATCACATCTTCTTTTCAACCTCTGGAACTGGCCAAAAGGAATATTCTCAGTCATCCATAAAGGGTGAAAACTGTCTGCTCTTAATATGGTATTTCTGTCAGTTTCTTTCCTAAAAATAGTGGTATGCAAAACTCCATTACTTTCTTTAACGATTTTTATGTCCAAAAAATGAATCTGAGTGTGTGAAAAATCTAGACTCAACTTCAAGTTTACATTGGTATTGTTTAAATATGTATGAAAAGCTTGCAGATCTACCTCAGACCCTGTCCATATCAATATAATGTCATCTATATATCTACCCCACCATTTCACATACTTTAAGTATGGATTTAAGTCAGAAAATACAAATTTCTTTTCCCAAAATCCCAAAAATAAATTTGCATAATTTGGGGCAAAACAGGCACCCATAGCCGTACCTTTAATTTGTTTATAGAATTCATCTTGAAACAAGAAAATGTTGTTATTCAATGTCCATTCTGCTAATTGCACAATAAAACATGCAGGTGTCCTTTCAGTAGAGGATCTCATATCTAAATAGTGTGATAATGCTTCCAGCCCATCCTTATGGTCTATGTTTGTGTACAGTGATTCAACATCCATGGTCACCAATATGGAGGATTCAGTAGATTTCATTTTTTTGATGGTATTCAACACATGGGTTGTATCCTGAATAAATGAAGGAAGTTTACCAACCAATGGTTTAATAAAACTGTCCACAAATTTTGAAGCTGTCTCTGTAATAGATTCATTTCCACTGATTATATGTCTCCCTGGTGGATTTTCAAGATTTTTATGTATTTTTGGAAGCATATAAAAGGTGGGAATCCTAGGATTTTTACAAGAGAGAAAATCACACTCATTTTTTGAAATCCATCCCTCATCTTTAGCATGTAATAGAATATCAGTCAGTTCATTTTTGATTCCTTCTATTGGGTTGGATTTCAAGCGCTGGTAGTGCTCACAGTTCTGTAGTTGTCGCAAGGCTTCTTCGATGTACTGATGTCTGCCCCACACCACAACTGCACCTCCCTTGTCCGCTCTTTTTATTACAAGATCATCGTTGTTAGAAATCCAGTTCAAAGCATCTCCTTCTTCTTTTGAAAGGTTATATTGTTTTCGTTTTTTAGAAGAAAAGATCTTGTCAATGTCATACATTACTTTCTTGTAGAAGGAATTAAGCGTTGGATTGGATGCACCTGGCATAAATGTTGACTTGGGTTTAAAGGTTGTTATCTTCTTGTCATAAGTACGAGTAGCTGCTTCAGATGAATAGTACCAAGCTTTCAGTTGAAGACTACGATGAAACTTGAATAGGTCCACTTTAGTCTGGAATTCTTTAGCTGTATATATTGGGGCATATGTGAGACCTTTTGACAAAACAGAAATACAGCTTGTCGGTAGAGTGACCTTAGAAATGTTGATCACTTCATCTCCCTTGTTCGGCTCCTGGTGTATCTGCCTTGAATAGGGAATCTTGGTCGATCTCTTTCTTCCTCGTCTCGTCTTCCGCTGTCTTGTCTTCTGAATCTCTGATTCGTTCTGGACTTGTTCTCTAAAAAATCTCTTCTGGGTGAAGTCTCCACTACTGAACGGTCTTCGTCGCTACTAGGTAAATTAAAAGACACTGATCTCTTTCTAGGAGTCTTCGCATTCCATTGTGACCAAGTGTATACCTTATGCTCCTTATAATCATTTTCATCTCTTCCAAATTTTGCCCGCTTATCTTGCTTAAGTTTTTTGGATAGTTGTTCTAAATCTTCTTTAAGTTTCTCTTCAAACTGAAAAAGCGATTCATACCCATCTGATGGAATCTCTTGCTTGATTTTAACAATCTGTTTTTGCATTTCAGTCTTCTGTTTTTTTGCTTCTTCAATTAGTAGCAGCATAAGATCTTGGGAGCATTTATTTAGTATAGCTTCCCACTTTTGTCTAAACTCTGTTTCTCCATGACCAAACGAAGGACATTTTTTAATTCTGAGTCCTCTTGGGATCATATTTTCTCTCCAGTAATCAGATAATGTGACCATGTGAAGATGTAGTCTCAATTCTTTTTCTGAATGTCTCTTGAGTTCAAAACACAGTTTTTTAAAATATAAAATAAAACATATAAAACATATTTGGAAAATACAAAGCTAACAGTAAATGGCACAATTTGTTATTTTGTTCTGAGGTGAAATCATAACCTCATCATGATATTAGTAACCCTAACTTACAAGAGAAATGACATTTTTAGTTTTTCAATTCCTCCTGGGGCTCTGAAGAATTTGTTTACATAAATTTACATCTGAATAATACAAGTTTTAGAATCAATAGTGAATCTGTGACAATCTTGTAAATGTAAATGTATCAGTTTTGTATTTTTTTCAGTTTTAAATTTTATTCAACTTTAAAAATGTGATGAAACTGTTCCACTGTTATCTGTGTTTGAAATGTATTATGTATTGTATTGTTTTACAGACTGTGTTTTGTCTTCCAAAATAAAACTGTAAATTTAACACTTTATTGAATGTTTTTTTTAATTGTAATAATCTGTAAAATAACAGTTTTTCTGCAGAATGTTTAGTACTGTCACTTTATTGAAGGTGTTTGATCATAATCTAGGAAAAATCTGTAAAATAACAGTTTAACACTGAATAAAAAATGGTAAATGACTGGCAGCAAAGGCTGCCAAACAAAAACCGTAAAATTAAAGTAAAATATCTTAATTCAAACAAGGAAAAACATCTGTAAAATTATTGCTTTTCACTAAAACTTTTAATGTAAATTTCTGTAAAATTATTGTTTTTGCACTTTATTTGAATTAAGATATTTTACTTAAATTTTATGGTTTTTGTTTGGCAGCCGCCAGTCATTTACCTTCTTTTTACCATTTTTCTTTTTTTTTTTACAGTGAACACATCCAGCCTTTTCCCAGAGAGAGGAGACGCACCAGCTCAACATCACTGACACTGTCTATCACTGACAGCAAGCCAATATTCATGGAGGAAATATACAGGCACAAGTTTGGACACCTTTTTGTTCTTTATTATGGTAATTTATTCATACTATGTTAGTCATGGGGATCAGAAACTGTTTGATTACACACATTCTTCAAAATATCTGCTTCTGTGTTCATCAGAAGAAAGAAACTCATACAGGATTAGAACGACATGAGGGCGAGTGAATGATGACAGAATTATCATTTGTGGGTGAACTGTCCATTTAAGAACATTTCTGAGAAAATTTACACACACAAACATAGATCACTGTAAAAGATGAAATCAGCTCGATCCAGATCTACAGGTGTAACGTTTACTGACTATTGACCGGTAAGATCCTCAGAGAGGAGAAACAACCACACCAGAAGAATGGAAAGAGTGTGTGAGTGAAGGTGGTTGTGAATGTGTGTAGATGTGTGTTAGTTACAGGATCAGAGAATGACACCGTTCCTCCGTCATAGTCCAGATCAACTCTCACACGATCAAGCTTCTGTTTAACACGAAAACCACCCCAACCCAGTCCGTACTGCACACACCAGACATCAGTGTTAAAGAAAACACATCCCTTCCTCTGGTTTGATGCTGTAGTTACTCCAAGACTCCAGACTGAACTCTCGTTAACCTCTACATCCCAGCGGTGTGTTCCTGAGTTAAAACCCTCTGAGCCCAGAACACACTCATGAAGGTCAAATCTCTCTGGATTATCAGGAAGCAGTTGTTCATTCCTGATGTCTCTCACACTGGTCAGATCATCAGACAGGACGAGATGTGGATGAGCCGTGTTTGGATCCAGAATCACAGGAGCTGATGAGACACAATCAACAGCTGCTTTTATTCTGATCTTCATATAATGATCAAGAGTGAACCAATCACAGATGATTATGAATTATGACACTCGTCCTGATCAAACACATCAGACATTTTCCTCTGATCACTGTCAGTGTTTTAGTTACACACTCATTTTTATCATCAGTGTTTAATGGCATCAGAGACAAACATTAAATGTGTGATTCAAACATTTGTGTCTCATCAAGAGAAACTGATGTGTGTGTGTGTGTGTGTGTGTGTGTGTGTGTGTGTGTCTGTGTGTGTGTCTGTGTGTGTGTCTGTGTGTGTGTGTGTGTGTGTGTCTGTGTGTGTGTGTGTGTGTGTGTGTGTAATACTTTGTTTCTGTCTGTTGTGTTTGTGTCAGTTATGAATAATCAATCATGTTAATATTTTCAGATGTAATAAATCTCAGTGTAACTGAAGCAGGTTCTTCTGGTAAACACATCATTATCTGAACAGACCCTCATCATTGTGTTTCTGAAACATGGAAATATGAAGATTCATGAAGCACTTCTTCTAGAAACCCTTTCAAAATGGATTCAGGATTCATTCATTATTGAACAATTCTTAAGTTCTCAAATATACCAATAACAACATCTTAAGAAGCATTTTCTCATCATATCCCTTATGGAAAGAAAATATGTTTCCATATATGTATGATCAATAGGGTGATATCAGCTAAATTGGGCCACTTTTTGGTAAATCGCTTGGGACAATAATACAATACCATATATGCCTTTTCCATGTGTTTTTATGATTATTAATCACTGTTTTTGATAATGTTGTGTTGAAATTATGTAAAATAATAATTATTTAAGCCCTACAGTTCTTAAAATATCAGCTGTGCCAACTTTTTTTTGCATGAGCAGTTTCAGGTAAAATGGGCCGCTGTTTCAGGTAAAATGGGCCACTGTTGTAAATCTCCATCCATTAGCCCAAAAACCGAAAACTAATGACATGGTCAAAAGGAATTCTGCGTGTAAGCCTTTTCAGCCTTTCGGTGAAGTTCTTTTAATTTATTGATATCTCATTTTAAATCTGACTCCATTAATAATTTTATCTGACTCCAATTATATGTGACTCTATAAAGTGTGCTACATTTAGAGTTTATCAGCTGATTTTACAATTAGTTGCGATTTAATTTAGATTGTTGATTTTCTTTATATCTTCCTAGTTTTTATATTCATTCATCGAGAGACCCTAAATCGCACAGAGACATGACGCGTCCGGATTTCGCGCGCTCACGGGCACAAAACGGTTACTTCTGTGATTAGTCAGAGGGTGTAGAGTGAATATTTTACCTTTAAGTGGTTGCACATGCTCACTCAACAAAAAGTGTAATTTTAGCAATATTCACGGACTACAACTTGCTAACCCAGCGATAGTCAGAAATCGGAATATCGCGCACGCTGCGCTCCATGCTTCAGTCGTGGCGTTATCAGTTTGATCTATCATAACCCTAGATTTTGCGGTAATAAAGGACTCTACATCGATCCATACTAGAATAACGATTTCGGAACCATACAAGAGAAATCAAGGTTAACATTTATTTTGGCCAGACAGGAAAAGTAAATACGTAAACAAGAATCCATGGTACACAACTGATCAGCGTAAAAACATAAAACACAATTGCAAAGCAATATGAAAATAATTTAAAAGAGAGTCATCATGTCTGGCACAATACATGCAGTTTGCACGGGGGGTCTGATTGCAGAATATTCCCCCAGAGAGTTAGAACATCCAGCCTTAAATACTCCAACCAGAACAAAAGGGCTGTAAATATTTGCAACACCCCCACCTGGTTTTGGGGGAGTGGATCAGATATCTTTGAAGAGACTACTCAAAGGTGAAGGAATTGAAAATAATCAAAGATATTTGATATTTGAAATCCAACAAAGAGATTTGCTTTACTGTTGTCACCCCCACCATTTGCTTATCAGAAGGGCGACCTGGAAGACAATAGAGAGGCCTGTAGGCCACATGTGGGTCACACCTTGCGGGGGAAGTTTGGTTTGAGTGTCAGGTTTGAGTTTGGTTTGATTGGTCAGTTTGAAAAGAATACATTTGGTTTCAGTCACATGGTCAAGGAATAGATAAAAGCAGATGGAACTATTGCTCTTTCTCTTCTCTTTTCCTCTGGCTCTTGAAGTCATCTGGGCTTCTCTTCTCTCGCTCTCTTTCTCTCTCTCTCTCTCTCTCTCTCTCTCTCTCTCTTTCTCTCTCTCAGGTAACATTATATTCATGCTGTGTACGATTAATGGTATAAGTTTATCATCTCATTCATCCATTTTGAAACTATTTTAAGTGTAACCATGACCAGATTTTGTCATTAAATCCTTTTTATTACAAATACTGTGCTAACTAGTTTTGATTTAGTATTGACTTTGAAGTGCTCCCTATTGCAATACAATATAGTCACATTATAGCAACGCTCTCCCACATATTTTGCTATTGTAACTGCGCTTATCTCCGTCGTTGGTATGAGTTGCAGTGGGTGGAAATAGACGAGAAATGTACAGTTTTCTTCCATCTTTCTGATAACGTTTTTTAGTCTAATGGCAACCCTGTAGATTGAACCATCTACAGGAGTCCACTCTTACAAAGGAGAACTAATTCTCATTAGTTTTCCAATCTTTCTTATACTACCAGTGACTGCAGTGAAACTGAGACCATTTTACCATTCGCACTGAGACCTTTAAAAAGACATCAAACATGAAAAGGATAAAACAATACATTTACAAAATACATCATCACTGATATATCTGCATTTGGTGACTTGAAACCAGGACTAGGAGAGGGCAAAATGGGGAGGGGGGAGGAATGTTTGTCAGGGTGTTGTCACAGTTTCTGTGAGATCTTTTCCTCAAGATTAGTGACTTTTATTGTTCAATTGCTGAGGTATGTATCTCAGCTTTTGTCTTAGCACCAAAACCGACTCTTACAGACGGCCCCTGGCCAATTGGGACAAATTCAGATTAGTTCCCAAGGGGACATACTTGGACATTCCTTGTTTCCATATTTTGGATGTAATTTCCGAAGTGTTCATGGTGCTGATCCTGGAGTTAACAGCACAAATCAATGGGTGCCGGAGTCAAGTAGTCACCTGAAATAACACATTAAGACAGGCTGAACATGAAGATGAAAACACTGCTGAAATACACCTCAGCAGCACAGTCCCTTTAGGTGTAGGCGTACTGTGCTGATTGGATGCTGAAGCAATTAGGCAGGATATCTGTTATCCCGTTGGTCAGGTCTGTTTCCACCTGCCGATGATTGTGAGGGTTTTCAGTCTGTAGACTGACTTGTTGTCCCAAGTCAGTTGCGTTAGTCAGCATGAGCAGAAAGTGTCAGTGGAAAGTGTCTTTACACTTTGAGGAAACATCTGTGTCCTCCCCAGGATTCTTATCAATAGCTGCCCCTTAGAGAAATCCTCAGTCACCTTCAAGCAGAAGGTTTGGTTTGCCGGGCAGAATCATTTCACTGATGATGCTTCATCGTGTGCTAGACACCTGAACAAATTCTGAATAACCATGCAATAATTGAACACCGATGACTTTGTGGTTATTGTGAGATGGAAAAAGAGAGTTGTTGGATAATCACAAGAACATCAAAATAACAACACATGATAAACTCCTGTCAGAAGTGCGAGTGGTAAAAACGGTCTCATTTCTCAGTGTCATATATTTAGTGAGCAAGTCTCATTTGATCGCCAGATTCTTCAATACCACTAGTGATATTGAAGTGGAATTTAAACACGGTCTGGATGAATTGAAGGAAGGGTATCAAAACCGTCAATAGAACAGTATATTTACCAGCAGTATGCATAATTAAAATATATCACATAATTAAACATGGAAATACACAATTGGATAATTGCCATTATAAAATTGTTTGTATCAGTTGTTTTGAATGCAAATCATTATTGAATTCTTATGTTTCAATCAAATTACTTAGAGAATGAGATTTACAGAAAAAGAGATTTAAAATCTTTAGTTAAACTTTGGCACTCATCTTCTGCGCATTTGATGTACAGGCGCTGTCACACTCAATGATGCAGGTCTGACTGAGAATTGTTTACTTAATTTATGGAAATGCCTGCATCCCAGATCTAAGTCTTTAGATATATTTTATTGTCATTAGCCATATGTTGGAAACTAGGGGCCCTTCCAGTTTTCAACAATGCTAAGGACTGGACATATTAAACATTTTGTCCATCAGTTTACTGATCAATTAATTGTCCATTAATTAATGTGTGACAAAGCCATGCACATGTTTTATGCATCTTGCTGTGTTTACATACAGGAAGTTGACATGGCTGTAAGCCGTAAAATTATTCAAACCAAATAAAAGGTAATTATGAAAATAATTCAATTTGTCCTGTATGTATGAAGATTAATAGTGTATGATAAATTTGCATTATGTGTATGATTTTGGCCTGGATAGTCCCATGATCTATGCCAGGAAAAATGTGTTGTGCGGTGATAGAATTAAGGATGTGTGTTGTGTATGGATGTGTATAGGAGATGGGTGGTGTCTATCCTACCATAATCTGTGTTGTATAATTTTATTCCAGTTTTTATACTGGGAAGCCATGTAACTATGTGTGCTGTGAAGTGTGAATGGCTTCATGAAGTCTTTTCACACCCATCTCCGAGATGTTAAGTTGTGTGTGTGTGTCCTGACTTCAGACCCAGTGGAATCTGGATCTGAAGGGTGGCAGCCATTCACCTGAAAGGAAAACAAGCACAGAGCGAAATACAGTTTAATCTTGAACCTTTACACAAATTTAAATAAGATAGATGAGGCTATCTTATTTTTTCTTTACTGGTCTTAGCCAGATAGTTGTTGTAGATGGCTTTAACCTGTTACGGTTTTATGCCATTAGGAGAAAATTTGTTGTAGTTTACAAAGACATGTATCATTATCATGATCATGTTTCTGTGAAGAAAAGGTTAGATAAACTGATTTATAATGGTCAGATCTGACTATGTGTAAATGCAGTCAGACCAGTTGCACCTTAAGTTGCTGTTGCAGTTGTGTTTACACAATCTGCTGTATTGTGATTTTTATCACACCCAGGTCCCCTGGGGCAATCTCTTTAGATGATGCTGTTTATTCAAGTCAGATCTGTTGTTTAGAGCATCAGGTCGCCAGGTGTTTATGGTGTCATTTGAACTCTTGACCCTTTGGATCTCTGTGTGTCCCCTGTAGAGTGAATGCCTCAAGTTAACATAACACACAACTTTCATTACATTCCCAGTAAAATGACTTCCCCAATCCGGTCCCATGTAATCTGCTGCTCCCAGAGAGGAATTTGCTTACACTTGCGAGTTTCTTTGCAATGGAAAACTTGTACCTCCCCTTTCTCATTGGGTTGAGATCAATGAAATGTAAATTGTTAGGCCTTGCCTGAATTCAACCTATTCAAGTTACAACAATCAGGTTACTCATTTAACTGGGCATTGTAATTTTTCTCATTTAAATTATTGCACAAATAGAAGGTACAGAAGTTCTTTCTCTTTAGGTTTTTTCCCTCTTCAGTTTCTTCCTTCACAATTCTTTCCTTAACCATTTATATTCCCCTTCCCATCATTTCAACACTAATAATGCTCTTGCCTCCCTACTTGCACATCCCATCTTTCTACATTCTAATCCTTTTCATACTTTCCCAACCTTCTTTCCTCTCCTAAATAATGCTGAATTATCCTGAGATTAAAACCATTTCTGGCATTTATAATATAATTTACATTATAATCATAATATAAATCATATTATATTAAAATAGTATGAATTAAATAATCGTTTTATTTGCTGGTCTCAAGAGGAGTCATTTGTCCAGAATAATCTGTTATCATCTCACTGATCTTTAGATTGGCCCTGCAGCTGCTGCTGTGCTGGCCTGATCATTGGGTGCACAGCAATAAGACCAAACTGGACGCCAGTTATAAACTTAGTTGCTGTGAACGTCCAATAAACTGCAAACACTGAGAGCACAGATCAAATTATTGCTCAATTCAAAGATTTTTGTGACTACACAATATGGAATTGGGCACAATTTTCTTGTTTTAGGCTGAGAAGTTATCAATTGCATTCTTTGGGGAATCTATTTGCATATGAAAAGGAAGGTTTGACAAACACAGGTCTGATGTAGAAAGCCAAAGATTATCTTTGGTCTGTTAATTTTCTCAGTCTCTACTGAGACATTAATAAACACACAAGTGCAGTGATTGCAAAGTCTGAAGTAAGACCATAGTAAAACGCTATATTTTATAAGACATTTATAATTGTGACATCAGACCTGAACCAGTTTTGTCCACCTTCACATTTTACACACAAAGGATTCCAGTGAGATCTTTTCAATGATATTTTAGCTCATCTACTCACAAGATTTAATTCACAAGTTAACGTGACCATTTGTTCTTTTTCTTTGTCGCGTTGTTGCAGCAAAGCAAATTAACAAATGTAACTGGACATTTTCCTCAGAATTCAAGGTTTTAATTTACAGAGCTCTCTTGAGTACAGAAATAAAATTTCCTCTCTTGCTGCGTATGCAGACATGGAGACTTTTAAAGCAAGGGATATCATTTCTACTCTACGCTGTTGCTTTCATGTCCCTGATAAGCAATATGGTTGTCTTCTTTTCACGCCCCATCAGATTTATACAGTATTCAGTATTATACACTCCCAACATTTCTAAAAGGCAAATAAGAATGGACTTACCATAACAGCTGAAGAAAGAGAAGAAGATCAAACCTCTCGCTTGTGGCATCCCAATATTTAGCTGAAAAGACACTCGCCACCGGGAGATCACGTCGGGGTCACCAACTGTAAATCTCCATCCATTAGCCCAAAAACCGAAAACTAATGACGTGGTCAAAAGGAATTCTGCGTGTAAGCCTTTTCAGCCTTTCGGTGAAGTTCTTTTAATTTATTGATATCTCATTTTAAATCTGACTCCATTAATAATTTTATCTGACTCCAATTCTAAGTGACTCCATAAAGTGTGCTACATTTAGAGTTTATCAGCTGATTTTACAATTAGTTGCGATTTAATTTAGATCGTTGATTTTCTTTATATCTTCCTAGTTTTTATATTCGTTCATCGAGAGACCCTAAATCGCACAGAGACATGACGCGTCCGGATTTCGCGCGCTCACGGGCACAACACGGTTACTTCTGTGATTAGTCAGAGGGTGTAGAGTGAATATTTTACCTTTAAGTGGTTGCACATGCTCACTCAACAAAAAGTGTAATTTTAGCAATATTCACGGACTACAACTTGCTAACCCAGCGATAGTCAGAAATCGGAATATCGCGCACGCTGCGCTCCATGCTTCAGTCGTGGCGTCATCGGTTTGATCTATCATAACCCTAGATTTTGTGGTAATAAAGGACTCTACATCGATCCATACTAGAATAACGATTTCGGAACCATACAAGAGAAATCAAGGTTAACATTTATTTTGGCCAGACAGGAAAAGTAAATACGTAAACAAGAATCCATGGTACACAACTGATCAGCGTAAAAACATAAAACACAATTGCAAAGCAATATGAAAATAATTTAAAAGAGTCATCATGTCTGGCACATCTACATGCAGTTTGCACGGGGGGTCTGATTGCAGAATATTCCCCCAGAGAGTTAGAACATCCAGCCTTAAATACTCCAACCAGAACAAAAGGGCTGTAAATATTTGCAACACCCCCACCTGGTTTTGGGGGAGTGGATCAGATATCTTTGAAGAGACTACTCAAAGCAGAACTGAATTCTCATTATTTTTCCAATCTTTCTTATACTACCAGTGACTGCAGTGAAACTGAGACCATTTTACCATTCGCACTGAGACCTTTAAAAAGACATCAAACATGAAAAGGATAAAACAATAAATTTACAAATAACATCATCACTGATATATCTGCATTTGGTGACTTGAAACCAGGACAAGGAGAGGGCAAAATGGGGAGGGGGGAGGAATGTTTGTCAGGGTGTTGTCACAGTTTCTGTGAGATCTTTTCCTCAAGATTAGTGACTTTTATTGTTCAATTGCTGAGGTATGTATCTCAGCTTTTGTCTTAGCACCAAAACCGACTCTTACACTGTTTAAGGTAAAATGGGCCACTGTTTCAGGTGAAAATGGGCCACTGTTTAAGGTAAAATGGGCCACTGTTTAAGGTAAAATGGGCCGCTGTTTCAGGTAAAATGGGCCGCTGTTTCAGGAAAAATGGACCGCTGTTTCAGGTAACCAATGGGCCACTGTTTCAGGTAAAATGGGCCGCTGTTTCAGGTAAAATGGGCCACTGTTTCAGGTAAAATGGGCCACTGTTTCAGGTAAAATGGGCCACTGTTTCAGGTAAAATGGGCCGCTGTTTCAGGTAAAATGGGCCGCTGTTTCAGGTAACCAATGGGCCACTGTTTCAGGTAACCAATGGGCCACTGTTTCAGGTAACCAATGGGCCACTGTTTCAGGTAAAATGGGCCACTGTTTCAGGTAAAATGTGCCGCTGTTTCAGGTAACCAATGGGCCGCTGTTTCAGGTAAAATGGGCCGCTGTTTCAGGTAAAATGGGCCGCTGTTTCAGGTAAAATGGGCTGCTGTTTCAGGTAAAATGGGCCGCTGTTTCAGGTAAAATGGGCCACTGTTTCAGGTAAAATGGGCCGCTGTTTCAGGTAACCAATGGGCCGCTTTTTCAGGTAAAATGGGCCGCTGTTTCAGGTAAAATGGGCCACTGTTTCAGGTAACCAATGGGCTGCTGTTTCAGGTAAAATGGGCCGCTGTTTCAGGTAAAATGGGCCACTGTTTCAGGTAAAATGGGCCGCTGTTTCAGGTAACCAATGGGCCGCTTTTTCAGGTAAAATGGGCCGCTGTTTCAGGTAAAATGGGCCACTGTTTCAGGTAAAATGGGCCACTGTTTCAGGTAAAATGGGCCACTGAATTGTACTAGACATGTGCAATTAATGTGAGAAACAACAAATACACAAACTGAGAAAGTCAAAAAGCGCTAGGTTGTGCCCCGCTCTCCCCTATATATATATATTTATATACACACACACACACTGTATTATTCTATATACTGTAACACATTAACATAATATATTTTCCCATATATTTTTCAATATATAGACCATAAATATATGGAAATAGAAGGGATATGTAAGTAAAATAATATAAGGGATTTTGTAAAAACTGCTCTTCACTCTTTTATATTCCTGGTTGGGAGTAATTGAACGGCTACAGGATGTCCGGTCAGAACATTATGTCTCACACCAGTCTGTACTTCAAGATTATTTATTTGGTTGCGCATGCGTCAAACTTGAATGAATAACATGCTGGTACATGTTCCCTGAGACACTTTAAAGTCTATACAATACAAGCGCAGCATCAAATACTTTACTGATAAAGAACACAGTGAGATTATATGGCATTAATACAAGGTATTTACGCAACAACATAATGTGCAAACCAAATTATTACTGTAAACATTCACGCGGAGTGCGCGGTAGCGCTCTTTCCTGTCTCTTAGCAATAATCACTAATGATGCGAAATATTTACAATCAGTTACGCGCGCACAATCCACAAAACTGTTAATGGCACTTCTGGCTCATTTAAATTAGTGATGCACCGATCATGATTTTACATGGCCGATTCCGATACCGATTTTTTTCAAGAAAACTGGCCGATTCCGATACCGATTTCCGATTTTTTTTTATTTTTTTTTACACAATAAAAGAATGAAAGTATACATGAACAAGATGTTTATTTGGTATTTAACAGGCTAAATTGGCTTTTGGCTAATGAAAACAAGTCTACAATCTGAAATTAACAAGAAATTTAATTGGAAATTAAAGGCTGAAAGGTGAAATTAAAGGCAACAACTGCATATTCTGCAATCCAAACAAAGATGTTACTTAAATCAGCATTTGTTTTTAAATTCAGTGTAAAGAAAAAAAGTCTTTACCAGTGAAATTAAATAAAACCAAAGTATATAATTGTTCCAAAATGTTAAATCAAATAATGTTTAGTGCAACGAAAAAAACTAAGATGCTACAGCAGGTGCTTTTTAAATCAAATTAAGTCAATATAATTAAGGTAAAATAAAAGGTAACACTTTAGAATAATGGTCATTAGTTAACATTAGTTAATGTATTAACTAACATGAACTAACCATGAGCAGTACATTTGTTACTGTATTTGTTCATCTTTGTTAACGTTAGTTAATATAAATACAGCTGTTCATGGTTTGTTCATGTTAGTTCACAGTGCATTAACTAATGTTAACGAGATTTTAATAATGCATTAGTAAATGTTGAAATTAACATTAACAAAATTAATAAACGCTTTATAAGTGCAGTTCATTATTAGTTAATGTTAACTAATTTAGTTAACCAATATTAACTAATGACCATTATTCTAAAGTGTTACCAAATAAAAATGATCATCCTATAGCAGGGTTTTTCCTGGGTCAAAAATGGTCTTCGGTGGTGGCTGACAGACATTGCCATCCACACACACAGTGAACTCTACCTACGTGATCTGTGAGCGCAACACTGACAATACATGTAAAATAAATGCAAAGAAACTTTTGTAATTTTTGCTTATCTTATTTTGACATCTGATATTATGTATGATCTGATATTATGTATGATCTCTACCTTGATGTTTGTTTCTTTTGATCCTCATTTTTTACACTATTTAATGATAATTGTTTTGGTATAATCATATCAATATTAAAAAGTAGCATAAAAAATTAATAAATAGCCTAATTTTCTACCATATACAATTTAGTAAAATGATCAGCTATAGCTAACAACTTTGTTCTGGTCTCACCTAACTCCAGTCTACACTAAATTATATTTCACTACACATTGTCAACATAAATAAGCCGAATGACTGTGGATGATTAAACTAATTCTTACTTTTCACTCTTGCTGAATTGGGTAAGCACACTTGTGTTCTCATTTCAGAGGAGTTCTGAGTAAATTAATAAACTGGTTCGTTAGTTCAAGACAAGTGTTGGACGGATCAGTTGTTCTAACCAGTCGTTAAAATGATTCGGTTCAAATGAGTCATTGGTTCGCGAATCGGACATTAGCAGACGCGTTGTGTGAGCAGATGAAGCTGAGCTGAACAAACGCTCACTATCTGCGCTTGTGCAGGGCGCGGAGAGGTAGGCTCGCGCAGGAAAGCGGCTCTTCCTCAGTTCTCCAGGTTCCGTTTGTAACACACAAGTGACATGTTCGCGAATGATTGCAATATAGGCGTATGTGCACGCGGGCGCACTTCCGGATAAATCGGCAGAAAAATACAAAGAAAACCGGCCGGTTGCCGATCGCGCGCTAGAAGCAAAAACCGGCCGGTTCCGGTTTTTGGCCGGTCAACCGGTGCATCCCTAATTTAAATGTTAATAACTCTATACAATCGCATCTCTGCAGCCTCACTGATATCTTGTTTACAACCCATTTGTGAAGGGTGGACTTTTTTTACAGATTTAATGATGTGCTCAAGGTAAATCTGATCAATATATTTTATAATATAACAATATGATTTTAAGGACATTCTTTATAAGATTTCGAATTCTTCAGTTTTGTCTTAAGAAACATTAGAAAAGTAGCAATTTATGGAATACAAAATATTCTTCACTTTTTTTCTCAAGTTACAAAATAAGAAATAATTTTATGTTGTGAATCTGAGATTATGAAAGGAGATTATGAAATTAATAACTTTCTCCATGAACTCGAGAGACTGTCAATAGTTCCTCTAGTAAAACCATCATAATGGAAACTCTTTGAGGATCTTAAAAACACATATGAAGTTCATTGAGTTCACAATATTATATTTGAGCTTCAGTGTTTCAGTCTGAAGATTCACAAGAATCACATGCTTTTGTGTGATGAGAAACCCATGCGTGATTTCCAGTGTGTGTGTGAGAACTCAGATCTTCTCCAGACTCACTGTTTTGGACGATGTCCTGCATCTTCTTCCAGACTCTGAACGGCAGGTTGCCCAAGTACCGTGGCACATGAATCAAAGCTCCAGAAGCCATCTGTGGATCCGGCTGTGAGATCTGGACTCTGGAAGAACATTCAGGAGTCAGAACTGCAGTGGCTTTGGACCAGAACCAGAGAGACCAGAGACACCAGCAGATCACTCACCTTTCCATTGAGACTGGAAACTCCTGCAGAACAAACACACCATTGATCATCAAGAGCTCAATCAATCAATCAATCAATCAATCAATCAATCAATCAATCAATCAATCAATCAATCAATCAATCAATCAATCAATCAATCAATCAATCAATCAATCAATAAATGATGTGAAATCATACCTTCAGAAAGCAGGCGTCTTTGGCTTTCATCATCTCCTCCATGTCTTTGATTGTGTGTGAAAGAGCTGATATGTGTCTGTTCATCTCCTCCAGCTTCTCCTTCATCATCTGCTTCTTCTGCTCCTCTTCCTCCCTCAGTGCAGTGATTGTAGCTTCTTCTTCATCTCTGAGAAACTGATTAAGCTTCTCAAACTGCTGTTTAATCTGACGCTCTGTGTGCTCAGCTTGAGACTGAAATCACATCACATTCACTTCAATCATCTCAAAGAACTGATTCTGGAGCAGCATGAAGAGTGAGTGGGGAATGTGTGTTAGTGAACTACAACTTTAACTTTCTGACGTACTATAACTGTAGTAGTAGATGTTCTGTGTGTGTAGTGTGAAAATACACATTATCAATCAAATCCTCAGGTAGAAGCATAATGTTGTGCTAACAGGTTGTTGCACTCATGAATATTAATCACATGATCTGCATTCGCCCAAACTAATGAGCTAAAATGAAACTGTGAAAGGTGAGCACGAGCCAATGGGATTAGCTCAGGTGCATTAGTCCCGCCCACTGCTGAATAACCAGCTGACAGAGATCATCATTATACACAAACGGTGTGTGTGTGTGTGTGTGTGTGTGTTTGAGTCAATAAAGGAACATGTAATTATGACAAATCAGTTCTAATCAAACTTGTAATCATGACAGTTGACTCAATCCTCACCTTGATGTGTTGAACTGTTTTCTTAAACTCTCCTTTAATATTTTTTTTGTGTTTGAGTTTCTCTTGTAAGGACTTCACTGCTGTTTTGAGCTCCTCCTGGGATTTAAAGAGAAAATCTTCAAGATACTAGAAATTTATGTGATACGATCTTATATGTAATACATACTGTAAGTTTAAACTAGTGTTTATCTTTAAATCTGTCTTACCTTATATGATGAAACCACTTCATCGATGGGTCTGAATTTGTGATTGTCGTGTTTCTGTGAGTTAATACACACCACACACACCGGCTGTTTGTCTTCCAGACAGAAGAGTTTGAGTTTCTCACTGTGTAAACTGCAGAGCTCCTCAGATCCTGATGAACGCCTCTCATTTCTCTCCTTCAGGAACGACTCACACAAGTTTTTTAACACACGATTACATGGAGGATCACCTCTTGAGGATCTTCTCCTGCAGACAGGACACTCCTGAGCTTCCTTGGTTCTCCAGAACTGTTGAAGACACTCTTTACAGAAACTGTGACTACAGGACAGAAGAACAGGATCCTTGAAGATTTCATGACACACAGGACAAGAGAAATCATCTTCAGACAGTGAAGCCATTTTCTCTGTTTGACCTCCAGCAATCTGAGCTTTACTTCAACTTCAATTGTGAACTGAACTGAATCAATGTTTCAAAAATGAATAACCACGAGAATCACAAAGATCTGCTGTCTGGTCAGAAACAAACTTCTGAAAAATCCTTCTTGAAAGTGCTTCTCTTCATTCTTCATTGATTGCTGATTCTTTTTTGTTGTTTTGTCAAGAGAGAAGAGAGTCAGTGACAGAAAGGAGCAATAATAAGTCCGTCTCTTCCTGGTAAGTGTTGTAAGAGGGTGGAGATTTTGTTCACCTTTGGGTGTGTTAAAACAGGTCAGACAGGAACATCAGGGTTTCTTCAGGTTAAAGGGTAACTAGTGGTTAAAAAACAAAACTGCACTCACTTTGCAGCAGAACATTGTTTTGGTTGTGTAAGGATCGGTTTTGCTGCTAAGACAAAAGCTGAGATCCACACCCCAACAATTGAACAATAAAAGTCACTAATCTTGAGAGAAGATCTCAGAAACTGTGACACCACCCTGATCAAACATTTCACCCCCTCCCCATTTTGCCCTCTCCTTGCCCTGTTTTCAAGTCAACAAATGCAGATATACCAATGATGATGTATCTTGTAAATCTATTGTTTTATCCTTTTCATGTTTGGTGTCATTTTAAAGGTCTCGGTGCGAATG
Source organism: Gobio gobio (assembly GCF_949357685.1). NCBI lineage: Eukaryota > Metazoa > Chordata > Actinopteri > Cypriniformes > Gobionidae > Gobio > Gobio gobio. Next base: position 76,156,316 of record NC_137097.1, on the reverse strand, counting down.
GTAAAATGGTCTCAGTTTCGCTGCAGTCACTTGTAGTATTAGAAAGATTGAAAACTAATGTGAATTCTGTTCTTCTTTTGAGTGGTCTCTTCAAAGATATCTGATCCTCTCCCCCAAAACCAGGTGTGTGTGTTGCAAATATTTACAGCCCTTTTGTTCTAGTTGGAGTATTTAAGGGAGGGTAACAGAGCTGTCAGGGGGAACATTCTGTAGCCAGAACCCCCATGTGGTGCTGTGTGAGGGTCTTTGGGACACTCACACACATTGCATGTAGTGTGCCAGACATGATGACTCTTTGAAATTATTTTCATATTGCTTTGCGATTGTGTTTATGTTTTTACGCTGATCAGTTGTGTACCATGGATTCTTGCTTACTTATTTACTTTTCCTGTCTGGCCAAAATAAATGTTAATCTTGATTTATCTTGTATTATTCCGAAATCATTATTTTAGTATGGATCAATGTAGACTCCTTTATTACCGCAAAATCTAGGGTTATGATAGATCACACCGATGACGGCACGACTGAAGCATGAGCGCAGAGTGCGCGATATTCCGATTTCTGTCTATCGCTGGATTAGCAAGTTGCAGTTCGTGGATATACTAAAATTACACTTTTTGTTGAAGTGAGCATGGGCAACCACTTAAAGGTAAAATATCCACTCTGCATCCTCTGACTAATATCAGAAGTAACCATTTTGTGTTCGTGAAGGCGCGGTCCGGACGCGTCTGTTCTGTGAGATATTGGGTCTCTTGATGAACGAATTTGAAAACTAGGAAGATACTAAGAAAATCAACAATCTAAATTAAATCGCAAGTAATCGTAAAATCAGCTGATAAACTCTAAACGTAACACACTTTATGGAGTCACATAAAATTGGAGTCAGATAAAATTATTCATGGATTCATGGAGATATCAATAAATTAAGAGAACTTCACCAAAATGCTGAAAAGGCTTACACACAGAATTCCTTTTGACCAAGCCGTTAGAATCCGTTTTTTGGGCTAATGGATGGAAATTTACAAGAGTTATGGCCTTTTTACACCTGTTCACTTCATTTGTTTTCTCTGATCATATATCTATCATATTGTGAAGAGATCAGGAGTAAATGTCTTTCGAAATTCCTTCAAGGCGGATTTAAATCTGATCACTCAGATCCACCGCTCCCACCACGCCGAGTGCTGAGGGGGCACTACAAGAGGATGCAAGAAAAGACATAAACGGCCGCCAGTGAAACTGAAAGTAGCCCAAGGCTCAGAATCAGATGCTCAAAAACACAATCATCTTCATTAAAACTAATGAGACTAAATGCTCTTACCAGTGCTTATCGCTCGTTCTCCTATTACGGCCTTTGATCTTGAAATGAGCCGATAAATAAAATACTGCTCATATCTGTTGCTTTCGTTGTCGAGAACTGAATTTGCATAGCCTATAGAGTGGAAATTGAAGATTGGATTTATATTCATTTTGCAGAGAGGTGTAAGGTGTAAGTTCCCTTTCGAAAGGGAACTCGCGATGCGTCAGCTTGACGCTACGGGGAACGCCTCCAGCGTGACTGGTGCCTGAAATCACAATGAAAAAACTTCAATCCTATTGACCGGCGACAGCCTATGATGTCATCAAGGTGCGACCAGGAAGTATATAAGGGCGCCTTGCCAGCATGACAGTATCTCTTCGTCTTCAGGGACTGTTTTGCCTGTCTTCACGTGAAACGTCTACAAGAAGGATAACAATGAAGTGTGCTGAGAACGCCACTTCTGCAGGTGTGTTTTGAATGTGTATCTTGCGCTTTGGATACACACACACTTTGCGTTTACTGTCTGGGAGAAGAGCATGCATGAGAGGTTTGCGAACCTCTTGTGAAAGTACTTGTGAAAGTATTTGTGAGCGTTGTCCTCTGGAAACGCTCCGCTCTCGGTGGGACCTCTTCTCGAGGGGAGAGGTTTCAGCATCTGGGAACGGCCACGCTCGAGCTGAGGCTGAGCGGCGTCTAAATACCAAAAGCGCTTCCCAGATGGATCGGGCTCGTCGCTTGGAGACAGTTATGGTTCTTGAGGACGATCCAGATCGTGAGAGGCGGACCTCGGAGGAAGGAGCTGGATTTATGTTCCTCCTCCTCGTCTGCTGCTCTTCCACTCGAGCAGAGGATGGGTGAGTCAGTTAAAAATGCTGAAGCTTTTCTTACCATCCTGTCCCATGTACGGGAGTTGCTGGAAGTCATGGAACGCGCTGCGGGTAGACTGCAGCTGCCTTTGCGGCGCGTGAGGAGAAAGGCTGAGCGTCCAAACAGTTTGGACGATCGGTTTCTCTCCGCCCATGACCTCCCAACTCCTGGGAGTCTTCCATTTCTTCCAGATCTCCATCAGCAGATCTCGAGGGAATGGAAGAAACCATACTCAGCCCCGCATCTGTCGACATCGGCGAGCTAGATGTCACTGATGTCGAGGGACTGCCTGGCTGGGTATGTGTCGATGCCGCCCGTGGACGAGATGTTATGTTTATCTCGCCTCTGGGCGGCCGGCGACACTGTGGCTCCCACCCTGCCGGTCTAAACGCCTGAATGGCAGGGCGTACATGTCAGTGGGTCGCGCTGCAGCGGCTTTGCACACCACAGCTGTGTTGCAGGCTGTGTTGCAGGCGGACCTGCTGAGGGACCTCGATCAGGGGGGAGGGACCCCCTGAGGCGGTAGTCGAGTCGCGCCGGACCGCGGTTTTCGCTCTCCGGGCCACCGTACAAAAAGCGCCGATGCGGCGAGGGTGGCCACGGAGAGACATCTGTGGTTAAACCGTTTGGACATCAAGGAGAAGGAAAAAATCCTTTCTCCCTGATGCCCCGTTTTCGCCATCTGAACTTTTCGGCACCTCCGTAGAGGCGGTGGTGGGAAAGTTCGGAGAGGCGAAGGCGCGCTCGGCGGCATTCAGGACATGCATTCCGCTGAGGTCCGGGACCGTGCCCAGGCAGTCGGGTGTCCCCGGCCCGTCCCAGTCTGAGGGCTGGAGACGGGAATAGCGAGCCAGCGTCGCCTCTCGTGCGCCCCGCCGCGGAGGACTGGGGGCGCAGGGGAGGCGGGACACCCGCGACAGGAAGAGGAAGGAAGCCGGGGCTGGTAACCGGAACCAGCGCAGGCAGCAGACTCCACCCCCCGAGGAGCGCGGAGATGAACGCTGCCTTTTTTCCCTTCCTCTGGTTTTTCCCCCGGGCGCTTTTACATCAGGCCGGTGGCCTATGATGAGCAGAGAATGTAAGATTCTGCCGGCCCGCCTGGTTTGTTTGTTAAAAGCGCCCCCTCAGGATGGCGGGCGGATACTAGCTCGATGGCTGGGTTGAAGCACCGCGAGGAGCGATTGGTAAGTCCCCCTCTATGAGGGCGAAACATTTTCAAAACTATGTTTTTCAGGACTTTTTGACCGTCGCTCCCCTGAGGGGTTGCTTGGGGAAATTTTGGATCATCGAGGGATTTCGCAGGGCCTGCAGCTCCCCGTGAGTAAGCTAAGAACGATCTTCTTTGCAACATTATGTGGTTGTCTGTGAATGCCTCACTTTTGCTAGTAGAGTCTTGCTGCCTCTCCGTGTTATTTTTCCCACTATGTGGGTGTTTAATTTGCGCTCTTGCCCAAGGGCTTGTAGTGTAGAGGGCTAGCTGTGTTTTCCTAGCGTAAAAGTGGGAAGTAGCTGAAGACCGGGTACGTGCTAATGCGCAAGCTGTAGTAAGATCTGCGCCCAGCTCTGCGGGGCTTTGGGAAAAGGGGTTTCGGGGCCTCAGTGTGTTATATTAGAGGTAATAATATTTCTTTCCCGAGCCCTGAGTAGATCTAGTGCGGTATGCCGCACCACTTGGCCTAGGCTTTGTCAAGGATGGGGGCGTTCCCTTTTAATGAAGGTTGTTCGCCCCTGGCCTGTCCTTTGATATGAGAACATGGCGTGGTTTATGCATCCTTGTTTCAGCCTCCTCTTGTTACAGAGTCGTCCGGCCAAGGCCCGCCCCCTTCTCTGCGTTCTGGGGTTACGAGTAACGCAGTCGGGGTGTTGCAGCAGACAGCGACTTTGCCAGTGGTCGTGGGGCGGAGTGAAGCGTCTTTCGCTGGTTTTGCGATCAGACTTTATCTGCCGTTTCCGCCTTTCAGAGCTTGGTGGCCGCCATCTTTTGGCAGCCCCCGGCCTCTTCCTGGAGGATGTTCGGCCGGTGGGTTCTATATTTTCTAAAAGAAAAGGTATTGTTTCACCCTTGCTCTATGTCTCTGCTCCACCTCCTTTAGGGCTCGGGTTGAACTGAACATCGGATAAACCTCTGTGAAGGTTCTGGTCGGATGCTCCCCTGAGGCCCGAGCATTACCAATGGCTGACGCCCTCGCACTTATGGTTGGCCGCTGCATGAAAGTAAGACAGCCGCCCCGAGGCAGGTGACGTAAGTTGTACTCCCCTCGCTTTAGAGGGTCTTTGTTTAAGCACTTTCGCTGAGTACACTGCTGTTGGCAATGTGATTAGGTCCATGTTTGTAGGCGCTGCCCGAGAGACTGCACCGTCCTAGGGGCCCTAGGACACGGCGATGCAAGTTGTCCCTAGCTGCCTCTGGGATGGAGCCAGCCCCAGGTGCGGGCATAGGAGCCAGCTGGTTGTTAGTAGCCAGCTTCGGCAGTCTGGGCAGTTGGACTTCAGAACAGGTAGTAGGCATCAACTGGCCTCCCTGCAAGGAAGTCTCGACGCCGTGGCCCACGAGTGGGCCCTGGAGGATCTTCTCCACTGGTGTCGATGTCAGCAGTAACCTCGTCAGCTACTCTCCTTGGGGATGAGTTCCCAGGTGTGAACTGGATTTCCAGGCTTTGTCAGCAGCAGACAGCTGCCGCCAGCCCAGGCGCAGCAGCCAGCCTTCTTAAGGCCGCCCTGAGGGGTAGGCTCCTGGTTTGGTTTACCTTTACTCAGATGGTAGGCCCGATTGGCCTCCCTGAGGGCCTGCTGTGGTCAGCAGGCGCTGCCTGGTCTCCCCCGAGGGGGCACCACTGGCATTGAGTCCCTCGATGGCTGGTATAAGCTGCTAGTAGGCGCTGGATGGCTAGCATGAGTGCTAGTAGGTAGTAGGCCTCAACCGGCCTCCCTGAGTGCCGCTGAGGCGGTGGCCATGAAGTGCTATGAGTAGCACATTCTGGCTATGGGCGGCACGCTCTGCTATCAGGTGGAGGCATTGCGCCTCCCTGAAATCGTTCCCCGGTCCCCAGGTTCGATAACGGATCGTAGCATGGGATGCTATCAGGCATGCTGCACGGGGCTTCCCTGAGGGGATTCGCTTGGCGTAGCAGGCCCACGTGGCCTCCTCTGAGGGCACGCTCTGGTGAGCGTAAAGTGCCGTGAGCGGCACGTTCTGCTGTCAGATGGTAGGCATGGTACCTCCCTGAGAGCGAGCTCCCGGTCCCCAGCCGCTGTGGTGAGCATGAAGTGCTACGAGTAGCACGTTCAGCTAGGCTGTGAGTGCCCGATATCTTTGCAGTTGGTTGGCCCGCTTGGCCTCCCTGGTGAAGCGAGTCCCTGGTCTTCCCAGCTACCTCGAGGGCTAGCACGACGGCAATCAGGTTTCAGGCCCGTATGGCCTTCCTGAGGGCGAGCGCCGCTGTTGGACACGCGAGCAGTCGGCAAGGGTTACCAGGTGGAGGCTCCTCTCGGCCTCCATGGGGAACGAGTTCCCCTGGCGGGAACGCACAACTGGCTTTACTCTGACAGCTAGTGGTCACCCGCTATCAGGCGCCGGTCTCTGGCTGTTCGCGAGACCTGGAGGCGGTGTTCTTACCCTAGCACGACGAGACGTTACTGCTGCTATGCGGTCCCCACGGGAGGGGACTTTCATAGTTTGCCTACTGCATGGCTACCTACCAGGCAGGCTTATGAGCTCCTCTCGAATGAGGGTCTACTATGAGCTTACGGCCGCTTGGCGCTGGTTAAGGGTTGTAGGCCCCTCGGGGCCTCCCTGGCATAATCAGCCTGTAAGGCCTCTGGCCTCCTAAGCACGTTTTAAAGTAGGTGCTTGGTAGATCCGAGGATCGAGCGGCTAAACTCCCCTCGCTAGCAAGGGTTATATAGCACTTCGCTGAGAGCTGCTCTCCGGGATAACCCGTCTCTGAGATCCGGCTAGTGGATGTTACTGCCTTTCTTGCAGCACCCTAGCGGGATGCCTCTTCGGAGGCGAGTACCAGAGGCTCTGTACTGTACAGACAGGGTTGACCGTATTACGTGTCCCACATTAGTCTGGGTCACCTGGTCAGGTCTCCCTGGTGGCATTCGGTGAGAACCTCCCGAATAGTGACTGGCATAGGGTTCCCTCGAAGTTCCCTTGCCACGTTCCCTTAAAGGAACTCCTTCTAAGTCGAATGGGCCTTCGAGCAGGGCCTGGGAAGGACCTCATGTGTGTGAAGGTTCCTTCTTGGGCGATAGCTTGGGCTATGACCGTAGGGAGCGCTGTCACTGACAGCCTAATGTGACCAGAAGGGGAGTGGTTCAGGCATCTCAGTAGAATTTGCTTGTCTTGACAGTTGTCACTGCCAGTGGGCATGCACTCCCGTCGGCATGGCGGCGTTGGTATATCGTTCCCCGTAGCGTCAAGCTGACGCAGCGCGAGTTCCCTTTCGAAAGGGAACGTCTCAGGTTACGAATGTAACCATTGTTCCCTGAGAACAGGGAACGAGACGCTGCGTCGCTGTGCCATGCCGCAGGGCCTGCCTGCCGAAAACAGTCCCTTCAGACGATTAGATACTGTCATGCTGGCAAGGCGCCCTTATATACTTCCTGGTCGCACCTTGATGACATCATAGGCTGTCGCCGGTCAATAGGATTGAAGTTTTTTCATTGTGATTTCAGGCACCAGTCACGCTGGAGGCGTTCCCCGTAGCGTCAAGCTGACGCAGCGTCTCGTTCCCTGTTGTCAGGGAACAATGGTTACATTCGTAACCTGAGACGGTTTTTATTTTTATAGTTTAGATTGTGTAGCCCGTTTCGTTTGCAGGCGCCGTTGCATGCTAGCCTGCCTCAGCTTGTCAAAAATTCGTTTTTACTGTGGTGGTGATAGTAAACATTTAAACTTACATTGTGATATGTTTGAAGTGTTTTATATATATATGGTTCCCTTTCAGTCAGTCACGTTCGACGTACGTCAGATGTAACGACGAATTGGGATCACTTCTGGGAGCCCCTATCAGCTTTGAGCTATTAAGAACCGGCCAATGAACAATTGGCGTGCGAGATTTGCATCTCGCGCTCCGCCCCGCGCCGTGGGTATAAACAGGAAGCGAGAGCGAATGCACGCTGTCATTCACTTCGGAGCCGAACGGCATATGAAGAGGACTAGAGAACTCATCATTGAGTATTCAGCTGCTATCAAGCAAGAGTTATTGAGAAGTCCGGAGATCGGGGATCAGTGCGTGTTGGAGAGACGGCACACTTCAGCGGGATCGCGGTGCTCGCTGCTGCTCTGTATAGAGAAAAACTGCTGTTTTCACAGCAACCTGTTGGTTCGTGAGGGCGTTTTTTCCTTGAGTACAGGCACGGGCTGCACTAAACCCTGTGCGCTGTCGCGTTTTCCCCCTGAGTGCTTCAGCACGAGAGCATTTCCTCACAAAAAGAGTACACGGGTGACGCTGCGTCTTTTTCAAGATGTCATTCCACCCGTGCGTTTCTGGATGCGGTCGTTCCCTGGCGCCTGCTGACGGTCACAAACGCTGTCTCACGTGTTTGGGCAAACAGCACGCTGAGGCGGCGTTTGTGGATAGTTCATGTTCCCACTGCGGGAACATGACTATCTCGGAACTAAGATCGAGACTCACCTACCTTCGGGAAGGCGGAGTCCCCTTACCCATCCCACGATCTAGTGCTATTCCTAACCAGAATAGACCTACTTCTTCGGATGGCCAGGGTGATCTGAGGATTACGTTTAGGGCACACCCGCCGAGTCAATCTCCGCAGGCCCCTATTCTCTCAGTTCTGCAACCGGTAGAGCTCCCGGGAGAAGTCGCTGGTCCCTCCCACGGGCAGCCAGCTGTGACTTTCGGAGCTCCGGCAGACGAGCAGATATCGATCGCTGCATCGGAGGGGGAGTTTCAGTCCTCGGAGGATGAGGGTTCGGCTGGGCTACCTCCCTCTGGGAGAGTCGCTTCGGCCGTACCGGACCCCGAGATGACTACTATCCTTGCCCGGGCCGCCGAAAGGGTAGGGCTCGTGTGGAACCCTCCACCGTGTCCCGAACCCTCTACGTTGGATGATTGGTTCCTCGGGGAGGGTCGCGCTGGTTCTCAGCGCCCTGCCCCGACACCATTCTTCCCGGAGGTGCATGAGGAGCTCACGAGGTCATGGACGGCACCTTTTCTGCCAGTAACCGGCCAAGTGACTCCTCCCCCCTCACTACCCTCGATGGCGGACCAGCCAAGGGGTACGCGGTGATCCCGCCAGTGGAGCGCGCCGTCGAGATGCAACTGTGTCCGGCGACCGCCTCTCCCATCCCGAGCCTGTAAGTTCTCCTCCGGTCTGACTGGGAAGGCTTACAAGGCTTGCGGACAAGCTGCGTCTGCCTTGCATGCCATGGCGTGCATGCCCAGGCACTCATGGACATGCACGAGGGTAGGGCTGACCCAGAGCTCCTCCGGGAGCTTTCTGACGGCGACGGACCTCGCCCCCCGGGGCGACGAAAGTCACCGCCCGTTCCATCGGTCAGGCGATGTCCACGCTTGTGGTCCAAGAGCGTCATCTCTGGCTCAACCTGGCCGACATGAGGGAGACCGACAAGTATCGGTTCCTGAACTCCCCCATTTCGTCGGCCGGGTTGTTCGGCGACACGGTCGAGAGCTTTGTCCAGCAGTTTTCGGCCACCCAGAAGCAGACAGAGGCCATCAAACACATCCTGCCCCGGCGGCCCGCTGCTGCCTCCACCCAGCCGCCGGTGGCGCCGCCTCCGACTGCTCGTCGCCGAGGACCTCCGTCCACCGCCGCCTACGCCCCGCCAAGGCACCGCAGCAGCCTTCCACGTGGGGGGCCGGCCGTGGGAAGGATGTCCAGCCCGCTCAGGCCGCTGCCAAGCCAGGTGGCAAGCGTCGTCGCAAGCGACCCTGAGACGGGCCGCCCAGAGATGGAGGAAACTGCTCTTCGGGAGATGGCTGCAGCACCACTCCTCCCCCGGAGGAGGGCCTTGGCGGTGGTTGCATGGTCCCATTCCTCGTCACCCTCAGGTACCTCTCCCTTCGCCATCAGGGGACGCCGGCTGTGGGGACACACTCAAGCAGCCTCCCCACACTCGCACGTCCCCTCCGCGGATGCAGGTAAGTGTTGCACAGCACACTCAGATCCGCTTCGGGCCGCTCCCATGCCGTCCGAGCCGGATCCCTGCGTTCCGCCTCGCTAACCCGCTGCAGGTACGTCTGTGGTGCCATTGATCCCCCTGGTTCGGAGTCTGGGAGCCTGGCTAGCGCTTCCCAGCCCGTCTCGGTGGCTCCTCCGTACCATCAGACTTGGCTATGCGATTCAGTTCGCCCGGCGTCCCCCCAAGTTCAGGGGTGTTCACTTCACGACAGTAGTAGAAGGAAGCGAAGGACGCGATAGAGCTGGTCCCTCCAGCCGATATGAGGTCCGGGTTCTACAGCCCGTACTTCATTGTACCCAAGAAAGGCGGCGGGTTACGACCGATCTTGGATCTGCGCTTCTTGAACCGGTACCTTCACAGGCTGCCGTTCAGAATGCTAACGCAGAAACGCATTTTCAGGTGCATCCGTCCCCAAGATTGGTTTGCAGTGATCAACCTGAAGGACGCGTACTTTCATGTCTCGATTCTCCCTCGACACCGGCCCTTTCTGCGCTTCGTGTTCGAGGGACGGGCATATCAGTACCGCGTCTTACCCTTCGGCCTGTCCCTGTCGCCCCGCATCTTTACGAAGGTGGCGGAGGCGGCCATTGCTCCCATTAGAGAGCATGGTGTTAGCATTCTCAACTATCTCGACGACTGGCTGATCCTTGCCCAGTCGCGAGAGCAGCTGTGCGAACACAGGGACAGGGTGCTCAGTCACCTCAGCCAGTTGGGACTTCGGGTCAACTGGGAGAAGAGCAAACTCTGTCCTACACAGAGGATCTCTTTTCTCGGTATGGAGATAGACTCGGTCACCATGACAGCGCGCCTCACCGAGGCTCCTGGGGCATATGGCATCCGCAGCCGCAGTAACGGCTTTGGGATTGCTTCATATGAGACCGCTTCAACGCTGGCTACACGACGAGTCCCGAGATGGGCATGGCACAGCGGATCTCTCCACGTCCAAGTGACTCAGAGGTGCCGACAAACCTTCAGCCCATGATCGGACCCTTCGTTTCTACGGACGGGAGTTCCCCTAGAACAAGTGTCCAGGCACTCCGTTGTCTCCACGGATGCCTCCTCCATGGGCTGGGGTGCCACGTATAACGGTCTTGCAGTTTCGGGTCTGTGGACGGGGCCTCAACTGCAATGGCATATCAATTGCCTCGAGTTGTTAGCAGTTCGTCTTGCACTCAGCCGCTTCAAAGTTCCGCTCAGAGGCAAGCACGTTCTGGTCCGTACGCACAACACTGCGGCCGTAGCTTACATCAACAAACAGGGTGGTCTACGCTCCCGTCGCATGTCACAACTCGCCCGCCATCTCCTCTTATGGAGTCAGAAGCATCTGAGGTCACTTCGGGCCATTCACATTCCGGGCCTACTCAATCGTGCAGCCGACGAGCTCTCACGACAGCCAGTGCTCCTGGGAGGGTGGCGACTCCATCCCCAGGCGGTCCAGCTGATCTGGAGTCATTTCGGGGCCGCACCTGTTTGCCTCCCCAGAGACGACCCACTGCCAGTGGTTCTATTCCTTGACCGAGGGGACCCTCTGGTCGGATGCCCTGGCACACAGCTGGCCCCGGGGCCAACGCAAATATGCGTTTCCCCAAGTGAGCCTTCTTGCACAAACACTGTGCAAGGTCAGGGAAGACGGGGAGCAAGTCCTGTTGGTCGCTCTGTATTGGCCCAACCGGACTTGGTTCCCGGAACTAGTGTTTCTCGCGACAGCACCTCCTTGGCCCATTCCTCTGAGGAAGGACATCCTAACTCAGAGACGGGGCACCCTATGGCACCCGCGTCCGGACCTCTGGAAACTCCATGTCTGGTCCCTGGACGGGACGCGGAGGTTCTAGGTGACCTACCGCAAGAGGTAGTTGACACCATCGCTTCCACTAGAGCCCCCTCTACGAGGCGCCTCTATGCGTTGAAGTGGAACCTGTTCGTCGACTGGTGCTCTTCTTGCCGAGAAGACCCCCGAAGATGTTCAATCAGGTCTGTGCTTTCCTTTCTACAAGATGGGTTGGAGGCTGTCTCCCTCCACCCTCAAAGTCTATGTTGCCGCTATCACCGCTAATCATGATCTAGTAGATGGAAAATCTTTAGGTAAGCACGATCTGATCGTCAGGTTCCTGAGGGGGGCGAGGATACTAAATCCGCCTTGCCCTCCCTCTATACCCTTTTGGGACTTGTCTCTGGTGCTAACTGCACTGCAGAGAGCGCCCTTTGAGCCTTTGCAGTCAACAGAGTTAAACATCTTGTCGTTAAAGACAATACTCCTGACTGCGTTGGCCTCCATCAAGAGGGTAGGGGACCTGCAGGCATTTTCGGTTGACGAATCGTGCCTGGAATTCGGGCCCGGTAACTCTCTTGTGATCACGAGACCCCGGCCTGGATAAGTGCCCAAGGTTCCCACTACTCCCTTCCGGGACCAAGTGGTGAGCCTGCAAGCCTGTTACGGAGGACAGCAGAAGGGAAAGGCTGTCTCCAAGCAGAGGATGGCCCACTGGATAGTGGATGCCATCGTCTTGGCGTATGAGTCCCAAGATGTGCCTTGCCCGCTCGGGTTAAAAACTTTCTCCTAAAGTAGGTTCTTACCTTGAGAAAACCTGTACCCTGTGACACCCAAAAGGTTCATTTTGTGCAACCTTTACGTTTACATTTGTGCATCTCTTATACTGTATTAAAACAACATAGTTGGTAATGAAGGATGCCATCATTTTATAACTGTTTTGAAAAATATTTTTACATTCACAAATTTCTTACAAATGTATTTTTGTTAGTTTAAAAGGTTTTTCAGATGTTTTGATACTGAGATTATCTATGCATAACTGCTCATTTTAGAGTTCTAATATGTGTTTAATATGTTATTGAACACGGATGTTTATCATTGCTCAAGTTGCTTAAACCTTTAAAGGGATTATAAGCGTTATAGGTTTCTGTAAGTGCTTGTTATTTGTTCTTAATGAGAATTAACTGCACATTGTCACAGTATTATTTTGTCACATTATAAGAGTAACATTTTAAATTTAACATGATTACCAGCACTGCAAGTAAAATGTATTTAAAGAGCAAATGATTTTGTGTAATTATATTAATTACATCAGATTTGTAAATAAAAATTACTCTAGATAATTTAACAGGCCAAGTTACTTGTCCACTTTGTTAATTTTACTTCACATAGTTAAGTAGATTTACTTAATATCCATATGTGTAAAATGTACATAATTTTTTGCAAGTTAATGCAGAAATATTTTTGGAGAAAATCTAATCTAAACCATTTTTTCATTGTTTTGAAAATATATAAAACAAAGACTGAAACAACTTATAAGCATTTAAGTAGCAGATCTTTGAAATATCGTATCTTGTAAAACATCTATAGTGTTAAAAATCATTGTTGAAGTTATTTCCATTACTTGAACTTACTGTAAAATAGGACTCTATTCCTTTAAATATTCAAGTACTTTAAAATAAAATTGTTGAATCTAGTGTAATTATATATATACAGTGAGGAAAATAAGTATTTGAACACCCTGCTATTTTACAAGTTCTCCCACTTAGAAATCATGGAGGGGTCTGAAATTGTCATCGTAGGTGCATGTCCACTGTGAGAGACATAATCAAAAAAAAAAATCCAGAAATCATAATATATGATTTTTTTACTATTTATTTGTATGATACAGCTGCAAATAAGTATTTGAACACCTGTCTATCAGCTAGAATTCTGACTCTCAAAGACCTGTAAGTGTGCCTTTAAAATGTCCACCTCCACTCCATTTATTATCCTAAATTAGATGCACCTGTTTGAGGTCGTTAGCTGCATAAATACACCTGTCCACCCCATACAATCAGTAAGAATCCAACTACTAACATGGCCAAGACCAAAGAGCTGTCCAAAGACACTAGAGACAAAATTGTACACCTCCACAAGACTGGAAAGGGCTACGGGGAAATTGCCAAGCAGCTTGGTGAAAAAAGGTCGACTGTTGGAGCAATCATTAGAAAATGGAAGAAGCTAAACATGACTGTCAATCTCCCTCGGACTGGGGCTCCATGCAAGATCTCACCTCGTGGGGTCTCAATGATCCTAATAAAGGTGAGAAATCAGCCCAGAACTACAGGGGAGGAGCTGGTCAATGTCCTGAAAAGAGCTGGGACCACCGTTTCCAAGGTTACTGTTGGTAATACACTAAGACGTCATAGTTTGAAATCATGCATGGCACGGAAGGTTCCCCTGCTTAAACCAGCACATGTCCAGGCCCGTCTTAAGTTTGCCAATGACCATTTGGATGATTCAGAGGAGTCATGGGAGAAAGTCATGTGGTCAGATGAGACCAAAATAGAACTTTTTGGTCATAATTCCACTAAATGTGTTTGGAGGAAGAAGAATGATGAGAACCATCCCAAGAACACCATCCCTACTGTGAAGCATGGGGGTGGTAGCATCATGCTTTGGGGGTGTTTTTCTGCACATGGGACAGGGCGACTGCACTGTATTAAGGAGAGGATGACCGGGGCCATGTATTGCAAGATTTTGGGGAACAACCTCCTTCCCTCAGTTAGAGCATTGAAGATGGGTCGAGGCTGGGTCTTCCAACATGACAATGACCCGAAGCACACAGCCAGGATAACCAAGGAGTGGCTCTGTAAGAAGCATATCAAGGTTCTGGCGTGGCCTAGCCAGTCTCCAGACCTAAACCCAATAGAGAATCTTTGGAGGGAGCTCAAACTCCGTGTTTCTCAGCGACAGGCCAGAAACCTGACTGATCTAGAGAAGATCTGTGTGGAGGAGTGGGCCAAAATCCCTCCTGCAGTCCAAACCTGGAGAAAAACTACAGGAAACGTTTGACCTCTGTAATTGCAAACAAAGGCTACGGTACCAAATATTAACATTGATTTTCTCAGGTGTTCAAATACTTATTTGCAGCTGTATCATACAAATAAATAGTTAAAAATCATACATTGTGATTTCTGGATTTTTTTTTTTTAGATTATGTCTCTCACAGTGGACATGCACCTACGATAACAATTTCAGACCCCTCCATGATTTCTAAGTGGGAGAACTTGCAAAATAGCAGGGTGTTCAAATACTTATTTTCCTCAATGTATATATATATATATATATATATATATATATATATATATATATATATATATATATATATATATATATATATATATATATATATATATATATATATATGTAAGGAATAATTGACGACGGGCCGTTCAATTATTAGAATGATAATGTACACCCGAGGTGGTGATGCGACGCGAAGCGGAGTGGCCGTTACACCTCGGGTGTGCATTATCATTCTAATAATTGAACGGCCCGGAGTCAATTATTCCGCTTATGCTACGGTTACCACACCTCAAGACATCGATCCGATTATATATTTAAAGGGATTCGTCCGGTTTTTGTACTTAAATCGCTATTGTGAGTAGGACTATTTCTTCCGCGTCTCATCCAACGGCTCTTTTGCTAGTTCCGAAAGAGAGAGAGAGAGGCTACCTCTGTGCGTCTCTAAACAGCGCTGTTATTACCTCGCTATAGTGGAAAAAATGTCATGTGTAGACAATGTAGACATTAAGTTGCTACACTATATAGGCCTATAGGCTAACTGATCAAATCGTCAGGTCAGCGCTGAAAACACCTTTTTGTGCAAACTGTAGTGTATGTGTGCGAGCACATGTGATTGCAGTAATGAGACAGAAAAGCTTGTGAATGTATATACATTCATTTAATTATTATTAAATCGTTGCATATTCTGTTTTTTTGCTTGTTTTTTTTTGCAAAAATGAATGAAACACAAAAGGCCTTAGGCATATCTATATTATTTGTTGTACCTGCAATAATAACGGGGAAAAAAATCATGCAGCAGGCCTACCAGCTGTATTATATTTACTTTTTGATTCATGCTACAACTTTATTTATCTACACCTACATGGTTTTATTTATTGAAATTAAACTGTACGCTTCCGTTAATTGTAAAATTAGACATCGAAAATGGCAGATCAAGCGCAGGGAGCTGTGTAGTGGAGATTGTCTTTTCCTGTTGGTCCCGGCCTTGATTTTCTGTGGCGTTTGAATTTTTGTTTCCTGAGAGGATCAGGCTCCATTGTTTTCTTTCTTCTGCTGAAGGTGCCCAGTAGCTTCTCAGGCTTGTTTCACACTTGAGTTGCCTGCTCTCCAGCCCTGCTTCAGACAGTATTTGAACTGCTGTGCTTCTTAATGAATGGTTGGTGTATCTTTTGGATAACCCCACTGCCTCGCAGATGCAAGGAAGCATATTTCCGAGGTAGTGCACACCCATGGGTTCGTGAGAATACCAGAACTCTCGCCTGTCAAGCTCCTCCTGTGTCGCTTTCAGAGGATGAAGATAGAAGGATGTGGCATCAGGTGGGCATTTAGTGAGGTACTTTTTGAAGCTTTTAACTGGGCAAAGGGGGTCACTTGTGTTGGCAGACATGAATCCTCGGTAACAGTCTTTTTTGGGATCGTTGGGCTTTTTGTGTTTTTTTGTTTCTGCATTATAAGACAAGCAAACAAATTCACCTCCATTTTCATCTTTTTTAATAACGAATGAATGCTGTCTTTACTCTCGATTTCCCTCACGCCCCCTCCTCGCCAGGTTCAGCTGAATGTCAAACCAGACCTTGCGAACCAGTCCGGCTGCTGTGTCTGGTGACAGATACGGAGAGTGACGAATGCGCTGTATTTCAGCAGTGGAGATGGGAGGATGATGAGTACTGACGTCTTTCCCAGCCTTTCAAAACTTTTTGAGGACGACCCTGAATACGTCGTTGGATGACTTAAATTCCGATTGACCAATGATGTTGTATTTGGATATATAGCGGTTCAGTCCAGCTCTAAGGGAAATAAAATTTGACACTGAATACTCTGCGCCGGATGCGTTTCGGACAGTGGCATAGAAAGCTTGCAGCAGGGTATTTAAAGTGGATGCCCCCTCTCTCTCTACCTCATCCAGAGATGTATTTTTGGCTTTAAGCCAGTCGTTAAACACATTAACTGCCCAAGCTGTTGTTTTTTTGGTGTTTTCTTCGTGTTTTTCTCCCTCGAGTATGTCTAGCTGTTCTTCGCTAATCATTTTATGTCTTTTGTTGTTGCTGGCTGTCTTTGATGTCCGCTTCCGTTTATGTTGTTCTTCATCTGGACCGTCTAATACTCCTGCCGCCCATTTGTTGAACGTTTTATAGTTCCCGTAAATATTAAAATTAACTTTAGGAAAATCGTCTGTCATGGTGTTTTTTTTTAGTCCTGTAATTTCCGTTATTACAGTTAACTATTGCGAAGTGATATGGAACTGTAATGCGGTCAAGAGCTGCCTGGAACTACGTTCGCTGTGCGTCTCCCAGAAAATAATTGCACACCTCAGAACGTTCATCAACCAATCAGATTCAAGCATTCAACGGCCCCGTAGTATAAATATATATATAGTAATGGAATGCATATTGTCTGCAGGTAGAACTGAAACTTATGTACAGTAATGCATGTTTCATAATACCATCAATTGTAAGTATTTGTCATTGTGCACTATGTTCATGTTGGATAGAAATTAGTTCTAGAGTTTGACAAAATGATTACTGTAATCAAAACAGAGCAAACCCGATTCAAAATTTAGTTATATTTTGAAAGGTAGATTCAAATGCTGTATACGAACCAAGAGATGTGTAGAACATCAATTGGTCGCTAGCATTACAGCTAAATGTTGGAAACGTAGTTTTAGTGGAAAGGGGATAACAAACATGCACATAATTACAATTACAGACAAAGAAGAATGGTGATGTTTAAAAAATAAAGTGGTAAAACACTGTTTCAGAAAAAACTTGAAGAAAATCAAATAAACTTTTTAAGCAAAAAATAATAAGCGCATGAGGACGAGTACAGCACCCGTAAATGTTGATAAAGTCAAGATATTCATTCTTGCCTATTCATTACCATAAAGTTTTGTATGTCTATATTTATTTCACTGCATACCGTTAATGAGTTTGCCTTGATGACGCTGAAATGTTTTATTAAAAGACGTCACAGAGGACCGCTTGAGTAACAACCTAATCACGTCTCTCATTTACTGCTGAGTTTTACTGCCTAGAGGTGCCAACAACCCAGAACATGTAACAATATCATAATTATATATAAGATATCATGCATGACACCTTTGTAAATGACTAAAAACTAATATTTAAGTTGAACATATATTTAAAATTCTAAAAAATTAAGAGATGTTAAACAATTCTACCGGTTTTTGAATAATTATTGAGACAACCATGACGACACATTGTAATGTTGTTTTTGTTCCCGTTTCATGGATCAAACCTAAAAAGCAGATCCCTATTGGAGCGTGGGGAAAATAAAACAGCCTGAATCATCACATTTTTTACTTAGAATGACTACTTATTAAGGTTACTTTTTATTGAAGTTCGCATATTATAAAAATGTGGTACCACATCATTCTCAAATGTAAAATGTTGTAACTAACTGTAATAGACGGGTGTGTTTTAAGCGCAATAGTTGTAAATGTAACAGAAATGTGTCTTGGCTTGTGACCACTTCCTAGATAAAGCAGAAAGACGATCTGAACGAACATCATAGTTTAATTTTCTTTTGTTATATTTTGTTTGACCGTGCCCAAAGAGTAGTCGTCATCTAAAAACTGTACAAAGAAACAAAATGTAAAACTGTCATCTACTGGCGGGGACAAATCAACTTTGCAAACTTTTACAATAGAGCAGAAGAGATGATTTCTGTATTATGTTTTAATTATAGCTAAATGTCTCTTTTCTTACACGCCGTACACATTTGTATTAAATTGTGAACGGATAATTGTTGTATAAAGATTATGCTTGGAAAAAATCGTCATCTGAAATCTGACTTAATACGATCTAGTGGAGTAGTAAAAAAAAAAGACATCATTTACAAACATTGTGATTCTGGTGCATTTAATCTTTTAGTAAATCCTCTAAAATGACACGATACCTACAAAAATAGTTAAATAGTCAAAATGTGTAAAACAGTACAAGTTTTGTGTTCTAGGTGAGAAAAATGTGTTTAATAGGTTTAATGAGTATTACAAAACAATATGTTTTCCCCGTGGTTGTGAAACACAGGAGGTCAATCGTTTGAAATGTAGGTTTGTCAAAAGAAAACAAAAAAAAGTTAAGTCATACAATTAAAAATATGCTTAAAGTGAATTCATCACACAAGTGATGATTTGCACGAACTTACACTGACAACAACAAGATCAGAATCTTCACCTAAAACCATATACAGTCCGACAAATAAAATGCGATCAGTGATATTGATAATAATATAACTAAGACTATGGAAGGGGAAAAAATACCTATAACAATAAATTGGATTTTCTGTATGCACTGTGACATCTTTTCTTAAACAATGTCACTGTTTTCTTACTCTAGGCCTCTTGAATTTAAAGAGAGTTTTTGTGCACACATAATTCCTATAAAGAACATGTTTGGATTGTATCTGTAGGGAAAGGGCAATGATGGAAGCTTTAATCAACATCTATTTATTTGTGCCAAAAACAATACAGACAGTGGTTATAAACAGCTGAATCAACTTAGCTTGTTATGATCTGGATTCTAATGCATTAGGCACTCATAAAGACTATTAAAAATAGCAAGTGTGATACTAGAGTACAAATATTGTATAACACATGTTGAAACAATCTGTTTGGGTTCATCTGAATCCTTGTACTGCATGATTGTAACACGCCTGAAACTTTGAAAATATTAAACCAACAGCTAAATCTTTGGTTTTAAGGTAAAACAAATACTCTCAAGAGACCCACTGACCCTGGAAGTCAGGACTTCCGAAGACCTCGCATGTGTAAATTCACCAGGTTGACAAAAAACAACAACAACAACAACAACAACAACAACAACAACAACAACAACAACATTGTAGGGTCTTTAACACCCTGCAAAATCGTTGGGGCTCTCTCCAAATCATCAGCTCCCTCCAAAGTCTGTTCATGCTGGTCAACAGACAAACTGTCTCATCAACAAAAGGCTACATTTGTAAAATGCACCATATTTTGAGTAGATAACCGATAGTATATTTTCAGTAAAGGGTATGTTTCCGCAATGATAAAGGCCAGTTTGGAAGACACAAGAAAAGTAAAATCATATACAACTTGTACATGCAATCCTAGATCATGGCTTCCACAAAATGTCAAATATTATACTAGTGTAAAATATGACCAGTTAATATTTAAAGTAAGATCATGCTTAGACATAAGACGAGTAAAATTAAATATTCACTCAAGACAAACTTTACTTCTGCTGTGTCATTGACCACAGAGGACCAGCTGGTCTTCAAATCACCCCATCACCCTTTACAAAGTCTCAAACTTCTTTTACTAATAATCTTTTAAAACAAAAGACATTTATTGAAACAAATTCTGTTTATTTGTGACAAACTTTGTTAACATGTTTCATTGCATGGGGTTCATACATGGTTAAGTGTTATTAATCAAGACCGGCTTGAACCTTTGTAGAAATAATATTTAACATTATGTACTGGGCTCTGTTTAGTAAAAAATGATGGTTTATGATGGATTTAAACACTCATTGGGCATCAGATGCTATCTTTATACGTCAGTCTTCTGGGAAGATTAAGAAGATACGATTGTATTAAAACTTTAAATATTTAATTTAAATCCAATTTAAACTTTTAAGATTAGGCTTTGAAATAAAATGAGTACGAACAACATTGGCTCTGGAAAGGTGTTTGCTAACTTTGTTCTTGTTGTTTAGTTTGATACAGTGTGGGCCTTATGTGTGTGCAAATGTGAACACAGGCAACTCAGCACCAAGACACAACTCTGGTTCAAACGTGCCTTCTTGAGTTTAAAAGCATAGCTCACTCAAAATTAAATCTCCCTCATGTCTTATCAAACTTGTGTGACTTTCTTCTGTCAAACTAAATATTTTGAATAATGTTGGTAACCAAGCTACATTGGACCAAATGTTATGGACAATAATCACCAATAACCATCTCAAAGCTGAGCGGACTCTGTGTTCATAAAGCCAGAATATCTCAATGTCAAATGTTGTTTAAAGGAAAGGTACAAAAACAAAATCCTCCCTGTTTAAGGACTTTTCAGTGAATCAATGTCTTTTTCTTTCTTTCTTTTACAGATCCAGCTGATTACTGGAGATTTGGAAGAGGATTGCTCTTTATCTGCTGTGTCTGTCCCTTCTGGAGCAGAATCATGGACCTGTTGTATGTTTTGATTTATATTTCTTATTACACTATATAGCTTGGATTCTGAATTAAAGGTAAATGTTTGTCCACATATATTATCAGAGCTTAATGGAGCCCTCGGGGCTCAGTTGAATATAGAGGAAAACAATATAAAACATCAAAGCCAGGAATGCAAGAAATGCTGCACAGGGTGTAAAGTCTCGGTGCTCTTTGGTTGTATGGGATAATTAAGTTTCAGAAACAAAGGTAGTCCAAGGCACTCGATGGGTGTGTTGAAAAAGTTAAAAAGCCTTTATTTTTTCATGGCTTAAACATTTAAAATTGGTGACAGGTACACCTACGCGTTGCGGCTTTACATGCCTTCGTCAGGGTGTGTATAACAAACAACATCTCAAGCTCATTTTTAACCAGCCTTTAATTGATCAAATTACAGACACCTGGTCACTCTGTGTAAGGAGAGAGAGAGAGAGAGAGAGAGAGAGAGAGAGAGAGAGACAGAGAGACAGAGAGAGAGAGAGAGAGAGAGAGAGAGAGAGAGAGAGAGAGAGAGAGAGAAAGACAGAGAGAGAGAGAGACAGAGAGAGAGAAAAAATATATATAAAAAAAAAAAAAAAAAGGGAAAAAAAACAAACAAAAAAATATATATAAAAAAATATATATATATAAAAGAAAAACAATTTTAAAGAAAAATAAAAATGATTAAAAAAATAAATAAATAAATAAAAATATATAAAAAAATATATATAAAAGAAAAACAATTTTAAAGAAAAATTATAATGATAAAAAAAAAAAAAAAAATAGAATAAACAATCATAAATATCAAAGATGTATACAAGTCAAAAATGCACGAATTAATATTGTATATAGTAAACAATGAACAATGAAATTAAGTTAGACATAGAAATACATAAATCAAGTAATTCATATCATTGAATTCAACCGAATTCGTAAACATTAAATAATTCATAATGTAACATTACTAGAAAGAACTAAATTATATTACAAAAATGGTACAAAATCTAACTCTCCGTTTAAGCCTGGAAAAGTAGTTGCTTTCAGTGTATAGATCCAGAAAGACTCTCTTTTTAAAAGCCTATTAACCCTATCTCCTCCTCTTATTGATTTAGGGATATGCTCAATGCCGATTATTTTCAGTGTACTTGGGCTACCATGATTTGTATCTCCATAATGTATAGCCATAGGGTATAGGGGGTTACAGACTCGAATAGCATTTTTATGTTCTGATAATCTTGTCTTTAATTTTCTTGTAGTCATCCCTATGTAAAAGCAGCCACATGCAATTAATTAATAGTATTGCAATTAATAAATGATCTAATTTTAAATTCGAAGTCTGAGGTCACATCTCTAAATATATTGGTCTTAATCATATTATCGCAGTGATTACAGTTGCCACACCTGTAATTTCCTGTACTCAAACTTAGCCAGGTGTTTGATTTCTTACAGGGAAGATGGCTTCTTACTATTTTATCTTTAATCGTGGGTGCTTTCCGGAATGCAATAGAAGGAGATTCAGGCATGACTTCTCTTAGATAAGGATCACTCATAACTATTTCCCAATTACTTTTTATAATTTTCTTAATTCTGTTAGCCTCTGTGCTATACTGTGTCACGAAATAAACCGAATTATCAGAATCTTGTGATTCACGTTTTTGTTGTAATAGCTCATCTCTACTAATGTTTCTCACTTTATTGTATGCTCAGTTAATCACACTATTTTTATACCCTCGTTCCTTAAATCTTTGAGTCATATCTTGTGCCTTGATGTTAAAATCTTCTTCCTTATCACATATTCTTTTCAACCTCTGGAACTGGCCAAAAGGAATATTCTCAGTCATCCATAAAGGGTGAAAACTGTCTGCTCTTAATATGGTATTTCTGTCAGTTTCTTTCCTAAAAATAGTGGTATGCAAAACTCCATTACTTTCTTTAACGATTTTTATGTCCAAAAAATGAATCTGAGTGTGTGAAAAATCTAGACTCAACTTCAAGTTTACATTGGTATTGTTTAAATATGTATGAAAAGTTTGAAGATCTACCTCAGACCCTGTCCATATCAATATAATGTCATCTATATATCTACCCCACCATTTCACATACTTTAAGTATGGATTTAAGTCAGAAAATACAAATTTCTTTTCCCAAAATCCCAAAAATAAATTTGCATAATTTGGGGCAAAACAGGCACCCATAGCCGTACCTTTAATTTGTTTATAGAATTAATCTTGAAACAAGAACATGTTGTTATTCAATGTCCATTCTGCTAATTGCACAATAAAACATGCAGGTGTCCTTTCAGTAGAGGATCTCATATCTAAATAGTGTGATAATGCTTCCAGCCCATCCTTGTGGTCTATGTTTGTGTACAGTGATTCAACATCCATGGTCACCAATATGGAGGATTCAGTAGATTTCATTTTTTTGATGGTATTCAACACATGGGTTGTATCCTGAATAAATGAAGGAAGTTTACCAACCAATGGCTTAATAAAACTGTCCACAAATGTTGAAGCTGGCTCTGTAATAGATTCATTTCCACTGATTATCAGAGGTGGACAAAGTACACAACTCTATTACTTGAGTAAAAGTAAAAGTACTACTGGTCAAATATTACTCCGTTACAAGTGAAAGTTCTAAAAACAGATTTTTACTTAATTAAAAGTACAGAAGTATTTGTTTTTAAAAGTACTTAAGTATCAAAAGTACATTTCCTTTTGTATGTCAATGCATTATTTTATTACTGTTGCATTGTTGTATAAATGCACTCTGTCATCATGATGGTTTAAGCCAGTCAGTGATGCTCCATCCGACATGCTAGCATACGACCACCTTAAACTAATTTCAATACTTGTATAAAAGTTACAACGCTCTTTACAAAGCTGCTGTCACTTTAAGGCAGAATGCACGGATCCAATACTCTGATACACATCCGATATTCTCCCAACTGTTTTCTCTTCTCTTTCTCCCAGACATATACATTTTTTTTTACATTTTTATGAAACATGCGTCAAGTATATGCCAACTAAACTAATCTTTAATCTTTTGAGAAAACTGAAACACACTTTTAGTATGGCATGGTGCACACACTGTGCCAAGGAACCGTCTTTTTCCATTTTGCTATAAACTGATCAGTGTTCAAAAAATTGTTTGGAAACTTCAGAAGAAAAAATCATCCACTTACTTTCAAAGCTGCTACAGAAACGACTTTCGACTTTGAGGACTTTGATAGAAATGTAGTGGAGTAAAAAGTATGATATTTGTCTTTCAAATGTAGTGAAGTTAAAGTAAAAGTATCCCTAAAAAATAATACTCCAGTAAAGTACAGATACTCAAAAAGTGTACTTAAGTACAGTACTCAAGTAAATGTACTTAGTTACTGTCCACCTCTGCTGATTATAGGTCTCCCTGGTGGATTTTCAAGATTTTTATGTATTTTTGGAAGCATATAAAAGGTGGGAATCCTAGGATTTTTACAAGAGAGAAAATCACACTCATTTTTTGAAATCCATCCCTCATCTTTAGCATGTAATAGAATATCAGTCAGTTCATTTTTGATTCCTTCTATTGGGTTGGATTTCAAGCGCTGGTAGTGCTCACAGTTCTGTAGTTGTCGCAAGGCTTCTTCGATGTACTGATGTCTGCCCCACACCACAACTGCACCTCCCTTGTCTGCTCTTTTTAATACAAGATCATCGTTGTTAGAAATCCAGTTCAAAGCATCTCCTTCTTCTTTTGAAAGGTTATATTGTTTTCGTTTTTTAGAAGAAAAGATCTTGTCAATGTCATGCGTTACTTTCTTGTAGAAGGAATTAAGCGTTGGATTGGATGCACCTGGCATAAATGTTGACTTGGGTTTAAAGGTTGTTATCTTCTTGTCATAAGTACGAGTAGCTGCTTCAGATGAATAGTACCAAGCTTTCAGTTGAAGACTACGATGAAACTTGAATAGGTCCACTTTAGTCTGGAATTCTTTAGCTGTATTTATTGGGGCATATGTGAGACCTTTTGACAAAACAGAAATACAGCTTGTCGGTAGAGTGACCTTAGAAATGTTGATCACTTCATCTCCCTTGTTCGGCTCCTGGTGTATCTGCCTTGAATAGGGAATCTTGGTCGATCTCTTTCTTCCTCGTCTCGTCTTCCGCTGTCTTGTCTTCTGAATCTCTGATTCGTTCTGGACTTGTTCTCTAAAAAATCTCTTCTGGGTGAAGTCTCCACTACTGAACGGTCTTCGTCGCTACTAGGTAAATTAAAAGACGCTGATCTCTTTCTAGGAGTCTTCGCATTCCATTGTGACCAAGTGTATACCTTATGCTCCTTATAATCATTTTCATCTCTTCCAAATTTTGCCAGCTTATCTTGCTTAAGTTTTTTGGATAGTTGTTCTAAATCTTCTTTAAGTTTCTCTTCAAACTGAAAAAGCGATTCATACCCATCTGATGGAATCTCTTGCTTGATTTTAACAATCTGTTTTTGCATTTCAGTCTTCTGTTTTTTTGCTTCTTCAATTAGTAGCAGCATAAGATCTTGGGAGCATTAATTTAGTATAGCTTCCCACTTTTGTCTAAACTCTGTTTCTCCATGACCAAACGAAGGACATTTTTTAATTCTGAGTCCTCTTGGGATCATATTTTCTCTCCAGTAATCAGATAATGTGACCATGTGAAGATGTAGTCTCAATTCTTTTTCTGAATGTCTCTTGAGTTCCAAACACAGTTTTTTAAAATATAAAATAAAACATATAAAACATATTTGGAAAATACAAAGCTAACAGTAAATGGCACAATTTGTTATTTTGTTCTGAGGTGAAATCATAACCTCATCATGATATTAGTAACCCTAACTTACAAGAGAAATGACATTTTTAGTTTTTCAATTCCTCCTGGGGCTCTGAAGAATTTGTTTACATAAATTTACATCTGAATAATACAAGTTTGAGAATCAATAGTGAATCTGTGACAATCTTGTAAATGTAAATGTATCAGTTTTGTATTTTATTTCAGTTTTAAATTTTATTCAACTTTAAAAATGTGATGAATCTGTGTTTGAAATGTATTATGTATTGTATTGTTTTACAGACTGTATTTTGTCTTCCAAAATAAAACTGTAAATTTAACACTTTATTGAATGTTTTTTTTATTTTAATAATCTGTAAAATTACAGTTTTTCTGCAGAATGTTTAGTACTGTCACTTTATTGAAGGTGTTTGATCATAATCTAGGAAAAATCAGTAAAATAACAGTTTAACACTGAATAAAAAATGATAAATGACTGGCAGCAAAGGCTGCCAAACAAAAAACGTAAAATTAAAGTAAAATATCTTAATTTAAACAAGGAAAGAAATCTGTAAAATAACTTTTAATGTAAATTTCTGTAAAATTATTGTTTTTGCACTTTATTTGAATTAAGATATTTTACTTTAATTTTATGGTTTTTGTTTGGCAGCCGCAGCTGACAGTCATTTACCTTCTTTTGACCATTTTTTTTTTTTACAGTGAACACATCCGGCCTTTTCCCAGAGAGAGGAGAGGAGACGCACCAGCTCAACATCACTGACACTGTCTATCACTGACAGCCAATATTCATGGAGGAAATATACAGGCAAAAGATTGGACGCCTTTCTGTTATTTATTATGGTCATTTATTCATACTATGTAAGTCATGGGGATCAGAAACTGTTTGATTACACACATTCTTCAAAATATCTGCTTCTGTGTTCATCAAAGGAAAGAAACTCAGACAGGATTAGAACGACATGAGGGCGAGTGAATGATGACAGAATTATCATTTGTGGGTGAACTGTCCCTTTAAGAACATTTCTGAGAAGATTTACACACACAAGCATAGATCACTGTAAAAGATGAAATCAGCTCGATCCAGATCTACAGGTGTAACGTTTACTGACTATTGACCGGTAAGATCCTCAGAGGGGAAAACCAACAATAGAAGAATGGAAAGAGTGTGTCAGTGAAGGTGGTTGTGAATGTGTGTAGATGTGTGTTAGTTACAGGATCAGAGAATGACACCGTTCCTCCATCATAGTCCAGATCAACTCTCACACGATCAAGCTTCTGTTTAACAGGAAAACCAAACGCAGGCAGTTCGTACTTCACACTCCAGACATCAGTGTTAAAGAAAACACTTCCCTTCCTCTGGTTTGATGCTGTAGTTACTCCAAGACTCCAGTATCGACTCTCTTTAACCTCCACATCCCAGCGGTGTGTTCCTGAGTTAAAACCCTCTGAACCCAGAACACTTGGATAACAGTCAAATCTCTCTGGATTATCAGGAAGAGGCGGTTCATCCCAGATGTCTCTCACACTGATCAGATCATCAGACAGGACGAGACGTGGATGAGCCGTGTTTGGATCCAGAATCACAGGAGCTGATGAGACACAATCAACAGCTGCTTTTATTCTGATCTTCATATAATGATCAAGAGTGAACCAATCACAGATGATTATGAATTATGACACTCGTCCTGATCAAACACATCAGACATTTTCCTCTGATCACTGTCAGTGTTTTTAGTTACACACTCATTTTTATCATCAGTGTTTAATGGCATCAGAGACAAACATTAAATGTGTGATTCAAACATTTGTGTCTCATCAAGAGAAACTGATATTCTGGAAAAGATTCAATCACAATCAAACAATCAGAAACTGCATCTGTATGAATCCTGTTTCATCTGATCATCTTCATTAAACTGTGTGTGTGTGTGTGTGTACTTACCGATTTCAATATAGACTGCCTCAGAAGCCTCTGCTGATTTGCCTCATGCTTTTTTTTAACTTTCCCCACAACGTGATAAAAACTGGTTTTGAGTGTGTAAGTGTGTGTGTCTCTATCGCCCCCACACCTGGGAACGGGTTACTGCAAGTTTCCACACTCTCGGAAGTGTGTGTGGCTTTAGCCAATGACAAAAGCCTACGGGGGCGTGGTTTAGTCTCGTTGATTTTTAGCTCTAGATCAATAGCTGATCATGCTAGAGCTGGTTATGCTAGCTCTCGATCGATAGCTGATCATGCTAGAGCTGGTTATGCTAGCTCTAGATCGATAGCTGATCATGTTAGGGCTGGTTATGCTAGCTCTCGATCGATAGCTGATCATGCTAGAGCTGGTTATGCTAGCTCTAGATCGATAGCTGATCATGCTAGAGCTGATTATGCTAGCTCTAGATCGATAGCTGATCATGCTAGAGCTGGTTATGCTAGCTCTAGATCGATAGCTGATCATGCTAGAGCTGGTTATGCTAGCTCTAGATCGATAGCTGATCATGATAGAGCTGATTATGCTAGCTCTAGATCGATAGCTGATCATGCTAGAGCTGGTTATGCTAGCTCTAGATCGATAGCTGATCATGCTAGAGCTGATAATGCTAGCTCTAGATCAATAGCTGATCATGCTAGAGTTGATAATGCTAGAGCTGGTTATGCTAGCTCTAGATCGATAGCTGATCATGTTAGAGCTGGTTATGCTAGCTCTAGATCGATAGCTGATCATGCTAGAGCTGGTTATGCTAGCTCTAGATCGATAGCTGATCATGCTAGAGTTGATAATGCTAGAGCTGGTTATGCTAGCTCTAGATCGGTAGCTGATCATGCTAGAGTTGGTAATGTTAGAGCTGGTTATGCTAGCTCTAGATCGATAGCTGATCATGATAGAGCTGGTTATGCTAGCTCTAGATCGATAACTGATCATGCTAGAGCTGATTATGCTAGCTCTAGATCAATAGCTGATCATGCTAGAGCTGATTATGCTAGCTCTAGATCAATAGCTGATCATGCTAGAGCTGATTATGCTAGCTCTAGATCGATAGCTGATCATGCTAGAGCTGATTATGCTAGCTCTAGATCGATAGCTGATCATGCTAGAGCTGATTATGCTAGCTCTAGATCAATAGCTGATCATGCTAGAGCTGGTTATGCTAGCTCTAGATCGATAGCTGATCATGCTAGAGCTGATTATGCTAGCTCTAGATCGATAGCTGATCATGCTAGAGCTGATTATGCTAGCTCTAGATCGATAGCTGATCATGCTAGAGCTGGTTATGCTAGCTCTAGATTGATAGCTGATCATGTTAGAGCTGGTTATGCTAGCTCTAGATCGATAGCTGATCGTGCTAGAGCTGGTTATGCTAGCTCTAGATCGATAGCTGATCATGCTAGAGCTGATTATGCTAGCTCTAGATCGATAGCTGATCATGTTAGAGCTGGTTATGCTAGCTCTAGATCGATAGCTGATCGTGCTAGAGCTGGTTATGCTAGCTCTAGATCGATAGCTGATCATGTTAGAGCTGATTATGCTAGCTCTAGATCGATAGCTGATCATGCTAGAGCTGATTATGCTAGCTCTAGATCGATAGCTGATCATGTTAGAGCTGATTATGCTTGCTCTAGATCAATAGCTGATCATGCTAGAGCTGGTTATGCTAGCTCTAGATTGATAGCTGATCATGTTAGAGCTGGTTATGCTAGCTCTAGATCGATAGCTGATCATGCTCGAGCTGATTATGTTAGCTCTAGATCGATAGCTGATCATGGTAGAGCTGGTTATGCTAGCTCTAGATCGATAGCTGATCATGCTAGAGCTGGTTATGCTAGCTCTAGATCGATAGCTGATTATGCTAGCTCTAGATCGATAGCTGATCATGCTAGAGCTGATTATGCTAGCTCTAGATCGATAGCTGATTATGCTATAGCTGGTTATGCTAGCTCTAGATCGATAGCTGATCATGCTAGAGCTGGTTGTGCTAGCTCTAGATCGATAGCTGATTATGCTAGAGCTGATTATGATAGCTCTAGATCAATAGCTGATCATGCTAGAGCTGGTTATGCTAGCTCTAGATCAATAGCTGATCATGCTAGAGCTGGTTATGCTAGCTCTAGATCAATAGCTGATCATGCTAGAGCTGGTTATGCTAGCTCTAGATCAATAGCTGATCATGCTAGAGCTGGTTATGCTAGCTCTAGATCAATAGCTGATCATGCTAGAGCTGGTTATGCTAGCTCTAGATCGATAGCTGATTATGCTAGCTCTAGATCAATAGCTGATCATGATAGAGCTGATTATGCTAGCTCTAGATCAATAGCTGATCATGCTAAAGCTGATTATGCTAGCTCTAGATCAATAGCTGATCATGCTAGAGCTGATTATGCTAGCTCTAGATCAATAGCTGATCATGCTAGAGCTGGTTATGCTAGCTCTAGATCAATAGCTGATCATGCTAGAGCTGATTATGCTAGCTCTAGATCGATAGCTGATCATGCTAGAGCTGGTTATGCTAGCTCTAGATCGATAGCTGATCATGCTCGAGCTGATTATGTTAGCTCTAGATCGATAGCTGATCATGGTAGAGCTGGTTATTCTAGCTCTAGATCGATAGCTGATCATGCTAGAGCTGGTTATGCTAGCTCTAGATCGATAGCTGATTATGCTAGCTCTAGATCGATAGCTGATCATGCTAGAGCTGATTATGCTAGCTCTAGATCGATAGCTGATTATGCTAGAGCTGGTTATGCTAGCTCTAGATCGATAGCTGATCATGCTAGAGCTGGTTGTGCTAGCTCTAGATCGATAACTGATTATGCTAGAGCTGATTATGCTAGCTCTAGATCAATAGCTGATCATGCTAGAGCTGGTTATGCTAGCTCTAGATCAATAGCTGATCATGCTAGAGCTGGTTATGCTAGCTCTAGATCAATAGCTGATCATGCTAGAGCTGGTTATGCTAGCTCTAGATCGATAGCTGATTATGCTAGCTCTAGATCAATAGCTGATCATGATAGAGCTGATTATGCTAGCTCTAGATCAATAGCTGATCATGATAGAGCTGATTATGCTAGCTCTAGATCAATAGCTGATCATGCTAGAGCTGATTATGCTAGCTCTAGATCAATAGCTGATCATGCTAGAGCTGGTTATGCTAGCTCTAGATCAATAGCTGATCATGCTAGAGCTGATTATGCTAGCTCTAGATCAATAGCTGATCATGCTAGAGCTGGTTATGCTAGCTCTAGATCAATAGCTGATCATGCTAGAGCTGATTATGCTAGCTCTAGATCGATAGCTGATCATGCTAGAGCTGATTATGCTAGCTCTAGATCGATAGCTGATCATGCTAGAGCTGATTATGCTAGCTCTAGATCGATAGCTGATCATGCTAGAGCTGATTATGCTAGCTCTAGATTAATAGCTGATCATGATAGAGCTGATTATGCTAGCTCTAGATCAATAGCTGATCATGCTAGAGCTGATTATGCTAGCTCTAGATCGATAGCTGATCATGCTAGCTGCGGAAGAAGCATTTCTATTGCATTACATGATCATTTGACTCCATTTTCTTTATAGTTTTGCAGAAATCCATTAATAGTATTTTGATATGACAACGATTTCACACAGTTTGTTTTTGTTTTCTTTTAGTTCATGTTTTAATTGATTAATGTAGATCCCATGCAGCTAACAGACTATCTTACAGTATTTACAGTATGGATGAATAGCTATAACTAATGTTACTGGTTTATATCTGTGGTCTGGCCTGTGCAAGCTACACTTACATCACATAAACCATTGAATATTAAATGACTTGAAATTGTCTGATTTATTGAGTTTTTTCCCCATGCTAAATTCATTTATTTTAGTGTGTGTGTAATTACTTTCACAGAGCCATAATGTTGAAAAGGAAGACGAGGATACGGCCTGTTGATGATGCCAGGACACACATTCTGTCTTTGAGGGACAAGCCGGGGTTTATGGAGCGATTTATTGATAGTAACAAAGGTTTGGAACCGCATATTACACATGAATATCTTAGTACTGTTCGTTTGCATACACTGACACAATAATGCATATCTTTATAGTTGTAAAATGATAAATTAGTATTGGTTTTGTAAAAGTGTTCACATTGTGTTATCTGTTGCTTATCAGGATGTCCGGGTTTTTGAGTTTTCATGTCTTATATTTGTTAATGTAAAAATAAAACCTTACTTGGCATTAAAATGTCTTAAATCCACATTTTTAAAGACCTTAAAAGGCAAAATTACCACGACCCACGCAAGACGTCTGAGTTGAGCTCTGGCATGCTGTGCGCACACACACTCGGGTATTTGCTTAAATCATATCTTAAGTAAATATAAACAAAAGGGAGAAAATTGGATGCTCTTCAGTCATTATATTGGATCCGTGCATTCAGTCTTAGTCTCACTGCTCTTCACCCAATAGCGTTTGCAGCATATTTAATTCATACAGTGAAAACTATGCAGTTTTATTAATTTCATAGTTGATGACTAATCAATTTCTGTAGTATTTATTACTTTAAATGCTAAAATCTGGTCTCCAATATACTACAGACCTTTACTCCGCTATAGTTAATATAAATCCAGAAATGTCCATTCTTCGTATGCCTCTGCTGAGCAGGGGGAAGTTGCGCTTTTGCAACAGTCACAGTGATGTGCAGGTCTTCAAATGGTTTTTAAGTATTACATTGGAAGTGCTGATACCTGCACATACCCTGATTATAAAGGCAGTAAGCTTTAGTATCATGTTGGTGTGGTTATGCCATCTGTATGTGAATTTTTCTTCCAGTTAAATGTATTTGTAATATGTCCTCATAGGTAGAGGAGTGTTTGCTACCCAGCCTGTGGAAGCGGGAGCATTTGTCCTGGAGTACAGGGGTGAACTCATTTCAGCAGAAGAATGCCAGGCCAGGGACTACACTGAGTTACAGAGCACATTTCCGTTCCAATTCCAGTGGCAGAAACGGCACTGGTGGTGAGCATGCATGCATACATGTTTTGTATGGATGTGGGAAATTCTAATGAAGACATGCAACACACATTTTTGAGTAGCTGATGAATGAACAACAGCAGTCTCTCAATCGCACAGCAGTAGTTCATTCAGTGATAAGTCTTTCGGTCCCCCTGCAGTCATTTTATGGGTGGGGAAATTTGGTATTGTAGTTCAACATTTAAAGGGTAGTTTTCTTATTCCTTTCAGTATTGATGCATCCAAAGAAGACGGATCCCTTGGAAGACAACCACAAATCTCCAAACTGCAGCATGAAAAAAACCCTAGTAAACGACAGGCTACATTTGTGTCTGTTTGCTGTGAGGAAAATTGAAATGGGAAGTGAAATCGAATACAGCTATGGTGATTCACAATGGCCATGGCGTAAGAAGGTGAGCTGGTTAGATTAGGCAGACTGATTTCATTTAAAAAATGTGCTGAATAGCACAGCTATGTCTGTTTTCTACAACTTGTATTTCATTATAAACCGTATATTAACCTGATTATCTGTATATGATCTCGTATGTATGATCTGTTGCATAGAACGTTTTGTCTGATTTCCAGGGGCCAAAGCAGTAAAACTTCTGCTCTAGAGACTGAAACATCCATAACAGATCACTCTTCCCATGATGCCTCAAACACAGATGCTGCCGACACACAGGTAAAGGAGTGATGTCGACACTCATCACAAACTATTCTAGTCTTGCCCTCATGCTGCATGTCAAGCTCTCTCACACACACATTTCTAGTCTAGGCCTTATGGGGCCCTCACACACACACACACACACACACACACATTTCTAGTCTTGGCCTTATGGGGCCCTCACACACACACACACACACATTTCTAGTCTTGGCCTTATGGGGCCCTCACACACACACACACACACACACACACACACACACACATTTCTAGTCTTGGCCTTATGGGGCCCTCACACACACACACACACACACACACATTTCTAGTCTTGGCCTTATGGGGCCCTCACACACACACACACACACACACATTTCTAGTCTTGGCCTTATGGGGCCCTCACACAAATGAATGTATTTACTGTTAAGCTCTCACACACACACACACATTTCTGATCCGACCTTATGGGGCCCCTCACACACACACACACATTTCTAGTCTTGGCCTTATGGGGCCCTCACACACACACACACACACACACACACACACACATTTCTAGTCTTGGCCTTATGGGGCCCTCACACACACACACACACATTTCTAGTCTTGGCCTTATGGGGCCCTCACACACACACACACACACACACACACACATTTCTAGTCTTGGCCTTATGGGGCCCTCACACAAATGAATGTATTTACTGTTAAGCTCTCACACACACACACACACATTTCTGATCCGACCTTATGGGGCCCTCACACACACACACACACACACACACATTTCTAGTCTTGGCCTTATGGGGCCCTCACGTATGGATCTCACTGTAAGTGACTTTACATCACTGGGGCAGGCCCTGTCAGTATTTAAATAGTGTTACTGCTGGTGTAACTCAACACTTCTCTAGCGGCCGCATGCTCAGAATGAGTATTTTGGACGTAATGCATTGCACCATCATATTTTTTGCTGTGACACTTGCGGTTTCCTCTAGAAAAGACGAGTGTGTGCTCCGATACTTCAGCTGTGCCAGATCAGAAACTGTTTTCACATGAGAGAACTTTTGTTAACTGTGGTTTCTGTTTTTTTTTGTCTGATTTCCAGGGGCCAAAGCAGCAAATTTCTGCTCTAGAGACTGAAACATCCCTAACAGGTCACTCTTCCCATGATGCCTCAAACACAGATGCTGCCGACACACAGGTAAAGGAGTGATGTCGACACTCATCACAAACTATTCACACTGACCTGTACTTTATGTAGTTGCATTACCATGACAGAAAGATGCTCAAAATGCTTTTGTGATGTAGTAAGATCTTCTCATTGGGTCATGTGATAGACTTCTGATTAAGGAAACATAATTAACCTGACTGCCCTCATGCTGCATGTCAATCACTCACACACTAGAGCTGGGCGATGGCTAAAAAAACATTTTTATTGTCTATTTTTGCAATAATAAAAAAACATGATTTTCTTTTGCACGTTTATTGGGTTGGGATGATCAGAATCTTATTTCATGATACGAGTAATTTAATATTTTTTAAATGTACTTTTATATATACAATATAGATATTTAATTTCATCTTTGTTTTTAAAAATAATCAAAACATGCAAATTACAAACAATATGACAAACAGTGCTTTTTTTCAGCTACAGGTCTATTTAACAGGAGCAAGTCAAGATAGACATTAAATAATCAAATATATATTAAAACACTGCTTAGTCTTCACTCTATAAATTAACTATACACTGATTCTTAATAAATATTTGAAAGTTATTCAGTCAAGCATGGGGTGGTTTTCTATTTTTCATTGTTGTTTGATTAACATTAATGACACAGAATATAGGTCCGGCTTAAGACCTGCACAGATCCAATCACCTCGACTGTATCACACTCACGAAAGACATCCCCGACTGTGTTTACCTGAATACTCACAGGACGTGCATTTTTACATATTTCTGACCATTCAAACCCAAAACCAATAATCTACTGAATCTTGATCGTATGTCTGCAAAGCGTGTGTTTGCGCTTCAGCTCGAGCACGTCCCGCGTATATATTTAACTCTTCCAGTGTTTAGTGAACGGTGTAAGCAGACCTCTGCACTATCTGCGTCATCTGGTAACGTTATTTGGGAAAGTATGCTTGAATTTGAAATATTCAATATTTGCGATATTTTCAAATTTCACATCGTCGTCAAAATTATTGCGATATTGCAAATATATTCAATATATCGCCCAGCCCTATCACACATACAGACATTTCTGGCCTTGGCATTGTGGGCCCTGCCTCAAATGCTCGCTCTAATGTAAACCTAGATGTTTGTGCTGATATTAAGTCTTAATGTGTATTTATTTTGTTTAATTCTCTTTAGGCATTTACTATCAAAGGGTTAGCCCTAGTGAACTATCCCGATAGTGATGAGACAGATGAGGATTATATTAAAGACAGCCCTCCCGCTCCACACTGGGATGATGTTCGAAAGAAGGCGAGGAATGGAAACATTCAGGTATGCCTCAGATACAGTGCTTTAAAATGCTTCTGTAATGTTTCTATCGAGTGCAAACCATAATGTATTGAAATTTAAACTCCTCCTTTGCAGATGGTTGGAGTAGCTGATTTTTCTGATCCTCTGATTGGCTCGAGTGAGAGTATAGTGGACGAAACTGATGAGGATTCTAGTCTGCAGTCGGACAATGAAGTTGTTCCAAAAAACATTTTGGTATGCCTCTGACACTCTGGATACTATTCCTACCAAAATATTTCCTCCGTATATGATTTCAATAGAATGTGAACATAAATACATAATCATACATGACATAAGTCCCTTTTTGCAGATGGATAGAGGAGCAGATTTTTGTGTTCCTCTTAATGAGTCAAGTGATGACAGCACAAACGAGCCATCCACTTCTGTGTCTGGAATGGCTTCAAAAAGGCCGAGGAGGAACCGTCCTGTAAGCCTCATTTTCTCATACATTACATCCCTTAATGGTAAGCACTACCCTAACCCTCATTCACTTGCTTTTGTTAGTGAGTCTGGTAATAGTTATTGAGGGTAGTAGCCTTTAAAGGTTCTGTAAGAATGTGAAGTACTTTACTAGGGATGTCACTGGAAATGTTCACACCGGTGAATAAACTTGCAAAAACACTGGCATTACCAATAACAGTGGCGGTGGAGAGGTATATTTTGTATATAGTATGCGGGCATCAGGGACCCATATTAGTATGAGGGCTATTAAAATTACTTTTGAAGGCACGCTCGCTTTTCACCTTCAACTTTTTCTATCTATTAAATCACCTTCACGTTTAATAAGCTGCCTGATTTTAAGCTCTTTTGTATAAAGTGCTATAATTTAAACATGGCGTGATTTTACTGGAGGGTTGAATTGAAGCTCTCTTGCAAACGCATCCACATTTCCATGATCAGATGCTCTTCTCAATTCTGTTGTTTGTGTTATTGAGAGGAAAGCGCGCACATATTTACAGATGAATCTAAATGGCACTCTGCAGTGTGACGGCCGCAGATGTTCGGTATACCGCTGTTCATGTATTTCAAACTTCTTTTTTACCCCCAAGTGAAATACGAGAACTTTGCCTTGAGTATATTGGCTATTGGGGCCTTTACTCTCTTCTCGTGATAAGTGAAAACTTTGTTCATATTGGACCTCGATCTAACAGCTTTGTGTTAAGATAAAGTTAGTAGATAAGAGATTTGAGGTCATGTGAATATATAGGTGCAGATAATGTCAAACTATATTTATTTTAGATATTTGTTGTTCTAGCCTGCGTATGATTAGAGAGGAGTCAAAGCCACATGCGACTCGTGAGCTGCAGTTTGCCTAAAATATAAAATATCTGTAAAACAAAGTACATTTGGCAAATTGTACAAAATACTTAAAGTAGACGGTCTGCTAATGCTGTAATGAGTTAGGTGCAACGTTACTTAGTTAACAGAATGTCTAAAATAAAGTGTCAAAATAAAGTGCAACCACACCTTTTACTAGATTGCACTTCTTCATCAGTATTATTATTATTATTATTATTATTATTATTACTAGTCAAGTTTTATTCAGAAAATGTCAAGAGTACTTTTAGTCACTGAATTAAGTCCAAATCTTGATGAATGACCTGTGCGATCAATCCAATTGTCTTTCAATTCAGATTAAGATTGTAGGTCAGAAATTTGTTATTTTAATATTATTTATATGTATAATTAAATCTATAATGTATTTGTGAAGTTTAAGTGCATGAGAAAGTTATATATACTGCATGAGCTGAAGTTTGCATGACATATTACTGTCATATGGATGGAGAAGGACAGGGAGATATTTTGGTCATACAAGAATGTGTGTACATGTTCTGTCATGGACTGTATGAAGGACCTTACTGTATATGTAGCACCTGTTTCCGATGATGTAACAGTAGCTTATATTATCAACTGATGTAAGCATGAAGTTTTTCTACATTCTATTTTAAACAGACCAACATGTTTCTTTACCTTGTAAGGAATTGCAAATCCTGTGGTCAGTGGTATATAATGCTCACTGTTAAAGTACAACCTCAGAGAAACATACAGCTGGCACGATAACAACACGTTTCTCTCCTGTGTCTCGAGACATATGACAATAAAGAGTTTTTGACAAGGCAACTGGTTTTCCGGTCCTGTGATTCAATCATAACGGGGACAAAAGCTGAATTTTAAGATCTACAAAGATTTAAAGTTCCTAAGATTAAGACATAAACCTAAACTTATAACATGTTGTTTTCATGCATACTTAGGTAAAGAAAGTGCTGTCAAAAGAAGCTGGACGACAGATGAATGTGCTGCAGTAGAAAGGCACCTGAGGAGATTCATTGTGAGGAGCCGAGTTCCTGGGAAAATGGACTGTCAGCGCTGCGTCGATGCAGAAGCTCAAGCTTTAGGAAATCGAGACTGGAAGGCGGTAAAATACTTCGTCAAAAATTTTATTTCTGCCTTAAGAAGAAAAGTTGAGTGAAATACAGGTATCTCAACGTATCGGATACCCCCAAGCATTCATACCGGGACATGCGTTCTAAGTGTTTTAACAAAAGTTTAGAGAAACGATTGTATTATCCTCTTAAAGGGTTAGTTCCACCCACAAATGAAAATTGTCATCATTTACTCTCCTTTATGACGTTCCAAACCCGTGAGAAGTGTTCATCTTTGGAACACAAATGAAGATGTTTTGAGTGAAACCTGAGAGATTTCTGTTTTCCATTGTAACCTCAACAAAACTAAGGAAAGGCATTGCTATCGGTTCATCAGAAAGTTTCAAGCTTCAGAACATTTACAATGTAGATGTAATCCATGTGGTTTAATCCCAATTTTATGAAGTGATGTGAATGCTTTGTATGTGCCAAGAAAGTCTTTGTCAATATATCTTTACCTCATTTAGATTTGTGTTCATGAGTAAGCCCCGACGCATGCATGTTGTGTTGATCTGTGGAGGTGAAGACAGATCTTTTTGGCACACAAAACATTCACATCACTCCATAAAATGGGGATTAAACCTCTGGAGGCACATGGATAACTTTCTTTATGAATGTTGATGAACAGTTTTTAAATGGAAAGATATAAATCTGTTTCATTCAAAGATCTTCTGTTGTGTTGCAAAGATGAACACGTTTCTTATGGTTTAGAGTGTCTTGAGGGAGTGAATGATGGCCGAATGTTCATTTTTGGGTGACCTAACCCTTTAAAGTTCTTGTTGTCTTGCACCATAGAAGATAAAAAGGGTAGATCCAGTCAAATGTCTTTGAGACTGTTGACTCTTGCATTGTAGTGCATTCAGTTGCTGATAGCATATTTATTGCTGTTGCACTTCAAATAAAGCTTTTGGTCAATGTTAAATGTTGTCGGACCTCTTTTTGTGTGGAACCGCCCATCCATTGTGTACCAAATATATATTCATTGAGGACCAATCATATCGTAAAGTTGTTGTTTTTTAATCCAGTGTTTTATGTAAAATATTACTCCCTTTATTAGTGCTATAGTTCCACGCGATCTTAAAGTCTTTGTTCATCAGATGAATAGTGAGTCCTCATTTTAAATTATCTTTAGGCAACATAACTGGCTAGGAACACACAACTTCATTAGAAATGTAGTAAAAATAACCATGGGACAAACAAGATTCCCTTCAGTCAAACTGCACAGATAAAGCTCAGAGCATTGAATTAATTCCTCTGCATTAATTATATTAAAATAACTAGTGTGATTATCTAGTGTGATTAAGTTCTAGTTCTGCAAACTAGTTCAGGCTGTGACCAAAATTTGAGGGCTCACTGATTTAGAAAAGTCTCTGGATTGGCAACTTTTTTATTTTGAATGCCATTGTAATGCCTAAGATTATACAGGCATGTGTGCAGATTCATTTAAAGGATATAAATTATAATCTAAAAAAGTTTCTATGGTAACCAAGGGCAAATAATGGAAGTAGTTGTGTCCATATAGTGACTTTGGTCCCTGCTAAGATATAAAGACTAGAAATATGTGTGTATCTGTGAAGTTGGACCCAACAACTCCTAAATGTTAAATCCAGACCCCACAAGTGACCCAAAAACGCATGTGGAAGAATTTTTGTTTGAATTTTGCTATATTGAAGTGATATTTCTTATCAGGAATTTTTTGTTATCTTGCTTG
This sequence comes from Gobio gobio, assembly GCF_949357685.1. NCBI lineage: Eukaryota > Metazoa > Chordata > Actinopteri > Cypriniformes > Gobionidae > Gobio > Gobio gobio. Next base: position 76,116,660 of record NC_137097.1, on the reverse strand, counting down.
ATTTTTTTACAAGGCTGTAGAACCACTGGAAATGGTGGACCCCACAATTTGGCCAAAAACGGGGGTCCCCCTAATGTGACAAAAACAAGTGTGTGTGTGTGTGTGTGTGTGTGTGTGTGTGTGTGTGTGTGTGTGTGTGTGTGTGTGTGTGTGTGTGTTAAATACTTCATTTCTGTCAGTTGTGTTTGTGTCAGTTATGAATAATCAATCATGTTAATATTTTCAGATGTAATAAATCTCAGTGTAACTGAAGCAGGTTCTTCTGGTAAACACATCATTATCTGAACAGACCCTCATCATTGTGTTTCTGAAACATGGAAATATGAAGATTCATGAAGCACTTCTTCTAGAAACCCTTTCAAAATGGATTCAGGATTCATGAAAATCTTATTAAGAAGAGAAACGTTTTGAATGATCCAAAGTGCAATTATTGAACAATTCTTAAGTTCTTAAATATACCAATAACAACATCTTAAAGGTGAACTATGTAGGATTTTTGCAGTAAAACATCCAGAAACCACTAGGCCAGTGTTATATATTTTGTTCAGTTGAGTACTTAGAATATCCCAAATGTTTTCAACTATTTGTAAATCGTGAGAAAATTGCTATTTTAACCAAGGAGCCGGGACGTGTGAGCTATGCGTGTGAGGGAGTCGCCTGTCGATTGCGTCATATCTGCGTCACCCTCGGTCTCCGGTTTTATTCAGTGAAACACTTTACTCTCACTGCATTGTGAACAAGTGTCATAGCAGCCGCCGAGCGAACGTCATAACTTCCTTTTCAACACACTCAGATATATCTAATACGATAAACAGAGCTGCTTTACCTCACACTCAGCACTGGAGAAGAGGAAGTGCCGCCGGCAACCGTGTCATAATAAAAGTCCCGCCAGCGACTATGCCATAATAACAGTCCCGCTCTTCAATCGCTCCTGCGGCCTTGCTCAGCTCCACAACACTCGCTCCTGCTCTGCTTCAGACTACAGTAATGTTAATAATCGCATCCATGAACATGATTTCTGCCCGAGTCCTATCCTGACTGTTTCCCACCGGCTGTGAGGTGAAAACCACATGTCCCGAGATTCTGCGCTCAAACGTGGCGTCATCAAACTACGCCTTTGTTTTGAACAGGCGACCTCTAGTGGACGGAAAAGTTACATAGTGTAGCTTTAAGAAGCATTTTCTCATTATATCCCTTATGGAAAGAAAATATGTTTCCATATATTTATGATCAATATATTAAATAAACCAGATCTTCTCCAGACTCACTGTTTTGGACGATGTCCTGCATCTTCTTCCAGACTCTGAACGGCAGGTTGCCCAAGTACCGTGGCACATGAATCAAAGCTCCAGAAGCCATCTGTGGATCCGGCTGTGAGATCTGGACTCTGGAAGAACATTCAGGAGTCAGAACTGCAGTGGCTTTGGACCAGAACCAGAGAGACCAGAGACACCAGCAGATCACTCACCTTTCCATTGAGACTGGAAACTCCTGCAGAACAAACACACCATTGATCATCAAGAACTCAATCAATCAATCAATCAATCAATCAATCAATCAATCAATCAATCAATCGATGATGTGAAATCAGACCTTCAGAAAGCAGGCGTCTTTGGCTTTCATCATCTCCTCCATGTCTTTGATTGTGTGTGAAAGAGCTGAGATGTGTCTGTTCATCTCCTCCAGCTTCTCCTTCATCATCTGCTTCTTCTGCTCCTCTTCCTCCCTCAGTGCAGTGATTGTAGCTTCTTCTTCATCTCTGAGAAACTGATGAAGCTTCTCAAACTGCTGTTTAATCTGACGCTCTGTGTGCTCAGCTTGAGACTGAAATCACATCACATTCACTTCAATCATCTCAAAGAACTGATTCTGGAGCAGCATGAAGAGTGAGTGGGGGAATGTGTGTTAGTGAACTACAACTTTAACTTTCTGACGTACTATAACTGCAGTAGTAGATGTTCTGTGTGTGTGTAGTGTGAAAATACACATTATCAATCAAATCCTCAGGTAGAAGCATAATGTTGTGCTAACAGGTTGTTGCACTCATGAATATTAATCACATGATGTGCATTCGCCCAAGCTAATGAGCTAAAATGCAAATGAAAAAGGTGAGCACTAGCCAATGGGATTAGCTCTGGTGCATTAGTCCCGCCCACTGCTGAATAACCAGCTGACAGAGATCATCATTATACACAAACTGTGTGTGTGTGTGTGTGTGTGTGTGTGTGTGTACTTGTCTACCTATCTAACAGGGGACCTTGGTGTCGTAACACACTCACTAACAGGGGACCTCTGAGCCAAGAGGGGACATTTTTCAGGTCCCCTGTTGGTCATTCTTTAAATCATGTTAAAATCAAGTAAAAACACTAAAAAAACACTCTGGTGATTTTTTTTACTTTTGACCAAGTGGGGACCTACAAGTGTGTGTGTTTAAATCATGTGAAAATTAAGTAAAAACACTCTGGTAATTTTTTTAAAACTTATGACCAAGTGGGGACCTAAGTGTGTGTGTGTGTTTAAGGTCATACTCAGCAGCTCCCCTGTAGGCTGGAGCAGGAACTGTAAGGGCTCTTAAACACACGTCGTTCACACACACTCCTCTATTGTTTGAATGGCCTGCTGTCCCAGAGAGACTCTGCTGTTTAACAGGCTGCTTACTAAAGGAACAAGCATTACATCTCTTTACTAGATACCCTGACTAGTTTCAAACTTTGCATTACATTACAATTAAATTCTACACAGAATCCAAGAAAAAAGGATTTAAAAATCTAAACAACCAGAATGTAATTAGAAGTTTTGTTTTTGTATTTTTTATTTTAACATATTTTAATGACAGTAGCCTATATTCATTGAATATTATTGTATTTATCAAAATAAACAGAAAATAGTACAAACTTTACTATTCTTTTAAACAAGTGTTAAGACATTATTAAAAAAAAACATTTTAGCTCAAGTATTTGTATAAATAATGTGTGACTTTTGCCCCATGTAAAATGGGGTGTAAAAGGCCCACCTTACCACCTTATACATTTATGAGTTTTTTTAAACAAACCACTTTTGATTTATTTATGATTTACACAATGACTCGGTCCCCTGTTAGATAGTAAATCACGACACCAGTGTGTTTGCGTTGTCATTTCTTGCCATCATAAACACACTGTAGAGATTTAGAGTTTTTATAGCAATAACTGAGTTTTAAGAGTTAAATCAAGCAGAAATAGTTATCTAATGTATTAATTGCAGATCATCTTTGAATAATGATTATGTTAAACACAATGACTCGGTCCCCTGTTAGATAGTAAATCACGACACCAGTGTGTTTGCGTTGTCATTTCTTGCCATAAACACACTGTAGAGATTTAGAGTTTTTATAGCAATAACTGAGTTTTAAGAGTTAAATCAAGCAGAAATATTTCTCTAATGTATTAATTGCAGATCCTCTTTGAATAATGATTATGTTAAACACAATGACTCTGTCCCCTGTTAGATAGTAAATCACGACACCAGTGTGTTTGCTTTGTCATTTCTTGCCATCATAAACACACTGTGGAGATTTAGAGTTTTTATAGCAATAACTGAGTTTTAAGAGTTAAATCAAGCAGAAATATTTCTCTAAAGTATTAATTGCAGATCCTCTTTGAATAATGATTATGTTAAACACAATGACTCGGTCCCCTGTTAGATAGTAAATCACGACACCAGTGTGTTTAATTTGTCATTTCTTCATCTCAAACACACTGTAGATATTCACTGTATATATTGAGATAACTCAATTTTATGGTGACTTGCATTAAAATGTTTATCCGTCTCAATTAAATTATGTGAACTGAATGACTTTTAACATTGACACTTTAGTTATTTAACCAACTGATGATTTTCAAGTCAGCAATCAACACACAACTGAGTTTTGACCTCCAAAATCTTATTATAGTGTATTTTTATGGTAAGTATTGGTGTTTTATGTTTTAAATCAAGCAGAAATCACTCTTTAAGGAAACAATTGCAGGTCACACTTTATACAGTGAACATGATTTCCTTAAATTGACTTAAGTCCCCTGTTGGATGGTAAAACACGACACCTGTTTGATTGCTTTGCCATTTCTTGCCATCACAAACACACTGTAGAGATTTTGAAGGTCAGAACTAAATTTTTTGGTGACTTGCATGAAAATCTTCATCCGTCTCAATTAAATTATGTGAACTGAATGTCTTTTAACATTGACACTTTAGTCGAAGATTTTCAACTCAACAATCAACACACAACTGAGTTTTGACCTCCAAAATCATTATACAGTGTATATTAAATTTAAATAAAAAATAAAAATTTCCTTACAAAACAGTTTGACTCAAGTTTGACTCTCTACTGCTTATTCATTATTGTTTATGTTACATGGTCCATGTTTACATTACAGTATAAAATTGTTCCTAAGTTTTCCCCTTTTATATAGATGGTAATGACTAAATATCCTCGCACACCGAAATTTTCACACGTTAAAAAAAAGATCAAGCACGTTTACACACAGCCTCTGAAACTTTCCTTCCTTCATCATAAAAAAAAATCTGATCAGGTTCAGTTTTCTGCATTTTTCGCATCCATAGCAAGCATTTAAAGAGGGGTTTCAAATTTCTGTGTTATTCATTTTTGTGTTAAAATTTTGAACATAAGTTGAACAGTTTAAAAAAGAAAGTGTGAACCTTCAAATTAGCCATTGTAGTTCATAAAGTTTTGCTGGCGTTTGTATCTAATTGAGAAAAGAATGAATGTAAATTGAAAGATGTCGTCATTGAACGCATTTTGTGCCAAAGCAAATAAATGATCCACAGTTTAGCCACATAGGCTGATGTGATCCCTGAGTGAAGAGTTTTGAAAAAGTGATGAGTATTCAGAAATGTGTCCTAGCAGATGTTTAAAAAACCCTGTAATATCACTATTAGTAAGGGATCACTGTATAATATCAGTCTTTAAATGTGAGATATTTAAAGTGAACCTAAAGTATACTTGCAATAGTGTGATTTTAGCACAATTAAATATACTTAATGGATGTTTCGCAAAAGCGTTGTTTAGTGATATTGCGTCCTTGTGTTTCTGCTGTACGTCATCAGCAACTGTCTAAGTTCAATTACAATACTCAAGAACACATGTACAGAGGATGCACAAAAGTACCCGGATGTTATAAGATATATGAGTATAAATAACTCCATACAGATCTATTGTTTTACAAAAATAATCTATTGTTTACAAAAGGAGAAAACGTGTGTACTTTAATGAAAACTTGGACCATGTGACATAAACTGAAGTTAACAGCAAAAAAATATACTATAATGCTGACTGTTGTTAGTGTTTTTTGTTGTATGAGTTAAAAGTGTATATGTTGGGTGAATCCTCATTGTGTTCTGGAAGAATGAGTTGATTTAAGACATCAATGAAGTGTTTTGGTAGTTTTAGCACATTTTGAACGTGAAATTAACTGCTTTGCTTTGAAAGGTGTCCTAGCGATTGTAGCTGAGAGATAGACGTCAAACAGACTCAAACAAAGACCCAGAATTCTGTGGTGTTACAGCACTGTGGCTGCTGTAAATGGCTGCTGTACGGTTTCTTTATGAAATAACAGGCACAATGGCAAAGATATTTCTGCAAAAACTCCAAAGTAATGTTCGGTTGCAGTGAGAAAGTCACAAGAGACAACTAAAAAAACTCATGCGTGTATTTAGCCTAGTGTAGATCTGTTTGCTTACACATCCCCCAAACTCAATTTACATATGAATACAGGAAAGGCCAAAGCCATTGTCTCACAGGTGAGGAACAGGCCTAACAGAGCTGTTACACCCATGTCACAGACACAAACTTCTCATCCAAACTAGAGAAAACGCTGGGATTTACCTGGGAAAATTAAATCAATGTACACTTTTTCCAATCCCTACGACACATTTTTCAATACTTGGGTCACTTTTTTAAAACTCTTCTCACACTTTTTCACACAAATTCACACAACTGAATTTCAGCTTGGCACAGCAGTTATTTTAGTGTTCAAAATGCACTAAAACTACCAAAAAGGATTCTGAGGATTCAAAAGAATCACCCAATATTTCAATATGGTAATACTGCCGAAATGTAGCAAATTGTTTTGTTTTTTTTAATTAATTTTAGTTAAGTTTTGAACATAAGTTAGGGAGTTTTGAAAAGAGAATCAAAATTTTTTCAAATTGGCCTATACAGTTCATAATGTTTTGGTGGTGTTTGTGTTGAAGTAAGAAAATAATTCTTATAAATCGAAAGATGTCGCCATTGAATGTATTTTATGCCAAATCAATGATAAATTATGACTTTAGATGGCCCCACTTTATATTAGGGGGCCTTAACTACTATGTACTTAAATAGGTACAATGTACTTATTGTGTTCATATTGTATTGCAAAACACTTTTGCTGATATTGAGGTGGGATACGGGTAGGGTCAGGTGTGGTTGTATTGGTAAGTTTAAAGGTAGGGTTAGATGTAAGGGAAGTGTAATTACAAATGTAACTACAGAAATTAATTACAGATGTAATTACATGCAGGTATATTTAAAAATGTAAGTACAATGTAAAGACATGTATGTACACAATAAGTGCATTGTATCAAATGGATAATTAAAATGTTAGTACATAGTAGTTAAGGCCACCTAATATAAAGTGGGTCCCTTTGGATTTTAAGACTTTATATTTCAGTATAATTCCTGCAGAAATGAGTTGATCATCGTTCTGACTTGAATGTGTTTGATCAGTTCTGAAAGCAGTGTGTTAGCATTCAAAGAATGTGCTAAAAATATATAGTTTTGCAGATAGTTAGGTACGAATAACAAAAGTGTTCGTGGATTTTGGAAAATGTGGTCATTGAATGCATTTTGTGTGAAAGCAATGAAAAATGATTCACAGTTTTTAACATATCAATTTAGTATTGGCCAATGCAATAAAAAAAAAACGTAAAGCGATATGCAGAAAGCTGTGGGGCTAAACACCAAGAAAATATCACTTCTAATAAGATGAAAATATATTTAATTTAATTTTTAAAACAATTTAAAACATGTCAACAGTTTTATTTTTATTTATTTTTTTTACATTTGCTGGGACACATTTCTCAATCCTCATCACTTTTTCACTGTTCACTTTTTGTCTTCACTCAGTGATCACATCAGTCTATGTGGCTAAACTCTGGATCATTTATCATTGCTTTGGGCACAAAATGTGTTCAATGACGACATCTTTCAATTTACATTCATTCTTTTCTGACTTTGACACAAACACCACCAAAACATTATGTACTATACAGGCCAATTTGAACATTTTTACATTCTCTTTTCAAAACTGTTAAACTTATGTTAAAAAAAATAGACATTTGCTACATTTCGACAGTAATACCATATTGAAATATATTTTGAATCTAAAATACTATCAAAACAAATAGATTTAGCTGGTGTTAGTTTTTAAATTGCATTGCCATCCATTCAAAAGGGAAAAATTTAGGAATAATGTTATACTGTACTGGACCAAGGACCATGTAACATAAACTGCAGTGAATTATAGTGTAAGTCTTTTTTTGAAAAGAAAATTTTACAGAAGAAAACATTGTGTAATGATCATGTGTTTTAGGTCTGTGTTTTATGATTGAAAAAGTGTGTTTGTTGGGTCCTTTTTGGTAGTTTTAGTGCATTTTGAACACTAAAATAACTGCTGTGCCAAGCTGAAATTCAGTTGTGTGAATTTGTGTGAAAAAGTGTGAGAAGAGTTTTAAAAAAGTGACCCAAGTATTGAAAAATGTGTCGTAGGGATTGGAAAAAGTGTACATTGATTTAATTTTCCCAGGTAAATCCCAGCGTTTTCTCTAGTTTGGATGAGAAGTTTGTGTCTGTGACATGGGTGTAACAGCTCTGTTAGGCCTGTTCCTCACCTGTGAGACAATGGCTTTGGCCTTTCCTGTATTCATATGTAAATTGAGTTTGGGGGATGTGTAAGCAAACAGATCTACACTAGGCTAAATACACGCATGAGTTTTTTTAGTTGTCTCTTGTGACTTTCTCACTGCAACCGAACATTACTTTGGAGTTTTTGCAGAAATATCTTTGCCATTGTGCCTGTTATTTCATAAAGAAACCGTACAGCAGCCATTTACAGCAGCCACAGTGCTGTAACACCACAGAATTCTGGGTCTTTGTTTGAGTCTGTTTGACGTCTATCTCTCAGCTACAATCGCTAGGACACCTTTCAAAGCAAAGCAGTTAATTTCACGTTCAAAATGTGCTAAAACTACCAAAACACTTCATTGATGTCTTAAATCAACTCATTCTTCCAGAACACAATGAGGATTCACCCAACATATACACTTTTAACTCATACAACAAAAAACACTAACAACAGTCAGCATTATAGTATATTTTTTTGCTGTTAACTTCAGTTTATGTCACATGGTCCAAGTTTTCATTAAAGTACACACGTTTTCTCCTTTTGTAAACAATAGATTATTTTTGTAAAACAATAGATCTGTATGGAGTTATTTATACTCATATATCTTATAACATCCGGGTACTTTTGTGCATCCTCTGTACATGTGTTCTTGAGTATTGTAATTGAACTTAGACAGTTGCTGATGACGTACAGCAGAAACACAAGGACGCAATATCACTAAACAACGCTTTTGCGAAACATCCATTAAGTATATTTAATTGTGCTAAAATCACACTATTGCAAGTATACTTTAGGTTCACTTTAAATATCTCACATTTAAAGACTGATATTATACAGTGATCCCTTACTAATAGTGATATTACAGGGTTTTTTAAACATCTGCTAGGACACATTTCTGAATACTCATCACTTTTTCAAAACTCTTCACTCAGGGATCACATCAGCCTATGTGGCTAAACTGTGGATCATTTATTTGCTTTGGCACAAAATGCGTTCAATGACGACATCTTTCAATTTACATTCATTCTTTTCTCAATTAGATACAAACGCCAGCAAAACTTTATGAACTATAATGGCTAATTTGAAGGTTCACACTTTCTTTTTTAAACTGTTCAACTTATGTTCAAAATTTTAACACAAAAATGAATAACACAGAAATTTGAAACCCCTCTTTAAATGCTTGCTATGGATGCGAAAAATGCAGAAAACTGAACCTGATCAGATTTTTTTTTATGATGAAGGAAGGAAAGTTTCAGAGGCTGTGTGTAAACGTGCTTGATCTTTTTTTTAACGTGTGAAAATTTCGGTGTGCGAGGATATTTAGTCATTACCATCTATATAAAAGGGGAAAACTTAGGAACAATTTTATACTGTAATGTAAACATGGACCATGTAACATAAACAATAATGAATAAGCAGTAGAGAGTCAAACTTGAGTCAAACTGTTTTGTAAGGAAATTTTTATTTTTTATTTAAATTTAATATACACTGTATAATGATTTTGGAGGTCAAAACTCAGTTGTGTGTTGATTGTTGAGTTGAAAATCTTCGACTAAAGTGTCAATGTTAAAAGACATTCAGTTCACATAATTTAATTGAGACGGATGAAGATTTTCATGCAAGTCACCAAAAAATTTAGTTCTGACCTTCAAAATCTCTACAGTGTGTTTGTGATGGCAAGAAATGGCAAAGCAATCAAACAGGTGTCGTGTTTTACCATCCAACAGGGGACTTAAGTCAATTTAAGGAAATCATGTTCACTGTATAAAGTGTGACCTGCAATTGTTTCCTTAAAGAGTGATTTCTGCTTGATTTAAAACATAAAACACCAATACTTACCATAAAAATACACTATAATAAGATTTTGGAGGTCAAAACTCAGTTGTGTGTTGATTGCTGACTTGAAAATCATCAGTTGGTTAAATAACTAAAGTGTCAATGTTAAAAGTCATTCAGTTCACATAATTTAATTGAGACGGATAAACATTTTAATGCAAGTCACCATAAAATTGAGTTATCTCAATATATACAGTGAATATCTACAGTGTGTTTGAGATGAAGAAATGACAAATTAAACACACTGGTGTCGTGATTTACTATCTAACAGGGGACCGAGTCATGGTGTTTAACATAATCATTATTCAAAGAGGATCTGAAATTTATACATTAGAGAAATATTTCTGCTTGATTTAACTCTTAAAACTCAGTTATTGCTATAAAAACTCTAAATCTCTACAGTGTGTTTATGATGGCAAGAAATGACAACGCAAACACACTGGTGTCGTGATTTACTATCTAACAGGGGACCGAGTCATTGTGTTTAACATAATCATTATTCAAAGAGGATCTGCAATTAATACATTAGAGAAATATTTCTGCTTGATTTAACTCTTAAAACTCAGTTATTGCTATAAAAACTCTAAATCTCTACAGTGTGTTTGAGATGAAGAAATGACAACGCAAACACACTGGTGTCGTGATTTACTATCTAACAGGGGACCGAGTCATTGTGTTTAACATAATCATTATTCAAAGAGGATCTGCAATTAATACATTAGAGAAATATTTCTGCTTGATTTAACTCTTAAAACTCAGTTATTGCTATAAAAACTCTAAATCTCCACAGTGTGTTTATGATGGCAAGAAATGACAAAGCAAACACACTGGTGTCGTGATTTACTATCTAACAGGGGACAGAGTCATTGTGTTTAACATAATCATTATTCAAAGATGATCTGCAATTAATACATTAGAGAACTATTTCTGCTTGATTTAACTCTTAAAACTCAGTTATTGCTATAAAAACTCTAAATCTCTACAGTGTGTTTGAGATGAAGAAATGACAACGCAAACACACTGGTGTCGTGATTTACTATCTAACAGGGGACCGAGTCATTGTGTTTAACATAATCATTATTCAAAGAGGATCTGCAATTAATACATTATAGAAATATTTCTGCTTGATTTAACTCTTAAAACTCAGTTATTGCTATAAAAACTCTAAATCTCTACAGTGTGTTTATGGCAAGAAATGACAATGCAAACACACTGGTGTCGTGATTTACTATCTAACAGGGGACCGAGTCATTGTGTTTAACATAATCATTATTCAAAGAGGATCTGAAATTTATACATTAGAGAACTATTTCTGCTTGATTTAACTCTTAAAACTCAGTTATTGCTATAAAAACTCTGAGGGCCCTATCTTGCACCCAGCGCAATTGACTTTGTACACCGACGCATGTGTCATTCCTATTTTGCACCCGCGCAAAGCGCGCTTTTCCCTCCACAGAAGCACGTCGCTAAACTAGTGAATGCACTTGCGCTCCCTGGGCGGTTCAGCGCAAAAAAGGAGGCGTGTTCCGGCGCAAACAATCCCTGGTGCTATTTTGCTGTTCCATTAAACAATTGCGCCACTGACCAGAAAAAACCTAGTCTAAAGTCAGTGGCGCGTTGCGCGTTGTTCATTATGCTATTTTAAGGGCGCATGCTTGACCATAATGTATAGCGTGCACAACGCGCATACACTTTGCTCATGTAATCTACACAGATGCAACAGTTATTTTTGCAAATCATAAATTGTTACACTAAAAAAATATTAACACATGAGATGACGGAAATCATTGTGGTGTGCCACGAAGATGTGAAAAAATAGGCATAAATCTAGCTTACAAATGATTCAGGCTAATTGTAATAATTAAGGATAAGACCTGTTTGCCCAATAGTGGCAAGACATATATGTATATAAGGACATCTGACAAATTGGTTTGTCCGTCAAGAACCAGGAAAAAAAATAGACTGAAAAACTGAAAAAACTGAAAGACTGAAAAAAAAAAAGACTGTGAAATCACCTTTACCATAATGTACAACATTACAACTTCCCTTCTCTGTCTTTCACTGCTCTTACTAGAACATCAGTCTCCTCGGCTGTGAACCGCTCCTGGCGTGCGCCTGGTAAATACGCCATAATAATAGCAATCCATAATGGAACTTGCGCACCTGCTTTTAAAGGGAATGTTGGATGACGCTCGGATTGGTTTATTCACGTTACGCCCAAACCACACCTATGAATAATGAAGCTACTTCAGACCAACCCATTTTAGATTTGCGCCGGGCGCAAGAGCCATTTATCCCGCCGGGAAAATAGCAACAGCGCCGAGACCCGCCCACAAAGTTACTTGCGCTTCACGCTTTGACACTTGCGTTTCAGATCGTTAAAATAGGGCCCTAAATCTCCACAGTGTGTTTATGGCAAGAAATGACAACGCAAACACACTGGTGTCGTGATTTACTATCTAACAGGGGACCGAGTCATTGTGTTTAACATAATCATTATTCAAAGATGATCTGCAATTTATACATTATAGAAATATTTCTGCTTGATTTAACTCTTAAAACTCAGTTATTGCTATAAAAACTCTAAATCTCCACAGTGTGTTTATGGCAAGAAATGACAACGCAAACACACTGGTGTCGTGATTTACTATCTAACAGGGGACCGAGTCATTGTGTTTAACATAATCATTATTCAAAGATGATCTGCAATTTATACATTAGAGAACTATTTCTGCTTGATTTAACTCTTAAAACTCAGTTATTGCTATAAAAACTCTAAATCTCCACAGTGTGTTTATGGCAAGAAATGACAACGCAAACACACTGGTGTCGTGATTTACTATCTAACAGGGGACCGAGTCATTGTGTTTAACATAATCATTATTCAAAGAGGATCTGCAATTAATACATTAGAGAAATATTTCTGCTTGATTTAACTCTTAAAACTCAGTTATTGCTATAAAAACTCTAAATCTCCACAGTGTGTTTATGGCAAGAAATGACAAAGCAAACACACTGGTGTCGTGATTTACTATCTAACAGGGGACAGAGTCATTGTGTTTAACATAATCATTATTCAAAGATGATCTGCAATTTATACATTAGAGAACTATTTCTGCTTGATTTAACTCTTAAAACTCAGTTATTGCTATAAAAACTCTAAATCTCCACAGTGTGTTTATGGCAAGAAATGACAACGCAAACACACTGGTGTCGTGATTTACTATCTAACAGGGGACAGAGTCATTGTGTTTAACATAATCATTATTCAAAGAGGATCTGCAATTAATACATTAGAGAAATATTTCTGCTTGATTTAACTCTTAAAACTCAGTTATTGCTATAAAAACTCTAAATATCTACAGTGTGTTTATGGCAAGAAATGACAACGCAAACACACTGGTGTCGTGATTTACTATCTAACAGGGGACCGAGTCATTGTGTTTAACATAATCATTATTCAAAGATGATCTGCAATTTATACATTATAGAAATATTTCTGCTTGATTTAACTCTTAAAACTCAGTTATTGCTATAAAAACTCTAAATATCTACAGTGTGTTTATGGCAAGAAATGACAAATTAAACACACTGGTGTCGTGATTTACTATCTAACAGGGGACAGAGTCATTGTGATTAACATAATCATTATTTACTATATAAAGTGATGACCTGTGATTATTACCTTAAAGAACAATTTCTGCTTGTCCAGTCCTATATATATATATATATTTTATTGGTGCAAGAAATCAAATCTCACTCTAAAAATCTCAAAAACAAAGGACATTATTTGGGATTTTAGAGAGCAGAAACTATGTTTTATTCAAAAATAAGTCACACATTGAAATACCTTTACTGTAAAAAAAATGTGGGTCTCCAATTGAAAATTTTCTGTAAATTGATGCACTTTAATTCAATTAAAATTCAAGAAATTCAATTTGGCCAACTAAAAAATTTAGATGTGATCGGTCACTAGAAAATTTTCAATTGGAGACCTGATTTTTTTTTACAGTGTTGGTGTTCTTGAAAATAAGCTTAAATGAGAGATGTGGACGGATCATATACTGTAAGTATGAAGACACGACAGAGAATGAATTTCTTAAAGATAACTCTTAATTTTAAGAATTTTTTTATTTCTTAAATTCTTTTCTGTAATGTCCACAACATGGCTTTTTCTCCGTTGTGTGCTCATTGTGTTCCCTGATGCCTGTGTGAACATTATATAATTATATATATATATTAAATAATGAAGACAGACTTGACTGCCAGCTCTCTTCCCTTTCACACACACAGCTTCATTGCAGGCTATGGAGGTCCCCTGTTGGATAGGTAGACATCGGTCAGGTCCCCTCTTGGCATGTTTAAAAATAAAAAAAATAAATGCTTATTTGAAGTTATATTATGAAAAAAGACCTTAAAACAAAATTTTGTATCTAAGTTTTGTTTCTTCAAAATGACTAGAAACACAGGTCCCCTCTTGGTCAGTGTGGAGTGATGGTCCCCTGTTGGTAATATAGACGTGTATGTGTGTGTGTGTGTGTGTGTGTGTGTGTGTGTGTGTGTGTGTGTGTGTGTGTGTGTGTGAGTCAATAAAGGAACATGTAATTATGACAAATCAGGGGCCCGTTCTTCGTACGTCGCTAACTCAGTTAGCTGGATTTGATTGTTGACGATTTGGCCAGATTTTGGATTGTTTGGTTCTTCAACGCTCATCCTGGACTTGCTGTCATAGCAACAGGTCCATAAGCTTAAACCTGCTCGAGTGGCTTATTTCATGTAAACAGGATTAGATCGCATCTTGAGGTGATACTTAAAATCTGTCCCAGCCACTGCTACTTTATTACAAGAGTTCATTACTGAACCAGGGGCAATAATAATCATTTTAAATAATAATAATAAACAAATTTTAAATTGTATATGAGAATGTATATAATATTATAATGTTGTGTATAATACTATAGACACAGCCACTTGATTGAGCGATTTATTTGCGATGGAATAATTACTTTATAATTTTATTGGAGGTTTGCACACATGTTGAACAGTTAATCTGAGCCGTGCATTAATTTAAGTGATGACGGATATTATGGGATGGCTTGATGCAGCGCAGGAGATGCAGATAATTTGATCTTGACCCTTAAGAAACTTTAATACTGTCACGTTACAAATCTGCTTCAAATTGAATTAAAAATTTAATTACAACATTGAAATAAAAATGTAAAGGGTGTACAAATACTGTATAAAATCGTGAATATATAATTGGTAATCATGTTAAAAAAAAAAAAATTTATCATTGATCTATTATAACTTTTATGTTGGTTTGGTCGTTTAGCTGTTTCCTTATAAAGGTGCAGTGATCTTAGATCATTTAATTCAGATATTTAAATCAAATCCGCAAATTCGTTTGAAGAACCAAATTAGCCAGACATCAGTTATCACGATTAAAAGATCTGGGATCTGTCAAATCATCTCAGATGTATTAAGCGAGGTACGAAGAACGGACCCCAGTTCTAATCAAACTTGTAAACATGTCAGTAGAGTCAATCCTCACCTTGATGTGTTGAACTGTTTTCTCAAACTCTCCTTTAATGTTTTTATTGTGTTTGAGTTTCTCTTGTAAGGACTTCAGTGCTGTTTTGAGCTCCTCCTGGAGTTTAAAGAGAAAATCAAGTTCAAGATACTATACATTTCTGTGATATGATCTTATATGCAATATTTACATTTATGCATTTGGCATACGCTTTTATCCAAAGCGACTTACATTTCATTCAAGGTACACATTTCACATTTTGTCATTTCTTGCTTTCCCTGGGAATCGAACCCATGACCTTGGCGTTGCTAGCGCCATGCTCTACTGTTTGAGCTACAGGAAAGCAATATACACTCTTTAAATGTAAACTAGTGTTTATCCTCGTCAGTAAATCTGTCTTACCTTATATGCTGGTACAACTTCATCGATGGGTCTGAATTTGTGATTGTCGTGTTTCTGTGAGTTAATACACACTAAACACACCGGCTGTTTGTCCTCCAGACAGAAGAGTTTGAGTTTCTCACTGTGTAAACTGCAGAGCTCCTCAGATCCTGATGAACGCCTCTCATTTCTCTCCTTCAGGAACGACTCACACAAGTTTTTTAACACAAGATTACATGGAGGTTCAGATTTAGAGGATCTTCTCCTGCAGACAGGACACTCCTGAGTTTCCTTGGTTCTCCAGAACTGTTGAAGACACTCTTTACAGAAACTGTGACTACAGGACAGAAGAACAGGATCCTTGAAGATTTCATGACACACGGGACAAGAGAAATCATCTTCAGACAGTGAAGCCATTTTCTCTGTTTGAGATCCAGCAATCTGAACTTTACTTTCACTTTCTGAATCAAGGTTTAAAAAATGAATAACAACGAGAATCACAAAGATCTGCTGTCTGTTCAGAAACAAATTCGATTTAAAATCCTTCTTGAAAATATTTCCTCTTCATTCTTCATTGATGGCTGATTGTTTGTGGCTTTTGTCGAGGCAAAGTCAGTGTGACCGAAAGGAGAAATAAAAGGTGCGTCTCTTCCTGGTAAGTGCGTCTCTTCCTGGTAAGTGTTGTAAGAGGGTGGAGTTTCTGATCATGTGAGTGTGTTTGTTCAGTCTTTCCCTCACACTGACTGCAGTTTCTTTCTGCTTCAAGTCCTGCTCTATCATCCCTGTCCCACAGAAAGTCTCTTGTCTTAATTCCTGCAGACCAGCGGCTCTTATCAACACCGGTTCTCATGAAGGGTTTTGAGAGCCTTATTAAGAAATGCATCCTGGGCACCAAACCAGACTAATTTGACCCACTACAGTTTGTGTCCAGGACAGACAGATCCACAGAGGATACGGTTTCATTTACCATTCACAAAATTATAACCCACTTGGAGAATAAGGACAGTTATGCCTGATTACTTTAGTGTACAGTTTGGCATTTAACACTATCATGAGCTCAAATCTCATCTTCATAACCTCCTGTGCTGTGTAACGGGATACTGAGCTTCCTCACTGGCAGATCCCAACATGTTCACCTCTGAAAACACTCCTCCAGCACCTCATAATCAGTGTTGGGCACGTTACTTTAAAAAAGTAATTAGTTATAGTTACTAGTTACTTCTTACAAATAGTAACTGAGTTAGTAACTGAGTTACATAATTATAAAAGTAACTAATTGGCCAACTGAAAAATTTAGATGTGATCAGTCATTTTTTGTTTTGTTTACAGTGTATCAAATTCAATACATCATTGTAAATATTATCAGTAGGCCTACTATAGTGTAAATATAGTGTAAATATTATCAGTACTATACTACTCGTTTGGTAGTGGAGCTCATAAGGATCATCTGGGTTCCATCTAAAAACAGCAACACCACACAAATACATTTTAAAGCATTAGAGCACACAGTGAGATTAAAAGCTTTTCAAATTTCAATTTGATTGAAACTACCAATCATATTATGCTATATTCTGACATTTCCAGAGATAATATTTAAAGAAGCAGATTATCTAGTATATTTTCAAAGGTATATACCTAATGTTTAAATAAATGTAATAATTCAATTTGATACATATTTTAAACCTGTCTTTACTCAAAGCTTTGGGCTTTTGAACAGGAAATACATTAGTGTTGTCAAAAGTAGCTGGTCAATGACCTGAAAAGAGCTGGGACCACCGTTTCCAAGGTTACTGTTGGTAATACACTAAGACGTCATGGTTTGAAATCATGCATGGCACGGAAGGCTCCTCTTCTTAAACCAGCACATGTCAAGGCCCGTCTTAAGTTTGCCAATGACCATTTGGATGATCCAGAGGAGTCATGGGAGAAAGTCATGTGGTCAGATGAGACCAAAATAGAACTTTTTTGTCATAATTCCACTAAACGTGTTTGAAGGAAGAAAAATGATCAGTACCATCCCAATAACACCATCCCTACTGTGAAGCTTGGGGGTGGTAGCATCATGCTTTGGGGGTGTTTTTCTGCACATGGGACAGGGCGACTGCACAGTATTAAGGAGAGGATGACCGGGGCCATGTATTGTGAGATTTTGGGGAACAACCTCCTTCCCTCAGTTAGAGCATTGAAGATGGGTCGAGGCTGGGTCTTCCAACATGACAATGACCCGAAGCACACAGCCAGGATAACCAAGGAGTGGCTCTGTAAGAAGCATATCAAGGTTCTGGCTTGGCCTAGCCCGTCTCCAGACCTAAACCCAATAGAGAATCTTTGGAGGAGCTCAAACTCCGTGTTTCTCAGCGACAGGCCAGAAACCTGACTGATCTAGAGAAGATCTGTGTGGAGGAGTGGGCCAAAATCCCTCCTGCAGTGCAAACCTGGTGAAAAACTACAGGAAACGTTTGACCTCTGTAATTGCAAACAAAGGCTACTGTACCAAATATTAACATTGATTTTCTCAGGTGTTCAAATACTTATTTGCAAATGTATCATACAAATAAATAGTTTAAAAAATCATACATTGTGATTTCTGGATGTTTTTTTTAGATTATGTCTCTCACAGTGGACATGCACCTACGGTGACAATTTCAGACCCCTCCATGATTTCTAAGTGGGAGAACTTGCAAAATAGCAGGGTGTTCAAATACTTATTTTCCTCACTGTATAAGCCTGCACTATCGATGAAGTGGGGTCTACATTTTTAATCAGTTTTATTTTGATAAACATGACAAAATAACATCGCGACTACAGCCCTAGTGTGAATGAATGGTTTAATGACTCACTAAAATACATGTTTCATTACTGGATGAATCAGCATTTTTGAACAAATCTCTTGTCACCACCCACTGGTGTAACAATGTGACAATCTTTATTTTAAGTGTCAAGTTCCTTTCAAAAGGTGATTTACTCTATTGTGATTGCTACTGTAGACAGTGTTTATATCTGAACCACACAATTTTATCTCAGTACTTCTGTGATCATTTGAAATAGTGTGGTTGAAAAGACCTGAAATAGATAAATATTAAGTCTGCATTTTAAAACAAAGGAGGATGGTTAGTTTGCACATCGAAAGATGAAATCCGATGTAAAGCTTGTTTTCTTAAATTACATACAAATGTATGTAAAATTACAGAACTAATCTGTAATAAAATATTTAGCTCATTATATTAATGGTTTATGTCCATACTAACAATTTAACATTCTTTGTCATTTTAATGTAAATCTTATTAGTTTCACTGTAAAAATAAAATTGTAAAAAATGGTAAATGACTGACAGCTACGGCTGGCAAACAAAAAACGTAAAATTAAAGTAAAATATCTTAATTCAAATAAAGTGCAAAAACTTTACGTAAATTTACATTAAAAGTTTGAGAGAGAACTGTTATTTTACAGATTTTTCCTTATTTAAATTAAGATATTTTACTTTAATTTTATGTTTTTGTTTGGCAGCCGTTGCTGCCAGTCATTTGACTTTCGCGCAATGTAAATATATCCGCACTGTACTAACGTTACTTACAGTTATTGACATTTTGATAAAGATACATGCATGAATGAAGAATAAAGAGTAACGTTAAGCCACCTCTCTCAGACAGCATGCGATCCCGAAATCAATTATCCTCTCGGTAAAATGCACACAATTATCTCAAAATCCCTGTCATGTGAGGTATTCACTTGATTTAAACAGTCAGTTATGTTTGAAGTAACGTTAGAGTTAAACAGTTCAAGTTAACGTGGGGAAACCCGGATGCGTGTCATTGTGCATTCGTTCTTAAAGGGGCGGCAGATTAATAAACTGCCGTCTCATAATTTGAATCAAACAACAAAAGACTAGAGAAGACCTTCTGCGTTTTTAAGAATCAAGTGATATTAATGCATAGAATATCATACAGTGAAGACTAAGCAGTATTATTCTGTAGTATTTCTTAATAAAATATCTATAAAATAACTATATTGTGATCTCGTTATTGTGAAATAAAATATCTCATGTATGTAAAATAATATGGTCATAATGCCCATCCCTGCTGTCAGCTAGTTTTAAGATCAAGCTTGTCATAAAAAGTAAAGGAGCTTTGGAAAGAGTAATCTGAGAACACTGTCATGTTCACTCGTTCCGCAGAGAGGACAGGAAACGACCATCCTTGGACTCTGAAGAATTATGGGCAAACCAGGATTTTGGATCTACTGTGAAGTTTTTGTATGTATTTGTATGTCAGTAAGTTGATAATTAATATTAATGTTTAATCAAACAAATTAATATTCATTTGTGTGTGTGTGTATATTTCTTCCCCCCTCATGATCCAGAAGTTTTGGGAATGGAAATCTGCCACATGATCTTCAGAGGAAGTGAGTATTCATGTCATATCCAACATTAATACTGTCACGGTGGCCTTATGTGTGTGGAAATGTGAACACAGGCAACTCAGCACCAAGACACAACTCTGGTTCAAACGTACCTTCTTGAGTTTAAAAGCATAGCTCACTCAAAATGAAATCTCCCTCATGTCTTATCAAACTTGAATGACTTTCTTCTGTCAAACAAAATATTGTGAATAATGTTGGTAACCAAGCTACATTGGACCAAATGTTATGGACAATAATCACCAATAACCATTTCAAAGCTGAGCGGACTCTGTGTTCATATAGCCAGAATATCTCAATGTCAAATGTTTTTTAAAGGAAAGGTACAAAAACAAAATCCTCCCTGTTTAAGGACTTTTCAGTGAATCAATGTCTTTTTCTTTCTTTCTTTTACAGATCCAGCTGATTACTGGAGATTTGGAAGAGGATTGCTCTTTATCTGCTGTGTCTGTCCCTTCTGGAGCAGAACCATGGACCTGTTGTATGTTTTGATTTATATTTCTTATTACACTATATAGCTTGGATTCTGAATTAAAAGGTAAATGTTTGTCCACATATATTATCAGAGCTATATGGAGCCCTCAGGGCTCAGTTGAATAAAGAGGAAAACAATATAAAACGTATTTGGAAAATACAAAGCTAACAGTAAATGGCACAATTTGTTATTTTGTTATGAGGTGAAATCATAACCTCATCATGATATTAGTAACCCTAACTTACAAGAGAAATTAAATTTTTAGTTTTTCAATTCCTCCTGGGGCTCTGAAGAATTTGTTTACATAAATTTACATCTGAATAATACAAGTTTGAGAATCAATAGTGAATCTGTGACAATCTTGTAAATGTATCAGTTTTGTATTTTTTTCAGTTTTAAATTTTACTCAACTTTAAAGATTTGATGAAACTATTCCACTGTTATCTGTATTTGAAATGTATTATGTATTGTATTGTTTTACAGACTGTATTTTGTCTTCCAAAATAAAACTGTAAATTTAACACTTTATTGTTTTTTTTTTTTTTTTTTATTGTTATTGATTTACCTTCTTTTTACCATTATATTTTTTTTTTACAGTGAACACATCCAGCCTTTTCCCAGAGAGAGGAGAGGAGACGCACCAGCTCAACATCACTGACACTGTCTATCACTTACAGCAAGCCAATATTCATGGAGGAAATATACAGGCAAAAGTTTAGACACATATTTCTGTTCTTTATTATGGTAATTTATTCATACTATGTTAGTCATGGGGATCAGAAACTGTTTGATTACACACATTCTTCAAAATATCTGCTTCTGTGCTCATCAGAAGAAAGAAACTCATACAGGATTAGAACGACATGAGGGCGAGTAAATGATGACAGAATTATCATTTGTGGGTGAACTGTCCCTTTAAGAACATTTCTGAGAAGATTTACACACACAAACATAGATCACTGTAAAAGATGAAATCAGCTCAATCCAGACCTACAGGTGTAACGTTTACTGACTATTGACCGGTAAGATCCTCAGAGAGGAAGAACTATAATTACAGAAGAATGGACAGAGTGTGTGAGTGAAGGTGGTTGTGAATGTGTGTAGATGTGTGTTAGTTACAGGATCAGAGAATGACACCTTTCCTCCGTCATAGTCCAGATCAACTCTCACACGATCAAGCTTCTGTTTAACAGGAAAACCACCCCAACCCAGTCCGTACCGCACACACCAGACATCAGTGTTATAGAAAACAAGTCCCTTCCTCTGGTTTGATGCTGTAGTTACTCCAAGACTCCAGACTAAACTCTCTTTAACCTCCACATCCCAGCGGTGTGTTCCTGAGTTAAAACCCTCTGAACCCAGAACACACAGACACTCATCAAATCTCTCTGGATTATCAGGAAGCGGTTGACTGGTCAAACTGTCTCTCACACTGGTCAGATCATCAGACAGGACGAGGCGTGGGTGAGCCGTGTTTGGATCCAGAATCACAGGAGCTGATGAGACACAATCAACAGCTGCTTTTATTCTGATCTTCATATAATGATCAAGAGTGAACCAATCACAGATTATTATGAATTATGACACTCGTCCTGATCAAACACATCAGACATTTTCCTCTGATCACTGTCAGTGTTTTTAGTTACACACTCATTTTATCATCAGTGTTTAATGGCATCAGAGACAAACATTAAATGTGTGATTCAAACATTTGTGTCTCATCAAGATAAACTGATATTCTGGAAAAGATTAAATCACAATCAAATCATCTTCATTAATCATCTTCATTAAACTGGGTCTCTCTCTCTCTCTGTGTGTGTGTGTGTGTGTGTGTGGGCATGTTTTTGTGAAATATCAGGACACAAATGTGTATAATGACATGGGTATGACATAGGTATTACAAAAAGAGGGTGAAATATGAGGATGTTCCCCATGTCCTCACTTTTCACAATGCTTATAAATCACACAGAATGAGGTTTTTTTCACAGAAAGTAAACTGCACAGTCTCCTGTGATGGGTAGGTTTAGGGGCTGGGGCAGTGTAGGGGGATAGAAAATATGGTTTGTACGGTATAAAAACCATTATTGATGACCAAGATGACCAAGATGGCGGCGCGAGTACATCGCGAGGCTCAGTGTCTCTCCAGATTTTGCAATTTTGCTGTATTTTTCTTGTCTGTTCGTACATAACAGTTGTGCCTTTACATCGTACACCCGTTGTGAGCTTTTGGATATTGGTTTGCGAATTGGAACACTGGTGTACCACAGGGCTGTGTGCTAAGTCCGTTTCTCTACTCCCTCTTCACCTTCGACTGCAAGCCTGTGTATGGATCTAATTCCATTGTCAAGTTTGCTGATGACACTACGGTGATTGGGCTCATCAGCAACAACGATGAGACTGCCTACAGGGAGGAGATCCAGCACCTGGCCACATGGTGCACCGAAAATAACCTGCTCCTCAACACCACCAAAACGAAGGAGCTCATCGTGGACTTCAGGAAGGAGTCAAGAGGCACACACGACACCATCCACATCAATGGAATGGCTGTTGAGCGTGTCTCCAGTTTCAAGTTCCTGGGGATCCACATCTCGGCGGACATGTCCTGGACAACCAACACCTCCAGCCTGGTCAAGAAGGCTCACCAGCGCCTCTTCTTCCTGAGGACACTGAGGAAGAATCAGCTCTCCTCGGCTATCCTGGGGAACTTCTATCGCTGCGCAATAGAAAGCATCCTGACCAACTGTGTCGCAGTATGGTATGGGAGCTGCTCTGTTGCGGAGCGCAAGGCACTGCAGCGGGTGGTGAAAACTGCCCAGCGCATCACATGGACTCCACTACCGGCCATCGAGCACATCCAGAGGAAACGCTGTCTGCATCGAGCTCGCAGCATCCTTAAGGACTCCTCTCACCCAGCCCACAGTTTCAGGATCCTCCGGACCAGGACCAGCAGATTTAAGAACAGTTTTTTCCCCAGAGCTGTCTCTTTATTGAACTCCAACCCTCGCTGATCCACTCCCCTCATATACTGCCAACTCTCCTACCTCACATCTGCCTTCACTTTGTTATTTGCATTACTGAAAAACTGTTTATTACAGTAACAATTATTTACTTATGCATTTTGCACTTTGCACATGCTCATTTGCACTGCCGACTGTATTTATAGTACCTACTGTTTATATTTGCATTTTGCACCGTACTTCTAACTGTAATATGCAATCACTTCCACTGCACTTTACACTTTTTTTTGGATAGCTTCTGTCCATACTTCATTGCACTACCTTAATCCACTGCTATATTTCTCATCTTAGACTAACATATTGTATACCTCTATCTGTAAAATTCTGTTTATAGTAATAGCTATCTGTATATTTATTAATTGTACATATTCAACTGTAAATTCTGTTTATAGTAATAGCCATCTGTATATTTATACATATTTATATATATTCAGTACATATCCATGTCCTGCACTTATGCATCCATTATATATCCTGCACTTGCTGCTATTGCACTTCTGGTTAGACCTAAACTGCATTTTGTTGCCTTGTACTTGTACTTGTGTAATGACAATAAAGTTGAATCTAATCTAATCTAATCTAATCTAATCTAATCTCTGCTCTTCCTCATCACTTTGATCCCATGAGAGAGAGACTCCATACACTACAGGGAAGAGTTTCACATTCAAAAAAAGTCTCACTGTTCACATGAGAATTCACACAGGAGAGAAGCCGTTCACATTTACATTTACATTTATGCATTTAGCAGACACTTTTATCCAAAGCGACTTACAACTTGGGGGTACAATAAGCGATTGGTCGTGAAGAGTCGAGTGAGCGCAACAAGTGCCTGAAATACTTGTTCTGTGTACATTTCTCAGTGTAGCACAGGCTAGAGTAGGGCGGGAAAGAGTAGGAAAAGAGGAAAGGAATTTTTTTTTTTAGGTGTTAGGTGTTTTTTTAGGTGTTTTAGGTGTTAAGGTTAAGTGCTCACGGAAGAGATGAGTTTTTAGTTGACTTTTGAATGTTGTCAATGAATCAGCATTTCAGATGGCGGTGGGCAGATCATTCCACCAGCTGGGAACGTTGAATGAAAATGTTCTGGAGAGGGATTTTTTTGCCTCTCTGTGATGGTACCACAAGCCTTCGCTCCTTAGCTGAACGAAGGCTTCTGGTGGGGGTGTGGAGTCGTAGAATCGAGTCAAAGTATGCAGGAGCTGAGTGCGTGGTGCACAGAGGATACACAGAGGATGCATTGCAGTAGTCAAGTCTAGAAATAACCAGGGCCTGGACAAGAAGCTGTGTTGCGTGTTCTGTTAGGAACGGTCTGATCTTCCTGATGTTGTAGAGCGCAAACCTGCAAGAGCGAGCTGTCTTAGCAATTTGATCTCTGAAGGACAACTGGTCATCAAATGTAACTCCAAGATTTCTGACTGATTTTGAAGGGGAGATCAGGGATGCACCTAGCTGGATGGTGAAGTCATGTTGCATAGTGGGACTGGCGGGAAAGATGAGGAACTCAGTCTTTGCCAGGTTGAGCTGTAGGTGATTTTTACTCATCCATGCAGAGATGTCAGCCAGACAGCTGGAGATTCGTGCAGCTACTGTGGGGTCGTCTGGTTGGAATGAAAGGTAGAGCTGAGTGTCATCAGCATAGCAGTGATATGAGAAGCCATGTGCCTGTATGATGGGACCTAATGAAGTAGTGTAAATGGAGAAAAGGAGAGGTCCAAGCACTGAGCCCTGAGGAACCCCCGTGGTCAGTTGATGCACTGTTCACATTTGATCAGTGTGGAAGTTTCTCATGCAAACAATATCCTGAGAAACATGCGAGTTCACACCAGAGATAAGCTGTTCACATATAATCAGTGTGGAAAGAGCTTCACAAAAAAAAAACAAATTTTAGGGAACACATGGGGATCCACACTGGAGAGAAGCCACATGCATGTTTGCATGTGATCAATGTGAGAAGATTTTCAGGCAATCATCACACCTTAAGAGACACATGAGAGTTCACACTGGAGAGAAGCCATTCACGTGTGATCAGTGCGGGAAGAGATTCTCAAGCAAAGAAAGTTTTAAAATGCATCAGAAAATTCATGCTGGTGTGAGAGAGTACATGTGCTTTGAATGTGAGAAGACTTTTACTTCAGCAAACCATTTAAAACTGCACCAGAGGATCCACACTGGAGAAAAACCTTACAAGTGTTCACACTGTGACAAGAGATTTAGTCAATCAGACCGTCTGAAAACACATGAGAGGATTCACACTGGGGAAAAACCTTACAAGTGTTCACACTCTGACAAGAGATTTAGACAGACAGAAGGTTTGAAATCACATGAGAGGATCCACACCGGAGAGAAGCCGTTCACATGTGATTAGTGCGAAAAGAGATTCCAAGCAAAGAAAGTTTTAAAATGCATCAGAAAAGTCACACTGGTGTGGAAAATTATATGTGCTTTGAGTGTGGGAAGACTTTTACTTCAGCAAACTATTTAAAACAGCACCAGAGGATCCACACTAAAGCAAAACCTTACAAGTGTTTACAGTGTGACAAGAGATTTGGTCGATCAGAACATCTGAAAAAACATGAGAGGATCCACACTAGAGAAAAACCTTACAACTGTTCACACTGTGACAAGAGATTCAGTTGGTCAGAAAATAGGAAAAGACACGAGAGGATCCACAGCAGAGAGAATCGGTGCGGAACAAGTTTTTCTTTTAAAAGTCACCAGAAAGATTTTATGTGTTTTGAGTGTGAAAAGACTTTTACTTCAGCAATCCAATTAAAACAGCACCAGATGATCCACACTGGAGAAAAACCTTACAAGTGTTCACACTGTGACAAGAGATTTAGACTGACAGAAGGTCTGAAAGCACATGAGAGGATCCACACTGGAGAAAAACCTTACAAGTGTTCACACTGTGACAAGAGATTCAATTAGTCATCAGATCTGAAAACACACGAGAGGATCCACACCGGAGAGAAGCCGTTCACATGTGATCAGTGTGGGAAGAGTTTCTTATGCAAACAATATCTTGAGAGTCACATGCGAGTTCAAAGCAGAGATAAGCCGTTCACATGTGATCAATGTGAGAAGAGTTTCTCATGCAAACAATATCTTGAGAATCACAAGCGAGTTCATACCAGAGATAAGCCGTTCACATGTGATCAATGTGTTACGAGTTTCAGGCTATAAGCATACCTTAAGAGACACAGAGTTCACACCGGAGAGAAGCCGTTCACGTGTGATCAGTGCGAAAAGAGATTCCCAAGCAAAGAAAATTTTAAAATGCATCAGAAAAGTCATACTGGTGTGAAAAATTATATGTGCTTTGAGTGTGGGACGACTTTTACTTCAACACACTATTCAAAACTGCACCAGAGAATCCACACTGGAGAAAAACCTTACAAGTGTTCATTCTGTGACAAGAGATTTGGTCGATTAGAACATCTGAAAAAACATGAGAGGATCCACACTAGAGAAAAACCTTACAAGTGTTCACACTGTGACAAGAGATTCGGTTGTTCAGAAAATAGGAAAAGACACGAGAGGGTCCACAGCAGAAAGAAGCCGCACACGTGTGATCAGTGCGGAACGAGTTTCTCTTTTGAAAGTCAACTGAAGCGACACATGAGGATCCCTGCAGTGGAAAAACCACATCAACGGAGTCTGAAATCACAGTAAAGAGTTAATCAACAAAGTTTTTTTTTGTTTAAGTTATTTTCCTACCATCCACGATGAGTGAAAGTACATTTTTGTTGGTTGCTTGGTATCCATTAACTGTTCACACTTGGGGTGTAAGAAAAAAAATCAATTCTCTTTTACATCATGGCCCTTACTTCAATGATTCAAAAACAATTCTGAGTTTGGTCTTTAACTTCAGATGTGCGATGGCACTGTGTGTGCTTTAGAAACAGCCAGGTTTTGAGCTGCTGATAAGACTGATAGTACAACTGTTTTGGCAATGATGAAGGTTGCCTTTATTTGGTAGTGTTGTAACAGCCCATAGTCCTGTTACTATGAATTATAGTAGGCTGTAGTACCACTACAGTCCTCCAGGGGCACTAAGCCACTCACCTCCTCTAGCTTAAAATAAGTGAAATAGTGAATGGAGATTGTTTGGTGAGGAGGAAGCATGGGCTGCATCCAAAACCTGGAAAATGCTGCTTTCGGAGGACTAATTTCAAGGTAGGAAGGCATCAAGGCACGTCCAAATCTGTTAGTGTCAATTCCTGTCTCCTGAGAGCCCTTCATCTGGTCAATTTTTGAAGGCAGCATACATGTCTCCTTCTTTGAAATCCTACAATCCTGTACTTTCCATTCTGTGACAGTTGAGCCAGAAAAAAAGATGGCGTCCAAAAGTTGCATTTGCTGGTTAGTTTGTGTGTAAACATGTTTTTTTTACCAACATTTTCCACTTCTGATGTAATTTATAGAGGGAAATTACTAGTGTAGTAATTAAATACTTGTTTAATTCTCACCCAAGCTCTATCTATTTTGCTGTAGATCATTAAACGGTTACACTAAGAAGTCTGTCTGAAATTAGTTTTGTGAGGTGCCTTCATGCACAAACGATTCCTTACAAGCCATTGTCTGATAAGGCAGCAAGGCAACAAGTCAGCTGCCTAGGTTTTCGTACACAGCCATGGTGTTCTTCATTTTGAAGAGTGGTCATTCATTCCCTAGAGGACTGTAGTGGTACTACAACCAACTATAATTCATAGTGACAGGACTATGGGCTGTTCCCATGTTATTCTCAGTAATTGACCTCAAATAGGCATAAGGCCTGTATATGTTTGTTTAGTGAGAGTTGTATGAGTGTTTTTGTGTAATATGCCTTGTATGTTAATGATAATGCAACGGAGAGAGAGTTTGTGAATGAGACATTCATGCCCCTTGTTTGTCTTATTGCTTCTATTACTCTCCTCATTTGTAAGTCGCTTTGGTTAAAAGCATCTGCTAAATGTTTAAACGGTTACATGCTTCATGCTGCAATGCATTCTGGGTGTATCATACAAACTCATCAGTGCCTCGCAGAATGCATTGCAGCATGAAGTATGTCACCATTGTTGAGATTTTTATGGCGATTCTTGATGTTTGAGTGACTGATTCAAAATGTTTGGGGTTTTCTTCAAATT
Source organism: Gobio gobio (assembly GCF_949357685.1). Lineage (NCBI taxonomy): Eukaryota > Metazoa > Chordata > Actinopteri > Cypriniformes > Gobionidae > Gobio > Gobio gobio. The sequence continues at coordinate 76,087,942 of NC_137097.1, read as the reverse complement.
ATACAAATGTTCTTATTAAAACACTGTTGTATATCATGCTAGAGAAACATTACTATAATCAATAATGTGACCTAACATCATCTGGTCACATTTTCTCTTGCTGCTCTTGCCATAACAAACACAGTTACAGCAGACAGAGAAAAAAACTAGCATTAAAACATTAATAGTCACACTACCCAACTAAAACAAACACTGATCACCATAATGGTATGAAAATATATGAAAATAATCTAAACCTCTGTTAATCTCAATAAGAGCTTATGTAGACGTCTGACAGAAATAAAGTCAATCTGATCTGTAATAAGTGAAGCTGGTAATGCTGTTTGTGAAGTTGTTTAATGATGTTGTAGCCTGATGTAAAAAAAAAGTTTAGATGTCAACCCAATTTTCATTTTCAACTAAAATGTAATGTCTGAGTGAAGTTGGAGTCCACGTCCAATAACTTTTATAGCTGGGGTGACCTTACATTGTGGCCATAGTATGAGCACACAGTTGTACTTTTAGATCACTGTGACCTCGCATTGTGACCACATGGTGAAATCACTATGAGACAAAGAGTTGAGTAGGTAGCATGCCAGTGTCAAATGCTGAAGATGCCAGTATGAATCCCACTCAGAGCAGGTTGAGTAGGACTGGATACATTTGGTGCTGTTGACTCGGATGGGAGTGAGTTTTAGGGGGGTGAGTGTAACAGACATATTAAAAACACAACAATGGTAACAACAATAGGAGCTATACTAAGTCAAGAGAAAATCTAAAGTAAATTATTAAGTCACCAAAACTCTTGTGTAAGTGAACAACATTACTTCACTTTACTTGCACTTACTTTTTTCTACTTTTGCTATCATTTTGCATGCTTTTTTAAAAGTAAATCTAACTAATTCGATTTAACAGTGTATTAGCTGCGTTTCAGAGCACTGATCGGTGAGAAGAGCCATGTAAAGTTAATGAAGAGGTTGTGAAATCGGACACTTTCTGTTTCCCATGTTATTTGGTCCTGAGCTGAATGTGTGCATGTCTGTTAGATAGTCATGTAATCATATAAAGAGTAAGAAAATATTTGATGAACCTGTTATTAATGATACCACATTAGATTGTAGCGTCTGGAGCCTCTCTGTTTCTCTCTCTCTCTCTCTCTCTCTCTCTCTCTCTCTCTCTCTCTCTCTCTCTCTCTCTCTCTCTCTCTCTCTCATGGGATCAAAGTGATGTGAAACAGCAGGGATGTCTTTCGCTACCCAGCTCTGCATGAAAATCAGATCCCGGCACCTATAAGTCTCGGTTAAATGGCCCTCAATGCCAGGTTGACGACCCACCAGAGAATGGCCCGGGCTACGACGATTGCTCTGGGGGGGAACTTCAAAAGATCCCTATCTCACACACACACACACACACACACACACACACACACCGGGCCCCTAGCTCACACCTTCCTGGTGCAAAGTGGCCGAGAACTGACCTCCACACACACAGACAGCCTGTGCCATGTGGCTTGAACTATTTTAATTGAACCATCCCAGAAATATACGTGATGACCCCTTTTGTTGTATGTATGTTGACCACAAAGTATATATTTATGTATTTGTGTGATGTTAATCTTAAATGCTCAAAATGGCTCTGTAAAAGAGATACACTGTCTTTCATGCATTTAAACTCAGGCATGTTTGATGTCTATAAGTTCATTTTTCTGTGCCTTAGTCAATGATGCAACATATATGATTATGAGATGTACCGTCAGTAGGTTAGCCCTTTTGGAGCGAAACCTTACTCGTCTGGCTGCCAGCGAGAACATTCCAGTGAGTGATAAAAGTCAGAACAAAGGAACTTTTCCGCCTCAAATTCGCATCAAGGATTGGTCATCCCAGAGAAAGATGGACGGAGGCTAGTGGACTTTAAAGGACAGTAACTCAAGCACCTAAGTGCTCAGTCAACCCGCAAGGACTCCGACGAGACAAAACTTCCCTTCCATCACGCCCGCGCGGCTCGTGGGGCTCCGGCCCGAGCCCGCGCGGTCCGGCCAAGCTGATCGCTCCCTTTGAAGATGACGCACTCCGCAACACCGGCGCGCTCCATCCGAGTGCGCACATCAGATGCCGCTTCCCTTCCAAGACAACCGCTCCTACACGCCGTTAAATCTCCCGCGGACCGACCCCGGAAGGACCGAACGGAGGGAGAGCTTCAGCGCATGAACACTCTGAGAAACGCAACGCACGCACCTTGCTTACACAACGCAGAGAAACCATACAAGTATCAATTCTATCGAAATTTAGATGCGTTTAAGATTGTACCCCTATTTATGGTGATAATTGTTCCTTGCTGGCTCTAGCGGTTTTGGTTGGGAAATGTCTGACCGGACCATTCCCTCCTTACTCTCCTTTTCTTCGTCCTCTCCCTCCTCATCCTCACCCCCCCCCCCCCCCTTACCTTTCTTTATTCTGTATATACATGTATCCTTTATTTAGTCGTATGTAATCGTAGTAGCTATCACTATTAAAACCATTGTATCCACGGTTTGATTGTCATTGTACTGCTCACAGTCCCTTTAATGTCAGATCTAAGCTACGAGCTCTTATAAGTATCATTGAATGCTGTAATTAATACCATAACTCGGAAGGTTTGTCCTTTGTGGCCAGAGGGATAAACTTCCCGAAAATTAGGGTAAAAGACCTAGTGAAAGTTGATAAGGATTAAAGGGATCCGTTAAACAGAACGGATTTTAGTTAATTCTTAAAAGGATATTCTATAGCCTCCTGACTTGGCTTATATATTCGTAGTTAATCGCAATCCATTGTGGTTAACTGTGTATATATTTGTTCAAATATTTAGGCTTTTTGGGTGATTTTGGAGATTTGTGATTCAATTATACACGTTGTAATTAATCATAAATCCCTAAAATATTAATACCCATAATTCCCAATGAGCTAAATTTAATTTAATAATATATGTGACCCTGAGACGTTACAAGATGTTACATTAATCTGAATCATGAATTTGATTCTACTTGTAATAAAACTGTGTGCAGAGTCAGCAGAACTGAAGGTGTAATAATTTAATGGTTGTCATCATCATCATTCAAAAAAACTGTTAACATCAAGTAGGCTATATACAATATTAAAATAAATCATATCAGAAGAAACCATTTTAAGTGCGTACATATGCAAAGGTAATTTTTTTTTCTACAGTATATGAGAGATAGTAGTGCACAAAAACAGCCTGAAAAATATGAAATATGTTCATACTGATAATCTACAAGTAGCAGAAAGAGCTTTCAGAAACCGACAAATCCTGTTGGACGAGATGTTAGAGATGTCTTTAACTGTGGTCACACAATATTCCAGTAATGTGGAAACTAAACCATTTCTTTTAAACAAACAACAAAGTCAGCAAAAGAGAAATGACAGACGTGTGTATGATGAACATGCAGGAAAATACAATGCTTTTGATATAGAGAAGTTTGAAAACCCTTTGAAAATATCTAGCTTGTTCAAGAGTGGTATTTCTGATTAGAAAATACGCTTCATGACATCATCATTCTGCTTTCTCTCTCTCTCTCTCTCTCTCTCTCTCTCTCTCTCTCTCTCTCTCTCTATATATATATATATATATATATCTATCTATCTATCTATCTATCTATCTATCTATATATATATATATATATATATATATATTTATATATATTAGGGGTGGCACGGTTCACAAAACCCACGGTTCGTTTCGTATCACGGTTTTAGGGTCACGGTTTTCGGTTCTGTACGGTTCTTGTTGTTGTTTTTTTTAATCGTTAACACTCCAGAAATTTACTTCAGCATATGGTATATATGGCTTAATCATCCACAATTTAGGATACAGTATTAAAAATTGTTATATCAAGTTGTTTCCTAACTGGCTGTCTACCGAGTCCGACACAATGGCATAACATTTTTCATGTTAATCATATCAATTTTGATCAGAACAATGCACTGTGGCTTTAATTCAGCTGACTTGATTAACAAATTTCACCATGAAGTGTCCCGTGTGTTTCACAATCACCATATGACATCCAGCGCTGTGAAAAAATAACATAAAATACACGTTCAAGTTACTGCTCAAGGTAAATCTGATCAATATATTTTATAATATAACAATATGATTTTTAAGAACATTCTTTATAAGATTTCGAATTCTTCAGTTTTGTCTTAAGAAACATTAGAAAAGTAGCAATTTATGGAATACAAAATATTCACTTTTTTTCTCAAGTTACAAAATAAGAAATAATTTTATGTTGTGAATATGAGGATATTATGAAATTAATAACTTTCTCCATGATCTCGAGAGACTGTCAATAGTTCCTCTAGTAAAACCATCATAATGGAAACTCTTTCAGGATCTTAAAAACACATATGAAGTTCATTGAGTTCACAATATTATATTTGAGCTTCAGTGTTTCAGTCTGAAGATTCACAAGAATCACATGCTTTTGTGTCATGAGAAACCCATGTGTGATTTCCAGTGTGTGTGTGAGAGAGCTCAGATCTTCTCCAGACTCACTGTTTTGGACAATGTCCTGCATCTTCTTCCAGACTCTGAACGGCAGGTTGCCCAAGTACCGTGGCACATGAATCAAAGCTCCAGAAGCCATCTGTGGATCCGGCTGTGAGATCTGGACTCTGGAAGAACATTCAGGAGTCAGAACTGCAGTGGCTTTGGACCAGAACTCCTGCAGAACAAACACACCATTGATCATCAAGAACTCAATCAATCAATCAATCAATCAATCAATGATGTGAAATCAGACCTTCAGAAAGCAGGTGTCTTTGGCTTTCATCATCTCCTCCATGTCTTTGATTGTGTGTGAAAGAGCTGAGATGTGTCTGTTCATCTCCTCCAGCTTCTCCTTCATCATCTGCTTCTTCTGCTCCTCTTCCTTCCTCAGTGCAGTGATTGTAGCTTCTTCTTCATCTCTGAGAAACTGATGAAGCTTCTCAAACTGCTGTTTAATCTGATGCTCTGTGTGCTCAGCTTGAGACTGAAATCACATCACATTCACTTCAATCATCTCAAAGAACTTATTCTGGAGTGAGTGGGGGGATGTGGGTTAGTTAACTACAACTTTAACTTTCTGAAGTACTATAACTGTAGTAGTAGATGTTCTGTTTATGTATGTAAAATAGGTCCACTGGAGACGAGCTTGGTGATGAACCCATGTGCAGTTTATGAAATCAAATGTGAACAATAAATGAAGGTGACTTGACCATGAGCAGACTTGACCACAACACTCACCAACAGTAGCTACAACATCAATACACGACAAAGTAACATGGAAAACAAGAGTCTTTAAAAACATGAACTTGGGAAACACATGGTAAATGGTAAATGGACTGCATTTATATAGCGCTTTTAACAGACCAATGGCCTTCCAAAGCGCTTTACATATTGCCTCACATTCACCCATTCACACACCGACGGCGGTGTCAGCCATGCAAGGCGCCATCCAGCTCGTCAGGAGCAGCTGGGGTTAGGTGTCTTGCTCACGGACACCACGACACTTGGTCAGGTGGAACCGGGGATCGAACCACCAACCTTCCGGTTTGTAGACAACCTACATGAACCACTGAGCCACTGCCGCCCACAAATGACTAAGGCAACCAATGAACATCCAGAACTCATAACAACAAGACATGAAAACATAAACAAAACCAACCATGAGTGTTACGGCCTAAGCCTTATGAGTGTTGTATTTGAATTGTGTGTTTGTGGTTTGATTAGTTTTTTTCTCTTCTGAGTGTTAGGCTCCGCCCCTGCACACCTGTGTCCCATCGCTCTAATCGCTCCTGCCAGAGTATATAAGAGAGGATTGAACCAGAATGAGGCGCGCAGCGGTGAATCCCGTGTGCGTCATGATGTCCAGCTGGCCGTTGAAGACAAGCTGTGTTCTATGTGTTTTTCTTTTGGGGTTGATCTATCTGTCAGTGTCTGTGAAGTATATGTTGACTATGGTACAGTTAAGTGTTATTGTTACATGTGGAGAGTAAGGAAGGAGAGATGTGAGTGTGTGCAATCATTTTCCAGTCTTATAATAAATGGTTAAATTGCTTTTGGCCTTGCATTTCCTTTAATGTTCGGACCCCTTATTTATGAGCATCTTACAATAGGGGTTCGTAACATGAGATACCCCAACCCGACGTCTGAGGGCTCTGATGTGGTGGCTGGAGGCTCTGGCATGGCGGCCATCTTGGCCAGAGGCTCTGGCGTGGTGGCCATCTTGTCCGAAGACAGGCGAAGCAGCCATCTTGTCTGAAGATACAGGTGTAGCGGCCATCTTGGCCAGTGACTCTGGCATGGCAGGCATGACGTGAACAAGCTCTGCTGTGGTGGTCGTGGACTGAACATATACTGGACAGAAGAACAGGAGCCTTGAAGATTTCACGGCACACAGGACAAGAAAGCTCTTCTGCAGATACATTTAGTGAAGCCATTTTCACTGTTTGAGCTCCAGCAATGTAAATTTTAATTTCACTTTATACACAATGGTTTCAAAAATTAATAACCACAAGAATCACAAAGATCTGCTGTCTGTTCAGAAACTAACTTATCAAAAATCCTCATTGAAAGTGTTTCTCTTCATTCTTCATTGATTCTTTTTTTTCTTTTGTTGAAAGAGAAGAGAGTCAGTATGGCAGGAGAAATAAGTCAGTCTCTTCCGGGTTAGTTCTGTAAGAGGGTGCGTCATGTGGGTGTGTTTAAACAGGTCAGAACAGGAACATCAGTGTTTCTTCAGCATTCAGTTTTAAGAATATGCATTCAAAATCAACCTACATTGAAACTATCAAGTATAATGCAACAAATACACCTTGATACAAACAAATATTGATAGTAAAAAGGAACTTGTGTTTTATTTATTGCACTCCATTTGTTGTTGAGTGTGTTTGAAACTTGCAGAGTTTCTCTAGGGTCTGTCATGAACAAATCTTTGTCAGAAAGATTTCTTCACATGCTAATAAACACACGTCCGCTTATTGTGCTGATTGGCGAAGTGGGCGGTTCTTCCAAGAAGGAGCGGAAGAAGGCGAAAGGTGAGCGGCCAGTGTGTCCTCAACCGCTGGAATGCTAGTATAGCTCTGCTCCACAGAATCAATAAAGGCCGCTGCATTAGTCAGACGAGCGGAAAAAGGGTGCTTCCAGGGTCTTGCGATCTCGCAATGAAGATCACTAAAAATGGCAGCTTCCTTCTAATGGGGTGCAAATTAGATTGGCCACATTTAGGAAACGCTCATCGAGCTTAGAGGACTGAGAATTGTGAGGCTCGTCAGGCCACTCAATGTTGAGCTTTCAGTAGCGCGAATTAGCATGTCCACAAGCTCAGTGTATGCAGAAGGCCACACTTTATGACCATTTGTTTGGATAAAACAAATAGAAAAAGAATTTACTTCAGATTAATTTTAGGACAAAGTGTTTTACCAGCTGAAGTTCAAACTGTTCAAAAAGACACAAGGAACAACTGCCTTTTAACAGTTGTCTAATTTAAACATCCAAAGCTATTCTACAAAGTCTGCACTTTTGGAGAACAATGAGAACCAAGTTGAATAATTTCTGAATAACTTCAAAAGTGCAAGTTACCTCTTTGGAGTACTCAAAATTATGCACATAAATTACACCAAACAGTAAAGCAAATATATTAGGGAGGTCCTAAACATCATCAATTTGCTCTTCCACTGCCACAGCTATGCTCCTTATATTGGGATTGCAGTTAACTGTTGGCACATCATCTTCAACAACATCAGTGAGGACACAAACTTTGAACCCCTTGGTGCAGGTTTCATCACAATCAGTTATCAAAGTCTTCAATTATCAAACAATCATCACTCAATTAATCACTTAATTAACACTAAAACTGCTTCAGCTTCTGGTGACTCCCATATAAACACAGAGCGGTATTAATTTAACACCAGGGATTTTGCTGTGAGGGCGAGCTGAGGACACTGAGGTAAGGCATGCTTGAAATATTCTCTGCAATTTCACATTATCCAGCACTGAAGTAGAAACTAGTGATGAGAAACTGAGGCTTTCTGAAGCACTTGAGGCTTTCATCAAGTTCTGGCGAGAAATGGTTAATTACTTGAAGCTTTTCAACACGGTGCACACCGGCATCTTGTGGTCAAAAGGTAGAAAAGCTGCCTTTGCATCCTAACCATTATTTGATTGTTTCATATAGCTAATAACTCAGTTTGTGCCACAAAACCATAAAAGGCAATAAAAGTATTTAGTCTATATGATAAATAACTCTAAATTGTTTACAGTATTTTCCTGTAATTTTGAATTGTTTAAAACTATGTAAAATTACAAACAATATTTGTAAATAAACAACTTGACTGTTATTTTAAGTCTTTTTCTGTTTTCTTAAATGACAAATGTATTTAAAATTACAGAACTAATCTGTAATAAAATATTTAGCTCATTATATTAATGGTTTATGTCCATACTAACAATTTAACATTCTTTGTAATTTTAATGTAAATCTTATTAGTTTCACTGTAAAAATAAAATCGTAAAAAATGGTAAATGACTGGCAGCTACGGCTGCCAAACAAAAACCGTAAAATCAAAGTAAAATATCTTAATTCAAATAAAGTGCAAAAACTTTATGTAAATTTACATTAAAAGTTTGAGAGAGAACTTTTGAGAGAAAAAAAGATTTTTCCTTTTAAATTAAGATATTTTACTTTAATTTTATGTTTTTGTTTGGCAGTCATTTGACTTTTTTAATTATTTTTTTTTTTACAGTGTAGGTGTATTTTTACATTCAAACTGTAATTCTGGATGCAAATATAACAAACTATATAGGAAACTAAATATCAAACAATAATCTGTTTTTAAAGAGTACAAATCTGCACTGCCGGGTCTGCCCACACCACAAAACACCAATTAATTAAATATAACAGCAAATAAATATAAATATACACATTTGCTTACTGTAGTTTAAAACAAGTTATTTCTATAGTTGCAAGGTTATTTGCTGTCTTTCCGTGTTCACTTGAGCGTGATTGGTCAATCTGAACGTCATCTAGAAATCTGGCCAATGACAACTGTGCGCACCTTCTACCGATCAAGTTTGAATATACGTACACCCGTTGCCGTTGGAGTGCTCGGCTCTCGGGCGCGGCTTCTAATCTGCAACAAGACTGCTTCGGTCCGTCCATTAATGGCATTACATGGATCATTTTACATCTGTTAAAATCTTATTTTGGACGAATTTTGATTGTGGGATGTCGACTGAGAACGAAAAACATGAATATGAACAGACATTTAAGTTACCAATGGCGGACAACAGACGGCAGAAGGTAAATAAATCCCTTTATATTTGTTCTACTGTCACATCAATATATAGTGCATTGAAGTGATATGCTAATCGCAAATAAATTACATATTCTGTTTCTGTGTTTTGTTATGTTGTAATACTGTAAAGCTAGGGCTGGGCGCTATGATGAAGATAGTGACTATCCTTAGAGATTTTGCAATTATGTTACCTTTTTATATCGCGTAATGTAAATATATCCGCGGAACACTGTACTAACATTACTTACAGTTATTGACATTTTGATAAAGAAACATGCATGAATGAAGAAAAAAGAGTAACGTTAGAGTTAAACAGTTCAAATTAACGTGGGGAAACCCGTATGAATGTCATTGTGCATTCGTTCTTAAAGGGGCAGCAGATTAATAAACTGCCATCTCATAATTTGAATCAACAAAAGACTAGAGAAGACCTTCTGCGTTTTTAAGAATCAAGTGATATTAATGCATAGAATATCATACAGTGAAGACTAAGCAGTTCCCTTTCAGTCGGTCACTACGACGTACGTCGGTAATACCGACGAATTGGGATCACTTCAGAGAGCCCCTATCAGCTTCGAGAACTTAAGAACAGGCCAATGAACAATTGGCGTAAGAGATTTGCATCTCGCGCTCCGCCCCGCGCCGCGGGTATAAACAGGAAGCGAGAGCATCGCACTGACGTCATTCACTTCGAAGCCGAACCGGCGTTTGAAGAGTACGGACTGCTTTCCTGATTATTCAGCAAAGAGAGACGGAAAGAACAGAGAAGAGGATCGTGTGCTGGTGTGACGGCGCTTTCCAGCGGGACCGCGAACTCAAGCTGCAAGAAGGAACAAACTGCTGTTATCACAGCAATCTGTTGGTATCAGTGGGCGTTCCATTCTTTGAGTGCAAACACAGGCTGCACTATCCCCTGTGTGTTGCCGCGGTTTCCCTGGGTGCTTCAGCACTCTCTTAAAAGAGCGTTTCCTCACAAAAAGAGCAACACGGGTGTGACACTGCGTCTTTTTCAAGATGTCATTCCACCCGTGCGTTTCTGGATGCGGTCGTTCCCTCTCGCCCGCTGACGGCCACACTCACTGCATCACATGCCTGGGCTTACAGCACTGAGGCAGCGTTTGTGAATAGCTCGTGTTCTCACTGCGGGAACATGACTATTGCGGTGCTTAGGTCAAGACTCACCTACCTCCGGGAAGGCGGAGTCCCCCTCCCCATACCTCGATCTAGAGCTATCCCTAACCAGGATAGACCTACTTCGACGGATGACCGGGGTGATCTGAGGATTACGTTCAGGACAAACCCGCCTAGTGTCCCTACGCAGGTCCCTGAACCCTCGCAAGCACCGCTGCCGGTGGCGCCACCGGAAGAGATCGCTGGTCCCGCCCACGGGCGCCCAGTCATCTCTTTCGGAGCGCCCGCGGACGAGCAGATGTCGATCGCAGCATCGGAGGGGGAGTTCCAGTCCTCGGAGGATGAGGATTCAGCTGTACTGCCTCCCTCTGGGAGAGTGGCAACGGCTGAGTCGGACCCTGAGTTGACGGCTATGCTTTCCCGGGCCGCCGAAAAGGTCGGGCTTGTGTGGAACCCTCCACCACGTCCCGAACCTTCTAGGTTGGATGATTGGTTTCTGGGGGGGGGGGGGGGTCGCGCTGGTTCTCAGCGTCCCGCCCCAGTGCCATTCTTCCCGGAGGTGCATGAGGAGCTTTCCAGGTCGTGGACGACACCCTTCAGTGCCAGAAACAGACCTGGAGGCTCCTCGCTCCTCACTACCCTTGACGGTGGACAGGCCAAGGGTTACGAGAGGATCCCGCCAGTCGAACGCGCCGTCGCGATGCAGCAGCGTCCGGCGACCGCCTCCGAGTGGCGTGGTGATCCTCGTCTCCCGTCCAAAGCTTGTGGGCTTTCGTCCAGTCTGACTGCGAAGGCCTACAGGTCCTGCGGACAGGCCGCATCTGCCTTGCATGCCATGGCGTTGCTCCAGGTGCACCAGGCCCAGGCACTCATGGACATGCACGAGGGTAGGTCTGACCCAGAGCTCCTCCGGGAGCTCCGGGCGGCGACGGACCTCGCCCTCCGGGCGACGAAAGTTACCGCCCTTTCCGTGGGTCAGGCGATGTCCACCTTAGTGGTCCAGGAACGGCATCTCTGGCTCAACCTGGCCGACATGAGGGAGACTGACAAAAAACGGTTCCTGGACTCACCCATATCGTCGGCCGGGTTGTTCGGCGACGCGGTCGAAAATTTCGCCCAGCAATTCTCGGCCGCCCAGAAGCAGACGGAGGCCATCAAACACATCCTGCACCGGCGGCCCGCTGCTGCCTCCACCCAGCCGCCGGCTGCAGCACCTCCGCCTGCCCGTCTCCGAGGACGTCCTCCTGCGGCCGCCCCCGCTCCCGCCCCAGCCCAGTAGCAGCCTTCCACCGGTCGTGGGCGTGGAGCCGGTCGCGGAAAGAACGTCCAGCCCGCTCAGGCCGCTGCCAAGCCAGGTGGCAAGCGCCGTCGGAAGAGACCCTGAGACGGGCCGCCCAGAGATGGAGGAAACTGCTCTTCGGGAGATGGCTGCAGCACCACTCCTTCCCCCGGTGGAGGGCCGGGGGAACCCCATTTATTTTTCTGTTCCGCCACTGGCCCCAGTGCCAGTGGCACCCAAATTTTCAATAAAAGAGCAGTTTCTAACATCTCTGGGTGCCAAGAGAGCGTGTCTGGCGGTATGCGACGCTACCATGCCTCGTACCCCTCAGACACCTCTCTCCTCGCCAACAGGGGGCGTCGGTTGTGCGGACGCACACAAAGTGCCTCCCCACACTCGCCCGTCCCCTCAGCGGATGCAGGTCGTGTGTCAGACCCAGACCCCTGCACGGACCACTCCCATGTCGTCCTGGGGCCCCTGCGTTCCGCTGCGCTGCCCCGCTCCGGGTACGTCCGTGGTGCCGATGGTCCCACTTGCTCGGTCTCTGGGGGCCTGGCTAGCGCTCCCCAGCCCGTCTCGCTGGATCATCCGCACCATCAGACTCGGCTATGCGATTCAGTTCGCCCGGCGTCCCCCGAAGTTCAGGGGTGTCCACTTCACATCTATACCGAAGGAGGGCACCCCCGTGCTTCAGGCGGAGATCGCTGTCCTATTGGCGAAGGACGCGATAGATCGACTCGGTCGCCATGACTGCGCGCCTCACAGAGGAGCGCGTCCAGTCGGTGCTGAGCTGCTTGAGTACGCACAAACGCAGTACAGCGGTTCCACTGAAACATTTTCAGAGGCTCCTGGGGCATATGGCAGCAGCAGCCGCAGTAACGCCGCTAGGGCTGCTCCATATGAGACCGCTTCAGCACTGGCTACACGACCGAGTCCCGAGATGGGCGTGGCACAGCGGGTCCCTCCGTGTCCAAGTGACGCCGAGATGCCGCCAAACCCTCACCCCGTGGTCGGACCCTTCATTTCTACGGGCAGGAGTGCCTCTAGAACAAGTGTCCAGGCATCATGTTGTCTCATGTTGGGGGGCCACGTACAACGGGCTTGCAGTATCGGGTCTGTGGACGGGGCCCCAACTGCAATGGCATATCAATTGCCTAGAGTTGCTGGCAGTTCGTCTTGCTCTCAGCCGCCTCAAAGGGTCGCTCAAAGACAAGCACGTCCTGGTCCGGATGGACAGCACGACGGCCGTTGCGTACATCAACAAACAAGGTGGTCTACGCTCCCGCCGTTTGTCCCAACTCGCCCGCCATCTCCTCCTGTGGAGTCAGAAGCATCTGAGGTCCCTTCGTGCTATCCACATTCCGGGCCTGCTCAATCGTGCGGCCGACGAGCTGCCACGGTTGCCAGTGCTTCCCGGAGAGTGGCGACTCCACCCCCAGGTGGTCCAGCTGATTTGGAGTCGCTTTGGGGCCGCGCAGATCGATCTGTTTGCCGCCCACGACACGACCCACTGCCAGTTGTTTTAATCCCTGTCCGAGGGGACCCTCGGCACGGATAAACTGGCACACAGCTGGCCCCGGGCTCTGCGCAAATATGCTTTTCCCCCAGTGAGCCTTCTTGCACAGACACTGTGCAAGGTCAGGGAGGACAAGGAGCATCTCCTCTTGGTAGCTCCGTACTGGCCCAACAGGACGTGGTTCCCGGAACTAGTGCTCCTCGCGACAGCACCTCCTTGGCCCATTCCTCTGAGGCAGGACCTTCTGTCTCAGAGACGGGGCACCCTATGGCACCCGCGTCCAGACCTCTGGAAACTCCATGTCTGGTCCCTGGACGGGACGCGGAGGTTCTAGGTGACCTACCGCAAGCGGTAGTCGACACCATCGCTTCCGCCAGAGCCCCCTCTACGAGACGGCTTTATGCGTTGAAGTGGAAACTGTTCGTCGACTGGTGCTCTTCTCGCCGAGAAGACCCCCGGAAGTGTTCGATCGGATCTGTGCTATCTTTTCTTCAAGACGGGCTGGAGCGAAGGCTGTCTCCCTCCACCCTCAAGGTATATGTTGCCGCCATCGCCGCAAGCCATGACCTCATTAATAGTGAGTCCTTAGGCAAGCATGATCTGATCGTCAGGTTCCTAAGGGGAGCGAGGAGACTAAATCCTCCTTGCCCTTCTTCTATACCCTCTTGGGACTTGTCTCTGGTGCTGACCGCACTGCAGAGGGCGCCCTTCGAGCCTTTACAGTCAGTACAGCTTAAGATCTTGTCTCTAAAGACAATACTGCTGATTGCATTGGCCTCAGTTAAGAGGGTAGGGGACCTGCAAGCATTTTCGGTCGACGAATCGTGCCTGGAATTCGGGCCGGGTGATTCTCAGGTGACCCTGAGACCCCGGCCTGGATATGTGCCCAAGGTTCCCACTACTCCCTTCCGGGACCAAGTGGTGAGCCTGCAAGCGCTGCCTTCGGAGGAGGCAGACCCAGCCCTGGCTTTGCTCTGTCCCGTCCGTGCTCTCCGGACTTACGTGGACAGAACGCAAAGCTTCAGGACCTCAGAGCAGCTCTTCGTCTGTTTCGGAGGACAGCAGAAGGGAAAGGCTGTCTCCAAGCAGAGGATGGCCCACTGGATAGTGGATGCCATCGTCTTGGCGTATGAATCTCAAGACGTGCCCTGCCCGCTCGGGGTTAGAGCTCACTCCACCAGGGGTGTAGCTTCTTCCTGGGCGCTGGCTCGTGGCGCCTCGCTGACAGATATTTGTAGAGCTGCGGGCTGGGCGACACCCAACACGTTCGCTAGGTTTTATAGCCTGCGTGTAGAGCCGGTGGCTTCTCGTGTGCTCGCTTCCCATAGTCAGCTTCACTGAAGTGCCCGTTCTAGTGTCGGCTTGCTGCGCCATTCCCTTCCCCTGGAGCGGATACGTGCGCTTATTTTCTCCAGTCGAGTTCCCCAGGATTGGCGAACCCTGTTGAGTCCTCCGCACCCCTCGGCAGTCGGATGTTGCGGAGCGTCCGACGCCAGGTCTGGCACGCGTATGCATTGGTGGAACTTGTCAGGCTGGGTTCCGTATGTCGTGACTCCTACGGCGGTCCCATACGTGTATTCTCCACGGTACAGCTCCCTACGGCGAGCTCGTGTCTTTCCCTTGGCAGAATTCCTCTGCCGTCTCAGTTCGGTGTCGTCCCCCGCCTGCATTAGGCCGGGGCCTCCCCTGGGACTTCGTATGTTGAGCTGCCCACGGCCAGCCCATACGTATTCTTTCCACATGGTAACTCCCTCTGGGCATGATGTGGCTCCCGCAGCGTCCTTCGGGCACGCTTTCCCAGCGTTATCCAATCAAGTCTGCTGAATGGGTCTTGCGGAACAGCAGTATGACTCTTCTGGCGTGAATCTTCCCGCCCGCTTCAGAACGGGGTCTGAGGGGCTCTCGCTGGGCGCTGGAAGTGGTGGTAACTGTGGCGTTTTCCATAGGGATCCCAATTCGTCGATATTACCGACGTACGTCGTAGTGACCGACTGAAAGGGAACGTCTCGGTTACGTATGGTAACCCTCGTTCCCTGAAGGAGGGAACGGAGACGTACGTCCCGTCGCCACAGTTCCTTCCATCACTGCTTGGCCGGGTCACTGGTTCGGTTCCTCAGTGAAAAACGTCAGTGCGATGCTCTCGCTTCCTGTTTATACCCGCGGCGCGGGGCGGAGCGCGAGATTGTTCTTAAGTTCTCGAAGCTGATAGGGGCTCTCTGAAGTGATCCCAATTCGTCGGTATTACCGACGTACGTCTCCGTTCCCTCCTTCAGGGAACGAGGGTTACCATACGTAACCGAGACGTTTTATTCTGTAGTATTTCTTAAAAAAATAACTATATTGTGATATCGTTATTGTGAAATAAAATGTCTCATGTATGTAGAATAATATGGTCATAATGCCCATCCCTACTGTCAGCTAGTTTTAAGATCAAGCTTGTCATAAAAAGTAAAGGAGCTTTGGAAAGAGTAATCTGAGAACACTGTCATGTTCACTCGTTCCGCAGAGAGGACAGGAAACCACCATCCTTGGACTCTGAAGAATTATGGGCAAACCAGGATTTTGGATCTACTGTGAAGTTTTTGTATGTATTTGTATGTCAGTAAGTTGATAATTAATATTAATGTTTAATCAAACAAATTAATATTCATTTGTGTGTGTGTGTGTATGTTTCTTCCCCCCTCATGATCCAGAAGTTTTGGGAATGGAAATCTGCCACATGATCTTCAGAGGAAGTGAGTATTCATGTCATATCCAACATTAATACTGTCACGGTGGCCTTGTGTGTGTGGAAATGTGAACACAGGCAACTCAGCACCAAGGCACAACTCTGGTTCAAACGTACCTTCTTGAGTTTAAAAGCATAGCTCACTCAAAATAAAATCTCCCTCATGTATTATCAAACTTGTATGACTTTCTTCTGTGAAACAAAATATTGTGAATAATGTTGGTAACCAAGCTACATTGGACCAAATGTTATGGACAATAATCACCAATAACCATTTCAAAGCTGAGCGGACTCTGTGTTCATATAGCCAGAATATCTCAATGTCAAATGTTTTTTAAAGGAAAGGTACAAAAACAAAATCCTCCCTGTTTAAGGACTTTTCAGTGAATCAATGTATTTTTTTTTTCTTTCTTTTACAGATCCAGCTGATTACTGGAGATTTGGAAGAGGATTGCTCTTTATCTGCTGTGTCTGTCCCTTCTGGAGCAGAATCATGGACCTGTTGTATGTTTTGATTTATATTTCTTATTACACTAAATAGCTTGGATTCTGAATTAAAAGGTAAATGTTTGTCCACATATATTATCAGAGCTATATGGAGCCCTCTGGGCTCAGTTGAATATAGAGGAAAACAATATAAAACATATTTGGAAAATACAAAGCTAACAGTAAATGGCACAATTTGTTATTTTGTTATGAGGTGAAATCATAACCTCATCATGATATTAGTAACCCTAACTTACAAGAGAAATGACATTTTTAGTTTTTCAATTCCTCCTGGGGCTCTGAAGAATTTGTTTACATAAATTTACATCTGAATAATACAAGTTTGAGAATCAATAGTGAATCCGTGACAATCTTGTAAATGTTAATGTATCAGTTTTGTATTTTTTTCAGTTTTAAATTTTATTCAACTTTAAAAATGTGATGAAACTGTTCCACCGTTATCTGTATTTGAAATGTATTATGTATTGTATTGTTTTACAGACTGTATTTTGTCTTCCAAAATGAAACTGTAAATTTAACACTTTATTGAATGTTTTTTTTATTGTAATAATCTGTAAAATTACAGTTTTTCTGCAGAATGTTTAGTTTTGTCACTTTATTGAAGGTGTTTGATCATAATCTAGGAAAAATCAGTAAAATAACAGTTTAACACTGAATAAAAAATGGTAAATGACTGGCAGCAAAGGCTGCCAAACAAAAAACGTAAAATTAAAGTAAAATTTCTTAATTCAAACAAGGAAAAAAATCTGTAAAATTATTGCTTTTTACTAAAACTTTTAATGTAAATTTCTGTAAAATTATTGTTTTTGCACTTTATTTGAATTAAGATATTTTACTTTAATTTTATGGTTTTTGTTTGGCAGCCGCAGCTGCCGGTCATTTACCTTCTTTTTACCATTTTTCTTTTTTTTTTACAGTGAACACATCCGGCCTTTTCCCAGAGAGAGGAGAGGAGACGCACCAGCTCAACATCACTGACACTGTCTATCACTTACAGCAAGCCAATATTCATGGAGGAAATAAACAGGCAAAAGTTTGGACACCTTTCTGTTCTTTATTATGGTAATTTATTCATCCTATGTTAGTCATGGGGATCAGAAACTGTTTGATTACACACATTCTTCAAAATATCTGCTTCTGTGCTCATCAGAAGAAAGAAACTCATACAGGATTAGAACGACATGAGGGCGAGTGAATGATGACAGAATTATCATTTTTGGGTGAACTGTCCCTTTAAGAACATTTCTGAGAAGTTTTACACACACAAACATAGATCACTGTAAAAGATGAAATCAGCTCGATCCAGATCTACAGGTGTAACGTTTACTGACTATTGACCGGTAAGATCCTCAGAGAGGAAAAACAACAGAAGAATGGAAAGAGTGTGTAAGTGAAGGTGGTTGTGAATGTGTGTAGATGTGTGTTAGTTACAGGATCAGAGAATGACACCGTTCCTCCGTCATAGTCCAGATCAACTCTCACACGATCAAGATTCTGTTTAACAGGAAAACCAAACGCAGACAGTTCGTACTCCACACTCCAGACATCAGTGTTAAAGAAAACACCTCCCTTCCTCTGGTTTGATGCTGTAGTTACTCCAAGACTCCAGTATCGACTCTCTTTAACCTCCACATCCCAGCGGTGTGTTCCTGAGTTAAAACCCTCTGAACCCAGAACACACAGACACTTATCAAATCTCTCTGGATTATCAGGAAGTTGTTCATTCCTGATGTTTCTCACACTGGTCAGATCATCAGACAGGACGAGATCTGGATGAGCCGTGTTTGGATCCAGAATCACAGGAGCTGATGAGACACAATCAACAGCTGCTTTTATTCTGATCTTCATATAATGATCAAGAGTGAACCAATCACAGATTATTATGAATTATGACACTCGTCCTGATCAAACACATCAGACATTTTCCTCTGATCACTCTCAGTGTTTTTAGTTACACACTCATTGTTTCAGGTAAAATGGGCCACTGTTTCAGGTAAAATGGGCCGCTGTTTCAGGTAACCAATGGGCCACTGTTTCAGGTAAAATGGGCCGCTGTTTCAGGTAAAATGGGCCGCTGTTTCAGGTTACCAATGGGCCGCTGTTTCAGGTAAAATGGGCCGCTGTTTCAGGTAAAATGGGCCACTGTTTCAGGTAACCAATGGGCCACTGTTTCAGGTAAAATGGGCCACTGTTTCAGGTAAAATGGGCCGCTTTTTCAGGTAAAATGGGCCGCTGTTTCAGGTTACCAATGGGCCGCTGTTTCAGGTAAAATGGGCCACTGTTTCAGGTAAAATGGGCCGCTGTTTCAGATAAAATGGGCCGCTGTTTCAGGTAACCAATGGGCCACTGTTTCAGGCAAAATGGGCCACTGTTTCCGGTAAAATGGGCCACTGTTTCCGGTAAAATGGGCCACTTTTTTAGGTAAAATGGGCCGCTGTTTCAGGTAACCAATGGGCCACTGTTTCAGGTAAAATGGGCCGCTATATCAGGTAAAATGGGCCACTATATCAGGTAAAATGGGCCACTGTTTCAGGTAAAATGGGCTGCTGTTTCAGGTAAAATGGGCCGCTGTTTCAGGTAAAATGGGCCGCTGTTTCAGGTAACCAATGGGCCGCTGTTTCAGGTAACCAATGGGCCACTGTTTCAGGTAAAATGGGCCACTGTTTCAGGTAAAATGGGCCGCTGTTTCAGGTAAAATGGGCCGCTGTTTCAGGTAACCAATGGGCCGCTGTTTCAGGTAACCAATGGGCCACTGTTTCAGGTAAAATAGGCCACTGTTTCAGGTAAAATGGGCCACTGTTTCAGGTAAAATGGGCCGCAGTTTCAGGTAAAATGGGCCGCAGTTTCAGGTAAAATGGGCCGCAGTTTCAGGTAACCAATGGGCCACTGTTTCAGGTAAAATGGGCCGCTATATCAGGTAAAATGGGCCACTGTTTCAGGTAAAATGGGCCGCTGTTTCAGGTAACCAATGGGCCACTGTTTCAGGTAAAATGGGCCGCTGTTTCAGGTAACCAATGGGCCACTGTTTCAGGTAAAATGGGCCGCTGTTTCAGGTAATCAATGGGCCACTGTTTCAGGTAAAATGGGCCACTGTTTCAGGTAAAATGGGCCACTGTTTCAGGTAACCAATGGGCCACTGTTTCAGGTAACCAATGGGCCACTGAATTGTACTAGACATGTGCAATTAATGTGGGAAACAACAAATACTCTGAACCCCAAGTGGATTTACACAAACTGAGAAAGTCAAAGCGTTAGGTTGTGCCCCGCTCTCCCCTATATATATATATATATTTATATACACACACACACTGTATTATTCTATATACTGTAACACATTAACATAATATATTTTCCCATATATTTTTCAATATATAGACCATAAATATATGGAAATAGAAGGGATATATAAGCAAAATAATATAAGGGATTTTGTAAAAACTACTGTTCACTCTTTTATATTTCTGGTTGGGAGTAATTGAACGGCTACAGGATGTCCGGTCAGAACATTATGTCTCACACCAGTCTGTACTTCAAGATTATTTATTCGGTTACGCATGCGTCTAACTTGTATGAATAACATGCTGGTATATGTTCCCTGAGACACTTTAAAGTCTATACAATACAAGCGCAGCATCAAATACTTTACTGATAAAGAACACAGTGAGATTATATGGCATTAATACAAGGTATTTACGCAACAACATAATGTGCAAACCAAATTTTTACTGTAAACATTCACGCTGAGTGCGCGGCAGCGCTCTTTCCTGTCTCTTAGCAATAATCTCTAATGACGCGAAATACTTACAATCAGTTGCGCGCACAATCCACAAAACTGTTAATGGCACTTCTGGCTAATAAAAATGTTAATACAATCACATCTCTGCAGCCTCCCTCACTGATATCTTGTTTACAACCCATTTGTGAAGGGTGGACTTTTGTACAGATTTAATGATGTGCTCAAGGTAAATCTTATCAATATATTTTATAATATAACAATATGATTTTTAAGAACATTCTTTATAAGATTTCGAATTCTTCAGTTTTGTCTTAAGAAACATTAGAAAAGTAGCAATTTATGGAATACAAAATATTCTTCACATTTTTCCTAAAGTTACAAAATAAGAAATAATTTTATGTTGTGAATCTGAGGTGATTATGAAATTAATAACTTTCTCCATGATCTCGAGAGACTGTCAATAGTTCCTCTAGTAAAACCATCATAATGGAAACTCTTTGAGGATCTTAAAAACACATATGAAGTTCATTGAGTTCACAATATTATATTTGAGCTTCAGTGTTTCAGTCTGAAGATTCACAAGAATCACATGCTTTTGTGTCATGAGAAACCCATGTGTGATTTCCAGTGTGTGTGTGAGAGCTCAGATCTTCTCCAGACTCACTGTATTGGACGATGTCCTGCATCTTCTTCCAGACTCTGAACGGCAGGTTGCCCAAGTACCGTGGCACATGAATCAACGCTCCAGAAGCCATCTGTGGATCCGGCTGTGAGATCTGGACTCTGGAAGAACATTCAGGAGTCAGAACTGCAGTGGCTTTGGATCAGAACCAGAGAGACCAGAGACACCAGCAGATCACTCACCTTTCCATTGAGACTGGAAACTCCTGCAGAACAAACACACCATTGATCATCAAGAACTCAATCAATCAATCAATCAATCAATCAATGCTGTGAAATCAGACCTTCAGAAAGCAGGCGTCTTTGGCTTTCATCATCTCCTCCATGTCTTTGATTGTGTGTGAAAGAGCTGAGATGTGTGTGTTCATCTCCTCCAGCTTCTCCTTCATCATCTGCTTCTTCTGCTCCTCTTCCTCCCTCAGTGCAGTGATTGTAGCTTCTTCTTCATCTCTGAGAAACTGATGAAGCTTCTCAAACTGCTGTTTAATCTGACGCTCTGTGTGCTCAGCTTGAGACTGAAATCACATCACATTCACTTCAATCATCTCAAAGAACTGATTCTGGAGCAGCATGAAGAGTGAGTGGGGGAATGTGTGTTAGTGAACTACAACTTTAACTTTCTGACGCACTATAACTGTAGTAGTAGATGTTCTGTGTGTGTAGTGTGAAAATAAACATTATCAATCAAATCCTCAGGTAGAAGCATAATGTTGTGCTAACAGGTTGTTGCACTCATGAATATTAATCACATGATCTGCATTCGCCCAAACTAATGAGCTAAAATGAAAATGCACAAGGTGAGCACAAGCCAATGGGATTAGCTCTGGTGCATTAGTCCCGCCCACTGCTGAATAACCAGCTGACAGAGATCATCATTATACACAAACTGTGTGTGTGTGTGTGTGTGTGTGTGTGAGTCAATAAAGGAACATGTAATTATGTCAAATCAGTTCTAATCAAACTTGTAAACATGACAGTTGACTCAATCCTCACCTTGATGTGTTGAACTGTTTTCTTAAACTTTCCTTTAATGTTTTTTTTGTGTTTGAGTTTCTCTTGTAAAGACTTCACTGCTGTTTTGAGCTCCTCCTGGGATTTAAAGAGAAAATCAAGTTCAAGATACTAGAAATGTCTGTGATATGATTGTACATTTGTTACCTGAGAGATTGTGTTTATCTACTGTGTGTAGACATGTTTGTGTTCCAGATGGGTGTTAATCTGTCAAAGACTGTGATTGGTCCTGCCAAGCACCTGACCCTGATATGTTTTGTTTCCAGGCAAGACTTAGAGAAACTCGTTCATGCTTTTATCACCAGTAGGGTGGACAATTGTAATGGTCTTCTCACTGGCCTTGCCAATAAGCCCATTAGACATCTGCAGCTCATACAGAACTCTGAGCAGAACCAGAACACATGACCATATCACACCAGTCCTCAGGTCTTTGGCTTCCAGTTACATTTAGGATCGATTTTAAAGTACTATTACTTGTATATAAATCACTCAATGACCTAGGACCTAAAAATATTGCAGATATGCTGATTAAGTACAAACCCAACAGATCACTCAGATCATCAGGATCAAGTCAATTAGAAATACCAAGGGTTCACTCAAAGCAAGGAGAGTCTGCGTTTAGCTATTGTGCCAGCCGTAGCTGAACCAGCTTCCTGAACAGATCAGATGTGCTCCAACAATAGACACTTTCAAATCCAGACTCAAAACACATCTGTGCACATCTGTCCAGACTCAAAACACATCTGTGCACATCTGTCTAGATTCAAAACACATCTGTGCACATCTGTCCAGACTCAAAACACATCTGTGCACATCTGTCCAGACTCAAAATACATCTGTGCACATCTGTCCAGACTCAAAACACATCTGTGCACATCTGTCCAGACTCAAAACACATCTGTGTACATCTGTCCAGACTCAAAACACATCTGTGCACATCTGTCCAGACTCAAAACACATCTGTGCACATCTATCCAGACTCAAAACACATCTGTTTAGCTGTGCATTTACTGAATTAGCTGTGCTACTGTACTGATTGCACTTTAATTTATGTTTCAATTTAACCCTGTTTTTATTTTTATTTTTATTATTTTGTTCAGGCTGTCTGGGTGGAAGAGGTTGAGAGACGGGAGCGCGATAAATCGAAATCCCTCCGGCGCGAGGACGATCCGTTTAGATCTGCTCTGACGGATAGATCTGTATAGCCCTGGTGGTTCAGTCCAGGAAGATTTGTCTGTAAGGGTAATGTATAAACGCACAGTTACCTGACAAATACTTTTAACGTAAACCTGACTCTCATTTTTCTTCCACTCCAGATAAGGATTATACTATATATATATATTTTTATTTTATTCACTTACAAATATTTTAATTAAATTTCTGTGTAAAGCACTTCGAATTGCCACTGTGTATGAAATGTGCTATACAAATAAACTTGCCTTGCCTGATATAAGGACCGCCCCAAACACTCTTCTGCTGCGTCCACAAACCTAGGCATGACTTGTTGCCTCGCTGCCTTATCAGACGTCATCGTTTGAGTAAAAGTGTCGTGCCAGAGAGATTGTTAGTGTTTAGTGAAACTGGGAGAGTGTTTGTTACGTTTGATACTCCAGTTTTTCTGACTATTGCCCTGGTTGCCGATTCTGATTTGCTTGCCACAAAACTTTGTTTATACATTTGTAAATATTTTTGTAAATCATTTTTGTCTAATTAAGGGGGGTAGGGGGTTTGACGCCAGTTAATTTGTACCTCTTTTACACTTTGTTTATGGGAGTTGGGGAAGTTAACTGTATTTTTGTTTTCTTTAATTTAGTTTCTAAAAAGAAGTTTGTTTTGTTTGTTATTTTGGCCTTGTCTACCCCTGAAGCTAAACCCTTATTGTTAATAAAACACTTGTTATTCGACTTCTCTCTGGTAGTGAGACTCTCTTTCTTTTCCTGTTACAGCTGACCCCTAGCGATCGTAACATATATAAAACATACTGTAAGTTTAAACTAGTGTTTATCTGTAAATCTGTCTTACCTTATATGATGAAACCACTTCACTGATGGGTCTGAATTTGTGATTGTCGTGTTGTTGTGAATCTCTGCACACTAAACACACCGGCTGTTTGTCCTCCAGACAGAAGAGTTTGAGTTTCTCACTGTGTAAACTGCAGAGCTCCTCAGATCCTGATGAACTCCTCTCATTTCTCTCCTTCAGGAACGACTCACACAAGTTTTTTAACACAAGATTACATGGAGGATCACCTCTTGAGGATCTTTTCCTGCAAACGGGACACTCCTGAGCTTTCTTGATTCTCCAGAACTGTTGAAGACACTCTTTACAGAAGCTGTGACTACAGGACAGAAGAACAGGATCCTTGAAGATTTCATGACACACAGGACAAGAGAAATCATCTTCAGACAGTGAAGCCATTTTCTCTGTTTGAGATCCAGCAATCTGAACTTTACTTTCACTTTCTGAATCAAGGTTTCAAAAATGAATAACACTGAGATTCACAAAGATCTGCTGTCTGTTCAGAAACAAATTCAATTTAAAATCCTTCTTGAAAATATTTCCTCTTCATTCTTCATTGATCGCTGATTGTTTGTGGCTTTTGTCGAGACAAAGTCAGTGTTCTTCCTGGTAAGTGCGTCTCTTCCTGGTAAGTGTTGTAAGAGGGTGGAGTTTCTGATCATGTGAGTGTGTTTGTTCAGTCTTTCCCTCACACTGACTGCAGTTTCTTTCTGCTTCAAGTCCTCCACTATCATCCCTGTCCCACAGAAAGTCTCTTGTCTTAATGCCTGCAGACCAGCGGCTCTTATCAACACCGGTTCTCATGAAGGGTTTTGAGAGCCTTATTAAGAAATGCATCATATGAAGCAAACCAGAGTCATTTGACCCACTACAGTTTGTGTCCAGGACAGACAGATCCACAGAGGATGCTGTTTCATTTACAATTCACAAAATTATAACCCACTTGGAGAATAAGGACAGTTATGCCTGATTACTTTAGTTTACAGTTTGGCATTTAACACTATCATGAGCTCAAATCTCATCTGCATAACCTTCTGTGCTGTGTAACGGGACACTGAGCTTCCTCACTGGCAGATCCCAACATGTTCACCTCTGAAAACACTCCTCCAGCACCTCATAATGAACACAGACACTCATCTATACTGTTTTAGATTCATTAACATTTTTGTGGATTAGCAAGACCCTTCTACATTCATTGATCTCAACAAACAAATGATCATTTAACCACTATAACTGAAATAAAACAATTATTCATTTACATCAAGAATTGAAATAAATGTGTGTACAATGAATGAGGTTCAGTGAGAAAAATATTATATTTGCTTAATAATAATCAGACACACTTCACTGAAATAATCAGGTAAAATGTAAGTAGCCTGAGGGGAAAAAGATTCTTAAAATTGTCTCCAATTGTTACAGAAAAAACATGAAAATTAGTTATTTACTGAACAGTCTGAGGAAAGATGTGTTAATATGTCTCTGTCAGTGGTGCTGGATCTCAGTCATGTGATCAGTTGTTGCCCAATCACAGAATAAAGTTAATGTTATGTCCTCAAGACAAGGAGCACAAGAAATGGCAATCTCCTTAATTCACTTTTAATAACTGTTCTCAACGAGCAGGGTAATATGCACACACATGCTCAGCATCCTCTCACTCACTCACTCACTCACTCACTCACTCACTCACTCACATCACATGTATTCACTTAAGGCACTCGAGTGTCATCTAGTGGTGCACTAATGTAAGGACATCACATATTCCCCTCTTAGTTAACTTAATTATTTCTGTAGCCAACAATTGACATGCAACAGAAATAAAGAACATCAAAACAGTACTGTATCAACATTTTCACTTGTATATGAAATATACACCAAGTAATATACACAAAGTAACTCATTAAATGGATGCAAAATAACATTTGAAACTACTATTCAGTACTTATTAAATGTTTCTGTGTGTGTGTGTGTGTGTGTGGGCATGTTTTTGTGAAATATCAGGACACAAATGTGTATAATGACACAGGTATTACAAAAAGAGGGTGAAATATGAGGACGTTCCCCATGTCCTCACTTTTCAAAATGCTTATAAATCACAGAACAAGTTTTTTTTCACAGAAAGTGAACTGCACAGTCTCCTGTGAGGGTTAGGTTTAGGGGCAGGGGCAGGGATAGAAAATACGGTTTGTATGGTATAAAAACCATTACGCCTATGGAATGTCCTCACATTTCACAAAAACAAACATGTGTGTGTGTGTGTGTGTGTGTGCGCATGTCAGTTTCTGTGACTAATAGACATAGTCCTTTAGCCAACCTGGCTCACGTCTTTGACTTATCAGAAACCACTGAATGTCCAGACACTGGAACAGAAGAAGGAATCAAGTCTTCAGCCTTGTTAGTCAGTCCATTATCCAGTGCATTATTCGGCACGGGTGCAAGACATGATGCGTGCCGTCTCTTTCCGTCATCCAAGCGGTAGGTGTAAGGGCCAACTTTTTTCCGAACCTAAACTGGAGGAGTGAATTTTGGGTGAGTTTTTGGTAGATGTACTGACCTTTTTATGCGCACTGTATCCCCTTTTTGGAAAGCGGAATGATGTATTCGATGCTTGTGGTCAAAACGGGATTTCACAACTTGGCTCATGACCAGAAGGTGAGGGTTTAAGGACATTGAGGCGAGTACATATTTTCCTTCCATGAAGTAATTCGAAGGGGGAAACACCTGTCACAGCATGAGGTGAAGCACGATAGATCTGCAGGAAGTCAGTTACTGTTGCTTTCCATGGTGCGGACTGAAGAACTGCCGATTGAATTGTGCTTTTGAGCACTCTGTGGAAGCGTTCAATAGCTCCATTTGCAGCAGGATGATACACTGATGTGCGAATGTGTTTAATGTCTCTCTCTTTCAGGAACGCAGCGAACTCTGGTGAAGTGAACTGAGAACCATTATCAGTTACCAGAATCTACTGAAGACAGAGGTAAGAAATGCAGTCACCTGTTTTGTTGCAATAGACGCAGTAAAGGCTGCCTCTGGCCATTTACTATAATAGTCAGTGAGTGTCAGAGCATATCGACAGTCCCAGACAGCAGTTTCAAAAGGGCCAGTTTTTCCCAAGGTGCAGAGGGTAAAGGAACAGGCTGGAGTGGGACAGCAGAAGTTTTTGCCGTTTTATCCAAAGAAAGGCATAACTGACAGGCGCAATTTTTTCTTCCACCAGTGTGTCCATTTTTGGCCACCAATAAATTTCACACAGGCGTTGTTTTGTTCTCACAATCCCCTGATGGCCCTCATGTGCAATGCAGAACAGCGACTCGCGTAGTTCCCCAGGTACCACCAGTCTAGATCCCCTGAACACAAGATCACCTTGCACACTGAACTCAGGTCTTAGTTTGTAGTACGGGAAGTAAGACAGGATCCAAAGCAGCAGGAGATGAAGGCCATCCACACTCATTTTGTGTGCACAGTGCAAAAAGTTCAGAACAGCGAGCAGAGGCAGCAGCAAATTCATCCTGCGATATGGCAGTCGGACAGTAAAGCAACAAACTCAGGCTCTGTATGAGACTCAGCATCTGAAGTAAGAGGCAGGGGCAAACGAGACAAACAATCTGCAGTGTAATTTTCAGATCCAGCACGATACTCAACCGTGTAATTAAAATAGAGTAACCGAGCAGCCCACCGAGCTCAGCGCATACCAGCTCTATCAGTCGCTTTTGTGGTCAGCAGCGTTGTTAAGGCTTGATGGCCAGTCCGCAGAGTAAATCTGCAACCCCACAAGTTTGTCCTTTACTTTTCCACTGCCCAAACACACACCAGAGCCTCCTTTTCAACAGTGGAGTACTTCTGATCGGCTGAGGTGAGTTTTCTGGATGCAAAAGCAACAGTAGGTTCTTGACCATCAGAGCATGTTTGTGTGAAGACAGCACCTAGTCCATAAGCAGACGCGTCAGTAGAAATGACCACTGGCAGCCCTGGGTCAAACAGTGCAAGAGAAGGACTGTGTACAAGTAGCTTTTTTGCATTAGTTAAGCTTTGTTGAGCTTCATCCGACCAGTGAAATCCACTCTCATCTCTCAGGCACGCACGCAGAGGCATCACTACAGAAGCAAAATTTGGAATTAATTTGTTGTACCAGGAGAGGAGGCCCAGCAAAGAACGCAACTGAACAGCATCCGATGGAGCAGGTGCATCAGTTATTGCAGAGAGATGTTCCTGATTCAGCTGAATACCCTATGACGTCTCCATGTGACCTAAAAACGTCAAGCTCTGCTTTCTGAACTGACATTTAGACTCATTCAGCACCAACCCAGCATCTTTGAGACGTTGCAGCACATTCTCTAGCGCTTGATCATGCTCCTCTAGCGAGCGTCCCCACACGATGGTGTCATCTAGATAATCTCTAAAAGAGTCCTTTTAGAATGACAACCATCATCTTTTTGAAATGCAGATGGAGCAGATGCCAAGCCATAAGGTACCCTGCAGAACCTGAAGAGGCCGTCATGTGTAATGAATGCAGTGAGGTCCCGGCTGTCTTCATGAAGAGGTACTTGATGATCTGCACTTTCCAAATCTATAGTTGAGAATACAGTTGCACATTGCAGTAATGTCATCATCTCCTCCATGTGTGGCAATGGAAAGCTGTCAACTATAACTGCCTTGTTGGGCCCTCGCAGATCCACACACATGCAGATCCCCCTCGTTTTCTTTTGGACCACAAAAGTCGGAGAAACCCATGGAGAGGAGTCAACTCTTTCAATTACACCTGCATGTAAAAGTTGTTCCAGTTCTGCGGAAACAGCATCTCTCACAGAAAAAGGTAAACGACACAGTTTATATCTTACAGGAGGTACAGAGTCAGAAATGTTAACCTTGTGTGTAAACTTTTTTACACAGCCCAATGCAGTTTGCTTAGATGGAGGAGTGGAGAGGGCACAAACTGAAGCAGGTTGGGACGGCGGCAGGACAGCGTGTCCATCAAATAGAAGCTGTAGTCCCTTGATCAGGTCCATGCCAAGCAAAGCTGTGCCATTGTCAACAATGAAGAAGTGTGCAGGACAAGTAAAGCCATACTTAGATACCATGGCAGGTAAACATCCAAGCACTGAAATTGGCTCCTGCAAGTAAGTTACTAAACTCACAGTAGGAGCTTGTAATGGCACAGTGTGAAAATGCTGCTCGTACAGTTGTTTTGGCAGAATGGAGACTGATGAACCAGAGTTTACTGTGAGTTGAAGAGACACAGGTGTAGCAGCAGGTGTAGCATTTATGGTCACATTACACATCAAACGGTCAGTTGCTCCAGGTAGACAAAGAATACAGACCTCTGGTAATTCAACTGAATGCACTGAACGAGTAGGAGCAGAATGGCAGACTTGTGCAAAATGTCCAGTCTTATTGCAATTCTTACATTTAGCAGATGCAGTGGGGCAATTCCATGCGTTTGCCAGATGTCCATCAGAACCACAGCGGAAGTATGTACGAGCTTACGGAGCAGAAGCAGAGAGTTTTGATGAGGTACGTGCTTTGATTTTGGCCTTGCTGTCTTCCAGTTGTAGAAGTAGCATGTATGGATTGTACTGGAGCAGAACTGCTTGTAGCCATGGATTTTGCCTGCACATCAGCGGCCTCTAGCTGTGTGGCAATTGTAATTGCATTCTCCAGTGTCAATTTAGATTCCAGTAATAATTGTTCGCGAATGTGAGGGTTAGCAATGTTTTCTACAAGCTGGTCACGCAGCGTATCATCAAGAGTATCATTAAATTCACAAGTTGTAGACAAATCTCGCAATGCAGCAATGTATTGCATTACCGTTTCATCCGTTCTCTGCACTCGTTTCATGAAGGCATGTCTTTCCACGACCACATTTCTTTTAGGAATGAAGTGCTCCTCCAACGCTTTAATGGCATCGGCCAGATTATCACTGGTATTGGGCAGTGTGTAAAATGGTCTCTGACCTTCAGTTCCGAGACAGTGAAGAAGCAAAGCCCGTTTTCTGGCTTTTGGCCAGGCATCTCCAGTAGCATTGATGACGAGCATGTAGTTCTCAAACATCCTCTAGCCATGTTACAAGTGAAAAAAAAAACATGCAGCCGTCTACTACGTATCACATCAGAAAGGGCATTGTAGTGTCACTGAGGAAAAATTACACTCATTCACTGCTATAGGAGAAGAAGAATTGGCTAAACTCGTTAAATCATCAAAACCAACAACATGTATGCTCTACCCTATACCAACTAGGCTATTAAAAGAGATGCTACCAGAGGTCATAGATCCTCTTCTTAATATCATTAATTCATCTTTGTCATTAGGATAGGAACACTTTTAAGTTGGCTATACTCAAAAATACTTGAAAAGGCAGTGTCTTCACAATTATGTTCCTTTTTAGAAAAAAATGGTATCTGTGAGGATTTCCAGTCAGGATTTAGACCGTATCATAGTACTGAGACTGCTCTCATCAGAGTTGCAAATGATTTACTCTTGTCATCCGATCATGGCTGTATCTCTCTATTAGTGTTACTCGATCTTAGCGTTACATTTGATACTATCGACCACAACATTCTTCTGAATAGACTCAAAAATTATGTAGGCATTAGTGGAATTGCATTGGCATGGTTTAAATCATACCTATCTGACGTTATCAGTTTGTAGCAGTAAATGAAGAGATGTCACACCGATCACAAGTTCAGTATGGAGTACCGCAGGGCTCAGTGCTAGGACCGTTGCTCTTCACCGTGTACATGCTACCACTGGGAGATATCATTTGGAAGCATGGCGTTAGTTTTCATTGTTTTGCTAACGATACTCAGCTCTATATTTCTTCACGCCCTGAAGAAACTTACCAATTCACAAGATTAACGGAATGCATAGCTGATAGGGCTGGGTAAAAAATATTGATTTCTCGATTTTAATCGATTCTCAATTTTACAAAACAATCGAATCTTAAATCCCAAGAATCGATTAGTAATCCTGTTTTCAGTTAATGAATGAAATAAACATTGTAGCGCACCTCCCATCCAATAAATCGCTATATTCTATGTGCTGTATTACTACTGATATAAAACAAAGTCTCAGAAAGCATAAATACCCCTTTGGCGCTGTGGCGTGAGATTGCTCTGCCGCAACACAGCTCAAGAGAACCGGCAGCGTGGAATGCACATGAACTGATCTTCTCTTCCGCCTTAATACCAGTTACAGCGCAAAATAAAATGAATAAGCATCTGAAAGTGTGTTAAAAGATACAGGATAACTTACTGAAATCTGTATCATGTCACAGGGAATAGCCAGTGTTTCAACCGCAGAAAGACATAAGTAAAATGGCTTGTAAACATTGTCATGTAACATCACATTTACCTCAGAAAAACCATATCCAGTGTCCATAAACGGTTAGTCAGCTTTAGCTAGAAAAATTTACTCTAGAGTGGAGCATTTTGATAATTATATGCACCACATTACATAGGCTATTCATTGTCATTTTAATGTTCTTCAATATTTAATGCATGTATGTAGCCTATGAATAAATCTGGCATGTTTTTATGACAGCCAAATGTTTATATTTCAAAAAACTAATTGGAGTAGAAATATGATTATGTAATTGTAAAGTTAATAGTATAACTTTATTATTATTTAAAAAAAAACATAATTTAATGTAATTTAAGTGTTTGTATACAAATCAGTTAATTGTTTACCTTCAATATTAGTAGCCTAATGTAGTACAACTGACTCCCATAGTTTACAACATAGTTCAGAGATTTGTTTTCCTTGAGAAAATTGGCCATGTATTATACCTGATATATATCTAAAGTAATCGATATTGAATTGAATCGAATCGAAAATCGAATAGAATCGAAAGCTTGTGAATCGAAATCGAATCAAATTGTGAAATTTGTGTCAATATCCAGCCCTAATAGCTGATATAAAACATTGGATGACCAGTCATTTCCTGCAACTCAATTCAGAAAAAAACAGATTTTTTAATTATTGGAGAAAAAAGCTCCACAAGTAGTAACCTAGAATACTGTCTAACACTTGATGGCTGCTCTGTCAAGTCCTCGTCGTCAGTGAGGAACCTGGGTGTGCTCTTTGATACCAATCTTTCGTTTGAAAGCCACGTTTCCAGCATCTGTAAAATTGCATTCTACCATCTTAAATATATATCTATATATATCTAAATTACGGCACATGCTTTCAATGCACAATGCTGAACAGTTAGTTCATGCGTTCATGACCTCAAGGCTAGATTATTGTAATGCTCTACTGGGTGGTTGCCCTGCTTAATAAATAAACTCCAGCTGGTCCAAAACGCAGCAGCTCGAGTTCTTACTAGAACCAGGAAGTATGACCATATTAGCCCAGTTATGTCAACACTGCACTGGCTCCCTATTAAACATCGCATACATTTTAAAATCTTGCTTATTACTTACGAAGCACTAAATGGTTTAGCTCCCCAGTACTTGAGCGAGCTCTTAACATATTATACTCCATCACGTCTACTGCGGTCTCAAAATTCTGGCCAGTTGATAATACAGAGAATATCCAAATCAACTGCAGGCGGTTGATCCTTTTCCTATTTTGCTCCTAAACTCTGGAACAGTCTTCCTAACATTGTTCGGGAAGCACACACACTCTGCCAGTTTAAAACTTGACTAAAAACACATATCTTTACTATGGCATACACATAAAACACTTTTTCAATGAAATGATTGTTACGCTGCATTAACTAGGTCAGCCGGAACCGGGAACACTTCCCATAACACCTGATGTACTCGTTACATCATCAGAAGAATGGCATCTACGCTAATGATAGTCTCTGTTTTATCCCGAGGTTTACTGCAGTCAGCTGGATCCGGGCCGTATCCAGTTCAGATGGTGGACCTGCGCCCAGAGAAGACCAACACAGGACCCTGAAGTGTCTGAGAGACCGTGATTAGACTCCCCCTGCAACTGCCTCATCGACACGGCATCTCAATAAACCCGTCTCCGGCGTGTTGACTCTGATTGTTTGAATATTACAATTAAATAATTCTTAAATCGATATGTCATCCTCAATAAACCCGTCTCCAGCGTGTTGCCTCCGATCCTTCGAATATTCCGATCTATTATGACCTCTGACCTGTAAAGTTGCCAGAACAATAATAATACGCTGTTTATTAATTGGCCAGAGGAGAACTGGCACCCCGACTGAGCCTGGTTTCTCCCAAGGTTTATTTTTCTCCATCAGGTCTCTTGATGGGGTTTTGGTTTCCTTGCCACTGTTGCCTCTGGCTTGGCTTGCTCAGTTGGGGACACTACATTTTTCTAAATTTTTCAACTAAATATCCAAATAAATCTAATTATTAAACTAAATTAACCATATAAACTAAATTACTGATCTAATTACTGATCTAAAGCCCACACTATCACTGTATGATAATTGAAATGAACTGATGACATGACCGTTTTCTCCAGAATGGCTATACGGCTGAATAAAATTATGTTGCTTTATTTTGCTGTTTAACACTGTAAAGCTGCTTTAAAAAAATAATCTGCATTGTTAAAAGCGCTATATAAATAAAGTTGACTTGACTTGACTTGACTGTACAGTAGAGTATTATATTTGCTTAATAATAATCAGACACACTTCACTGAAATAATCAGGTAAAATGTAAGTAGCCTGAGGGAAAAAAGATTCTTAAAATTGTCTCCAATCGTTACAGAAAAAACATGAAAATGTATTATTTACTGAACAGTCTGAGGAAAGATGTGTTAATATGTCTCTGTCAGTGTTGCTGTAGTGCTGGATCTCAGTCATGTGATCAGTTGCAGCCCAATCACAGAATAAAGTTAATGTTATGTCTTCAAGACAAGGAGCACAAGAAGTTGTATTCTTCTCAATTCAACTTTTAATAACTGTTCTCAACGAGCAGGGTAATATGCACACACATGCTCAGCATCCTCTCACTCACATCACATGTATTCACTTAAGGAGCTTGAGGATATAAATAGTTATTTTTCAGTTTTAAACTTTTAACACCATATGTGGTGTATTTCCCAACATACTCTACGGCTCTTTTCCGTTGGGAATTGACTGGAGAGGTTAGGTTCTCTGAAAATGTATTACTTATTATTGAGTGATCTATAATTTTATTTATCGAATCGTTTCCTTTAAATATTTTTGCAGTGTCTTCACGGTAATATATGCCAAAAAAACACTAAGATACCATCATGCTTTTTTATGATTGCAGCTAAAGTCAAAGAAAAGTACTTTCCTTCTTTCTATCTGTCATCAATGTGTTACTCATTTATAATAATCTTATAATCATTAATTTTACCCTTTGTTATAATCTAAACATCACTCTAAAAATGTTGGTTTAAAAACAACCATTTCTGGGTTATTTATATTCAACCAGCCCCTGGGTAAAATATATAAAAAATAGCCCAATTGTCACACTGTGGCTGTAATAATCGCACAACACAGGAGAAGTCAAACAAACACTTCTTTTTTATTCCACAAAGTAACATAAAGAAGATCACAGGAGCAAACTAATGAACAACCACATAAAGAAAAGACGATACCAGACGATGAAACAACAGAAACTGAGGCTTAAATACAACGAGAGGGCGATCAACTGAACAGAAACAGGTGAAACTAATTAACAACCAAACAAACACAGGCAGGCAAAACAGGAACAGAACACAGTGAAAACAAACCAAACTGAACAAACACGAAACACCAATGAAATGACCCAGTTAGAGTGAAGGAGAACCTGTATTTATTTTAACCTAAATTACTTTAATCTGTGAACGTGGCTTTTGTGGAGTTGAAAACATTGACCTCTGTTCTTCCTCCAGACTCCAGCATGGACGAAACTCCAGGGAGATCTTCTGGATTTGGGATCATTGTCAAAACTAGGGAGGACGATGGTAAGCGTCAGCTGGTTAACCTCCGGCCCGCTCCGCTCTTCCGTACAGTGGGTCTGACGGGTCTGTCTGCTAGTTTACCACCCCATCGTAGCCTGCGTTCAGTCTTAAACACAACCCGAAACACATCGGGTCAGTCTGTTGACCGCTCAGAGCCGTTAACAGGTCGACCTCACCGAAACGCTCCCTTAAACGGACTCAAAGGCATTCAGACACGAGACAGGCCATTACACAAAATGTTACGTCCAAAGCCTCAGAAAGATGATGAGATATCCATGAATAAACAGCCGCAAACGGTCAGTGTTCAGCACTGGCATCACGACGGACGGCTAAACGCTACAGTGAGGACCCGCAGCAGAGATCTGGGAATCAGGACTGAAAAAGAAGACTACTTGTTTGAAGGAGTTTGGCGCGGACAGGCGACGAGAAAAAACAAAAATAAACACGTAAAAATGCACGACGAGGCGTCAGATCTCAGCCGGCGGATACAGAGTTTAGAAATAACAGACAGGAAGAGGAAACAAACCACAGAACGACACTGGAGCGACTCTGGTGGGCGTGGCATCAGGGCGGAGCCAGTGTGTGAATGCGAGGGGCAAAAGAGGAGAGACCGACGCCCACACTTCCTGCCGCCTATCACTCAAAGCGACTGCTTGCTTAACGTCCCTCTGCTCCTTCCGGACAATTCCCCGTCCCCGTCGCCCTGCTCTCCGTCAGACATCCTGTTCTTTCCTCTTTCTGTTCCACACATCCAGCCTTTTCCCAGAGAGAGGAGAGGAGACGCACCAGCTCAACATCACTGACACTGTCTATCACTGACAGCAAGCCAATATTCATGGAGGAAATAAACAGGCACAAGTTTGGACACACCTTTTTGTTCTTTATTATGGTCATTTATTCATACTATGTTAGTCATGGGGATCAGAAACTGTTTGATTACACACATTCTTCAAAATATCTGCTTCTGTGCTCATCAGAAGAAAGAAACTCATACAGGATTAGAACGACATGAGGGCGAGTGAATGATGACAGAATTATCATTTGTGGGTGAACTGTCCCTTTAAGAACATTTCTGAGAAGATTTACACATACAAACATAGATCACTGTAAAAGATGAAATCAGCTCGATCCAGACCTACAGGTGTAACGTTTACTGACTATTGACCGGTAAGATCCGCAGAGAGGAGAAACAACAACAGAAGAATGGACAGAGTGTGTGAGTGAAGGTGGTTGTGAATGTGTGTAGATGTGTGTTAGTTACAGGATCAGAGAATGACACCGTTCCTCCGTCATAGTCTAGATCAACTCTCACACGATCAAGCTTCTGTTTAACAGGAAAACCAAACCTTTTCTCACCCAGTTCGTACTGCACACTCCAGACATCAGTGTTAAAGAAATCACGTCCCTTCCTCTGGTTTGATGCTGTAGTTACTCCAAGACTCCAGACTAAACTCTCTTTAACCTCCACATCCCAGCGGTGTGTTCCTGAGTTAAAACCCTCTGAACCCAGAACACACTCATGAAGGTCAAATCTCTCTGGATTATCAGGAAGCAGTTGTTCATTCCCGATGTATCTCACACTGGTCAGATCATCAGACAGGACGAGATGTGGATGAGCCGTGTTTGGATCCAGAATCACAGGAGCTGATGAGACACAATCAACAGCTGTTTTTATTCTGATCTTCATATAATGATCAAGAGTGAACCAATCACAGATGATTATGAATTATGACACTCGTCCTGATCAAACACATCAGACATTTTCCTCTGATCACTGTCAGTGTTTTAGTTACACACTCATTTTTATCATCAGTGTTTAATGGCATCAGAGACAAACATTAAATGTGTGATTCAAACATTTGTGTCTCATCAAGAGAAACTGATATTCTGGAAAAGATTAAATCACAATCAAACAATCAGAGCTGTTGAGATGAAAAACTGCATCTGTATGAATCCGGTTTCATCTGATCATCTTCATTAAACTGGGTCTGTGTGTGTGTGTGTGTGTGTGTGTGTGTGTGTGTGTGTGTGTGTGTGTGTGTGAGTTATGATTAATCAATCATGTTAATGTTTTAAGATGTAATAAATCTCTGTGTAACTGAAGCAGGTTCTTCCTTTACCGCTTATCAGACGAACGTGATCATCTCTGTTAACTCTGTCTCTGTGTCTCATCTCTCATAACTTCCGCTAAGTGAGGTCAAAATGCGAGCATGGTCATAAATGTATATGTAGATGCCTCATTAGCGCCTGCATGGATCAATAGAATGAGGCATCTACAATCTATATATTTATGACCATGCACATATTTTTAACTCACTTAGCGGAAGTTATGGCGGTTAAGACATGGACATCTAGGATGAGATGGGGGTGAGTAAATTATCAGCAAAAGTTTATTTAAAAGTGAACTAATCCTTTAATAACGTTAAAACCCAAATCATTCAATTAAGTCCAAAAGAGCACCCAGATGAAGACTCAGTTGACTTCGACATTCTTATGGTGTGTTCACACCAGACGCGAATGAAGCAAATAAATCACACTACTCGCGCGACACTTGAACATTTTGAGTTTACTCGCTTCATTCATGTGAAATTCACTTCACAACAGACATGAATTCTCATCATGGGAGGGGCTTCTGCCAGCGGCTCGTCTCGCTGAGAAATGGCCGGCATGATTGTTTTAAAATACGGCGAATAAGCTCAATTTGCCGGCTTTAGCTAGCTTGTAGTCTCAATAGAGTGAATTCAGGGGGATTGGGACACGTTTTGAAAAAAGTCATTTCAATGTCAAAAAGTGTCTCAATCACCCTGAAATCACTCTATGTACAGCTCAAATTGAGTAAAGAGCGTTTTTTACAACTCACCAGACTGTCCGACCTCCTCACTCACTTTCTTCCAAGCAAGATCCTTTTTATTCTGTTTCTATAAAGTATGAAGATGTGTCGTACAGCTCCGGGTATCCACATATGATTGTGTCCTCATTGCTGTCACTACTAGAGCAAGTTCCTGATTGGTTAACGCGGCGCGAATATCCGTCAAAGTTGAGATTTTTCAACGCGTCATTTGTGCAAATCGGGGCGCAGAATGTCTATCGTGTCTTTGCATTGACGTGACATGTAAATAATTCGCGCTTAACGCTTCATTCACGTCTGGTGTGAATGCACTAGGGGTTGCACGACTACTGATTTCTGCTAGTCAATTTCTTATTAAAACAATACTCGAGTTACTCGACTACTCATCGTTCATGCTATAATATATGAAATAGTTCTTATCAATAAATGTTTATTTATTCATAGCTTAATGCAACAATTACACAAGTTAACTCTCAAAACATTATAATTATGTTTAAATTTTCATGTTTACAGAGTAAAGCCAAAAAAATAGCTGCACGCGACATTGCAATCCTAACATTTGCGTCAGATCATTGTGAGCCTGCCTCAACTTGTCAAAAATGCCTTTTTACTGTGGTGGTGATAGTAGCATAAACGTTTAAACTAACATATGCTTGAAGTGTTTATATCTATGGATTTTTTAAAAGGAAGACTGTAACAATCCACTACACCGCTATAGGGAGTTTACACTAATTATTGGGAACACTCGTTCCTTTTAGATAAATCAAAAATATGGAGGGATATAAAACACAAGACAAACCAAGCCGTATAGCCAAAATCACCAGTGTATTTACAAGACAACATATAATACCCCGAATAACATTTGCACAGTTGTGAATGTGTGTGTGTGTGTGTGTGTGAGGAGGTGCATATGTCTCTATGTCCAGCGTGTACTATTTACCGAGTCAGATCGCTCTCACCGGCAATGATGACAAATCCGTGAGTAGTATCTGTGTGATGTCTAGCTGTTTAAAGTCCTCCGGTATGAGTAATCCACAGACCCAGGAAACGGGTATACTCCACAGAAGATCGGCAGTCCATGCTCCAAAAATCAGCCAGCCAAAAAACCCAGGTAATCCGATACGATCAGGTCCGTATCGTGAATGAATGAGCGCGCTCCCGTTCCTCGGTTTTGCCGGCACTATATATTTAAAAACACCCCCTCAGTTCCTGTTTGGGTGACGCGTCATCACGTGACACTCCGTCTGGCCCGGAACAAATCTCGCGAGACGGGAGATTCAGCTCAATAACACAGACAGGTTAGGGAGAAATACAGAACACAGGAGAAAGCATTTAAAACAAATGACCATCTAATCACTCTTATTAGTTGATCTACTATAAATATGCTTCCCCATATGTGGCCATGCTACATAGATCCCCCCCCTCAGCCTTCGGCATCGGAGGAGATCGTCCAAACCAGCGCTTCAGGTTAACCACATTTACAATGTCTGTTTTTAGTGGGTCACCCCAACGAACTGTGTAATTTATTGGCCCCATTTTTTTCATTATTTCAGCCAATCCCTCCCACTTGGGCGCTAGCTTAGCAGATAATTTATTAGAAGCAGAAGAGATATGAGGTTTTTATCCAGACTAGATCGCCCGGCTGAAATAATATCTAGCTTGTCTGGGTTGCTGCACACCCACTCTTTGCTTTACTTCCTCTGCAATGATGTTCTGTCGTTCCAGTAGATTATACGAGGTTTGGTCTGGGGTGGGCGGTTTGAGGATTAACCTCTCCAGCGGTCCGAGAAGCTGCCTGCCCAGCATCAACTCTGCTGGTGTTCTACCGGTAGTTTCTTGGTGTGCAGTGTTAATGGCGAATCTTAACTCAGGTAACCACTGGTCCCAGGCTTGATGGTATTGTGGGACCATTATGATGCAATCATTGTTTTTAATGTCCGGTTTACCCTCTCCGTCAGGTTTGTCTGAGGGTGATAACTGGTGGTGAGTTTTTGGATACTTCCCCAGGTCTTGCATAACTCAGCCAGTATGTTGGAGGTGAATTGTGCTCCTCGGTCTGATATCAAGTATTTGTGAACCCCCCAACGAGTAAAAACTTCTTCCCTTAGAATTTTGACAATCTTTTGTGTCTTGTTATCCCTGAGGGGGAACATCTCTACCCATTTGGTGTAGTAATAAACTACCACTAAGAGGTAAGTGTTTTGCTTCTTGCTGAGGGGAAAGGGTCCCATTAAATCCATGCCCAGTGTATGACCTGGTTCTGTCACTTGAGTATGCTGTAGAAAGCCGCTGGGTTTTGTGTTGTCGTGTTTATATTTTTGACAGATATCGCAAACCTTGATGTACTGCCAGACGTCTTTGCGGACAGTCGGCCACCAAGCCACCTCCAAGAGCCTCAGAAGCGTTTTCAGTCGACCTAGATGTCCTCCTAGTGGGTTGTCATGAAAGTAATGAAGAAAGCCGGTAATTAATGCCTGAGGAACAACCAATTGGAATTTGTCTCCGTTGTTCTTTACAGGTACCCGACGATATAACACTCCTTGTTGGACCTCAAAAGTACTCTGTTGGTCTTTTACTTTCCTGACTTTGGGGTCTGACTTCAGGTGAGCCAATGTGCTGTCAGTACTTTGTGCTAACGAAATTTCTGCTAGTGTGTGAGGTATGTCTGATGAGCACCTCGTCGTTGTTATGGTCATACAGTGTGCATCTTCCCTTTCCTCAGCTTCACAGACTCTGGACAAGGCATCAGGCCCAAGGTTGAGACATCCCTTCCTATGATGTACTGGGAAATTGAACTGCTGCAACCTAAGAGTCCATCGGGTCAGTCGAGAGGAGGTCTTGGGGCTATTGAAGGCCCAGGTTAAAGCAGCATGATCGCTGTAAATGTCAAACTGACATTTATGGAGGTAATGCCTCCATTTTTCCACTGCCCAAACCACGGCCAGACACTCTTTTTCAGAGGTGGAGTAATTTAGTTCTGCTCCTCATAATGTCCTAGAAGTATACGCTATTACTCTTTCCCCTTCAGGTGTTTGCTGGGTGATAATGGCTCCTAAACCTACATCACTGGTGTCCGTATGCACCTGGAAAGATTGGTTAAGGTCTGGCTGCATCAATACCGGTGGGTCTTGTAGCACTTGTTTGATGGTATCCATGCTGGCTTGACACTCAGAAGTCCAGTCCCATTTTACTCCCTTCTTTTTCAGCTGATTCAAAGGTGCAGTAATGTCAGCAAAATGGGGAATGAATTTGTGGTACCAGCCTGCTAATCCCAGGAAGCGTTGGAGAGCTTTGAGGTCTTTGGGAGGAGGATACTGGGCAACGGCCAGTGTTTTTTCAGAGTCAACCTCCACTCCTTTCTCTGAGACTATGTGGCCCAGGAACTTCAACTGTCTTTTAAAGAAGTGACACTTCTTCATGTTAAGGGTAAGAGATGCCTTTTCTAGTCTTTGCATTATGGAGTTCAGGTGTTTTGTGTGTTCCTCTAATGATCGGGAATAGATGATAATATCATCTATGTACACAAAACAGAATTTTCCTCTCAACTCTGCCAGAACCTTCTCCATAAGCCTCTGGAATGTGGCAGCGGCATTCCGGAGCCCATATGGCATGGATCGGAATTGGAATAGCCCCTGGTTGGTGATGAAGGCTGTTTTTTCTTTGCTCCCTTCCTCCATATCCACCTGCCAATATCCTGACTGCAAATCCAGTGTGCTGAACCATGTGGTGCCGTCAGGTTTGGGTACCAGGACTACGGGTGAAGACCATGGAGAGCAGGAAGTTTCAATGATGTGGTCTTTTAGCATTTGGTCCACTTGGTCATCAATGATCTTTTTCTTGGTGGGTGAGACCCTGTAAGCTCTAGATTTCATCGGTATTTCATCAGGACATTCGATGTGGAGCGTGGCCAGGTATTCATCAGCTTCAACAACTCCTCATGATTGTCGGAGTCCCATCTCGATGCACTCTCAGTTTGCAAGGCTGTGAGTGGTGGTTCCCAGGTGTGAGGTAAGGCGTAGTAAAGACTGGGATCCTCTTTCACCCACCGGCATCGCAGACAGCTCCGGATTAATCAGGGCGGATAAAAAGGGATAGTATATATATCCTTTCCCCATTTTCAGGCCATATCTACCTTGGCAGACATCCACGATGGCTTCAGCCGCCCTCAAGAAATCCAAGCCAGCTATAATGGAAAACGCCAGGTGATCATCCATCATTATATATGTCTCCACTCTGCACACTTTATCATGCCATTTATAGCAGATGGTTTTCTGGTTCATAGCTTGGTGCACCTTTCCATCGGCCATGATGAAGCGCTGAGGTGAACCTGGGGTGTCTGATGAAGCCTCACCTCCTAGCTGTCTCCAAAGTTTTTCCTGCATCAGTGTGAAGGTACTCCCTGTATCCACCACTGCCTTCACCTCTTTACCTTTTACTACTACAGGCACCAAGAGAAGAGAATTTAGGGAGTGGGGTTGAGCTATAGAGAGTCCTGCCAAGTTTTTGGAAAACTGACGTTCATTGGTCTTTTATTCTGACTGTCCACTTTCTGCCAGTAATCCTTCGCTCCCATACAGTCCTTCTCCACCATAGAGCCCACCTTAACCAGCTGTTCCACAGTCCTCACCGTCCCTCTTAGACAGCCCGCGACTCTGGGGTCGATATTCAGCTCAATAACACAGACAGGTTAGGAAGAAATACAGAACACAGGAGAAAGCATTTAAAACAAATGACCAACTAATCACTCTTATTAGTTGATCTACTATAAATATGCTTCCCCTTATGTGGCCACGCTACAAGACAAGTCAAGTGTTGATTTGAGAGGCTAAAGTGATCAAACATGCGGTTAACTCACTGTCGGCCGCTTGGTCGTCACTTTAAAAAACAAAAACTTTATTGTTTAAAATGCTCCAAACTGTTTTCTAAATTAACTTAATAAAGAAATTAAATGAAATATAACTACTGACATTAAAAACAAATATTAACTATTTTAATGGCTGCAAAAGTGTGTAATAGTGAGGATAAAAACATAAATAAAAAAAAACGGGCTCCAGTTAGACTCGGGTGAAGAGTTTGAGAAGCCGTCGGACAAAAAAAAGTATTTAGTCATCCACCAATTGTGCTCTCCCACTTAAAAGGATGAGAGAGGCCTGTAATTTTCATCATAGGTAAACTTCAACTAAAGAGACAGAATGAGAAAAAAAATTCCAGAAAATCACATTGTCTGATTTTTAAAGAATTTATTTGCAAATTATGGTGGAAAATAAGTATTTGGTCACCTACAAAAAAAAACAAGATTTCTGGCTCTCACAGACCTGTAACTTCTTTAAGAGGCTCCTCTGTCCTCCACTCATTACCTGTATTAATGACACACGTCTACAACCTCAAATAGTCAGACTCCAAACTCCACTGTGGCCAAGAACAAAGAGCTGTCAAAGGACACCAGAAACAAAATTGTAGACCTGCACCAGGTTGGGAAGCCTGAATGTGCAATAGGTAAGCAGCTTGGTGTGAAGAAATCAACCGTGGGAGCAATTATTAGAAAATGGAAGACATACAAGACCACTGATAATCTCCCTCGATCTGGGGCTCCACACAAGATCTCACCCCGTGGGGTCAAAATGATCACAAGAATGGTGAGCAAAAATCCCAGAACCACACCGGGGGCCCAATGAATGACCTGCAGAGAGCTGGGACCAAAGTAACAAAGGCTACCATCAGTAACACTCCGCCGCCAGGGACTCAAATCCTGCAGTGCCAGACGTGTCCCCCTGCTTAAGCCAGTACATGTCCGGACCCGTCTGAAGTTTGCAAGAGAGCATTTGGATGATCCAGAAGAGGATTGGGAAAACGTCATATGGTCAGATGAAACCAAAATAGAACTTTTTGGTAAAAACTCAACTTGTCGTGTTTGGAGGAGAAAGAATCCTGAGTTGCATCCAAAGAATACCTACTGTGAAGCATGGGGGTGGAAACATCATGCTTTGGGGCTGTTTTTCTGCAAAGGAACCAGGACGACTGATCCGTGTAAAGGAAAGAATGAATGGGGCCATGTCTCATGAGATTTTGAGTAAAAACCTCCTTCCATCAGCAGGGGCATTAAAGATGAAACATGGCTGGGTCTTTCAGCATGACAATGATCCCAAACACACTGCCCGGGCAATGAAGGAGTGGCTCCATAAGAAGCATTTCAAGGTCCTGGAGTGGCCTAGCCAGTCTCCAGATCTCAACCCCGTAGAAAATCTTTGAAGTGAGTTGAAAATCTGTGTTGCCCAGCGACAGCCCCCAAACATCACTGCTCTAGAGGAGATCTGCATGGAGGAATGGGCCAAACTACCA
This sequence comes from Gobio gobio, assembly GCF_949357685.1. Lineage (NCBI taxonomy): Eukaryota > Metazoa > Chordata > Actinopteri > Cypriniformes > Gobionidae > Gobio > Gobio gobio. Next base: position 76,043,949 of record NC_137097.1, on the reverse strand, counting down.
GCAACAGTGTGGAGACTTATAGAAAACGTTTGACCTCTGTCATTGCCAACAAAGGGTATATAACAAAGTATTGAGATTAACTTTTGTTATTGACCAAATACTTATTTTCCACCATATTTTTTTTAAAAATCAGACAATGTGGTTTTCTGGATTTTTCTCATTCTGTCTCTTATAGTTTATAAGTGTACCTATGATGAAAATGACAGGCCTCTCTCATCTTTTTAAGTGGGAGAACTTGCACAATTGGTGGCTGACTAAATACTTTTTTGCCCTACTGTATTTTATAACATAATATGATTTTTAAGAACATTCTTTATGTGAGGAGATTACAAAATTAATAACTATCTTCATGAACTCGAGAGACTGTCAATGGTTCCTCTAGTAAAACCATCATAATGGAAACTCTTTGAGGATCTTAAAAATACATATGAAGTTCATTGAGTTCACAATATTATATTTGAGCTTCAGTGTTTCAGTCTGAAGATTCACAAGAATCACATGCTTTTGTGTCATGAGAAACCCATGTGTGATTTCCAGTGTGTGTGTGAGAGCTCAGATCTTCTCCAGACTCACTGTTTTGGACGATGTCCTGCATCTTCTTCCAGACTCTGAACGGCAGGTTGCCCAAGTACCGTGGCACATGAATCAACGCTCCAGAAGCCATCTGTGGATCCGGCTGTGAGATCTGGACTCTGGAAGAACATTCATGAGTCAGAACTGCAGTGGCTTTGGATCAGAACCAGAGAGACCAGAGACACCAGCAGATCACTCACCTTTCCATTGAGACTGGAAAGTCCTGCAGAACAAACATCAATCAATCAATCAATCAATCAATCAATCAATCAATCAATCAATCAATCAATCAATCAATGATGTGAAATCAGACCTTCAGAAAGCAGGCGTCTTTGGCTTTCATCATCTCCTCCATGTCTTTGATTGTGTGTGAAAGAGCTGAGATGTGTGTGTTCATCTCCTCCAGCTTCTCCTTCATCATCTGCTTCTTCTGCTCCTCTTCCTCCCTCAGTGCAGTGATTGTAGCTTCTTCTTCATCTCTGAGAAACTGATGAAGCTTCTCAAACTGCTGTTTAATCTGACGCTCTGTGTGCTCAGCTTGAGACTGAAATCACATCACATTCACTTCAATCATCTCAAAGAACTGATTCTGGAGCAGCATGAAGAGTGAGCGGGGAATGTGTGTTAGTGAACTACAACTTTAACTTTCTGCCGTACTATAACTGTAGTAGTAGGTGTTCTGTGTGTGTAGTGTGAAAATACACATTATCAATCAAATCCTCAGGTAGAAGCATAATGTTGTGCTACCAGGTTATTGCCCTCATGAATATTAATCACATGATCTGCATTCGCCCAAACTAATGAGCTAAAATGAAACTGCGAAAGGTGAGCACTAGCCAATGGGATTAGCTCTGGTGCATTAGTCCCGCCCACTGCTGAATAACCAGCTGACAGAGATCATCATTATACACAAACATTGTGTGTGTGTGTGTGTGTGTGTGTTTCAGTCAATAATGGAACATGTAATTATGACAAATCAGTTCTAATCAAACTTGTAAACATGACAGTTGACTCAATCCTCACCTTGATGTGTTGAACTGTTTTTTCAAACTCTCCTTTAATCTTTTTATTGTGTTTGAGTTTCTCTTGTAAGGACTTTACTGCTGTTTTGAGCTCCTCCTGGGATTTAAAGAAAAAAATTTCAAGATACTAGAAATTTATGTGATACGATCTTATATGTAATACATACTGTACGTTTAAACTAGTGTTTATCCTCATCTGTAAATCTGTCTTACCTTATATGATGAAACCACTTCATCGATGGGTCTGAATGTGTGATTGTCGTGTTGTTGTGAATCTCTGCACACTAAACACACCGGCTGTTTGTCCTCCAGACAGAAGAGTTTGAGTTTCTCACTGTGTAAACTGCAGAGCTCCTCAGATCCTGATGAACGCCTCTCATTTCTCTCCTTCAGGAAAAACTCACACAAGTTTTTTAACACAAGATTACATGGAGGTTCAGATTTAGAGGATCTTCTCCTGCAGACGGGACACTCCTGAGCTTCCTTGGTTCTCCAGAACTGTTGAAGACACTCTTTACAGAAACTGTGACTACAGGACAGAAAAACAGGATCCTTGAAGATTTCATGACACACAGGACAAGAAATATAATCTTCAGACAGTGAAGCCATTTTCTCTGTTTGATATCCAGCAATCTGAACTTTACTTTCACTTTATACACAATGGTTACAAAAATTAATAACCACAATAATCACAAAGATCAGCTGTCTTTTCACAAACAAACTTCTGAAAAATCCTCATTGAAAGTGCTTCTCTTCATTCTTCATTGATCGCTGATTCTTTTTTGCTTTTGTTGAAAGAGAAGAGAGTCAGTATGACAGGAGAAATAAGTCTGTCTCTTCCTGGTTAGTTTGGTAAGAGGGTGTGTCAGTTAAATTTTATGTAAATACATTCAAAATTTACTTAAATTGAAACTATCAAGTATAAGGCTACAAAACCTTGATACAAACAAATATTGATAGTAAAAAAGGCTCAAGGAACTTGTGTTTCATTTATTGCTCTATTTGTTGTTGAGTGTGTTTAAAACGTTTCTCTAGGGTCTGTCATAAACAAATCTCAGAATGATTTCTTCACATGCTGATAAACACACGTCTGCTTATTGTGCTGGTCATTTTCATTTTCAGCAAACAAAATCTGTACTCAAGTATAAGTACAAGAACTTATGATTCCTCAAGCAGAAGTAAAAGGTATAATGTCAATAACTTGAGTAAGAGTGAGAAGTATCCACTGAAAAGACTCATTTAGTAGCAGAACAAGCTAATGATGATGAGGAATCAATGAAGCAAATGTGAAAAGGGAGAAAGATTATTTGTAGCAAATAAAAGACACTAGCAGAATACACAAGATGTGGAGGCAAACACGGATGAACAACATGTCCTGCACACAGGGAAATATGTAAAGCTGGTCACAAAAAGAAAATGTATGGAAATAAATGCACAAGTCGCACAGAGAGAAACAGGAAAGAACACAGGAACCACAGAGACGAAAGAGACTGAACTGGACAGAGTCAATGAGAAGGACCCAAACCCTCAAGGTCAATAATCAGATGCTGGTTGTAATGTCAAATCACTGAGAGATCTGGACGCTTTGAAGAGAAATGACATGAGAAAATCATACTAGCAAATTCAGGCCAAAGGATGTCATGCTTATAGAGACTCACCCCCATCTCATACAAGATGTTCATGTCTTTCTTTCTTCAGTCGAAAAGAAATTAAGTCCAGGAGAAGAACAAGAAAGATTGATAATATGCTGATGCTGCTTTAAGGCAGTAACTGGGTTGCAGTGATTTCTGCTGAAGCTGTTTATTTAACCGTTTTAATTAATTCAGTTCAATTTCAGATACACAAAGTATATGAAAAGTATTTGCTGTTTAATGAATACAAATACATGCATGGAACATTGTCTCGACACTCTTTTGTATGTCTTTGTATTTACAACTTACAAGTTTGAGAAAAAACACAAACATGAAGGCAATCGGTTTCCACATATTTGTCTAGTAATGTAAACAAGTCAAGAAACAGGGTTGGGGAGTAACGGAATAAATGTAATGGGAATGGAATGGAAATTGGGAATACTTTTAGGATTACAATGGTTTAATTTAAGACCAAATAAAAGAGTTTTGACACAATAACGCTATATTAAGCGCTGCTTGATTACAGTTCCAGTCACGACTCACTGAGCCGCCTGCAAGTGCATGCGCAAATAACACCTGTCCACAATCATTCTCCACAGACGCAGGTTGAGACACAGCTAAGATACTGATCACGACGCTTCCCGAAGGGAAAATGTTTTCATGTCTGGAAATTCCACAGTTATTTTGTTTTCAAAGAGGAAAAATGAAATGACATAGCCCAAACCATGCTTTCCAGGCCAGCTATAAAGATGCTTTCTTTATAAAAGGACTCAACATTCAAATTAAACATTCGCAGGTACGACTAGCACGGAAATCCATCCATCTTCTTCCGCTTAGCAGAGATGCCCAGACTTCCCTCTCCCTAGACACTTCCTCTAGCTCTTCCGGGGGGACACCGAGGCGTTCCAAGGCCAGCCGGGAGACATAGTCCCTCCAGCGTGTCCTTGGTCTTCCCCGGGGCCTCCTCCCGGTTGGACATGCCCTAAACACCTTCCCGGGAAGGCGTTCAGGAGGCATCCGGAACAGATGCCCGAGCCACCTCAGCTGTCCCCTCTCGATGTGGAGGAGCAGCGGCTCTACTCCGAGTTCCTCCCGAGTGACTGAGCTTCTCAACCTATCTCTAAGGGAGCGCCCAGCCACCCTGCGGAGAAAACTCATTTCAGCCGCCTGTATCCGGGATCTTGTCCTTTCGGTCATGACCCAAAGCTCATGACCATAGGTGAGAGTAGGAACGTAGATTGACCGGTAAATCGAGAGCTTCGCCTTACGGCTTAGCACTTTCTCCACCACGACAGACCGGTACATCGACCGCATTACTGCAGAAGCTGCACCGATCCGTCTGTCAATCTCCCGCTCCATCCTCCCCTCACTCGTGAACAAGACCCCTAGATACTTGAACTCCTCCACTTGGGGCAGGAACTCTCCACCAACCTGAAGTGGGCAAGCCACCCTTTTCCGACTGAGGACCATGGCCTCGGATTTGGAGGTGCTGATCCCCATCCCAGCCGCTTCACACTCGGCTGCAAACCGTCCCAGTGCATGCTGAAGGTCCTGGTTAGAAGGGGCCAACACGACAACGTCATCCGCAAAGAGCAGAGACGAAACCGTGTGGTCCCCAAACCTGACACCCTCCGGCCCTTGGCTGCGCCTAGAAATTCTGTCCATAAAAATTATGAACAGAACCGGCGACAAAGGGCAGTCTGACTTACTGCCGGCAATGCGGACCAAACTCCTGCTTCGGTCATACAGGGACCGGACAGCCCTCAGCAAAGGACCCCGGACCCCATATTCCCCCAGCACCCTCCACAGGACGCCGCGAGGGACACAGTCGAATGCCTTCTCCAAATCCACAAAACAAATGTGGACTTGTTGGGCAAACTCCCATGAACCCTCCAGCACCCTGTAGAGGGTATAGAGCTGGTCCAGTGTTCCACGACCAGGACGAAAACCACACTGTTCCTCCTGAATCCGAGGTTCCACTATCGGCCGAATTCTCCTCTCCAGTACCCTGGCATAGACTTTCCCGGGGAGGCTGAGAAGTGTGATCCCCCTATAGTTGGAACACACCCTCCGTCCCCCTTCTTAAAAAGAGGGACCACCACCCCGGTCTGCCATCCCAGAGGCACTGTCCCAGACCGCCACGCGATGCTGCAGAGGCGTGTCAGCCAAGACAGCCCCACAACATCCAGAGACTTGAGGTATTCAGGGCGGATCTCATCCACCCCCGGTGCCTTGCCACAGAGGAGTTTCTTGACCACCTCGGTGACTTCAACCTGGGTGATAGACGAGTCCTCCTCTAAGCCCCCAGCCTCTGCTTCCTCGTTGGAAGACGTGACGGTGGGATTGAGGAGATCCTCTAAGTATTCCTTACACCGTCCGACAACATCCCCAGTTGAGGTCAACAGCCACCCATCGCCACTGTAAACAGCGTTGGTAGGGCACTGCTTCCCCCTCCTGAGGTGCCGGACGGTTTGCCAGAATCTCTTCGAGGCCAGCCGATAGTCCTTTTCCATGGCCTCACCGAACTCCTCCCAGGCCCGAGTTTTTGCCTCCACAACCACCCGGCTGCAGTCTGTTTAGCCTGCCGGTACCCGTCAGCTGCCTCGGGAGTCCCACAAGCCAGCCAGGCCCGATAGGACTCCTTCTTCAGCTTGACGGCATCCCTTACTTCCGGTGTCCACCACCGGGTTCGGGGATTGCCGCCTCGACAGGCACCAGAGACCTTGCGTCCACAGCTCCGAGCAGCCGCTTTGACAATGGAGGTGGAGAACATGGTCCACTCGGACTCAATATCTCCAGCCTCCCTCGGGATCTGGTCGAAGCTCTGCCGGAGGCAGGAGTTGAAGATCTCTCTGACAGGAGACTCAGCCTAACGTTCCCAGCAGACCCTCACAGTACGTTTGGGTCTACCGAGTCTATCCAGCTTCCTCCCCCGCCATCGGATCCAACTCACCACCAGGTGGTGATCAGTTGACAGCTCCGCCCCTCTCTTCACCCTAGTGTCCAAGACATACGGCCACAGGTCAGATGAAACGACCACAAAGTCGTGGACACCCTTATGCTTGAACATGGTGTTCGTTATGGACAAACTGTAACTAGCACAGAAGTCCAATAACTGAACACCACTCGGGTTCAGATCCGGGGGGCCGTTCCTCCCAATCACGCCCCTCCAGGTTTCACTGTCATTGCCCACGTGGGCTTGTAGTGCCCCAGTAGAACGACGGAGTCCCCAGTCGGAGCACTCTCCAGCACCCCTCCCAGGGACACCAAGAAGGTCGGGTACTCTGCACTGCTGTTTGGCCCGTAGGCACACACAACAGTGAGAGACCAATCCCCGAGCCGAAGCCGCAGGGAAACGACCCTCTCGTTCACCGGGGTAAACTCCAACACATGGCGGCAGAGCTGGGGGGCTATAAGCAAACCCACACCAGCCCACCGCCTCTTACCATGGGCAACTCCAGAGTGGTGAAGAGTCCATCCCCTCTCGAGGAGTGTGGTTGCAGAGCCCAAGCCGTGTGGAGGTGATTCCGACTATCTCTAGTAGCAACCTCTCCCCCTCACGCACAATCTCAGGCTCTTTCCCCGCCAGCGAGGTGACATTCCATGTCCCAAGAGCCAGTTTCCGTGTCCAGGGATCGGGTCGTCTAGGCCCCCGCCTTCGACTGCTGCCCGATTCGCTTTGCACCGGCCCCTTACGGTCCCTCCCGTGAGTGGTGGGCCCACGGGAAGGTGTCCCCACGTCGCTCCTTTGGGCTGAGCCCGGCCGGGCGCTCGCATGGCGCTCGCCATGCGAAAAGGGAACTGCCACCAGGCGCTCGCATATGAGCCCCAACCCCAGGCCTGGCTCCAGGGTGGGGCCCCGGCTGCGCCGTACCGGGCGACGTCACGGTCCTCCTTTTTTTTGTCATCATAAGGGGTTTTTGAACTGCTCTTAGTCTGACCCGTCACCTGGGACCTGTTTGCCTTGGGAGACCCTACCAGGGGCATATAGCCCCGGACAACGTAGCTCCTAGGGTCATTCGGGTACTCAAACCCCTCCACCACGTTAAGGTGGCAGTTCGTGGAGGAGCAGTTCATGGAGGAGCACATATAGCACGGAAATCATGTTAGCTAAAACTTAGATTTAAAGTTCCATAGTTTGTATCATCGCAGTTATATGTACGTTCCTATTGGAAAATTAGCTGGAAAATGTAGAAATTAACAAGAGTTCCCACAAAAGGGAACTGCCTCCGCTAACGCACAGGGTCAATCAGTGAAATTAAAAAAAGATCACAGGCTCAACATGTATTTTAAAATAGACTAAAATGTAAATGGTGTAGACTTTTTTAATATTGTGTATAAGCTTAAGTACTTTTTCCCTTGTACATGTTAAAAATAAAATAAAACCATACTGTAGCAAGCCACTAGATGTCTAGCCTTTTATATAAATAAATACATAATAATAAAAAAAAAAAAAAAAAAAAAAAAAAAAAATATATATATATATATATATATATATGTGTATATATAAACAGTGGGTACAGATTACCCAGTATTCAGACCCCCTTACATTTTTCACTCTTTGTTATATTGCAGCCATTTGCTAAAATCATTTAAGTAAAAAAATTTTCCTCATTAATGTATACACAGCACCCCATATTGCCAGAAAAAACACAGCATTGTTGACATTTTTGCAGATTTATTAAAAAAGAAAAACTGAAATATCACATGGTCCTAAGTAGCTCAGTATTTAGTAGAAGCACCCTTTTGATCTAATACAGCCTAATACAGTCTTTTTGGGAAAGATGCAATGCAATTTGGGGATCCTCTGCCATTCCTTCTTGCAGATCCTCTCCAGTTCTGTCAGGTTGGATGGTAAACGTTGGTGAACAGCCATTTTCAGGTCTCTCCAGAGATGCTCAATTGGGTTTAAGTCAGGGCTCTGGCTGAGCCATTCAAGAACAGTCACAGAGTTGTTGTGAAGCCACTCCTTCGCTATTTTAGCTGTGTGCTTAGGGTCATTGTCTTGTTGGAAGGTGAACCTTCCGCCCAGTCTGAGGTCTTGAGCACTCTGGAGAAGGTTTTCATCCATGATATCCTGTACTTGGCCACATTCATCTTTAAAAAAACTCGCCCACAGCATGATGCTGCCACCACCATGCTTCACTGTTGGGACTGTCACTGGTTCAGGGTGTGTCAGGCTGTTGTTTTGTCATTTTCTGCAGCTCGTGACCTGGGCAATCAGCGCTGATTATTCGGCGCGGGTGTGTGCAGATCACGAGCTGATTACCCTCACCTGTCGCTTGTCCCCTTTCTCCCTTATATTCTCTGCTGTGTCTTCCCCTTGTTGTCAGTAGATTCGTGCTGTTTGTCGTGTACGGTTGTTCCTGTGTTTTATGTCTTACCTTTCACTGCTGTACTCAGGACGTATAGACGAGGAGTCTTTCAGCTGGCCTTCCATGTTCTCGTTCCACGTCCCTTTGGGCTTTACACCTGAGGTGGTCTCCTCAGCCTGTGTCCGCAGGTCTCTGTTCGGACACCATCGTCTCACTCACAATCTGTGTCTTTACTGTGGGAGGGCGGGGCATGTGGCAGCCTCGTGTCCAGTGAAGGGGTGGCGTTTCTCCTCCAAGGAGGGGTCTACTGTGAAGATCACTAATACATTACTGCCCTCTGGTGGTCGCTCTGTACTTCCGGCGTTTCTGCAGTTCAAGGGAGCTGTTAACCAAGTGTCAGCTCTGATCGATTCTGGGGCTGAGGGTGACTTTATGGATGTGGGGCTGGCGGAGCACTTGGGCATTCCAATCTTCGGGCCGAGCCCATTTCAGCCAAAACTCTTTGTGGTACTCCGCTCACCAGGATTACCCATGCCACTAAACTGATCAGTCTCACGATTTCCGGGAATCATACAGAAGAGATCCGGTTCCTTCTGATTGATTCTCCTTCCGTTCCAGTGGTTTTGGGGCACACTTGGCTGGTTAAATACAACCCACACATAGACTGGGCTCTTAATTCTGTGTTGGCGTGGAGCCCATTTTGTTCATCTCAGTGTTTGGTGTCTGCTTCTTCCCCATTAATGTCTGTTTCTGCTTTACAGGAGGAACCGGTGAGCCTGGCGAATGTACCAGAGGCTTACCATGACTTGAGAGCGGTGTTCAGTAAGCCCCGGGCCTTATCTCTTCCTCCGCATTGCCTGTACGGCTGTGCGATAGAATTATTTCCTGGCACTTCTCCACCTAAAGGGCGTCTTTACTCGCTCTCCGGTCCTGAGAGGGAGGCCATGGAGAGATACATCAGTGATTCTCTATTAGCCTGTATAATACGTCCTTCTTCCTCTCCGGCCGGGGAGGGGTTCATCTTCGAGGGGAAGAAGGATGGTTCTTTGCGTCCCTGCATAGATTATCGTTGCAGGGAGCAACCATCTTTACGAAGTTGGACCTACGCAATGGTCGAGTGGAAGACTTCTTTTAATACCCCGACAGGTCACTTCGAATATTTGGTTATGCCTTTTGGACTCTCAAACTCCCCAGCGGTTTTCCAGGCACTCGTCAACGACGTGCTTAGAGACATGGTCGACCGGTTTGTATTTGTTTATCTCGACGACATCCTGATCTTCTCCCAGAATGAACAAAAAATGGGCCCCTTATAAGATTGTCCATGGGTTCCATAATGGCTCCATGCCAATTGCCGACTGTACTCAATCTTGATGACTGCAGTGCAGGCAGATTGCGCAAGAGTAAAATAAACTGATATGGATTTGTAATTATTTTATCAACTTGAAATACAGGCAAGGCATATTTTTGTATATGCATATTTTTAGGAACACATCTACAATATACATACATATATTTTTATATATAGGCCTATATTCGTTTGCACGTTACTGTTTAAAACCCGTGTTTAGACCCGTGTTCTCCCTTGTCCGACCCGACCCGCACCCGTATCCGACACAGTAGGATGTTTTTCACCCGTTTCAACAATATTCACAGGTCACCCGTCGGGTAACCGTGGGTACCCGTACCCGTGCAGGACTCTGCTCCATATTACTTACCCTCATGGATTTCATATAGGATGGCCCTTTCCACTAGGTGGGACAGAAGTGGGCAACATGCACAAGACCCATCTCTTTCCCGGCTTTAACCCAGACAACATTTATATGTGGGGCCCATGGGGGTATGAAATGGGCTGAAAAATGGGCTCTATATGGGATTGTCCATGGGTTCCATAATGGCCCCATGCCAATTACCCACACTGATTAAATATAGGATGCCTCTAGTCAACAGGTAAGCCCCAACTGGGCAACATGCTGAAGACCCATCTTGGCCCCAGCTGTAGGTTTTATGTGGGTACTACATGGTTTCCATTGGCTGAAATACAGGCTGTAAGCGGGTTTGTCCACGGGTTCCATGTTGGCCCCAGCAACTTGTTCATGTGGATTTTATGCAGGATTTCACAGGGCTTTAGGTGGGGCACAACTAGGGATCATACGCATGGGGTCCCATTAAGGATCATCTGGGTTCCATCTAAAAATAGCAACACCACACAAATACATTTTAAAGCATTAGAGCACACAGTGAGATTAAAAGCTTTTCAAATTTCAATTTGATTGAAACTACCAATCATATTATGCTATATTCGGACATTTCCAGAGACAATATTTAAAGAAGCAGATTATCTAAGAATATATTTTCAAAGGTATATACCTAATGTTTAAATAAATGTAATAATTCAATTTGATACATATTTTGAACCTGTATTTAAACAGTCTTTACTCAAAGCTTTGGGCTTTTGAACAGGAAATGCATTAGTGTTGTCAAAAGTAGCTGGTCAATGACCTGAAAAGAGCTGGGACCACCGTTTCCAAGGTTACTGTTGGTAATACACTAAGACGTCATGGTTTGAAATCATGCATGGCACGGAAAGTTCCCCTGCTTAAACCAGCACATGTCAAGGCCCGTCTTAAGTTTGTCAATGACCATTTGGATGATCCACAGGAGTCATAGGAGAAAGTAATGTGGTCAGATGAGACCAAAATAGAACTTTTTGGTCATAATTCCACTAAATGCTGTTTCACTAAACGAGGTTCGGGAGGAACATGTCAGATAATTGACACAGGTGGAGAGTACTCAGCTAATCAACAAAGAGGTATATATACGCAGCCGTCCTACCTCCATTTTGTTGACAGTTTTTCAGCATGGAGGGCATTTCCAGCAGGTCGCCCCGCCCGCCCACGCTGTCTGCACGGCTCGAAGCAACTCTACAATACTAAAATCTTTTCCTTACAAATTTATAAGCTATCTAAAAACCCCTTTCGGCCGCTTCCATCAGCATTCACGAGCCAACCGCGAGAGCAGTGCTCGGACAGTGTAAAGGAGTGCACACAGCACAGACTTGCAACAGGGAGAACTACAACAGTTCCTGTCTTAAGATAATGTATTACAGCTCTTTTACTTTTCTTTTCTTGCGATCTTTCCGCCTCTGTGTACTACAGTACAGACAGATACTTTCACAGAGGAGAAATGCGTTCATCATGTACGCGCATGCGGTCGCCGTGGTGATGAACGATCAATTTACTCGCTGCTGGTAAAGCGAGCGAACGTATTGTGAGGCTAAATCACTAAAATGCTGTCAATGCAACAGTGCATATTATGCCAAACAATCAGCTACTAGTTGGAATCAGCTGATAATCACCGCCTTGATTCAATACTTCTCAACTTGACGCTCACATAAGCTCACAGGGCTCAACACAGTGCGACCATACTCGCTTTTGTGACTATAAATAGACGTGTGCGAACTGAACAATGTTTGGGAGCACACGCTTTCTTAAATGTAACATCAATACCTTATAGTAGGGCAGGCTATTGTATAACAAGCGAATCAATGATTGTTATACCATCTTATATATATATATATATATATATATATATATATATATATATATATATATATATATATAAATATATATATATATATATTTTTATGAAACAGAAAAAATTCAAAGGCTATGATTTCATTGAATTAATGTGAGAGATCACGTTTCTGAATGTGGCACCGTTGTGCGTTCTACTGGCTTGAACAATGCTTCAGAATGCTTCAGTTCAGAGCATTTCACAATCAATGAATAGCATACATTTATGCAAAGCGAATTCGTATCAACAATGACAACATATTACGATATAAATCACAGAAAAGAAAACGGTGTATACTGTTATAAGACTGAATTTTCTCTGTGGCTGCGCCACGCCTCCGGAATAGCCTCCCTCGGCATATCAGATCTTGTGAATCCTTAGGATGTTTTAAATCTGTGTCGAAAACACATCTCTTCTCTCTTGCTTACAACTGCCCATAAGGACTGGGAGTTTGAGATGTGTGTTTGTGTTTTGTGTGTTTATATCGGGGTGTTTTGTCAATGTTTTATTAGTACTGTTGAGAGAGTAAAGCACTTTGGTCAATTTATGTTGTTTTTTAACGTGCTATAGAAATAAAGGTTGTTGTTATTGTTTTATCTCTTTCATATGAATTTGAATGAGCATCTGCAATAATAAGACATAAACATTTCAAAATAAGAGTCCATTCGGTTACACAATGTGTTTCTCCATTTGTCCGTCTAACTTTTTCTCCTTTTTCTCCCACAGGAGCTCAGTTTTCTCTGGCTAATTTTCTCCACTGCCACAGCAGTGCTGTTCCCTCGGCTCCCACAGGAGCTGAGTTTCTCTGGCTAATTTTCTCCTACTACAGCAGTGCTGTTCCCTCGGCTCCCACAGGAGCTGAGTTTCTCTGGCTAATTTTCTCCTACTACAGCAGTGCTGTTCCCTCTGCTCCCACAGGAGCTGAGTTTCTCTGGCTAATTTTCTCCTACTACAGCAGTGCTGTTCCCTCGGCTCCCACAGGAGCTGAGTTTCTCTGGCTAATTTTCTCCTACTACAGCAGTGCTGTTCCCTCGGCTCCCACAGGAGCTTCGTTTCTCCGGCTAATTTTCTCCTACTACAGCAGTGCTGTTCCCTCGGCTCCCACAGGAGCTGAGTTTCTCTGGCTAATGTTCTCCTACTACAGCAGTGCTGTTCCCTCGGCTCCCACAGGAGCTTCGTTTCTCCGGCTAATTTTCTCCTACTACAGCAGTGCTGTTCCCTCGGCTCCCACAGGAACTTCGTTTCTCTGGCTAATTTCTCCTACTACAGCAGTGCTGTTCCCTCTGCTCCCCACAGGAGCTGAGTTTCCCCGGCTAATTTTCTCCTACTACAGCAGTGCTGTTCCCTCTGCTCCCACAGGAGCTTCGTTTCTCTGGCTAATTTTTCTCCTACTACAGCAGTGCTGTTCCCTCTGCTCCCACAGGAGCTTCGTTTCTCCGGCTAATTTTCTCCACTGCATCAGCAGTGCCATTTTCTCTGCTCCCTCAGGTTCTCCGGCTAATTTTCTCCACTGCTACAGCAGTGCTGGCCCCTCTGCTCTCACAAGAGCTCAGTTTCTCTGGCTAATTTTCTCCACTGCCAAAGCAGTGATGTTCTTTCCCAGAAACCTCAATCCTACATGACGGCCTGGAGATGTTTAAAGCATTTTACTTCTCTTATAAACAAACCGTTCCCTGATTTTTCTCTCCTTTCAATCACCTCATTTATTTTCTACCTTAATACATCAAAGGTGACTTGAGCTGCATCCAGGTTTTCCACAATTGATGTACGGCGATTCCTCCCCCGAGATAAACAATTCACCAACCTCTCTCTGATCAAAGGGATTCAAAGATCCCAGCCCACCCGTCCCGACACTAGACAACCTATATCGCTGGTATCCTCAAAGGTATTGACACCCTCCGCACAGACTACCAGCCCCTCAATACCGCCCGAACACTCAACGCCATGTCCTCCTAGCTTTTCTGGTTTCCTTAGATGCTTGGATTTCATCTACATTTTCAACCTCTCATCGCCAATCTAATCATATCAGTCAGAATCAAATTCTGCATTATTTTCTGTTTAACACTGTGAAGCTGCTTTGAACCAATCGGCATCGTAAAAAGCGCTTTAACTAAAGGCGAGATGACTGACCAGTCAGTTCTGGCTTAATTTTAAATGGAGAAGTTCTCCCCTGGAACCCCAGTTTCAGATGAATCTAACAAAACTGTGACACGCTTTTGGTTCCAGAAACACCTCAAATCCGTTCTCCAACCATCAGGGGTCCCAGCAAAGAACTTTTCAAGCCACTCCTTCCGTATTGGGGCAGCAACCTCAGCAGCTCAAAAAGTCCTCTTCCAACAGCAGATCCAAGCTCTCAGGAGATGGTCCTCCGACGCTTTCCAAAGCAATATCAGGACCAATCGGTTCCACATCAAAAAAGCCCACCAAACCCTTATTGACTAGTACACAGTAAGAATCTCCCGACCAATCACTCTTATCTTTCTTCTTTATGTTCTCAGGTTCCAAAAGGAAATGGAAAATTTCCATGGACGCAGCTCAAGGGGAAGTTCCTTACAGCTTGAAAGAGTGGAACGTTTCTGTGCAGTATGAAAGAGTGGAAGTTCCATGCAGTACGGAAGAGCTGAAGTTTCACGCAGCACGAAAGGGCGGAAGTTCCACGTAGCGCGAAAGAGTGGAAAGTTTCCACGCAGCGCGAAAGAGAGGAAGTTCCACGCAGCGTGAAAGAGTGGAAGTTCCACGCAGAACGAAAGAGTGGAAGTTCCACGCAGCGCGAAAGAGTGGAAGTTCCACGCAGCGCGAAAGAGTGGAAAGTACGAAAGAGTGTAAAGTTTCCACGCAGCGCAAAAGATTGTAAAGTTTCCATGCAGCGCGAAAGAGTGTAAAGTTTCAAAGCAGTGCGAAAGAGTGTAAAGTTTCAACGCAGTGCGAAAGAGTGGAAAGTTTCCACGCAGCGCGAAAGAGTGGAAAGTTTCCACGCAGCGCAAAAGAGTGGAAAGTACGAAAGAGTGTAAAGTTTCCACGCAGCGCGAAAGAGTGTAAAGTTTCAACGCAGTACGAAAGAGTGGAAAGTTTCCACGCAGCGCAAAAGAGTGGAAGTTCCACGCAGCGCAAAAGAGTGGAAAGTACGAAAGAGTGTAAAGTTTCAACGCAGTGCGAAAGAGTGGAAAGTTTCCACGCAGCGCGAAAGAGTGGAAAGTACGAAAGAGTGTAAAGTTTCCACGCAGCGCGAAAGAGTGTAAAGTTTCCACGCAGCACGAAAGAGTGGAAAGTTTCCACGCAGTACGAAAGAGTGGAAAGTTTCCACACAGTACGAAAGAGTGTAAAGTTTCAACGCAGTGCGAAAGAGTGGAAAGTTTCCACGCAGTACGAAAGAGTGTAAAGTTTCCACGCAGCGCAAAAGAGTGTAAAGTTTCCACGCAGCGCGAAAGAGTGTAAAGTTTCAACGCAGCGAGTCAGTGGAAAAGTCTCCACGCAGCGAGTCAGTGGAAAAGTCTCCACGCAGCGAGTCAGTGGAAAAGTCTCCACGCAGCGAGTCAGTGGAAAAGTCTCCACCCACGCAGCGAGTCAGTGGAAAGTCTCCACGCAGCGAGTCAGTGGAAAGTCTCCACGCAGCGAGTCAGTGGAAAGTTTCCACGCTGCCAGAAAGTGGAAAGTTTCCACGCTGCCAGAAAGTGGAAAGTTTCCACGCAGCCAGAAAGTGGAAAGTTTCCACGCAGCCAGAAAGTGGAAAGTTTCCACACAGCCAGAAAGTGGAAAGTTCCACGCAGCCAGAAAGTGGAAAGTTTCCACGCAGCCAGAAAGTGGAAAGTTTCCACGCAGCCAGAAAGTGGAAAGTTTCCACGCTGCCAAAAAGGGGAAAGTTTCCACGAAGCCAGAAAGGGGAAAGTTTCCACGAAGACAGAAAGTGGAAAGTTTCCACGAAGACAGAAAGTGGAAAGTTTCCACGAAGACAGAAAGTGGAAAGTTTCCACGAAGACAGAAAGTGGAAAGTTTCCACGAAGACAGAAAGTGGAAAGTTTCCACGAAGCCAGAAAGTGGAAAGCACGCAGTAAAAAGTGGCACATTTCCACGCAGTAAACCAACAGAACGTTTCCACAAAGCAGGGAAGTGGAAAGTTCCACGCAAGAAGTCAGTGGAAGTTTCCACAGAGCAAAGCAGTACGTTCCTCGCAGTGAATCAGTGAACGTTCCCACGCAGTAAGGCAGCGGAAATTTCCACACAGTGAAAAGTGGATCAGTTTCAACACAACAAGGAAGGATAAAAAATTCACACAGCGAGAAGTGGGCAGTTTTCTACACAGCAAAGAAAGGTTGGTCTCCCACGTACAAGACCACACCCGGCTCTCACCAAGAACCGTGCGATTCCTGAACCAACAGGGCCGCCCATCCGTGACACAAGCCGCTCACGGGCCCTCCCGGTCAAACAACCAGGCCCCTCTCTCATGCCAGCCGCCAAGCTCGGCACTTCTTGGGGGGTAATTAGCAGGCGGCTGTCCTATACTTATTAGCTTTTTGGGGGGTACTCTGGGTTCGGGCCGAAGTCCGAGCTCGAAGCCCTCCCCCCCGGACAGCACGCCAATTACGCAATTCAATTAACTCTCTGCAAATTATATGCAAGTGTGAACTCGTGAAATGCTGTTTCACTAAACGAGGTTCGGGAGGAACATGTCAGATAATTGACACAGGTGGAGAGTACTCAGCTAATCAACAAAGAGGTATATATACGCAGCCGTCCTACCTCCATTTTGTTGACAGTTTTTCAGCATCCCTCCACCACCCCTTCTCCACATCTTGCCCTATCTTTTAGTTCTAAACCACTTACATACGGGGGGTACTCTGGGTTCGGGCCGAAGTCCGAGCTCGAAGCCCTCCCCCCCGGACAGCACGCCAAATACGCAATTCAATTAACTCTCTACAAATTATATGTAAGTGTGAACTCGTGAAACGTGTTTGGAGGAAGAAGAATGATGAGTACCATCCCAAGAACACCATCCCTACTGTGAAGCATGGGGGTGGTAGCATCATGCTTTGGGGGTGTTTTTCTGCACATGGGACAGGGCGACTGCACTGTATTAAGGAGAGGATGACCGGGGCTATGTATTGCGAGATTTTGGGGAACAACCTCCTTCCCTCAGTAAGAGCATTGAAGATGGGTCGAGGCTGGGTCTTCCAAAATGACAATGACCCGAAGCACACAGCCAGGATAACCAAGGAGTGGCTCTGTAAGAAGCATATCAAGGTTCTGGCGTGGCCTAGTCAGTCTCCAGACCTAAACCCAATAGAGAATCTTTGGCGGAGCTCAAACTCTGTGTTTCTCAGCGAGGAGTGGATGAGTGGGCCAAAATCCCTCCTGCAGTGTGTGCAAACCTGCTGAAAAACTACAGGAAACGTTTGACCTCTCTAATTGCAAACAAAGGCTACTGTACCAAATATTAACATTGATTTTCTCAGGTGTTCAAATACTTATTTGCAGCTGTAATCATAAATTTTTTTTTTAGATTATGTCTCTCACAGTGGACATGCACCTACGATAACAATTTCAGACCCCTCCATGATTTCTAAGTGGGAGAACTTGCAAAATAGCAGGGTGTTCAAATACTTCTTTTCCTCACTGTATATAAGCCTACACTATCGATGAAGTGGGGTCTACGTTTTTAATCAGTTTTATTTTGATAAATATGACAATATAACATCGCGACTACATGAAGGTTTTACTGTTAACAGTAAAAACAGAAGGTTTTAGAATAAACACGAAACGCGTGATCGCTGTCATGCGGTGAATCTGGCCAATCGTGGAACAGCTGTGTCGTCATCAGAGTCCGTGCAGCCTCGTGCAGCCGCTCTAGAGAAACTGCACCGGCTGTATTAGCCGGCTGCTCTCGCGGCACTTTGTTGACATACGTCACTGTCACGTGGCGTCGGCGCTGCCTCAAGTCGGACCAAATTTCTAACTAGCATACACTGCTTCAAGTCAGCCACTGATTGGTCTGCGCATCGCTGGGTGAAGTCGAACAAGCCTATTGGTTCTCTTTATGGTCCATTGAATCATTGGCTCGTTCAAGACGCAGACAGTGTAAAAACGCCCCGAGACTGACACATTATTTCCCCATATCTTGTATTTTAGGAACACTCTAACTGCATTCTATAGGCTTCATTATACAGTGAGTTGTTGCCCTGCATCATATTCCTCATAAATCAACTATATGAGATATAAGATGACCTAAGTAGGTCTGGGGCGGGGCAAGTGCGTTAAATGCGTAAATAATTTTAATGTGCCTATTTTTTACCGTGACTAATTAATCTAAATTTACACGCTAAATCGACAACCCTAGTTTGAATGAATGATTTAATGACTCACTAAAATACATGTTTCATTACTGGATGAATCAGCATTTTTGAACAAATCTCTTGTCACCACCTACTGTTGTAACAATGTGACAATCTTTATTTTAAGTGTCAAGTTCCTTTAAAAAGGTGATTTACTCTATTTTGTTTGCTACTGTAGATGTAACAGATTGGAAGTCTGTTAGTTTTAAATAAATTAAGATTCCCAGCCACACCAACACAGAGAAAAAGACACAAGAAATACCAAAATAGTATTTTATTATTTTTTAAAAGTTAAAGTTAAAAGGGCAGCATAATCACAATTTCATCCTCAAAAACCAGATGAGAAAACAATAAAAACATGAATTGTCCAATATCCTGTCCCAGGGAAAAACAATACCAAAATCCAGTCAAATCCGGATTTCCGCTCCGTATTTTCCTTGCCGCCGGCAAAGAATGTCTGTTTCAGCGAGGCCTCTAATAGCCGACTCCAATCCCGAAGAATCCCGGACCAGGATTTCCGGATGTCCGCGGCGCCGCTCTGCGTCTGTCAGTGGAGAGATCGTGAAATCAATGGGCCGCTTGCTCGTAGCCCGGCAACTTAAATCTCAGATTACTAAAATGACAACTTTCCTTTCCTACTTCAAGTGGACTCATCAACAGTGCTATCGTGTCTGCTGCTCTGCCGTCGACTCCTGGATCTGACACCTTAGCAGAAATGGACATCTAAGAACACCTTCTCTAACTCAGATGTTAAAAACACACACGCGCATCAGCGTGGGAATAAAAAGAACCACTTCCCTTTAGTCAGAGTTTTGTGAGCGTTGACACAGCAAAGTCTGGAATTCGGCTCCATCAGGCACAGGAAATCCAGCCAGCAACAACACCGAGGGAAAAGAAGATCAGTAAAAGTCCGCTTCAGCACACGGCTCGTTCATCTGTCCAGAGCGTTCTCTCTCCCGGTAAGAGATCTAGCGTCCTTTTTATTGGGAGTGATCTGATCAGCTGGCAAATTAGATCGCTGATGTGATTGGGGTTCTACAGGTGTGTCGATTAGTGTTTGTTATTGTTGCAGTTTGTGAAGGAGGAAAAACAGTGCCATCAATGATCCAGCAAAATCACAGCAAACAAGGAAAACCACAGCAAACAATATAAATGTGAATCCACCACAAACAATGTAATAAATTAGTCCACAGCAAACAATATGAAAGTTAAGGCAGAAATTGCTATATCAATCAATAACAATTTCCAAAATAAAATAAGGTTAACCAATCAATCACACTGCTCTACTTATTTTGTATTATATGACACTCCTCCCCCCCTTAACAGTTGTCGTCCCGACAAAGTCTTAGTGTCCATACCTGTCTGGAGGCCTACCCCTATTTTGTCTCTGGGACCTACGCAGGGGTGATCTGTCCCCTGGCTCAGGCCTCACAATAGGGGCTACTGGGTCATCATCCACTGAAACTGCAGGAGGGGCCCAGGCTATGAGCACAAAGGTCAGAGGTAACAAAGGCCCAGGATACAAAGCATTCGAAATATTGGGGTTCACCGTTTCAGTCTCTGGGGCTTGAGGCTCTTCAAGGGGGTTGAAAAGGCAAGGCCTTAAGTGATTCCGATGAATTGTCCTGATGGGGCCTTCTTTTCCTTCAGGCTTTATCTGGAAAACTGGCAGGCCTGGACGTAGTTGGTCAATAACCACATAGAGTTGGGGCTGCCAATGCGGTGCCAACTTCCCTTGTTCTCTACGGCGGAAGTTGCGCAAGAGCACCCGCTCTCCAGGCAACAAGGGGAGTTTCTTTGTTTTCTGATCATACCTGGCCTTGTCCCGCATTCTGCTTTCTCTGGTTTTTGCTGCCACCTGTCTGTAGACTCGCTGTAGGGTCTGGTTGTGTTGGTAAACCCAACCCTCCAAGTCTTGTCTTTGGGTCAATGGTGGCACCCCAACAGCCGTTTCTACTGGCAGGCGGGCGTGTCGGCCAAACATGACAAAGTGTGGGGTCAGTCCAGTGGTCTCATGAGGGGTGTTATTATACATCTGCAGGAGAGTCGGCAAATGATCTGGCCACCGCACTTGGTCTTCTGGACTCAATGTTCCTAAAAGAGACAGAACAGTCTTGTTAAACCTTTCGCAGGCCCCATTTCCTTGGGGCCTGTAGGGTGTAGTTCGAACTTTGGCACACCCATACAGATTGCACAGCTGTGCCACCATGGTCGACTCAAAGGCTGCTCCTTGATCGGAGAGGATTTGTTCTGGACACCCCCATGGCTGGATAAGATAGCGCCAAAGGGCACGTGTCGTAGTGGCTGCTGTCTGGTCTTTTGTGGGGACAGCCCATCCGTACTTGGAGAAAAGGTCTGTTATTACCAACAGATAAGGATAAGTGTCACCATGCCTACCAAGAGACAAATAGTCAATTGAAACGGTTTCCAAAGGGTATGATGTAAGAATAGGCACTAAGGGTTCCCTTTACCTCTGGTCCTCTTTTCTGTTGAGTGCAAATTGAACATTTGGATGCCCAGTCTTGCAAGTCAGCACCCATCCCGGGCCAAAAGAAGGTTTTTCTCAGCAAGCCCTCGACCTTGACTATCCCCATGTGGCCTGAGGCGTTGTGATACTTCTCCCACAACTTATAAGTCTTGTCTTTGGGGACCACGATTTGATAGAGGCTCAACCCTGTATGACGCTCTTGGGCCCTCCGCTTTAACACACCCTCCTGGATGTGTAATCGACTCCATTCCCTTAAGAGGCGTTTTGTTGCAGGTAGGCACGCTTTCCTCTCCTCTGCTCCTGGAAAACAATTTCCAATCACCCAACCCTTCATTTGGGCCACCGTCTGATCTTTCTCCTGCCAATCCCTCCAATGGTCTTCAGCTTCTGTGCTAGCCTCTGACTCCACCACTGCTGTCTCCACTTGGGCCTGTCGGTTGGATCCTGTTTCCTGTGGTAACCTGGACAAGACATCAGCATTACGATTGGAAGCGCCTGGGCGATACTTAAGTTCAAAGTCAAAATTCGCCAGCTGCGCTGCCCACCGCTGTTCTGTGGCCCCCAAGTGTGCCGTATTCAGATGGACCAGAGGGTTATTGTCCGTAAAGGCCAGAAATTTATTGCCCCACAAATAGTCTTTGAACTTTTCGGTGACAGCCCATTTGAGGGCTAAAAACTCCAGTTTAAAAGAACTGTAGTTTTGGTCATTCCTCTCGGTGGGGTTAAGGCTTCTGCTGGCATAAGCTATAACTCTCTCTCTACCATCCTGTAGCTGTGCCAACACAGCTCCCAAACCTCCCAAGCTAGCGTCTGTGTAAAGATGGAAAGGTTTTGAGAAGTCTGCATATGCCAAGATTGGGGCACTCACCAGAGCAGTCTTCAGAGAATCAAATGCCATCTGGCAATCTGTGGTCCAGTTGATGGAAGCATTTCCTCTCCTCATACTAGCAGAACCTACTAGGAGAGCATTCAGGGGTGCAGCTATTTTAGAAAAACCTTTTACAAATCTTCTGTAGTACCCCACGAAACCAAGGAATGAGCGTACCTGCTTAATGGTAAAGGGGATGGGCCAGTTCTCAACGACAACTGTTTTTTCGGGATCTGTGGATATTCCCTCACCAGAGATGACATGGCCGAGGTAGGTGACTTTCCTCTGGAACAGGCTGCATTTATGGGGCTGCAACTTTAAGCCATGGGCTGCCAGCTTCTCAAAAACCTGCTCCAGGTGACTGATATGGGTGTCAAAGTCTGGGGAGTATACAACAACATCATCCAAGTAGATCAGGAGAGAGTCATGGACCTGCCCACCCAGGCACCGCTGCATCAGGCGTTGAAATGTTGCAGGTGCATTACAGAGGCCAAAGGGCATCCTCTGGAACTCGTACAAGCCCAAGGGTGTGGTGAATGCAGTCTTCTCTCGATCCTTCGGGTCCACATCTACTTGCCAATATCCACTGGCCAGGTCAAGGGTAGAATACCAAGCAGCTTGCTTGAGGCTGGTGAGGGATTCTTCTATCCTTGGCAAGGGATAGGCATCCTTGTGGGTTAGGGCGTTCAGCTTCCTGTAGTCCACGCAAAAGCGCCAGGATCCATCCTTCTTTTTCACAAGGACAATTGGTGCTGCCCAAGGGCTGGAGCTTTCCCTTATGACATCATTATCCAGCATGTTTTGCAGAAGTTCCCTCAATTCAGGGTAAAGGCTTGGTGGAACTGGCCTGTAGCGCTCCCTGCTGGGTGGTGCAGAACCTGTAGGTATGGAGTGGAGGACTGCACTGGTCTGGCCAAAGTCCTCATCACCTGCTGCAAAGATGTCTCTCCATCGCTGTAACAGTGAGTCCATCTTCTGTTGTTGGTCTGTTGTTAAGCCATCCCCTTTCAGCAGGTTGACTGGATGGTGATCTGTTGTGCTGATGTGGTTTGTCTGCACATCCACTTCCACCACACCTGGATCTAAAGTCTTCAAAACAAGGTCCTTTTCCCCTCGAATCTGCCTTGGATCAACCTGGAAAACATTAGCAAGGGGGCGGCGTTGAGGTATCAATATGGGGTAAGGATTGAGGTTACGTACCCTTATAGGGAGGCGTCCTTTCACCACAGTAGTAACAGTCCGGGCCACCTGCCACTCGTCATCTCTTTCTGGGCTCTCCACCACAACACAAAGATATGACCCGGCTTTTGCACCATAGAGGTGTGTCCACAGTACCATCTCACTGTTCGGAGGCAAATAAACTGGGTCTTGGCGGGTTAACCTGGCCACTCCAATCTGTCCATCAGATGATTCAGCCTGCGAAACCTTTTGACAGACCGCAAAAGCACGCTCCCATTCCCCCTTCGCTTCACGTGACATAGTTGCACCGAAGACAGTCAGGCCAGGGTGAACCCCTTGAAACAGCTCTTTCCAACAATGTGAAATGACATTCATCCCTAGAATACCCCTTTCAGCACTCAGGCACTCATCCTTTACAATGATAACCCCTTTACCTGGCACGGTAACTCCTCCCACTGAAAAATCCAAGATGGCGTAGCCAGTATATGGGATCTGTAGTCCATTAGCTGCTTTTAGAGAAAGCCAGTGCAGATCTTGTGGGCTTCGCTTCTGCTCTCCGCTCAGCCATTTCTGGAAGAAAGTTTCACTGAACAATGTAACTTGTGAGCCTGTATCAAGCAAGCAGGGCACTTTCACTCCTGCAACAACGACTTCAACTCCTGGACACGTCCCCACCAGGGATGGTTTGTCAGTTTGATTTCCCTGGTCCCCCTCCCCAACCACCCGGCTCTCAGTGGTTGGGGCTGTTAGTTTAACGGCCGCCTCCCCTGTTGACAGTGCCTTTGAATGTGACCAGCCTTCCCACAGCCTCTGCAGATTGGTCTGCCCCGGTCGTCCCATTCCAAAGTCTGGTGGCGCCTGGGGGAGGCAGTATAGCGGCCTTCCTGAACAGCCCCCCTAGGGGATAAAGGCCGATCTCTATGCACCCAAGTCTGAGGAGAAAGTTGGCGTTTAATCTCGTCAGTTAAGGTTTCTTTAATAGCAGAAAGTTGGTCTGTAATTTCTTTTCTAAGTTCGGCTCTTACTGTCTCCCTCCACTCCTCTAGGCTTGGTGCCACCATGGATTGGTTTGTCTGTGGCACAAAGATACGTGAGGCACAGACAGGCTCCATCTTCAACTCAGCTTCTAATGCTCTCACTTCACTACACACCTCAGTGAAGGACAATGTAGGTTTTCTACGCACCTGCCTTTGGAGTTCCTGTTGCACCACACCAGGCCTCAAACCCAGGACAAGCTGGTCCCTAATAGTCATCTCATCCTGGGCAGAGCCCGCTGGTTCCTGCTCCCTCCATGCAGAGAATAATTCCCGGAGACGGAGAATGAAAGCAGAAATGGTTTCCTCTTCCTGTTGATGACATTTAAAAAATTGTGCCCGGATCTGGGCTACTGGTGTTACACGCCCATACAGCCTCTTTAACTCACTCAGCAGGTCTGCACTTGTTAAGCGTCTTCCTGGATTCAGTAGCCTCACCTCTCTTTTCGCCTCACCCTCAAGTGCCCCATGTATAAAGTCAATGTTCTGTTCCTCATTTAACCCTTGTGCCCTCAGCATAGCCTGTACCTGCCCACTCCATTCAGAAAAACTCATTTTACTTGAGTCACCATTAAACTTTGGGATCCATGGGACCCCCATAAACCAAGGCATCATCATTGCATTTATCACAGGCTGACTAAGTGGAACATTTTCTAATCTGGCCCCAGTTCCTTGTGACACATTACACCCTGGGCCTTCAGGCTGCCCTTCATTTTCATCTGCCATTCTTCACTGTGTGGTGTGGAAAGGGAACCCTGCCTGACTACGCCACTAATGTAACAGATTGGAAGTCTGTTAGTTTTAAATAAATTAAGATTCCCAGCCACACCAACACAGAGAAAAAGACACAAGAAATACCAAAATAGTATTTTATTATTTTTTAAAAGTTAAAGTTAAAAGGGCAGCATAATCACAATTTCATCCTCAAAAACCAGATGAGAAAACAATAAAAACATGAATTGTCCAATATCCTGTCCCAGGGAAAAACAATACCAAAATCCAGTCAAATCCGGATTTCCGCTCCGTATTTTCCCTGCCGCCGGCAAAGAATGTCTGTTTCAGCGAGGCCTCTAATAGCCGACTCCAATCCCGAAGAATCCCGGACCAGGATTTCCGGATGTCCGCGGCGCCGCTCTGCGTCTGTCAGTGGAGAGATCGTGAAATCAATGGGCCGCTTGCTCGTAGCCCGGCAACTTAAATCTCAGATTACTAAAATGACAACTTTCCTTTCCTACTTCAAGTGGACTCATCAACAGTGCTATCGTGTCTGCTGCTCTGCCGTCGACTCCTGGATCTGACACCTTAGCAGAAATGGACATCTAAGAACACCTTCTCTAACTCAGATGTTAAAAACACACACGCGCATCAGCGTGGGAATAAAAAGAACCACTTCCCTTTAGTCAGAGTTTTGTGAGCGTTGACACAGCAAAGTCTGGAATTCGGCTCCATCAGGCACAGGAAATCCAGCCAGCAACAACACCGAGGGAAAAGAAGATCAGTAAAAGTCCGCTTCAGCACACGGCTCGTTCATCTGTCCAGAGCGTTCTCTCTCCCGGTAAGAGATCTAGCGTCCTTTTTATTGGGAGTGATCTGATCAGCTGGCAAATTAGATCGCTGATGTGATTGGGGTTCTACAGGTGTGTCGATTAGTGTTTGTTATTGTTGCAGTTTGTGAAGGAGGAAAAACAGTGCCATCAATGATCCAGCAAAATCACAGCAAACAAGGAAAACCACAGCAAACAATATAAATGTGAATCCACCACAAACAATGTAATAAATTAGTCCACAGCAAACAATATGAAAGTTAAGGCAGAAATTGCTATATCAATCAATAACAATTTCCAAAATAAAATAAGGTTAACCAATCAATCACACTGCTCTACTTATTTTGTATTATATGACATAGACAGTGTTTATATCTGAACCACACAATTTGATCTCAGTACTTCTGTGATCATTTGAAATAGTGTGGGTAAAAAGACCTGAAATAGATAAATATTAAGTCTGCATTTTAAAACAAAGGAGGATGGTTAGTTTGCACATCGAAAGATGAAATCCGATTTAAAGCTTGTGACATAAACGCACACATCAACCTGATCACTTTATTTCTACACTGTAAAAAAAAATCCTAATTTTACGGAAAATAACTCTAAATTGTTTACAGTTTTTTCCTGTAATTTTGAATTATGTTTAAAACTATGTAAAATTACAAACAATATTTGTAAATAAACAACTTGACTGTTATTTTAAGGATTATATCATTAATGACAAATTACAGTAATTCTCATTTTTATACAGGAAAATTACTGGATTATTTATACAGTATTTTTCTGTTTTCTTAAATTACAAACAAATGTAAACATTACAGAACTAATTTGTAATAAAATATTTAGCTCATTATATTAATGGTTTATGTCCATAATAACAATTTAACATTCTTTGTCATTTTAATGTAAATCTTATTAGTTTCACTGTAACAATAAAATCGTAAAAAAATGGTAAATGACTGGCAGCTACGACTGCCAAACAAAAACGGTAAAATTAAAGTAAAATATCTTAATTCAAATAAAGTGCAAAAACTTTACGTAAATTTACATTAAAAGTTTGAGAGAGAACTTTTGAGAGAAAAAAAGATTTTTCCTTATTTTAAATTAAGTTATTTTACTTTAATTGTATGTTTTTGTTTGGCAGCCGTTGCTGCCAGTCATTTGACTTCTTTAATTATTATTTTCTTTACAGTGTAGGTGTATTTTTACATTCAAACTGTAATTCTGGATACAAATATAACAAACTATATAGGAAACAAAATATCAAACAATAATCTGTTCAAATCTGCACTGCTCTCCAGGTTGAAACTTTCAAGCCTCTGCCCACACCACAAAACACCAATTAATGAAATATAACAGCAAATAAATATAAATATACACATTTGCTTACTGTAGTTTAAAACAAGTTATTTCTATGGTTGCAAGGTTATTTGCTGTCTTTCCGTGTTCACTTGAGCGTGATTGGTCAATCTGAACGTCATCTAGAAATCTGGCCAATGACAACTGTGCGCGCCTTCTACCGATCAAGTTTGAATATACACCCGTAGCCGTTGGAGTGGCTCGCGGGCGCGGCTTCTAATCTGCAACAGGACTGCTTCGGTCCGTCCATTAATGGCATTACATGGATCATTTTACATCTGTTAAAATCTTATTTTGGACAAATTTTGATTGTGGGATGTTGACTTAGAACGAAAAACATGAATATGAACAGACATTTAAAGGTCCCATGGCATGAAATTTTCATTTTATGAGGTATTTCAACATTAATATGAGTTCCCCTAGCCTGAATTTTGTCCCCAAGTGGATAGAAATGTTGATCGGTGTAAAACCGAGTTCTGGCTGTCTTTCTCTGCCTTTGAGAAAATGACAGGCCAGACGAGCCAATCCTGAAGTCTCCTGGTTTGACGTCCAAGCAGGAGCAGTTTCCTCCCTTTCCTCCGCCCAGAGAATCTGGCACACCCATGCAAACACTCGAGAGATCATTACTTGTGAACGAGTGAACGCTGGCAGTTTCTCAGTGTTTGGATGTACAAATGAAAACAGAAGTCTTTTTTCAGTTCCTTCTGATCTGTGATCAGTGATTTCTTATGTGTTGCTAATTATTTATTATTCGTGCACACACTGCGGCTTCTCTCTCTCCCGACAGAACGGTGTTTTCTATCTTGTGAGTCAATGTTTTTGTACGTCCTCGTGGCGTCTATCTGTTCTTAAATGTGCATACAGTCATGAGTTTCTGCTCAACATCGGCAGAGCCACATCTTTAGAAATAAACCTCACGCACGCCGAAGCTCGGCCTTCAACATCCCCGACCCCCAGTACTGCATCTGGCCCACAGCGGAGGCACCAAACGCGGCGTGAGATTAAGCAGAAGGGGGGTAAGCGTGAGGGTATCCGGCTAGGCTAGCCAGCTTTCCCCACAATAAACTGGATTACATTCGATTACTGCTGTTGTCTTTGTTTGCGCTGTGTAAGTTACTCAATGCGCGTCATTGACACTTTTCATATGATTGGAACATATCAAGAAATAATGCTTTAATCAAACTTACTAACT
This sequence comes from Gobio gobio, assembly GCF_949357685.1. Taxonomy (NCBI): domain Eukaryota; kingdom Metazoa; phylum Chordata; class Actinopteri; order Cypriniformes; family Gobionidae; genus Gobio; species Gobio gobio. The sequence continues at coordinate 76,015,842 of NC_137097.1, read as the reverse complement.
CGTTCATCTCGCTGTAATGGTACATTGCATGTGTTACAAAGTTGGTAGAATAATGATGAAGACGGAGTCGGCGTGACTGGGACTCGTGTTTATTCAGAACTCTCAGATACAAACACAATAAACTCGCGCTGACAGACAGCGCTCTCATAACTCAGTAGTTACTATAAATAACTGTGTTAGCAATCGCTCCGTCTCCGTGATGTCCGGTTCGCGAACGAATCATTCTTTTGAATCGGTTCTTTTTAGTGAACCGAACCAGTTCACCAAATCGGACTGAATCGTTCTAAACGGTTCGCGTCTCGAGTCAGCGCTGATCCATAATTTACTAAAGTTACTAACTTTCTGACATGAGTGACAGCCCCTCCGACTAGAAATAAACTAATAACCTGAAGTATATTCTTGTAACTACAACAGTTCACCCTGAACTGAGACATGCTGAGAGAACTGATGAGAAGTGAACTCAGGTCCATCCGTCTCTCTGGCAGCAGCTCGTGCGTCGTAGACCTCGTTAAACCACGCCCCCTCCGCTCATATTAAATGCAAAGATGTCAGCCAATCACAACAGTGGGCGTTTTTACTGAAGTCTCACAGCAGACACGCCTCTTGAAGCAGGGCATTCAGCCACAGGGCAAACAGCAGTATAGACAAAATGCCTTTTATTTCTAAATTATGACATTTTATGATGTAAAAATCATACTAACAATATAAGTACACCTCAGGAAACACTATAAAATAATAGAAAAATGCCATGCCATGGGACCTTTAAGTTACCAATGGCGGACAACAGACGGCAGAAGGTAAATAAATCCCTTTATATTTTTTCTACTGTCACATCAATATATAGTGCATTGAAGTGATATGCTAATCGCGAATAACTTACATATTCTGTTTCTGTGTTTTGTTATGTTGTAATACTGTTAAGCTAGGGCTGGGCGCTATGATGAAGATAGTGACTATCCTTAGAAATTTTGCAATTATGTTTCCTTTTTATATCGCGCAATGTAAATATATCCGCGTAGCACTGTACTAACGTTACTTACAGTTATTGACATTTTGATAAAGAAACATGCATGAATGAAGAATAAAGAGTAACGTTAAGCCGCCTTTCTCAGACAGCATGCGATCCCGAAATCAATTATCCTCTCTGTAAAATGCACACAATTATCTGTCATGTGAGGTATTGACTTGATTTAAACAGTCAGTTATGTTTGAAGTAACGTTAGAGTTAAACAGTTCAAGTTAACGCGGGGAAACCCGGATGCGTGTCATTGTGCATTCGTTCTTAAAGGGGCAGCAGATTAATAAACTGCCGTCTCATAATTTGAATCAAACAACAAAAGACTAGAGAAGACCTTCTGCGTTTTTAAGAATCAAGTGATATTAATGCATAGAATATCATACAGTGAAGACTAAGCAGTTTTATTCTGTAGTATTTCTTAATAAAATAACTATATTGTGATATCTTTATTGTGAAATAAAATGTCTCATGTATGTAGAATAATATGGTCATAATGCCCATCCCTGCTGTCAGCTAGTTTTAAGATCAAGCTTGTCATAAAAAGTAAAGGAGCTTTGGAAAGAGTGATCTGAGCACACTGTCATGTTCACTCGTTCCGCAGAGAGGACAGGAAACCACCATCCTTGGACTCTGAAGAATTATGGGCACACCAGGATTTTGGATCTACTGTGAAGTTTTTGTATGTATTTGTATGTCAGTAAGTGGATCATTAATATTAATGTTTAATCAAACAAATTAATATTCATTTGTGTGTGTGTGTGTGTGTATGTTTCTTCCCCCCTCATGATCCAGAAGTTTTGGGAATGGAAATCTGCCACATGATCTTCAGAGGAAGTGAGTATTCATGTCATATCCAACATTAATACTGTCACGGTGGCCTTATGTGTGTGCAAATGTGAACACAGGCAACTCAGCACCAAAGCACAACTCTGGTTCAAACGCGTCTTCTTGAGTATAAAAGCATAGCTCACTCAAAATGAAATCTCCCTCATGTCTTATCAAACTTGTATGACTTTCTTCTGTCAAACTAAATATTGTGAATAATGTTGGTACCCAAGCTACATTGGACCAAATGTTATGGACAATAATCACCAATAACCGTCTCAAAGCTGAGCGGACTCTGTGTTCATAAAGCCAGAATATCTCAATGTCAAATGTTGTTTAAAGGAAAGGTACAAAAACAAAATCCTCCCTGTTTAAGGACTTCTCAGTGAATCAATGTCTTTTTCTTTCTTTCTTTTACAGATCCAGCTGATTACTGGAGATTTGGAAGAGGATTGCTCTTTATCTGCTGTGTCTGTCCCTTCTGGAGCAGAATCAATCATGGACCTGTTGAATGTTTTGATTTATATTTCTTATTACACTATATAGCTTGGATTCTGAATTAAAGGTAAATGTTTGTCCACATATATTATCAGAGCTTTATGGAGCCCTCGGGGCTCAGTTGAATATAGAGGAAAACAATATAAAACATCAAAGCCAGGAATGCAAGAAGTGCTGCACAGGGTGTAAAGTCTCGGTGCTCTTTGGTTGTATGGGATAATTACGTTTCAGAAACAAAGGTAGTCCAAGGCACTCGATGGGTGTGTTGAAAAAGTTAAAAAGCCTTTATTTTTTCATGGCTTAAACATTTAAAATTGGTGACAGGTACACCTACGCGTTGCGGCTTTACATGCCTTCGTCAGGGTGTGTATAACAAACAACATCTCAAGCTCATTTTTAACCAGCCATTAATTGATCAAATTACAGACACCTGGTCACTCTGTGTAAGGAGAGAGAGAGAGAGAGAGAGAGAGAGAGAGAGAGAGAGAGAGAGAGAGAGAGAGAGAGAGAGAGAGAGAGAGAGAGAAAGACAGAGAGAGAGAGAGACAGAGAGAGAGAAAAAATATATATAAAAAAAAATAAAAAAAGGGGGAAAAAAACAAACAAAAAAATATATATTAAAAAAATATATATATAAAAGAAAAACAATTTTAAAGAAAAATAAAAATGATTAAAAAAATAAATAAATAAAAAAAATATATAAAAAAAATATATATAAAAGAAAAACAATTTTAAAGAAAAATTATAATGATAAAAAAATAAATAAAAAATAGAATAAACAATCATAAATATCAAAGATGTATACAAGTCAAAAATGCACGAATTAATATTGTATATAGTAAATGAACAATGAAATTAAGTTAGACATAGAAATACATAAATCAAGTAATTCATATGATTGAATTCAACCTAATTCGTAAACATCAAATAATTCATAATGTAACATATTACTAGAAAGAACTAAATTATATTACAAAAATGGTACAAAATCTAACTCTCCGTTTAAGCCTGGAAAAGAAGTTGCTTTCAGTGTATAGATCCAGAAAGACTCTCTTTTTAAAAGCCTATTAACCCTATCTCCTCCTCTTATTGATTTAGGGATATGCTCAATGCCGATTATTTTCAGTGTACTTGGGCTACCATGATTTGTATCTCTATAATGTATAGCCATAGGGTATAGGGGGTTACAGACTCGAATAGCATTTTTATGTTCTGATAATCTTGTCTTTAATTTTCTTGTAGTCATCCCTATGTAAAAGCAGCCACATGGACACTCCAACCTATACACCACGAATGAAGTATTGCAATTAATAAATGATCTAATTTTAAATTCTAAGTCTGAGGTCACATCTCTAAATATATTGGTTTAATCATATTATCGCAGTGATAACAGTTGCCACACCTGTAATTTCCTGTACTCAAACTTAGCCAGGTGTTTGATTTCTTACAGGGAAGATGGCTTCTTACTATTTTATCTTTAATCGTGGGTGCTTTCCGGAATGCAATAGAAGGAGATTTAGGCATGACTTCTCTTAGATAAGGATCACTCATAACTATTTCCCAATTACTTTTTATAATTTTCTTAATTCTGTTAGCCTCTGTGCTATACTGTGTCACGAAATAAACCGAATTATCAGAATCTTGTGATTCACGTTTTTGTTGTAATAGCTCATCTCTACTAATGTTTCTCACTTTATTGTATGCTCTGTTAATCACACTATTTCTATACCCTCGTTCCTTAAATCTTTGAGTCATATCTTGTGCCTTGATGTTAAAATCTTCTTCCTTATCACATATTCTTTTCAACCTCTGGAACTGGCCAAAAGGAATATTCTCAGTCATCCATAAAGGGTGAAAACTGTCTGCTCTTAATATGGTATTTCTGTCAGTTTCTTTCCTAAAAATAGTGGTATGCAACACTCCATTACTTTCTTTAACGATTTTTATGTCCAAAAAATGAATCTGAGTGTGTGAAAAATCTAGACTCAACTTCAAGTTTACATTGGTATTGTTTAAATATGTATGAAAAGCTTGCAGATCTACCTCAGACCCTGTCCATATCAATATAATGTCATCTATATATCTACCCGACCATTTCACATACTTTAAGTATGGATTTAAGTCAGAAAATACACATTTCTTTTCCCAAAATCCCAAAAATAAATGTGCATAATTTGGGGCAAAACAGGCACCCATAGCCGTACCTTTAATTTGTTTATAGAATTCATCTTGAAACAAGAAAATGTTGTTATTTAATGTCCATTCTGCTAATTGCACAATAAAACATGCAGGTGTCCTTTCAGTAGATGATCTCATTTCTAAATAGTGTGATAATGCTTCCAGCCCATCCTTATGGTCTATGTTTGTGTACAGTGATTCAACATCCATGGTCACCAATATGGAGGATTCAGTAGATTTCATTTTTTTGATGGTATTCAACACATGGGTTGTATCCTGAATAAATGAAGGAAGTTTACCAACCAATGGTTTAATAAAACTGTCCACAAATTTTGAAGCTGGCTCTGTAATAGATTCATTTCCACTGATTATTATAGGTCTCCCTGGTGGATTTTCAAGATTTTTATGTATTTTTGGAAGCATATAAAAGGTGGGAATCCTAGGATTTTTACAAGAGAGAAAATCACACTCATTTTTTGAAATCCATCCCTCATCTTTAGCATGTAATAGAATATCAGTCAGTTCATTTTTGATTCCTTCTATTGGGTTGGATTTCAAGCGCTGGTAGTGCTCACAGTTCTGTAGTTGTCGCAAGGCTTCTTCGATGTACTGATGTCTGCCCCACACCACAACTGCACCTCCCTTGTCCGCTCTTTTTATTACAAGATCATCGTTGTTAGAAATCCAGTTCAAAGCATCTCCTTCTTCTTTTGAAAGGTTATATTGTTTTCGTTTTTTAGAAGAAAAGATCTTGTCAATGTCATACGTTACTTTCTTGTAGAAGGAATTAAGCGTTGGATTGGATGCACCTGGCATAAATGTTGACTTGGGTTTAAAGGTTGTTATCTTCTTGTCATAAGTACGAGTAGCTGCTTCAGATGAATAGTACCAAGCTTTCAGTTGAAGACTACGATGAAACTTGAATAGGTCCACTTTAGTCTGGAATTCTTTAGCTGTATATATTGGGGCATATGTGAGACCTTTTGACAAAACAGAAATACAGCTTGTCGGTAGAGTGACCTTAGAAATGTTGATCACTTCATCTCCCTTGTTCGGCTCCTGGTGTATCTGCCTTGAATAGGGAATCTTGGTCGATCTCTTTCTTCCTCGTCTCGTCTTCCGCTGTCTTGTCTTCTGAATCTCTGATTCGTTCTGGACTTGTTCTCTAAAAAATCTCTTCTGGGTGAAGTCTCCACTGCTGAACGGTCTTCGTCGCTACTAGGTAAATTAAAAGACACTGATCTCTTTCTAGGAGTCTTCGCATTCCATTGTGACCAAGTGTATACCTTATGCTCCTTATAATCATTTTCATCTCTTCCAAATTTTGCCAGCTTATCTTGCTTAAGTTTTTTGGATAGTTGTTCTAAATCTTCTTTAAGTTTCTCTTCAAACTGAAAAAGCGATTCATACCCATCTGATGGAATCTCTTGCTTGATTTTAACAATCTGTTTTTGCATTTCAGTCTTCTGTTTTTTTGCTTCTTCATTTAGTAGCAGCATAAGATCTTGGGAGCATTTGTTTAGTATAGCTTCCCACTTTTGTCTAAACTCTGTTTCTCCATGACCAAACGAAGGACATTTTTTAATTCTGAGTCCTCTTGGGATCATATTTTCTCTCCAGTAATCAGATAATGTGACCATGTGAAGATGTAGTCTCAATTCTTTTTCTGAATGTCTCTTGAGTTCCAAACACAGTTTTTTAAAATATAAAATAAAACATATAAAACATATTTGGAAAATACAAAGCTAACAGTAAATGGCACAATTTGTTATTTTGTTCTGAGGTGAAATCATAACCTCATCATGATATTAGTAACCCTAACTTACAAGAGAAATGACATTTTTAGTTTTTCAATTCCTCCTGGGGCTCTGAAGAATTTGTTTACATAAATTTACATCTGAATAATACAAGTTTCATAATCAATAGTGAATCTGTGACAGTCTTGTAAATGTAAATGTATCAGTTTTGTATTTTTTTGTATTTTTTTTAAATGTGATGAAACTGTTCCACTGTTATCTGTGTTTGAAATGTATTATGTATTGTATTGTTTTACAGACTGTATTTTGTCTTCCAAAATAAAACTGTAAATTTAACACTTTATTGAATGTTTTTTTTATTGTAATAATCTGTAAAATAACAGTTTTTCTGCAGAATTTTTAGTCACTTCAGTCACTTTATTGAAGGTGTTTGATCATAATCTAGGAAAAATCAGTAAAATAACAGTTTAACACTGAATAAAAAATGATAAATGACTGGCAGCAAAGGCTGCCAAACAAAAAACGTAAAATTAAAGTAAAATTTCTTAATTTAAACAAGGAAAGAAATCTGTAAAATAACTTTTAATGTAAATTTCTGTAAAATTATTGTTTTTACACATTATTTGAATTAAGATATTTTACTTTAATTTTATGGTTTTGTTTGGCAGCCGCAGCTGCCGGTCATTTACCTTCTTTTTACCATTTATCTTTTTTTTTTTACAGTGAACACATCCGGCCTTTTCCCAGAGAGAGGAGAGGAGACGCACCAGCTCAACATCACTGACACTGTCTATCACTGACAGCCAATATTCATGGAGGAAATATACAGGCACAAGTTTGGACACCTTTCTGTTCTTTATTATGGTCATTTATTCATACTATGTTAGTGATGGGGATCAGAAACTGTTTGATTACACACATTCTTCAAAATATCTGCTTCTGTGTTCATCAGAAGAAAGAAACTCATACAGGATTAGAACGACATGAGGGCGAGTGAATGATGACAGAATTATCATTTGTGGGTGAACTGTCCCTTTAAGAACATTTCTGAGAAGATTTACACACACAAACATAGATCACTGTAAAAGATGAAATCAGCTCGATCCAGACCTACAGGTGTAACGTTTACTGACTATTGACCGGTAAGATCCGCAGAGAGGAAGAACACCAACACCAGAAGAATGGAAAGAGTGTGTCAGTGAAGGTGGTTGTGAATGTGTGTAGATGTGTGTTAGTTACAGGATCAGAGAACGACACCGTTCCTCCGTCATAGTCCAGATCAACTCTCACACGATCAAGCTTCTGTTTAACAGGAAAACCAAACACCAGTCCGTACTGCACACTCCAGACATCAGTGTTAAAGAAAACACATCCCTTCCTCTGGTTTGATGCTGTAGTTACTCCAAGACTCCAGTCTGAACTCTCTTTAACCTCCACATCCCAGCGGTGTGTTCCTGAGTTAAAACCCTCTGAACCCAGAACACACGGATAACAGTCAAATCTCTCTGGATTATCAGGAGGCGGTTGTTCATTCCATATGTTTCTCACACTGGTCAGATCATCAGACAGGGCGAGTTGTGGATGAGCCGTGTTTGGATCCAGAATCACAGGAGCTGATGAGACACAATCAACAGCTGCTTTTATTCTGATCTTCATATAATGATCAAGAGTGAACCAATCACAGATGATTATGAATTATGACACTCGTCCTGATCAAACACATCAGACATTTTCCTCTGATCACTGTCAGTGTTTTTAGTTACACACTCATTTTTATCATCAGTGTTTAATGGCATCAGAGACAAACATTAAATGTGTGATTCAAACATTTGTGTCTCATCAAGAGAAACTGATGTGTGTGTGTGTGTGTGTGTGTGTGTGTGTGTGTGTGTGTGTGTGTGTGTGTGTGTGTGTGTGTGTGTGTGTGTGTGTGTCTGTGTGTGTGTCTGTGTGTGTGTCTGTGTGTGTGTGTGTGTGTGTGTCTGTCTGTGTGTGTGTCTGTGTGTGTGTCTGTGTGTGTGTCTGTCTGTGTGTGTGTCTGTGTGTGTGTCTGTGTGTGTGTGTGTGTGTGAGAGTGTCTGTGTGTGTGTGTGTGTGTGTGTGTGTGTGTGTGTGTGTGTGTGTGTGTGTGTGTGTGTGTGTGTGTGTGTGTGTGTGTGAGAGTGTCTGTGTGTGTGTGTGTGTGTGTGTGTGTGTGTGTGTGTGTGTGTGTGTGTGTGTGTGTGTGTGTGTGTGTGTGTGTGTCTGTGTGTGTGTGTGTGTGTGTGTGTCTGTGTTTGTGTCTGTGTGTGTGTCTGTGTGTGTGTCTGTCTGTGTGTGTGTGTGTGTGTGTGTGTGTGTGTGTGTGTGTGTGTGTGTGTGTGTGTGTGTGTGTGTGTGTGTGTGTGTGTGTGTGTCTGTCTGTGTGTGTGTGTGTGTGTGTGTGTGTGTGTGTGTCTGTGTGTGTGTGTGTGTGTGTGTGTGTGTGTGTGTGTGTGTGTGTGTGTGTGTGTCTGTGGGCATGTTTTCGTGAAATATCAGGACACAAATGTGTATAATGACATGGGTATTACAAAAAGAGGGTGAAATATGAGGACGTTCCCCATGTCCTCACTTTTCAAAATGCTTATAAATCACAGAAAGTGAACTGCACAGTCTCCTGTGATGGGTAGGTTTAGGGGTCGGTATAAAAACCATTACGCCTATGGAATGTCCTCACATTTCACAAAAACAAACATGTGTGTGTGTGTGTGTGTGTGTGTGTGTGTGTGTGTGTGTGTGTGTGTGTGTAAGTGTAATACTTTGTTTCTGTCAGTTGTGTGTGTGTCAGTTATGAATAATCAATCATGTTAATATTTTCAGATGTAATAAATCTCAGTGTAACTGAAGCAGGTTCTTCTGGTAAACACATCATTATCTGAACAGACCCTCATCATTGTGTTTCTGAAACATGGAAATATGAAAATTCATGAAGCACTTCTTCTAGAAACCCTTTCAAAATGGATTCAGGATTCATTAATTATTGAACAATTATTAAGTTCTCAAATATACCAATAACAACATCTTAAGAAGTATTTTCTCATCATATCCCTTATGGAAAGAAAATATGTTTCCATATATGTATGATCAATAGGGTGATATCAGCTAAATTGGGCCACTTTTTGGTAAATCGCTTGGGACAATAATACAATACCATATATGCCTTTTCCATGTGTTTTTATGATTATTAATCACTGTTTTTGATAATGGTGTGTTAAAATTATGTAAAAAAAAATAATTATTATTTAAGCCCTACAGTTCTTAAAACATCAGCTGTGCCAACTTTTTTTTGCATGAGCAGTTTCAGGTAAAATGGGCCACTGTTTCAGGTAAAATGGGCCGCTGTTTCAGGTAACCAATGGGCCACTGTTTCAGGTAAAATGGGCCACTGTTTCAGGTAAAATGGGCCACTGTTTCAGGTAAAATGGGCCGCTGTTTCAGGTAAATTGGGCCACAGTTTCAGGTAAAATGGGCCGCTGTTTCAGGTAAATTGGGCCACTGTTTCAGGTAAAATGGGCCGCTGTTTCAGGTAAATTGGGCCACTGTTTCAGGTAAAATGGACCGCTGTTTCAGGTAAATTGGGCCACTGTTTCAGGTAAAATGGGCCGCTGTTTCAGGTAAAATGGGCCGCTGTTTCAGGTAAAATGGGCCGCTGTTTCAGTTAAAATGGGCCGCTGTTTCAGGTAAAATGGGCCGCTGTTTCAGGTAAAATGGGCCGCTGTTTCAGGTTAAATGGGCCACTGTTTCAGGTAACCAATGGGCCATTGTTTCAGGTAAAATGGGCCACTGTTTCAGGTAAAATGGGCCACTGTTTCAGGTAAAATGGTAAAATGGGCCACTGTTTCAGGTAAAATGGGCCACTGTTTCAGGTAAAAATGGGCCGCTGTTTCAGGTAAAATGGGCCACTGTTTCAGGGTAAAATGGGCCGCTGTTTCAGGTAAAATGGGCCGCTGTTTCAGGTAAAATTGGCCGCTGTTTCAGGTAAAATGGGTCACTGTTTCAGGTAAAATGGGCCACTGTTTCAGGTAAAATGGGCCACTTTTTGGTAAATCGCTTGGGACAATAATACAATACCATATATGCCTTTTCCATGTGTCTTTATGATTATTAATCACTGTTTTTGATAATGGTGTGTTAAAATTATGTAAAAAAAATAATTATTATTTAAGCCCTACAGTTCTTAAACATCAGCTGTGCCAACTTTTTTTTGCATGAGCAGTTTCAGGTAAAATGGGACGCTGTTTCAGGTAAAATGGGCCACTGTTTCAGGTAAAATGGGCCGCTGTTTCAGGTAAAATGGGCCGCTGTTTCAGGTTAAATGGGCCACTGTTTCAGGTAACCAATGGGCCACTGTTTCAGGTAAAATGGGCCACTGTTTCAGGTAAAATGGGCCACTGTTTCAGGTAAAATGGGCCACTGTTTCAGGTAAAATGGTAAAATGGGCCACTGTTTCAGGTAAAATGGGCCACTGTTTCAGGTAAAATGGGCCGCTGTTTCAGGTAAAATGGGGCCACTGTTTCAGGTAAAATGGGCCACTGGTTCAGGTAAAATGGGCCGCTGTTTCAGGTAAAATGGGCCGCTGTTTCAGGTAAAATGGGCCGCTGTTTCAGGTAAAATGGGCCACTGTTTCAGGTAAAATGGGTCACTGTTTAAGGTAAAATGGGCCACTGTTTCAGGTAAAATGGGCCGCTGTTTCAGGTAAAAATGGGCCGCTGTTTCAGGTAAAATGGGCCGCTGTTTCAGTTAAAATGGGCCGCTGTTTCAGGTAAAATGGGCCGCTGTTTCAGGTAAAATGGGCCGCTGTTTCAGGTTAAATGGGCCACTGTTTCAGGTAACCAATGGGCCATTGTTTCAGGTAAAATGGGCCACTGTTTCAGGTAAAATGGGCCACTGTTTCAGGTAAAATGGTAAAATGGGCCACTGTTTCAGGTAAAATGGGCCACTGTTTCAGGTAAAATGGGCCGCTGTTTCAGGTAAAATGGGCCACTGTTTCAGGTAAAATGGGCCACTGTTTCAGGTAAAATGGGCCGCTGTTTCAGGTAAAATGGGCCGCTGTTTCAGGTAAAATGGGCTGCTGTTTCAGGTAAAATGGGCCGCTGTTTCAGGTAAAATGGGCCGCTGTTTCAGGTAAAATGGGTCACTGTTTCAGGTAAAATGGGCCACTGTTTCAGGTAAAATGGGCCACTTTTTGGTAAATCGCTTGGGACAATAATACAATACCATATATGCCTTTTCCATGTGTCTTTATGATTATTAATCACTGTTTTTGATAATGGTGTGTTAAAATTATGTAAAAAAATAATTATTATTTAAGCCCTACAGTTCTTAAAACATCAGCTGTGCCAACTTTTTTTTGCATGAGCAGTTTCAGGTAAAATGGGCCGCTGTTTCAGGTAAAATGGGCCACTGTTTCAGGTAAAATGGGCCGCTGTTTCAGGTAAAATGGGCCGCTGTTTCAGGTTAAATGGGCCACTGTTTCAGGTAACCAATGGGCCACTGTTTCAGGTAAAATGGGCCACTGTTTCAGTAAAATGGGCCACTGTTTCAGGTAAAATGGGCCACTGTTTCAGGTAAAATGGTAAAATGGGCCACTGTTTCAGGTAAAATGGGCCACTGTTTCAGGTAAAATGGGCCGCTGTTTCAGGTAAAATGGGCCACTGTTTCAGGTAAAATGGGCCACTGTTTCAGGTAAAATGGGCAGCTGTTTCAGGTAAAATGGGCCGCTGTTTCAGGTAAAATGGGCCACTGTTTCAGGTAAAATGGGTCACTGTTTAAGGTAAAATGGGCCACTGTTTCAGGTAAAATGGGCCACTTTTTGGTAAATCGCTTGGGACAATAATACAATACCATATATGCCTTTTCCATGTGTCTTTATGATTATTAATCACTGTTTTTGATAATGGTGTGTTAAAATTATGTAAAAAAAATAATTATTATTTAAGCCCTACAGTTCTTAAAACATCAGCTGTGCCAACTTTTTTTTGCATGAGCAGTTTCAGGTAAAATGGGACGCTGTTTCAGGTAAAATGGGCCACTGTTTCAGGTAAAATGGGCTACTGTTTCAGGTAAAATGGGCCACTGTTTCAGGTAACCAATGGTCCACTGTTTCAGGTAAAATGGGCCACTGTTTCAGGTAAAATGGGCCACTGTTTCAGGTAAAATGGGCCACTGTTTCAGGTAAAATGGGCCACTGGTTCAGGTAAAATGGGCCGCTGTTTCAGGTAAAATGGGCCACTGTTTCAGGTAAAATGGGCCACTGTTTCAGGTTAAATGGGCCGCTGTTTCAGGTAAAATGGGCCGCTGTTTCAGGTAAAATGGGCCACTGTTTCAGGTAAAATGGGTCACTGTTTCAGGTAAATTGGGCCACTTTTTGGTAAATCGCTTGGGACAATAATACAATACCATATATGCCTTTTCCATGTGTTTTTATGATTATTAATCACTGTTTTTGATAATGGTGTGTTAAAATAATGTAAAAAAAATAATAATTATTTAAGCCCTACAGTTCTTAAAACATCAGCTGTGCCAACTTTTTTTTGCATGAGCAGTTTCAGGTAAAATGGGACGCTGTTTCAGGTAAAATGGGCCACTGTTTCAGGTAAAATGGGCTACTGTTTCAGGTAAAATGGGCCGCTATTTCAGGTAAATTGGGCCACTGTTTCAGGTAAAATGGGCCGCTGTTTCAGGTAAAATGGGCTGCTGTTTCAGGTAAAATGGGCCACTGTTTCAGGTAAAATGGGCCACTGTTTCAGGTAAAATGGGCCACTGTTTCAGGTAAAATGGGCCACTGTTTCAGGTAAAATGGGCCGCTGTTTCAGGTAAAATGGGCCACTGTTTCAGGTAAAATGGGCCACTGTTTCAGGTAAAATGGGCCGCTGTTTCAGGTAAAATGGGCCGCTGTTTCAGGTAAAATGGGCCACTGTTTCAGGTAAAATGGGTCACTGTTTAAGGTAAAATGGGCCACTGTTTCAGGTAAAATGGGCCACTTTTTGGTAAATCGCTTGGGACAATAATACAATACCATATATGCCTTTTCCATGTGTCTTTATGATTATTAATCACTGTTTTTGATAATGGTGTGTTAAAATTATGTAAAAAAATAATTATTATTTAAGCCCTACAGTTCTTAAAACATCAGCTGTGCCAACTTTTTTTTGCATGAGCAGTTTCAGGTAAAATGGGCCACTGTTTCAGGTAAAATGGGCCGCTGTTTCCAGGTAAAATGGGCCACTGTTTCAGGTAAAATGGGCCTGTTTCAGGTAAAATGGGCCACTGTTTCAGGTAAAATGGGCCGCTGTTTCAGGTAAAATGGGCCACTGTTTCAGGTAAAATGGGCCACTGTTTCAGGTAAAATGGGCCACTGTTTCAGGTAAAATGGGTCACTGTTTCAGGTAAATTGGGCCACTTTTTGGTAAATCGCTTGGGACAATAATACAATACCATATATGCCTTTTCCATGTGTTTTTATGATTATTAATCACTGTTTTTGATAATGGTGTGTTAAAATAATGTAAAAAAAATAATAATTATTTAAGCCCTACAGTTCTTAAAACATCAGCTGTGCCAACTTTTTTTTGCATGAGCAGTTTCAGGTAAAATGGGACGCTGTTTCAGGTAAAATGGGCCACTGTTTCAGGTAAAATGGGCTACTGTTTCAGGTAAAATGGGCCGCTATTTCAGGTAAATTGGGCCACTGTTTCAGGTAAAATGGGCCGCTGTTTCAGGTAAAATGGGCTGCTGTTTCAGGTAAAATGGGCCGCTGTTTCAGGTAAAATGGGCCGCTGTTTCAGGTAAAATGGGCCACTGTTTCAGGTAACCAATGGGCCACTGTTTCAGGTAAAATGGGCCACTGTTTCAGGTAAAATGGGCCACTGTTTCAGGTAAAATGGGCCACTGTTTCAGGTAAAATGGGCCACTGGTTCAGGTAAAATGGGCCGCTGTTTCAGGTAAAATGGGCCACTGTTTCAGGTAAAATGGGCCACTGTTTCAGGTTAAATGGGCCGCTGTTTCAGGTAAAATGGGCCGCTGTTTCAGGTAAAATGGGCCACTGTTTCAGGTAAAATGGGTCACTGTTTCAGGTAAATTGGGCCACTTTTTGGTAAATCGCTTGGGACAATAATACAATACCATATATGCCTTTTCCATGTGTTTTTATGATTATTAATCACTGTTTTTGATAATGGTGTGTTAAAATAATGTAAAAAAATAATAATTATTTAAGCCCTACAGTTCTTAAAACATCAGCTGTGCCAACTTTTTTTTGCATGAGCAGTTTCAGGTAAAATGGGACGCTGTTTCAGGTAAAATGGGCCACTGTTTCAGGTAAAATGGGCTACTGTTTCAGGTAAAATGGGCCGCTATTTCAGGTAAATTGGGCCACTGTTTCAGGTAAAATGGGCCGCTGTTTCAGGTAAAATGGGCTGCTGTTTCAGGTAAAATGGGCCACTGTTTCAGGTAAAATGGGCCACTGTTTCAGGTAAAATGGGCCACTGTTTCAGGTAAAATGGGCCACTGTTTCAGGTAAAATGGGCCGCTGTTTCAGGTAAAATGGGCCACTGTTTCAGGTAAAATGGGCCACTGTTTCAGGTAAAATGGGCCGCTGTTTCAGGTAAAATGGGCCGCTGTTTCAGGTAAAATGGGCCACTGTTTCAGGTAAAATGGGTCACTGTTTAAGGTAAAATGGGCCACTGTTTCAGGTAAAATGGGCCACTTTTTGGTAAATCGCTTGGGACAATAATACAATACCATATATGCCTTTTCCATGTGTCTTTATGATTATTAATCACTGTTTTTGATAATGGTGTGTTAAAATTATGTAAAAAAAATAATTATTATTTAAGCCCTACAGTTCTTAAAACATCAGCTGTGCCAACTTTTTTTTGCATGAGCAGTTTCAGGTAAAATGGGACGCTGTTTCAGGTAAAATGGGCCACTGTTTCAGGTAAAATTGGCCTGTTTCAGGTAAAATGGGCCACTGTTTCAGGTAAAATGGGCCGCTGTTTCAGGTAAAATGGGCCACTGTTTCAGGTAAAATGGGCCACTGTTTCAGGTAAAATGGGCCGCTGTTTCAGGTAAAATGGGCCGCTGTTTCAGGTAAAATGGGCCACTGTTTCAGGTAACCAATGGGCCACTGTTTCAGGTAAAATGGGCCACTGTTTCAGGTAAAATGGGCCACTGTTTCAGGTAAAATGGGCCACTGGTTCAGGTAAAATGGGCCGCTGTTTCAGGTAAAATGGGCCACTGTTTCAGGTAAAATGGGCCACTGTTTCAGGTTAAATGGGCCGCTGTTTCAGGTAAAATGGGCCGCTGTTTCAGGTAAAATGGGCCACTGTTTCAGGTAAAATGGGTCACTGTTTCAGGTAAATTGGGCCACTTTTTGGTAAATCGCTTGGGACAATAATACAATACCATATATGCCTTTTCCATGTGTTTTTACTTTTTTTTGCATGAGCAGTTTCAGGTAAAATGGGACGCTGTTTCAGGTAAAATGGGCCACTGTTTCAGGTAAAATGGGCCTGTTTCAGGTAAAATGGGCCACTGTTTCAGGTAAAATGGGCCGCTGTTTCAGGTAAAATGGGCCACTGGTTCAGGTAAAATGGGCCGCTGTTTCAGGTAAAATGGGCCACTGTTTCAGGTAAAATGGGCCACTGTTTCAGGTTAAATGGGCCGCTGTTTCAGGTAAAATGGGCCGCTGTTTCAGGTAAAATGGGCCACTGTTTCAGGTAAAATGGGTCACTGTTTCAGGTAAATTGGGCCACTTTTTGGTAAATCGCTTGGGACAATAATACAATACCATATATGCCTTTTCCATGTGTTTTTATGATTATTAATCACTGTTTTTGATAATGGTGTGTTAAAATAATGTAAAAAAAATAATAATTATTTAAGCCCTACAGTTCTTAAAACATCAGCTGTGCCAACTTTTTTTTGCATGAGCAGTTTCAGGTAAAATGGGACGCTGTTTCAGGTAAAATGGGCCACTGTTTCAGGTAAAATGGGCTACTGTTTCAGGTAAAATGGGCCGCTATTTCAGGTAAATTGGGCCACTGTTTCAGGTAAAATGGGCCGCTGTTTCAGGTAAAATGGGCTGCTGTTTCAGGTAAAATGGGCCGCTGTTTCAGGTAAAATGGGCCGCTGTTTCAGGTAAAATGGGCCACTGTTTCAGGTAACCAATGGGCCACTGTTTCAGGTAAAATGGGCCACTGTTTCAGGTAAAATGGGCCACTGTTTCAGGTAAAATGGGCCACTGTTTCAGGTAAAATGGGCCACTGGTTCAGGTAAAATGGGCCGCTGTTTCAGGTAAAATGGGCCACTGTTTCAGGTAAAATGGGCCACTGTTTCAGGTTAAATGGGCCGCTTTTTCAGGTAAAATGGGCCGCTGTTTCAGGTAAAATGGGCCACTGTTTCAGGTAAAATGGGCCACTGTTTCAGGTAAAATGGGCCACTTTTTGGTAAATCGCTTGGGACAATAATACAATACCATATATGCCTTTTCCATGTGTTTTTATGATTATTAATCACTGTTTTTGATAATGTTGTGTTGAAATTATGTAAAAAAAAGAATTATTTTTTAAGCCCTACAGTTCTTAAAACATCAGCTGTGCCAACTTTTTTTTGCATGAGCAGTTTCAAGTAAAATGGGCCGCTGTTTCAGGTAAAATGGGCCATTGTTTCAGGTAAAATGGGCCGCTGTTTCAGGTAAAATGGGCCACTGTTTCAGGTAAAATGGGCCGCTGTTTCAGGTAAAATGGGCCGCTGTTTCAGGTAAAATGGGCCGCTGTTTAAGGTAAAATGGGCCGCTGTTTCAGGTAAAATGGGCCACTGTTTCAGGTAAAATGGGTCACTGTTTCAGGTAAATTGGGCCACTTTTTGGTAAATCGCTTGGGACAATAATACAATACCATATATGCCTTTTCCATGTGTTTTTATGATTATTAATCACTGTTTTTGATAATGGTGTGTTAAAATTATGTAAAAAAAATAATTATTATTTAAGCCCTACAGTTCTTAAAACATCAGCTGTGCCAACTTTTTTTTGCATGAGCAGTTTCAGGTAAAATGGGCCACTGTTTCAGGTAAAATGGGCCGCTGTTTCAGGTAAAATGGGCCACTGTTTCAGGTAAAATGGGCCGCTGTTTCAGGTAAAATGGGCCACTGTTTCAGGTAAAATGGGCCGCTGTTTCAGGTAAAATGGGCCGCTGTTTCAGGTAAAATGGGCCGCTGTTTCAGGTAAAATGGGCCGCTGTTTCGGGTAAAATGGGCCGCTGTTTCAGGTAAAATGGGCCGCTGTTTCAGGTAAAATGGGTCACTGTTTCAGGTAACCAATGGGCCACTGTTTCAGCTAACCAATGGGCCACTGTTTCAGGTAACCAATGGGCCACTGTTTCAGGTAAAATGGGCCGCTGTTTCAGGTAAAATGGGCCACTGTTTCAGGTAAAATGGGCCGCTGTTTCAGGTAAAATGGGCCACTGTTTCAGGTAAAATGGGCCACTGTTTCAGGTAAAATGGGCTGCTGTTTCAGGTAAAATAGGCCGCTGTTTCAGGTAAAATGGGCCGCTGTTTCAGGTAAAATGGGCCGCTGTTTCAGGTAAAATGGGCCACTGTTTCAGGTAAAATGGGCCACTGTTTCAGGTAACCAATGGGCCACTGAATTGTACTAGACATATGCAATTAATGTGAGAAACAACAAATACTCTGAACCCCAAGTGGATTTACACAAACTGAGAAAGTCAAAAATCGTTAGGTTGTGCCCCGCTCTCCCCTATATATATATATTTATATACACACACACACTGTATTAATCTATATACTGTAACACATTAAAATAATATATTTTCCCATATATTTTTCAATATATAGACCATAATTATATGGAAATAGAAGGGATATATAAGTAAAATAATATAACGGATTTTGTAAAAACTGCTGTTCACTCTTTTATATTTCTGGTTGGGAGTAATTGAACGGCTACAGGATGTCCGGTCAGAACATTATGTCTCACACCAGTCTGTACTTCAAGATTATTTATTCGGTTGCGCATGCGTCAAACTTGTATGAATAACATGCTGGTACATGTTCCCTGAGACACTTTAAAGTCTATACAATACAAGCGCAGCATCAAATACTTTACTGATAAAGAACACAGTGAGATTATATGGCATTAATACAAGGTATTTACGCAACAACATAATGTGCAAACCAAATTATTACTGTAAATATTCACGCGGAGTGCGCGGTAGCGCTCTTTCCTGTCTCTTAGCAATAATCACTAATGACGCAAAATACTTACAATCAGTTGCGCGCGCACAATCCACAAAACTGTTAATGGCACTTCTGGCTAATTTAAATGTTAATAACTCTATACAATCGCATCTCTGCAGCCTCCCTCACTGATATCTTGTTTACAACCCATTTGTGAAGGGTGAACTTTTGTACAGATTTAATGATGTGCTCAAGGTAAATCTGATCAATATATTTTGTAATATAACAATATGATTTTTAAGAACATTCTTTATAAGATTTCGAATTCTTCAGTTTTGTCTTAAGAAACATTAGAAAAGTAGCAATTTATGGAATACAAAAAATTCACTTTTTTTCTCAAGTTACAAAATAAGAAATAATTTTATGTTTTGAATCTGAGGAGATTATGAAATTAATAACTTTCTCCATGATCTCGAGAGACTGTCAATAGTTCCTCTAGTAAAACCATCATAATGGAAACTCTTTGAGGATCTTAAAAACACATATGAAGTTCATTGAGTTCACAATATTATATTTGAGCTTCAGTGTTTCAGTCTGAAGATTCACAAGAATCACATGCTTTTGTGTCATGAGAAACCCATGTGTGATTTCCAGTGTGTGTGAGAGCTCAGATCTTCTCCAGACTCACTGTATTGGACGATGTCCTGCATCTTCTTCCAGACTCTGAACGGCAGGTTGCCCAAGTACCGTGGCACATGAATCAAAGCTCCAGAAGCCATCTGTGGATCCGGCTGTGAGATCTGGACTCTGGAAGAACATTCAGGAGTCAGAACTGCAGTGGCTTTGGATCAGAACCAGAGAGACCAGAGACACCAGCAGATCACTCACCTTTCCATTGAGACTGGAAACTCCTGCAGAACAAACACACCATTGATCATCAAGAACTCAAGAACTCAAGAACTCAATCAATCAATCAATCAATCAATCAATCAATCAATCAATCAATCAATCAATCAATCAATCAATGATGTGAAATCAGACCTTCAGAAAGCAGGCGTCTTTGGCTTTCATCATCTCCTCCATGTCTTTGATTGTGTGTGAAAGAGCTGAGATGTGTGTGTTCATCTCCTCCAGCTTCTCCTTCATCATCTGCTTCTTCTGCTCCTCTTCCTCCCTCAGTGCAGTGATTGTAGCTTCTTCTTCATCTCTGAGAAACTGATGAAGCTTCTCAAACTGCTGTTTAATCTGACGCTCTGTGTGCTTAGCTTGAGACTGAAATCACATCACATTCACTTCAATCATCTCAAAGAACTGATTCTGGAGCAGCATGAAGAGTGAGTGGGGAATGTGTGTTAGTGAACTACAACTTTAACTTTCTGCCGTACTATAACTGTAGTAGTAGATGTTCTGTGTGTGTAGTGTGAAAATACACATTATCAATCAAATCCTCAGGTAGAAGCATAATGTTGTGCTAACAGGTTGTTGCCCTCATGAATATTAATCACATGATCTGCATTCGCCCAAACTAATGAGCTAAAATGAAACTGTGAAAGGTGAGCACGAGCCAATGGGATTAGCTCTGGTGCATTAGTCCCGCCCACTGCTGAATAACCAGCTGACAGAGATCATCATTATACACAAACGGTGTGTGTGTGTGTGTTTGTGTGTGTGTTTCAGTCAATAAAGAAACATGTAATTATGACAAATCAGTTCTAATCAAACTTGTAAACATGTCAAAAGAGTCAATCCTCACCTTGATGTGTTGAACGGTTTTCTCAAACTTTCCTTTAACAATTTTATTGTGTTTGAGTTTCTCTTGTAAGGACTTCACTGCTGTTTTGAGCTCCTCCTGGGATTTAAAGAGAACATTTTCAAGATATTAGAAATTTCAGTAATATGATCTTACAAATGTTAGGTACCTGAGAGATTTTGTTTATCAACAAAATAACTCTCATATCTCTCTCTCTCTCTCTCTCTCTCTCTGGTGCATGCTGGGAGTTTGTGGAGGTGCTGAGCGCATGTTGAAAGCGTTGTTGAGAGTGTTTGAGGTGTTTGAGGTGTTCTTCTGTGTTTCCTTTCTGCTCATGTATTATTTATTTTTTCCCCTCGCTGTGATTTTAAAATTATCAGTATAGGAAGAAAAGTTTTTTCGTGTGTGTGTGTTTTGTAGTCGCCGGGATGGCGACTGCCCACGCGCAGGGAACATCACCTCTGTCACTTCCGAAATGGCTGCAGGTGTGTTCCTGAGGCTGGAGTGACAGTGGAGGATTTACTCCTAGTTATCGGTCAGAAACTTTTTGGAAAGGTTTTGGAAACATCGTCTCGGCGTCATGGATGAATAAAGCGATAGTCGTGTTTTTGAAAACTGAATTACTTGTTAGTGAACTGACTGTAAGCGGAATATGGGTGAAGGAAACTTTTGTTCCGGTAACCCCGCTATCTGCTCCAGCGACTAAAGTAATAGTTTCCAATGCTCCCCCCTTCATATCTAATGAAGCTATCGTGAAAGAGTTACTGAGATTTGGCAAGATAGCAAGTCCTGTAAAAGCAGTCCCACTCGGATGCGAGGACGCCGCATTAAAGCACGTTTTGTCTGTCAAACGACATGTTTATTTGTTTCTCAGTTCGCCGGAGAGGACTTTGGAAGTTTCTTTCCGTGTTTCTCACGGCGAGAACTCTTTCATGGTCTATGCGAGTACGGTGAGTTTGAAGTGTTTTGAATGTGGAGATTTGGGCCATAAGCGTTTAATGTGTCCACATAGCGTTGAACAGCGCCCTTCTACATCTCGTGATGAAGGAAATGATGTAGTTAATCAAGTAACGTTACCGGTAAATAACACAGAAGAGGAGAGAACCGAGGAGCAGGATAAAGAAGCTACAGAGGGAGTAGACGAGCAACAGGAGGAGGTGAGTGAGCTAGATGAGAATGCTAGCTGCGTGGAGAAACCCGGATGTGTTTATCTACCTGGAAAAGATGTGAGTGATGATGATGAAGATGATCAGAGTGATGCTGGTGATGTTGTACAGAAATGTGTTTCTGGGGAAGATATGGCTGATGAGACTGAAACTTTATCACAGTACACTGATGATAGAATGAGAGATGATAAAGCTGTAGAGGATTTATATCCCCTTGAGCAGATTAATTTGTTTCTGGATAAGACAAAAGGAAAGGCAGGTGTTGAAATAAGAGATTATTTCCCTGATGTTGACAAGTGTATTGCCTCAGTAATGTGGGCTCGGAAAAAAGTAGCTATGATGAACTTTCACAACAGAAAAGATTCCGTCTTAAAAAGTACTTAACTGTTGTTAGATCAGGAAAAAGTATGGGAAAAGCGAAGGGAAAATCTAAATAATTATAATGGCTGAAAGTTTCTCTTTCTATCTGATCTGGTTTCTTCTTTTCTCTAATTTTCTTATGGAGATCTTAAGGGTTGGTTATCTCAATATCAATGGGATGAGGGATGGGAGAAAGAATTGAGTGTTACATTCTTGCAAGAAACTCATAGTAGTTTTAGTAATGAAGCTAAATGGGGGTTGTGGTGGAAAGGAGAGTATGTTCTCAGTCATGGGACCAATTTAAGTGCTGGTGTGGTGATTCTTTTTTCTCCTACTGTAAATGTTAAGGTGCTATCAAAAAATGAAGTAGAGCCAGGAAGGTTTTTAACCGTTAAAGCAAATTGGTAATTTTAAATTCTTGTTAGTAAATATTTATGCTCCAAATGAGCAGAAAGGAGTTTACTTTTCAAGAAGTTTGAACAAATATTTAGTGAAGAAAATGAAGATGTGTATATTGTTGTGGGGGGGGGGGGGGGGGACTGGAATTGCACTCTTGACAGAAATGGGGAAGAAGCTCATGCATCGTCAGCTTCCTCTTTAGCTGGTGTTATAGACAATTTGAATCTCATGGATGTATGGAGAGAACACAATCCTTCTGTAAAACAATACACATGGGTGAAGGTCTGTAATGATAGGATTTCTGCTGCTCGTTGGATCGGTTTAATATATCTTGTAACTTGAAAAATAGAGTTGTTAGTACAGAAATTATTCCTAACACACTTTCTGATCATATTTCTTTTTTAATTTAGAGCGTAAAGTGGGCCAGCAGAAACTGATGCTTTCATTGAAGGACAATAATAGACATGTTACTTCAGACCCACAGAAGATGCGAAAGCTTGCTGTTGAGTTTTACTCCAATTTGTACGCTGCTGAAATATCTAATGAACATTGCAGAAGAGAGCTGCTAAACGACTTACCGGTGTTATCTGAGGATAATAAACAGTTCTTGGAGACTGATATCTCCTTTGAAGAGGTCTCTCTGGCTGTAAAGGGTCTCTCTTCAGGCATGAGTCCTGGCCTGGATGGACTACCGGCCGAGTTTTATAAATCATTTTGGACAATAATTGGAGATGATTATTTTGAAGTCCTTCAGAAATGTTGTAGTGAAGGTGTTCTTCCAACTAGCTGTCAACGTGCTGTTTTATCTTTGCTCCCGAAAAAAGGAGATTTAACACTTCTAAAGAATTGGAGACCTGTGGCAATTTTGTGTACAGAGTATAAAATTTATTCTAAGGTTCTTGCAAATAGATTAAATAATGTGTTGTATGAAGTGGTGCACAAGGATCAGTCATATTGTGTTAAAAATAGATCAATCATGGATCATCTACATTTAATCAGGAATGTTGTTGATTATGCTTATTGTAAAGATGTTAATATGGGCCTGGTGTCCCTGGATCAGGAAAAGGCCTTTGACAGGGTTGATCATGTTTTTATGTTTGATACTCTTAATGCTTTTGGTTTTGGGGAAAAATTTATTTCAAGGATTAGACTTTTATATGCCGAAGCAATATGTATGATCAAAATGGGTGGTGGCTTGAGTATCCCTATTAAAAGTAGTAAAAGTATATATTAAAAGTATTCCCTATTTCCTCCTATTAAAAGAGGAATCAGACAAGGTTGTCCAATTTCGGGCCAACTATACAGCATTGTGATTGAACCTTTGTTATGTAAAATGAGAAGAGAGTTAAAGGGCCTGCAGATCAACCCCCTAAACTATTCTGTTAAACTCTCTGCCTATGCTGATGATGTCACCGTTATAATCAGAGATCAAAGTGACATTCAGGCGCTTAAACAGACATTAGAGTTGTATGGAAGAGCCTCATCAGCAGTAGTTAACTGGGGAAAGAGCGATGCTTTATGGTGTGGTAGTGTTTTCAAAGGTCCAAATCTTCCTGGTGGATTACAGTGGGGAAGTGCAGGGTTTAATTATTTAGGAGTGTTTTTGGGGACAGAGGAGTTTAAGAAGAAAAATTGGGAGGGCCTCTTGGAGAAAGTGTGTGTAAAGTTGTCTCGATGGAAATGGTTGCTACCACAGTTGTCATATAGGGGGAGGGTCCTAATATGCAACAATTTGGTTGCTTCTTCACTCTGGCATAGAATGGCAATACTTGAACCTCCTGAGGATCTAGTGCGAGGAATACAAAAGCGACTAGTGGATTTTTTCTGGTCGGGACAGCACTGGCTGAAGGCAGCGGTACTGTATCTACCCAGACAAGAAGGAGGCCAGGGATTGGTGGACATCAGAGCGAGACTCAGGACATTCAGAATGCAGATGGCACAAAGACTGCTCTATGGAGTGGATGTGAGCTGGGCTGAAGTGGCCTGTGCCCTCCTAAGAAAAGCTGGAAACATGGGGCTGGACCACCATTTGTTCTAGATGGACTTTGACAAACTGAATTTAAGTGGGCTGAGTGTCTTTTACAGATCATTTTTAAAGTCATGGACACTTTTTATGTTTTCACGGAGTGCAGATAACACAGAAAAAATATGGCTGAAGGAGGAACAGCTCTTTTTCAATTCTGAACTGGAATCAAGTGTTTTTAAATCAGACACTTTCAGAAAAGCCATGTGGGCTGCAAATATGACAAAGATTGGACACTTAAAAGATAAAAAAAAGTTGGATAAGCCCTGAAAATTTTGCTTCAAAACTTGGAATAAAATCAGTCAGGATGGCACAAAATATGTTGACTCAGATTTTAGAGTCTCTGCCTCAGGACTTTCAACAGGCAATGGAGACTTTTGATGAAGAGGCTGATAACTGCGACTTTCCAGAATTGTTTTTTTCAGCAAAGACTGGTACATGGCAAGAAAAGGAGGGCTGTCTTTTGTCTTTTAAGACACCTTTTTTGGCCGCCTTTGGTGATGCGAATAAGAAAGACATTTACTCTATGTGTGTGAAAGTGTGGCATCTTAACACACTACAGAGTGTCAGCGAGTCCAAATGGCTGGAGGTTCTAGGGCCAGGTGAATCCCCTAAAGGACGCTGGAGGTCCCTGTATAAGCTCCCCATTGAGAAACGGTCTGGTGACCTTCAGTGGAGAGTAGTGAACGGGAGTATAGCTACAAACAGACACAGAGCACACCTGGATCCAGAGGTAGGGGTGGGTTGTCCATTTTGTAATGAGGAGGAGACTGTTTTTCATTTGTTTTTAAAGTGTGAAAGGCTTCAATCCATGTTTTATATCTTAGAAGAGTGGGTTCAAAATTTAGGAGAAGTTTTTACTCCAGTACTTTTTTATTTATGGACCAAAGTATATTAAAAGTAAAGGATGGAACATGTTCTGTTAAATTTTCTTTTTGGTCAGGCAAAATTGGCGATATGGCTATCAAGAAAACATCGCATGATTGATGCTGGGTCAACTGATGTGTCTGTTTTAAAGGGATTATTAAAATCTCGTATTAAAATTGAGTTTACATATTACAAATTGGTTAATGATATGGAGATGTTTAAAGGTAAATGGGCTGTAAATCATTGTATTTGTGATGTTGATGTTGATGAGTGCTTACTGTTTAATATAAAAAAAACAAATAAAAAAAACAATGTATGTATAAATGTACTGTAAGTAGGCACAAAAGTTTTTTGTTTGATGGGATGTTTGTTGTCATTATGATTATTTCATAAGGCTCTTATGTATTTATTGATTGATTAAAGAAGACCCAAAAGTCAAAGTCTCTCTCTCTCTCTCTCTCTCTCTCTCTCTCTCTCTCTCTCTCTCTCTCTCTCTCTCTCTCTCTCTCTCTCTCTCTCTCTCTCTCTCTCTCTCTCTCTCCTTGTCTACCCCTGAAGCTAAACCCTTATTGTTAAAAAAAAAACACTTATTCGACTTATCTCTGGTAGTGAGACTCTCTTTCTTTTCCTGTTACAGCTGACCCCTAGCGGTCGTAACATATATAATACATACTGTAAGTTTAAAATAGTGTTTATCTGTAAATCTGTCTTACCTTATATGATGAAACCACTTCACTGATGGGTCTGAATTTGTGATTGTCGTGTTGTTGTGAATCTCTGCACACCACACACACCGGCTGTTTGTCCTCCAGACAGAAGAGTTTGAATTTCTCACTGTGTAAACTGCAGAGCTCCTCAGATCCTGATGAACGCCTCTCATTTCTCTCCTTCAGGAACGACTCACACAAGTTTTTTAACACAAGATTACATGGAGGATTAGTTTTAGAGGATCTTCTCCTGCAGACGGGACACTCCTGAGTTTCCTTGGTTCTCCAGAACTGTTGGAGACACTCTTTACAGAAACTGTGACTACAGGACAGAAGAACAGGAGCCTTGAAGATTTCATGACACACAGGACAAGAAATATCATCTTCAGACAGTGAAGCCATTTTCTCTGTTTGAGATCCAGCAATCTGAACTTTACTTTCACTTTCTGAATCAAGGTTTGAAAAATTGAATAACAAAGAGATTCACAAAACAAAATTCAGAAACAAATTCGATTTAAAATCCTTCTTGAAAATATTTCCTCTTCATTCTTCATTGATCACTGATTGTTTGTGGCTTTTGTCGAGACAAAGTCAGTGTGACCGAAAGGAGAAATAACAAGTGCGTCTCTTCCTGGTAAGTGTTGTAAGAGGGTGGAGTTTCTGATCATGTGAGTGTGTTTGTTCAGTCTTTCCCTCACACTGACTGCAGTTTCTTTCTGCTTCAAGTCCTCCACTATCATCCCTGTCCCACAGAAAGTCTCTTGTCTTAATGCCTGCAGACCAGCGGCTCTTATCAACACCGGTTCTCATGAAGGGTTTTGAGAGCCTTATTAAGAAATGCATCCTGGGAACCAACCCAGAGTCATTTAACCCACTACAGTTTGTGTCCAGGACAGACAGATCCACAGAGGATGCAGTTTCATTTACAATTCACAAAATTATAGCCTACTTGGAGAATAAGGACAGTTGTGCCTGATTACTTTAGTGTACAGTTTGGCATTTAACACTATCATGAGCTCAAATCTCATCTGCATAACCTCCTGTGCTGTGTAACGGGATACTGAGCTTCCTCACTGGCAGATCTCAACATGTTCACCTCTGAAAACACTCCTCCAGCACCTCATAATCAGTGTTGGGCACGTTACTTTAAAAACGTAATTAGTTATAGTTACTAATTACTTCTTACAGATAGTAACTGATAGTAACATAATTACAAAAAGTAACTAATTATGTTCAAATATGTCAAATAACTTGGATGCCCCCAATATTAAATATGTTAAATGAATGAATTGGACACTAAATAGAATAAATTATTATTATAAAACATTTTACATTAATGTACACTATTGTAATGTTAATGACATTTTTCTAGTGACCGATCACCTCTAATATTTTTTAGTTGGCTAAATTGAATTTCTTTCAATTAAATTGCATCAATTCACAGAAATTAAATTTGGCCAACTGAAAAATTTAGATGTGATCAGTCACTAGAAAATTTTCAATTGGAGACCTGAATTTTTTTTACAGTGTATCAAATTCAATACATCATTGTAAATATTTTCAGTAGGCCTACTATAGTGTAAATATAGTGTAAATATTATCAGTACTAAACTACTTCTTTGGTAGTGGAGCTCACGTTATCACCTGGGTTTTAAGCCACTAATTTTGTGGCGGATGATGAGGCGCTTCATTAGATTAGAATTACTTGCCACCGACGTGGAGAGACTTTTTGTTCCTGGGCATAAGCTGCACGTCACATAAACATTCTTACCTTTCACCTCAATGTGGGAAAAGTAGTGCTTATACTTCCAGTTTGCGAAAGCTACCTTTGAAGTCGTTGGTATTGCTACCGCTCTGACTCCTCCTGGTCGTTGGTGTGTGTGACTGTGCATATGCATGTGTGTGTTTGTCATAGGTGTGTGTGTGTGTGTGAACTCAACCTATCAACCTCAACCATGTCTCCCACCCACCAATCATCATCATGTTTTGTGTACCACCCCACCCACCCCCCAACACGCATGGCATGCACGCACGCCTGCACACACCAACCATCCAGAGAAAAAAAAAGCGTTGCCGGTCCGACTGACAGAGAGCCTGTTCAGATGAAAACCGCTTCAATGAGCTCAATTATAATAACGCTGCGTTTTATTCTTAGTAACGCTAACGGTGTTGTAACGGGAGAAATTCGTTTGATTACTTGTTACTGAAAAATATAATTCCGTTAGTAACGCCGTTTATCTATAATGCTGTTATTCCCATCACTGCTCATAATGAACACAGGCGTTCATCTATACGGTTTTAAATTGCAATAAAATGTTTGTGAATTACAACCCCAAATCAGAAAAAGTTGGGACAGTATGGAAAACGCAAATAAAAAACAAAAGAAGTGATTTATAAATTTACTTTGACTTGTATTTCATTGCAGAAAATATGAACACAAAATATTTCATGTTTTGTCTGGTAAACTTCATGTCATTTGTAAATATGCATCCTTTCCTGTCATTCAGACCTGCAACACATTTAAAAAAAAGTTGGGACAGGAGCAATTTAGGGCTAGTAATGAGGTAAAATGTTTAAATAATGATGTGATTTGAAACAGGTGATGTCAACAGGTGATTGTAATTATGATTTGGTACAAAAGCAGCATCCAAGAAAGGTCTAATCCTTTAGGAGCAAAGATGGGCCGAGGATCGCCAGTTGGCCAACAAATACGTGAGAAAATTATTGAAATGTTTAAAAACAATGTTCCTCAAAGAAAGATAGGAAGAGATTTGGATATTTCACATTCAACAGTGCATAACATAATTAAAAGATTCAAGGAATCTGGAGGAATTTCAGTGCGTAAAGGACAAGGGCTCAAGCCTAAGCTGAACAACCGTGATCTCCGATCCCTCAGGCGGCACTGCATCAAGAATCGTCATTCATCTATAAGCGATATCACCACATGGGCTCAGGACTACTTTGGCAAACCTTTGTCAAGTACCACAATACGTAGTTACATCCACAAATGCCAGTTAAAACTGTACTGTGCCAAAAGGAAGCCCTATGTTAACAGTGTCCAGAAGCGCCGTCGACTTCTCTGGGCTCGGAGGCATCTGGGATGGACCATCACACAGTGGAAACGTGTACTGTGGTCAGATGAATCAGTATTTCAGGTATTTTTGGGGAGGAATGGACGCCGTGTGCTCCGGACCAAAGAAGAAAAGGATCATCCAGACTGTTACCAGCAACAAGTCCAAAAGCCAGGGTCTGTCATGGTATGGGGTTGTGTCAGTGCCCTTGGCAAAGGTAACTTGCACTTCTGTGAAGGCACCATTAATGCTGAAAAGTACATAGAGATTTTGGAGCATAATATGCTGCCTTCAAGAAGACATCTTTTCCAGGGACATCCATGCATATTTCAACAAGACAATGCAAAACCACATTCTGCACACATTACAAAGTCCTGGCTGCGGAGGAAGAGGCTACGGGTACTTGACTGGCCTGCCTGCAGTTCCGACCTGTCTCCAATAGAGAATGTGTGGCGCATTTTGAAGCGCAAAATGCGACAACGAAGACCCGTACTGTTGCCCACCTTAAGACTTGTTTGTAGGAAGAATGGGACAAAATTACACCTGAAACACTTCATCACTTGGTGTCTTCAGTCCCTAAACGTCTTTTAAGTGTTGTGAAAAGGAGAAATGGCAACATTACAAAGTGGTAAATGCTTTACTGTCCCAACTTTTTTTTAAATGTGTTGCAGGTCTGAATGACAGGAAAGGATGCATATTTACAAAGGACATGAAGTTGACCAGACAAAACATGAAATATTTTGTGTTCATATTGTCTGCAATGAAATACAAGTCAAAGTAAATTTAGAAATCACTTCTTTTTTTTTTTTTTTTGCGTTTTCCATACTGTCCCAACTTTTTCTGATTTGGGGTTGTAAATTGCATATAAAATGTTCATCCATTTGGATGCGTGTGTGTGTGTTTGTCATAGGTGTGTGTGTGTGTCATAGGTGTGTGTGTGTGTGTGTGTGTGTGTGTGTGTGTGTGTGTGTGTGTGTGTGTGTGTGTGTGTGTGTGTGTGTGTGTGTGAACTCAACCTATCAACCTCAACCATGTCTCCCACCATAATTCCGTTAGTAACGCTGTTTATCTATAATGCCGTTATTCCCATCACTGCTCATAATGAACACAGGCGTTCATCTATACGGTTTTAAATTGCAATAAAATGTTTGTGAATTAACAAGAGCCTTCTACAATCATTGATCTCAACTACAAAATGATTATTTCACCACTATAACTGAAATAAAACAATTATTCATTTACATCAGGAATTGAAATAAAAATGTGTGTACAATGAATGAGGTTCAGTGAGAAAAATATTATATTTGCTTAATAATAATTAGACACACTTCACTGAAATAATCAGGTAAAAATGTAAGTAGAATCTTAAAATTGTCTCCAATTGTTACAGAAAAAAGAAAAAGAAAATTAATTATTTACTGAACAGTCTGAGGAAAGATGTGTTAGTATGTCTCTGTCAGTGTTGCCGTAGTGCTGGATCTCAGCCATGTGATCAGTTGCAGCCCAATCACATAATAAAGATAACGGTAAAGATATAGTTCTAAAAATCATTCTCAATATTAATAGCAGAGTTCACACCACAGCCGTGATATCAGCACAGAGAAACAATATCATTGGAATCACTTTTAGAACGATTTTATCCAGCGGATGAACGATAAAAACATTGACAGCCAATCAGAATCAATCCTGCTGTAACAAGCTCGAGCATCTGAAGAATCAGACAAGGGTGCGCTTAATAACCAGAACAATATTGTGTTATAACAACATTGCTGTTGTGGACGCTAATATAGTTATTATTACAGTTATCTTTATAGTTATTGTTCTTGGTGTGAACGGGTCTTTAGTCATGTGATATGGATTAAATGCTGGAAACATGATCCAGACCTACAGGTGTAACGTTTACTGACTATTGACCGGTAAGATCCGGTAAGAGTCAATACACCAGAAGAATGGAAAGAGTGTGTCAGTGAAGGTGGTTTTGAATGTGTGTAGATGTGTGTTAGTTGCAGGATCAGAGAATGACACCGTTCCTCCGTCATAGTCCAGATCAACTCTCACACGATCAAGCTTCTGTTTAACAGGAAAACCAAACGCAGACAGTCCGTACCGCACACACCAGACATCAGTGTTAAAGAAAACATCTCCCTTCCTCTGATTTGATGATGTAGTTACTCCAAGTCTCCAGTATCGATTTTCTTTAACCTCCACATCCCAGCAGTGTGTTCCTGAGTTAAAACCCTCTGAGCCCAGAACACAGGGATAACAGTCAAATCTCTCTGGATTATCAGGAAGCAGTTGTTCATTCTCGATGTCTCTCACACTGATCAGATCATCAGACAAGACGAGACGTGGATGAGCCGTGTTTGGATCCAGAATCACAGGAGCTGATGAGACACAATCAACAGGTGCTTTTATTCTGATCTTCATATAATAATCAATAGTAAACCAATCACAAATGATTATGAATTATGACACTCGTCCTATTGATCATACACATCACACAATGTCCTCTGATCTCATTTTTATTATCATGACTAAAGCTTAAATGTCTTAACTGTACATTGTGATTTTTGTTATGGTGGAGCCGTTGCTTACACATTAAATATGCACTTTATTTCAGATACTCACACAGCAAAATTAAAGTTAAATCAACACTGCTCAGAGCACATATGGTCCCACTCTACAGAGTGTAAAAGTAAAACGGAAGCAGTGTAAGTTAATGAGACTTACAAGTTAATGAGATAATTAAGTGATGATTGACCATTTGTGATGAACACCTGATGATAATGAGCAGAATCACTGAAGAAAAGAGAAACAAGAAGAACAGAAAAAAGAAAACAAAAGAAATGAAGCTTATGCGCAAGTTCTGGCAGGAAGATTCAATGTTACGTCACTTATCACATTCAGACCTATCCAATCAAGTCATAATTCTCAGAGTATAAAAGATCGGTAATTAACACATGTCTGAGTTCACAGATGCTGACGCCAG
This sequence comes from Gobio gobio, assembly GCF_949357685.1. Taxonomy (NCBI): domain Eukaryota; kingdom Metazoa; phylum Chordata; class Actinopteri; order Cypriniformes; family Gobionidae; genus Gobio; species Gobio gobio. The sequence continues at coordinate 75,984,015 of NC_137097.1, read as the reverse complement.
CATTGCAGTGGACGATCCGGACGTTCCGTGGCGGTCGATCGCTGGTCCTAATGTGCAATACAGTGGCGTTCAAAGTCCATGTCAGCCTATCATTCTGTTCATTGGGCTGTCGCGGCAACAGACACGCGTTTAGATGCGGAACAATCACTTTCAATGGAGGACTATCTGGGCATGTTATCAAAGACACGGATGATCTTCATCACCATTCTGGCGTCATCACTTCATCACCATTCATCACAGTGATATGTATATGATTATGCATTTCCGATATCGATCGGGTGTAGTATTTTTCTCTTTCTCAAATTGTCGCAAGCATGCGTGCACGAGACGCGCACCTGCTTGTGCGTTGCTCGTTATCGCTTGCTCGTGTTGTAAACTATCCACAGTGCCTCGTAAATGATTCGCATGACACCGGTTACCGTTAACGATTGTATTTTGTTTAGAAAAACTGAAACCGAACAGCTGGCACAGCATATTAGCCTCTATCGTTCTCCCCACGAATGCAAGGAATCCAACACGGGTTTTAAAGCGACATGCACCCATTAATCAGGGCTTCATGATTAACAGAAGTTAAGCTGAAATCGCGAATGGGTTCAGTGTTATCAGATCGCTAAAGTTGAATTAAATATGCTAATTTGCACCCCTAATCATTCTGCAATTTTTATATTCCCCAACGCTCTCCCATATCAAGGTGGTTAACTCACCTAGAGACAGACCTACAGACCATCTCCTCAGTATACCGGACATTCATTCAGGGTTATGTGCTGCTACAACAGCAACTGAACGCAGGATTGTTTGGTGGTCAAGATGGTCGTCAGCATTCTAATATTATAGAATGAGCAAACCTTCAGGTAATCTAAGATTGCCTACGTGTCTTGACAAGCATCAGGTAAGTTACAGTTTATCATTTAACTCCTAATACTTTTTCATGGGGTCTATCGAGACCAACTCATGCACCCACGCTGTCTTCTCCTCACTATGGGCTATCGCAGCCTTCTCTGCGCACCGGCTTATCATTCTCAGTCGCCGCGTCTTTCTTGTACCCTATCCTATCAAGGCTGTACATGGCCTAACTTGGCAGTCATACAGCCTATGTGGGGGGGTTTTTTTGCACCCCGGCCTATCGAGGCAGTATATACGACCTAACGTGGCAGTCATACAGCCTACGTGGCTTTTCGTACCCCGGCCTATTGAGGCAGTATACACAGCTAATGTGGCAGTCATACAGCCTACGCAGCTCTCTGTACCATGGCCTATTGAGGCAGTGAATATATGGCCAACGCGGCAGAACATACAGCCTACGCGGCTTTTCGTACCCCGGCCTATTGAGGCAGTGAATATATGGCCAACGTGGCAGAACATGCAGCCTACGCAGCTTTTCGTACCCCGGCCTATTGAGGCAGTGAATATATGGCCAACGTGGCAGTTCATACAGCCTACGCAGCTCTCCGTACCATGGCCTATGGAGGCATTGAATATTTGGCCAACGTGGCAGTCCATACAGCCTACGCGGCTTTTGCAGTAGCATAACAATTCCCTCTGTTTATTGGTTAACACCTATGTCAATATCCATATCTATTGCATGTTCAATGTCCATATTCTAAGTAATTCTTATGCAGATACTGGTGGTGGTGTCACAGCGTCACATTCTCAGATTATTACTCATGCCGTTTGTCAGTCTCTATAGCTCTTATTCTTCGTCAATTGCCTAACGTGGCCTTTGTCTCCAGGTGGCCTAACGTGGCCTTCGTTTACATGCGGCCTAACGTGGCCTTCGTTTACATGCGGCCTAACGTGGCCTTCGTCTCCAGGTGGCCTAACGTGGCCTTCGTTTGCATGCAGCCTAACATGGCCTTCGTCTACATGCGGCCTAACGTGGCCTTCGTCTCCAGGTGGCCTAACGTGGCCTTCGTCTCCAGGTGGCCTAACGTGGCCTTCGTTTACATGCGGCCTAACGTGGCCTTCGTTTACATGCGGCCTAACGTGGCCTTCGTTTACATGCGGCCTAACGTGGCCTTCGTTTACATGCGGCCTAACGTGGCCTTCGTTTACATGCGGCCTAACGTGGCCTTCGTCTCCAGGTGGCCTAATGTGGCCTTCGTCTCCAGATGGCCTTCGTCTCCAGGTGGCCTTCGTCTACATGCAGCCTAACGTGGCCTTCGTCTCCAGGTGGCCTAACGTTGCCTTAATTTCCATGCGGCCGATCAAGGCTCTGTCTTGTGGCCGTTCAAGGCTGTCGTCTCTACCTGGCTGATCAAGACCCGTCTGTGGCCGTTCAAAGCTTTCGTCTCTACCTGGCTGATCAAGGCCCGCCTGCGGCCGTTCAAGGCTTTTGTCTCTACCTGGCTGATCAAGACCCGTCTGTGGCCGTTCAAGGCTTTCGTCTCTACCTGGCTGATCAAGGCCTGTCTGCGGCCGTTCAAGGCTTTTGTCTCTACCTGGCTGATCAAGGCCCATCTGTGGCCGTTCAAGGAATCGCAGCATTTACGACGGGCGAGTATACAATTCTTTTACAATTTTTGGGGGTGAGTAGGTCCCGTCCTGGAGGAACTAATTTCCTCCACCAATTTTTGGGGGTCGGCTGCTCCCCTGCCTTCATCTTCAGGCAGGAAATGCAGAGTCCGTTACCCTCGTGACGAGCGCTACGGACGGGGCCTACGCCAAAGAACCTCTAATTTAATATTGCTGGTCTGCTAATAAACTTGTGGTGTTATCATACTTTATCTGGTCTCCCGAGTCTTCATGGTAGAAATGAAGCTTATGCGCAAGTTCTGGCAGGAAGATTCAATGTTACGTCACTTATCACATTCAGACCTATCCAATCAAGTCATAATTCTCAGAGTATAAAAGATCGGTAATTAACACATGTCTGAGTTCACAGATGCTGACGCCAGCATTGCCTCCATCCTCCCCACCACCACCAGGTCGGTCCCTGTCTATACCTCCCGGGGGTCGGCTGCTCCCCTGCCTTCATCTTCAGGCAGGAAATGCAGAGTCCGTTACCCTCGTGACGAGCGCTACGGACGGGGCCTACGCCAAAGAACCTCTAATTTAATATTGCTGGTCTGCTAATAAACTTGTGGTGTTATCATACTTTATCTGGTCTCCCGAGTCTTCATGGTAGAACTACAACTGACTTCAGCCACAGCCTTAGATGAAATAACAAGTTCTTATTGAGAATTAACAGAGGGCTAGACGTTTAATTGAAACACCATTATGGTGATCAGTGTTTCATTTAGTTGGGCAGTTTGACTCTTGGCTTTTTATGTGAGTTTGTGGTTTTTGTAACAGTGTTTACTAAAACACATAATTTGTTGCAAGGAAAGCCAGAAATGAAGATGATCAGATGATTTAGTTTTCAGCATCATAAACTAGAATAATTCACAAATATTATCACTGACCAAAAGTGGTTATTTGTTATTAATAGAATATTTTCACAAACAATATTTTTGTGACACAAATCAGACATTCTGAATTTAGAATTTTTTTGTTTATTATGTGGAAAAAATCTGTAGACACACACAGACATCAAGAATCAGCATATGAATCTCAACAATGGTGACATGCTTCATGCCGCAATGCATTCTTGGAGCCACCATAGTATAAAACTCATGGCTCCCAGCAAATATAAATCACATTCAGTTTATTAATTTGTTTATGTTAAAACTATGTAATCCAAATGGATGGACATTTTATATGCAATTTAAATACATAAATCTTAAGTTTAGACTAAATTTTATAGTGTATGCTATGATGAATAAATCTAAATTTTAACAATAACTATAACATGCAAAGACTTAACATAACATATATCATAATATGGTTGGATGCTAATAATGTCGAAGTCTATACGCTTAACCCTCTAGGCGCCACGGTCGAGTTTACTCGACAAGATGCGGCACTGAATAAAACGGCCGATTTTGTCAAATAGGGTGTCAAATTTCGTTTGACCTCCCCTCCACTAGATGGCATGTCATACTTCATCCCCGACTCAAAAAAACGTCATGCTTCTATACAAAATCTTCGAGCAAGAGCGCATTGAATCAGTGCGGACAAACGCGGAGCTAGTGTCCAAGTGAGCCATTTTATCAGAGCAATATTGTCAACGTCAGCGAGTATTTGCATTAGATTATTATTATTTTCTAATGGCATCAATAAAGCTTACCCGCAATGAAGTGTTGGGTCTTTTATTCACAGACCCTGATTCTGAAGGGGAATATCTGCCTTCAGAAGATGAGTATAGCCCTACACCAAGCACAAACAGTGAATCCTTTGCCCAATGTAGATGATCCTTTGCCCAATGTCAGTGGTGGAAACAATGTTTCCCGGGGTCGGAGTGTTCATCGCGAAGTTAGCAGGTGTGTTAGTGTTGAGGGGAATGAGACGGGAGATTTTTACCGCGCTAGCCATGAACAGGGCTTCCGGCAGTATTCTGGCACCGTGCCGGATCTTCGGCGTTTGGCTGCGGAGAAAAATTCTATAAATAAAAAACTGTTGATATCACGTTCGAGTTCATGAGTTCGCCTACCAATGGTTTGAGAGCAACATGCAGAGTCATCTGGCATTGACGTTGACGTCGCCGACGAGCACACACTTCCAGCCAATCAGCGATCAACAGGCAGACGCGCTCATTCATGACTGAATATTCTGCTGTATATTCAAGTGATCGCAATGCTATAGTGGCACAAATATACAGTATCTGCATAAATAATTTGTATCTGTATTAGAGTAAAGAGTGGGAGAGTGATCCAGCGTGGATTACACCTCTTTATAAACATAACCAACTCTGAGAGCACAGTTGAATGGCTTTAATTGAATGACGAATAAGTGACTATGACTCCTGTCCATCATCGTGTGCACACTGACCAGGGCATCTGCAAGTTTTAAACCATAGACTGCTCTGTACTCATCCCCCACAGCTGCTGAAAGAGGTTTGAATCAACGATTATTCAGTTTTGACTGATCGATGCATGACGCCTTTTGGCTGTGGTGTGTGAATTAACGTGTGTGAAACAGAGGCTTAGCCATAATTTTATTTTTGAAGGGTCCCATCTAAAAAATAGGGGGCCGCTATATATTATATAGGCTATATACAGGTCCTTCTCAAAAAATTAGCATATTGTGATAAAGTTCATTATTTTCCATAATGTAATGATAAAAATTAAACTTTCATATATTTTAGATTCATTGCACACCAACTGAAATATTTCAGGTCTTTTATTGTTTTAATACTGATGATTTTGGCATACAGCTCATGAAAACCCAAAATTCCTGTCTCAAAAAATTAGCATATTTCATCCGACCAATAAAAAAAAAGTGTTTTTAATACAAAAGTCAACCTTCAAATAATTATGTTCAGTTATGCACTCAATACTTGGTCGGGAATGCTTTTGCAGAAATGACTGCTTCAATGCGGCGTGGCATGGAGGCAATCAGCCTGTAGCACTGCTGAGGTGTTATGGAGGCCCAGGATGCTTCGATAGCGGCCTTAAGCTCATCCAGAGTGTTGGGTCTTGCGTCTCTCAACTTTCTCTTCACAATATCCCACAGATTCTCTATGGGGCTCAGGTCAGGAGAGTTGGCAGGCCAATTGAGCACAGTAATACCATGGTCAGTAAACCATTTACCAGGGGTTTTTGTGAGCAGGTGCCAGGTCGTGCTGAAAAATAAAATCTTCATCTCCATAAAGCTTTTCAGCAGAGGGAAGCATGAAGTGCTCCAAAATCTCCTGATAGCTAGCTGCATTGACCCTGCCCTTGATAAAACACAGTGGACCGACACTAGCAGCTGACATGGCACCCCAGACCATCACTGACTGTGGGTACTTGACACTGGACTTCAGGCATTTTGGCATTTCCTTCTCCCCAGTCTTCCTCCAGACTCTGACACCTTGATTTCCGAATGACATGCAAAATTTGCTTTCATCCGAAAAAAGTACTTTGGACCACTGAGCAACAGTCCACTGCTGCTTCTCTGTAGCCCAGGTCAGGCGCTTCTGCCGCTGTTTCTGGTTCAAAAGTGGCTTGACCTGGGGAATGCGGCACCTGTAGCTCATTTCCTTCACACGCCTGTGCACGGTGGCTCTGTATGTTTCTACTCCAGACTCAGTCCACTGCTTCCGCAGGTCCCCCAAGGTCTGGAATCGGTCCATCTCCACAATCTTCCTCAGGGTCCGGTCACCTCTTCTCGTCGTGCAGCGTTTTTTGCCACACTTTTTCCTTCCCACAGACTTCCCACTGAGGTGCCAGCACTCTGGGAACAGCCTATTCGTTCAGAAATTTCTTTCTGTGTCTTACCCTCTTGCTTGAGGGTGTCAATGATGGCCTTCTGGACAGCAGTCAGGTCGGCAGTCTTACCCATGGTTGCGGTTTTGAGTAATGAACCAGGCTGGGAGTTTTTAAAAGCCTCAGGAATCTTTTGCAGGTGTAATTAGTTGATTCAGATGATGGTTAATAGCTCGTTTAGAGAACCTTTTCATGATATGCTAATTTTTTTTGTGAATTTTAGGTTTTCATGAGCTGTATGCCAAAATCACCAGTATTAAAACAATAAAAGACCTGAAATATTTCAGTTGGTGTGCAATGAATCTAAAATATATGAAAGTTTAATTTTTATCATTACATTATGGAAAATAATGAACTTTATCACAATATGCTAATTTTTTTAGAAGGACCTGTATATATATATATATATATAAATTCAATAATTTAGCCTACTTAATTTTGTTATAACGGGAAATGATGCACTCAAAATGAGAATCATTGTCTGTCCATTATTTTGCGTGACCATAAAGAAAAATGCCACGTCAATATTGAAAATGTTTGCATCTTAAACCATGAGGGCAGGCCAGTGGATATCATATCGCAATGTGCAAACTTTGCGCGAGAGTTATGCCGGTGAGGGTCTTAAAGGCCAGTTAATTATTCAAAGTGAAAGTAAAAAATTAACCGTTTATCTGACGCTGCATCATGCACGCATATTCTATTAGAGATGACGAGATATTAATCAAATTTATTTTTTAATATTTCACTAGTGGCCTATTGTAGGGGGAAAAAATCTATTTTCGTGAATCGAGAAGGGATGTGTGCTTGACAAGCTCACACCTCTGTTTGCCGCTGTGCACTCAATCCATTACTTTATTTTAAGCAATCAGTAATCTGGGGGCCGGACATGTAAATGAAGGGGCCTCGTGGCTATGGCCCTGGTGTGAAATGCCTGCGAATTACATTGTTTTTTCCGATCTCTTATATTTCTACTTTTTGCAAATAGATTGGCTTGTTCTTACTGTTGACATTGAAAATTATGTTTTTCTGAGGGTTTAGTCAATTAATTTCTTGATTGCCGTTTTGACAGTTTCCACCTGGGCATTTTAGTCATATTTGCTCATTCTCTTTAATGTATTTGCCCTGTTTTGATCCAATTTCCTGAGATTTTTTTGTTTGTTTTTCATCAACATTTTTTGGCACTCTCCAACACACAACGGACTTCCCCCGAACCCCTGTAGAGGGACAGATGTCCACCCAACATAGCTTTACAAAATCCTGTGGGAAAAACTGATCATGATCATTTTGAACTTTACTCCAGTCTAGTACAACAATGTTCCTCAAAGTCAGTAAAGTTGATAAAGCCAAATTAAAATGTCATTGAACAAACTAGATTTGGGCTAAGCCCCGAATCTTTAAAATGTCTGGGTATGTTAGACGAGGTCGAAGTATTCATAGGACAGTTAGGGGGCAACGTGGAGGCAGGATGGGGAGTCGCAATGACAATGACAGTAGTCCGAACTGTGCACACTTGGCGCGCGCTTGTCTCGTTATCTCACTCATGATCTTTGCCTTGCCGTGGTGAGTGATCTTTTGAACAGGTCTTGTCTACTTGTGTTTGTGTGTCATATGAATAATATGTATGTGCCCCATACATGGAATAAGAGTGCCTACTGTATGTAGTAAATGGAAAATCTCTACAGCAAAAGGCCAACCGCTGCATGCATTCGGTTTGTTTCTACCATTTATTAGTAATGATTTACACAGTTTGTTTACTATTTACTATTTATATGAGCATTCAGTATTGTGCAATATAGCATACAGAAGGTGAGGGACATTTTGGGGGCAAAGAAGTGCTGCATTTTATCATTTAAACATGTGATTTTTCATGAAAATTCTATAATCCACGATGGCCACCACTTTATGACATGATAATAGAGTCTGCAAATTAGATGGGAAAATGTAATCCCTACATAAACTTTGGGTCATCCTTAATATTTCTCTAATTTACAGAAAGTCTCTATCTTTTATCACTTTTAAGACATAGCCTTTTGAAATTAAATCAAAATCGAATCGAAATCGAATGTTTTAGGAAAAAACCTCTGGCGCCTAAAGGGTTAATAGATCTGTTTGACATATCGGGGGTCCCTGCTCCATGTCTCTATCACCAGGCCCTGAAAAACGTTGAAGATCCATCTTAAGAAATATTTTACTTTATAATGACAGGGTTTGAAGTAGGGCTGGGTGATAAAACGATAACGATAATTATCACAAAATTGTTTTCCTCGATAAAACGATATCAACAGTTTGATAAATGCTTGATATAATGCTTATGCGCTATGTGAGGATTGGAGCAAGAAAAATGAGCGATAGTGAAGAAAATTCAGCGCTCACGACCAGCTCGGAGGACACAGATATCGTTGACAAGAAAGGTCACTCAACTTAAGTGGTTTGGAGATATTTTGGCTATTTGCAATCCGACATAAAACAGAGCGACGTGCACTGCTTATAGGTTCACCACACGGTAATATAATTATTCAGTTATCTTGCTTCTTCGAAGTTCTTCCATATAGCATTGAGCCCAACACAGCGGTGAATCTACATTAGCCTAATATCAGTTCACACATAGGCTTATCACCTTGTTAGTTGTAGTGGGTGACTTACAACAAGCTAACATTACCAAACTATAATCACTAAAACATCGGAAATGTTTCTAAAATTAAAACGCATTTTTTGCCCATTTGCGTTTTTATGGTTTTACTGCTTACACAATTATTTGAATTAATTTTATATAATTATATTATTGCTATATAGAGTGTAGAGTAAAAAAATGCTGACCACGGTTAAGATATTTCTTTTTTTAATTTATTTTATTTGTATTGTCAATATAATTTATTTATAAGGTTTGGCATGCTGACCAGAAAGATTATTTTATTATTCTATTTTTGTTTATTGACAAACATTATCTTTACAGCACTTTAACTTTGCATTTGCAGTCAGCAGAGCCAAATGCTATATCATTACAGTTCTAGATTTTACTAGAATATATAAAATAAATATCTATATTTATATTCTATTTATATTAATAATATTCTACTCTATTAATATTGATTTTATTAGTAATAAATAAATCTACCTCAGTTTTGATGAATTGTTCCCCTGTTAGGGAAGGATTGTCATGTTTTGACAATAAAGGATAGTTTAAAACCACAATTAACTGCCTGTGTTCTACATCTTTCACTCAGGAGCAAAAATATGCCTTTAAACTTTAAAGAAATAAAGATTTGACATTTATCGTGCTAATTATCGATATCGACTGATATGGAAAATTATATCGTGATTATTTTTTTGGGCCATATCGCCCAGCCCTAGTTTGAAGTCTTCTGATTGTACTATCCTACTCACAAAGTAAATCTGAACAATATATTTTATAATATAATAATTTAAGGACATTAGTACAAAAAGAATCAGTACAACCTAGTAAAAAAAGTACAAAAAAGAATCAGTACAACCAAGTAAAAAAATATTCTAAAATTTTTCCTCAAGTTACAAAATAAGACGAAATAAGCAATTCAGCTAAATGTTATTCTTAATTTTGTGTATAGTTGATAATATTTATTATATAGCAGAACTAGTATGATCTTCACTTACTACAAACTGAAATAATCAGTACTTATGTGTCATTTAAAACTTGTTCAGCCATGTGTGATTTCCAGTGTGTGTGTGTGAGAGCTCAGATCTTCTCCAGACTCACTGTTTTGGACGATGTCCTGCATCTTCTTCCAGACTCTGAACGGCAGGTTGCCCAAGTACCGTGGCTCATGAATCAAAGCTCCAGAAGCCATCTGTGGATCCGGCTGTGAGATCTGGACTCTGGAAGAACATTCAGGAGTCAGAACTGCAGTGGCTTTGGATCAGAACCAGAGAGACCAGAGACACCAGCAGATCACTCACCTTTCCATTGAGACTGGAAACTCCTGCAGAACAAACACACCATTGATCATCAAGAACTCAATCAATCAATCAATCAATCAATCAATCAATCAATCAATCAATCAATGATGTGAAATCAGACCTTCAGAAAGCAGGCGTCTTTGGCTTTCATCATCTCCTCCATGTCTTTGATTGTGTGTGAAAGAGCTGAGATGTGTGTGTTCATCTCCTCCAGCTTCTCCTTCATCATCTGCTTCTTCTGCTCCTCTTCCTCCCTCAGTGCAGTGATTGTAGCTTCTTCTTCATCTCTGAGAAACTGATGAAGCTTCTCAAACTGCTGTTTAATCTGACGCTCTGTGTGCTCAGCTTGAGACTGAAATCACATCACATTCACTTCAATCATCTCAAAGAACTTATTCTGGAGTGAGTGGGGGGGTGTGGGTTAGTTAACTACAACTTTAACTTTCTGAAGTACTATAACTGTAGTAGTAGATGTTCTGTTTCTGTATGTAAAATGGGTCCACTGGAGACGAGCTTGGTGATGAACCCTTGTGCAGTTTATGAAATCAAACGTGAACAATAAATGAAGGTGACTTGACCATGAGCAGACTTGACCACAACACTCACCAACAGTAGGCTAAAACATCAATACACGACAAAGTAACATGGAAAACAAGAGGCTTTAAAAACATGAACTTGGGGAACACATGACTAAGGCAACCAATGAACAAAACCAACCATGAGATACCCCAACCCCGACGTCTGAGGGCTCTGACGTGGTGGGCGTGGCAGCTGAGGGCTCTGGTGTGGTGGCTGAAGGCTCTGGCATGGCGGCCATCTTGGCCAGAGGCTCTGGCATGGTGGCCATCTTAGCTGAAGGCTCTTGCTTGGCAGCCATCAGGGCTGAAGTCTCTGGCATGGTGGCCATCTTGTCCGAAGACAGGCGAAGCAGCCATCTTGTCTGAAGATACAGGTGTAACAGCCATCTTGTCTGAAGATACAGGCGTAACAGCCATCTTGTCTGAAGATACAGGTGTAACAGCCATCTTGTCTGAAGATACAGGCGTAGCAGCCATCTTGTCTGAAGATACAGGCGTAGCGGCCATCTTGTCTGAAGATACAGGCGTAACAGCCATCTTGTCTGCAGGACATCTTCACCAAACGCTGCAGAGGTAGAGCTACTAAAATCATCAGAGACATTAATCACCCTGCAAACTCTCACTTCACCCTGCTGCCATCTGGTAAGCGCTTCCGTAGCCTGATGGCAAAGACTGAAAGACTCAGGAGGAGTTTCTTCCCCCAGGCCATCAGACTCCTGAACTCAGTCACGTGACTCACTTCACCCCCGCACACACATAAACATCCAGTCTTTTAACATTAACATCCACATACTGCAATTGCACTGCACTTTACGTCCCTATTGTTACTGCGTAACAACCTGTAATAAACCTTGCACATTATACTTCTTTATATATACATATTATATATTTTATGTTAACCACTTATTTTTAAGTCTACAGTTTATCTCACTTATCATATCCACATATTTTTTATATTTTTATTTTTATCTTATTTCCTATTTTTATCTTAACTTGATTTATTTATAATTCTACTTATGTTAATACTTTTTATTCTAATTTTATTCTATTTCTATTTAATTTCTTGTAACTGTTATTTGCACTGTCCATGGAGCGGACCTGTTTACATTTCACTGCCAGTTGTATATTGTGTATATAACTGTGTATGTGACAAATAAAACTCTTGAATCTTGAATCTTGAATCTTGAATCTTGTCTGAAGATACAGGCGTAACAGCCATCTTGTCTGAAGATACAGGTGTAACAGCCATCTTGTCTGAAGATACAGGCGTAGCGGCCATCTTGTCTGAAGATACAGGTGTAACAGCCATCTTGTCTGAAGATACAGGCGTAGCGGCCATCTTGGCCAGTGACTCTGGCATGGCAGGCATGACGTGAACAAGCTCTGCTGTGGTGGTCGTGGAATGAACACATCCTGACATGAGGGTTGGGGTGTGCAAACATAATCCTCTATAAGACGGTTACTTTGACGGAGGCAAAGTAAGGATTCTGAAAACGTAGGTCCATTGGAGGCGAGCTTCGTGATGAACCCATGTGCATTTTATTAAATCAAACATGAACAAAACACAGACTTGCCTGGAACATGAGCAGACTTGACAATGAGCCGATGTGATGAGCAGACTTGGACATTAACATACTTAACCACAACACTCATCAACAGTAGGTTACAACAAATTAACATGGAAAACAAGAGGCTTAAAAAGGGGAACACATAACTAAGACAACCAATGCACAGCTTTTGGCATGTTTGCTGTTCTAATCAAACTTGTAAACATGCCAAAAGAATCAATCCTCACCTTGACGTGTTGAACTGTTCTCTCAAACTTTCCTTTAATGTTTTTATTGTGTTGAAGTTTCTCTTTTAATGACTTCAGTACAGTATTGAGCTTCTAGAATTGAAAGAGAAATATATAAGATACCAGAGATTTCGGTAATATGATATTATATTTAATAACCTTAAATGTTTAATCTGATCTGTAAATGTGTCTTACCTTATAAGATGAAGCCACTTCACTGATGGCTCTGAATGTGTGATTTTCGTGTTGTTGTGAATCTTTGCACATTAAACACACCGGCTGTTTGTCCTCCAGACAGAAGAGTTTGAGTTTCTCACTGTGTAAACTGCAGAGCTCCTCAGATCCTGATGAACGCCACTCATTTCCCTCCTTCAAGAACGACTCGCACAAGTTTTTTAGCACAAGATTACATGGAGGATCACCTCTTGAGGATCTTCTCCTGCAGACGGGACACTCCTGAGTTTCCTTGATTCTCCAGAACTGTTGAAGACACTCTTTACAGAAACTGTGGCTACAGGACAGAAGAACAGGAGCCTTGAAGATTTCACGGCACACGGGACAAGAAAGCTCTTCTGCAGATACATTAAGTGAAGCCATTTTCACAGTTTCGGCTCCAGCAATGTAAACTTTAATTTCACTTTATGCACAATGGTTTCAAAAACACCACAAGAATCACCAAGATCTGCTGTCTGTTCAGAAACAAACTTATCAAAAATCCTCATTGAATGTGTTTCTCTCCATTCTTCATTGATTCTTTTTTTTTCTTTTGTTGAAAGAGAAGAGAGTCAGTATGACAGGAAAAATAAGTCAGTCTCTTCCTGGTTAGTTCTGTAAGAGGGTGTGTCATGTGGGTGTGTTTAAACAGGTCAGAACAGGAACATCAGTGTTTCTTCTGCCTTCAATTTTAAGAAAATGCATTCAAAACGAACCTACATTGAAACTATCAAGTATAATGCAACAAATACACCTTGATTCACACAAATATTGATAGTAAAAAGGAACTTGTGTTTAATTTATTGCACTTTATTTGTTGTGGAGTGTGTTTGAAACTTACAGAGTTTCTCTAGGGTCTGTCATGTACAAAATCTTTGTCAGAATGATTTCTTCACATCTGTGTATTGTGCTGGTCAGAGGTGGGCAGAGATCGGTAGAGTAAACAAAACCATCTTGGGTTGCCTGTGTAACCATGTCATGTTCTCTGACTAGGGAATGAGACGCTGCATAACGATGACGCAATGCAAACGCCCTTGGGCGGTGCTAATTATCTGAACCCGTATAGAATCACGCCAATTCAATGGCTTCTCAGTTGTGTTCCTCAGATTTTTGAGAATTGCTAAAGGGCGGCAGATTGCGTCTTAGCAGTAAGGAATTTATCGACCTCTGAGCTGACATTCTCCAAAAAAAAAAACAGACTGGGAGATAGGGGTGTCCAGGTGAAAGACTTTATTGTCAGGTCAGGTCAGAAGCTCTGCAGAGCTTCTTGACCGTTTCTGATGTCAGACCCCCAACCTTATCCATTTCCAGGAAGTCTGCCTAAAGAATGGCCATGGCCATACCTGCTTGGTCAGCCGCCATGTAGGTTTTGCCCATGAGGGCGGAAGTGGTCCTACAGGGCTTAGAAGGGAGAAGAGGGCAGGACTTCCAAGAAGGAGCAGAAGAAGGCAAAATGTGAACCGCTGGAACGCTAGTAAAGCCCTGTTCCACAGAACCAACTAGGTTGGTGAAGTCAGAGCCCACTACATTAGTCAGACGAGCGTAAAAATGGTGCTTCCAGGGTCTTGAGATCTCGCAATGAAGATCGCTAAAAATGGCAGCTTCCTTCTAATGGGGTGCAAATTAGATTGGCCACTCAGAAAACGCTCATTGAGCTTAGAGGACTGAGAATCATGAGGCTCGTCATGCCACTCAATGTTGAGCTTCTCAGTAGCGCAAATTAGCACGTCCACAAGCTAAGTGTAGCCCGCAGAAGGCCACGCTTCCTGGCCATTTGTTTAGATAAAACAAATGGAAAAAGGATTTACTTCAGATAAATTTTAGGACAAACATGCAGTTTGAGGAGTTTTAGTCTAAAAGACACAAGAAACAACTGCCTTTTAACAATTGTCTAATTGAAACATCCAAAGCTATTCTACAAAGTCTGCACTTTTGGATAACAGTGAGAACCAAGTTGAATAATTTCTGAATAACTTTAAAAGTGCGAGTTTAAAGTGCGAGCACATAAATTACACCAAAAAGTAAAGCAAATACATTAGGGAGGTCCTCAACATCATCAATTTGCTCTTCCACCACCACAGCTATGCTCCTTGGGATTGCTGTTAACTGTTGCCACATCATCTTCAACAACATCAGTGAGGACACCAACTTTGAATCCCTTGGTGCAGGTTTCTTCACAATCAGTTATCATCGTCTTCAATTATCAAACAATCATCACTCAATTAATCACTTAATTATGTAATTAACTCTAAAACTGCTTCAGCTTCTGGTGGCTCCCATATAAACACAGAGCGGTGTTAATTTAACACCAGGGATTTTGCTGTGAGGGAGAGTTGAGGACACTAAGGTAAGTCATGCTTGAAATATTCTCTGCAATTTCACATGATCCTGCACTGAAGTAGAAACTAGTGATGAGAAACTTTCTGAAGCATTTGAGGCTTTTATCAAATTGTGCTGAGAAATGGTTAAGTACTCAAAAGCTTTTCAACATGGTGCACACCGACATCTTGTGGTCAAAATGTAGAAAACCTGCCTTTGCGACCCAACCATTATTTGATTGTTTCATATAGATAATAACTCAGTTTATGCCACAAAATCATACAAGGCAATAAAAGTATTTAGTCTATATAAATGTTTCACGTGCCCTTGAACTTCCACAATATGAATAAATCTGAGTCTGAGAATAACATTATGAAAACATTAATAAATGGGACAAATTGTGTACAGTGTTGTGCTGTTTAGTTTTTATCAATCCGCTTCAATCAACACATGGATGCAGCCTTATTCATATGCCTTAATTAATTAACCCTATGAGTTAATTCATAGTCAAGGCTCGGCATACATTATCAAAAATAAATTAAGATTATTGTGGAACGGTCAGTTGAAGTGTTTGTGAACTGCACAAAACCACACATGTAAATGTTTATTCGTATTATGATTTATTCTTATCAAAGAATCGAATGACTCTAGAAATATGCACTCTGCTACAGTGCTTCGCTGTGAGATGTACATTTTTTTCTCGCTTCATGTCCCATATAGTAGAAACAGCTTTCACTCAGAAATTGCTAGTAGACTTCACAAAAAACTGCAAAGAAACAGAAAATAATACATTACATTAAACACAATTCTAATATTTAGTAGAAAGAATGAAATGTTTTGTTTTTTTGTAAAATGTTCTGGATTAATCTTTATCTACAACTTTTTACAATGTGTACAAAATTGCACCTTTTAAGGTGCAAGTGCTGTCACTGGGGTGGTACCCTGAAGGGTACATTTTTGTACCTTAAAGTCAGGGGTAGGCAAGTTCGGCCCTAGAGATCTGATGTCCTGTTTAGCTCCGACCCTACTAATCCACCACAGTATGGCCCTGTCACCCTAATGGCACCCTAAACCCTCACGGTCTTCCTCTGAGTCCGCACTTTCATGACGTAATGCCGCTTTGACTGCCGGGAAGAATTCTGCACCAGTGCAGGCTCGGCAGAAGTGCACGTCTAGGGCACATATCAACCTCAAAGGGGGGGCGCTCGCGAGCACCCTTCTGAGACCTAAAATGACATATGGGACACCCTGCGGTCTCGTTGACTTGACGGACACGCGCACGCAGCGGCCATTGTAAGTCCACAAGACCGAAAGTGCACATGAAGTGTGCCATTTGGGACAGGGCCTATAAAACTCATGGCTCCCAGCATGCATTGCAGCATTAAGTATGCCACAATTCTGACATCGGTGTGCATGCCAAATCTGTGGCAAGAAAGTATTGTTGGTGAATAGTATTTATTAACATTTTTAGTCAGTGATGAGTTTAGTCAAACATTTCTCTTCATGATAATTTTTGTTAATGGCTTTTGATTTGAATAGATTATGAGTTTTGTTAACACTAACAAAAACCACAAACTCACATAAAGGCAACAGTCAAACAGGCCAACTAAAGGAAACACTGATTACCATAATGGCGACCAAACATCAACATCTAAACCTCTGTTAATTCTCAAAAACAGCTTCTACCCCTGCTCTAAGTAGAGGAAAACAATGGTATAGTTGTACCCTAAGGACCAATTGTGTACCTTTTTAAAGGTACAGTTATACGTTTTGTTCCCTAAGGAGTGTAAGGAGAACCAACAATGTAAAATATAAATTAAAAATGTTCTTCTACTGATAATAATTTATTTAGCTTAAAAAGCCCACCCAGCATCTGTTGCATTTCCAGAGGATCAGTGATATGGTGAATTGTTCTTCATATTCATCATCTGAGAATGAGGGACGCATTTCTTCTGTTGAGTCTTCTGATTGGTGCTCAGACCTTTCATATTCTGCAAATGCCCAACTCTAAAAATCATCAGGAGATCACAAGAATGGCCATCCTACGTGCTACTGAAAAGGTCTGCGAGAGTGTTGACAAAGCCTTCAAAACGGTATGATTATATATTTATAATTTGCACATAAATCTGTGTAGCAGAGCCACAAGTGACATTTTAACAATGAGGAATGATGTTGGTGCCATGTATTTTGTTTTTATAGTAACACAGACACCAGCTTCTAGCATCAATATTATAATTATATTTATTTATTTATACAACAGTTTGTTCTGGTTCTGGTAGAGAACAGCTTCATCTCGGCCAGTCCTTCGGGAATTTGCCATTGGCTCTTATGTAGATAGTGGTTAAACATGAGGTATGATTCATTTGGGATATATTAACTGGGCAATGTTTGGTCTTATTCATCTATTACTTGTTCCAGAGCAAATCAATTTAGCTAAGACAAAGTTAAGTTTCAAATTTTTATTTAACTGAAATCCCATAGGCTACTATAACTAGTGCTGCTTTTGTACTTTTGACTGAACTGTTTGCATGTTTTTCCTATTGTACAAACTTATACTTCTAATATTGTTTATTTAAAGGTGCAGTGTGTAATATTTATGAGGATCTATTGAAAGAAATGTAATATAATATACATAACTATGTTTTCAGTGGAGTATAAAGACCTTACATAATGAACCGTTATGTTTTTATTACCTTACAATGGGCAATTTCTATCAACATATTCTGCATGTTTCTATGTAGCCCTAAACGGACAAACTGCTCTACAGAGCACTAGCTACTCTCTGCTCTATCCAACATCTTTGTCCTGTGTTGGCCACCGTAGCTTCGAAAGGGAGGGGTGAACGGTGGGCTGTTGCAATGCGCAACCTCACCACTAGATGCTGCGATAAATATTATTGTTCAATATATTATTTTATATAAATGCCGTACTTGGTACTGAGAAAGGGTCCGTTAGGGATTGTGATTTTGGCTTCAGTGAAAGTTACATTGCACATTAGATGGCAGCAAAGACTGTCTTTATGAAGTAAGTAGCAAAGACTTTTATATTGAAGGGACTGAAACAAGGTTGTAAAGGCAGCGTAGGTATTTTAAGAAACAAGGGAATGAAACGGAAAGAATAATAAGCAGGCTAAGAATGGGACATCGCAACCTTGATGCTGCGTTCACACCAAATGCGAATAGAGCGCCAAATTCACGTTTATTGCGTCTAGTTGAACGCTTGGAAATTTTGAATCCACTCACGATTCGACAGCGAATTAGACACGCATATAAATCAAGCATTTGAAGTGAAATTGATGCGCGTTCAGGGCGCTCCAGGAGCTGTGCCTGGATGATGGCCGCTTTCAGCAGTACTTTCCGGCATTTATAAAGTTAAATAGCCTAAAAATATAAAGTTATGAAACTTCACTTTTCCCTCAGTCAAAACTATTTGGCAGGCAACAAATGATAGATTCATGAGACTAAAGACCACCTGTTATATCGACACAAGATGAATTAGATCTCATGTTTAACCACTACAGAGACATCCGAGCCAGCGGCAAACGTCAGAAGGACTAGCCGAGGAAAGGCTGCTCTTGCCGGGGCTAATGAACGCTGAGCGCCTGCTGATCGCCTGGATCTCAAAACTCCGAAAATAGCAGATAACATTTTCAAATAGGTGATCGCTTTATAAATAAACCACAGATTAGAGCTTTAAACAACTACGTTCTCTGAAAAAGTCTTAAACTACATTTTGTGACACAATAACAGTAGTATTTTTTAATTACGCTGGGTTTCTCATCAGCTATTGACTTGCCATTAGTTTATGACGTCATTCACCACGTGACAGCAGTAAGCAGCCTCCTGATTGGTAAACGCGGCGCAAACAGACACCAGTTCAGATTTTTCAACTCGGGCGTCAGGCGCGAATTCACTTCAAACGAGCGGATGCACAAAAAGCACCACTCGGGCGTATCGCGCAAGACGCTCAATTTGCGCAAACAAAACATGTCGATCGCACCGCAGGACCTCCAGACGCGCATCAACGCATCTTTACATTGACTTAACATGGAAATCACTCGCTCCAGACGCGCAGCATTACTGATGTGGAAAAACATCCAACAGGTCTGTGCACTCAGTGTCAGGAATATGAGACAGTTGAACATGTTCTTATTTGACAAATTCACTCAGAAAAGACAAAATGATGCCTCAATTACAGAAAATGGGACGAATAGTGTTTAGAAACAAAATGTTCGAAAATTCCATTGGTGATTTCAAATATGAAATTTAATCGTAAGCTTGGAGAATTTGTTTGCCCATTCAAAGCTGCACTTGCATGACTGAAATGGCAAAGATGAAATTACTTGGTCTTTGGTTTTTCATAGAAGTTAATGCAGGACAAATTGTCAAAAGTTTAAATATAGTGAAATGATTTAAAATCGCCCCTCCACCCCTTCACATCAGAAATGTATGATACAAACACAACAGGACATTAACAGAGCATTCTGGTCAGTTTCATATTGCAACAAAAATATTAATATTGTCTTTAGGTCAAACTTTACTTAATTCTTCAATCTTTTTTTGTTTGTTTTATGTCTTATTCTCACTGAAGTGCCTCCAAACTTGCAGCAGTACCATTTAAGATTTTCAAAACTTCAAGAGAAATACAGTTTTCTTATGAACGATATGAACATTCATTATAGTAAGAATGTGTGTTTGTTTGTTTGACTTTCTTGAACAGCCAGAGCCACTGGACTCAAAGACACTGGCAGACGCCTGCAGTCGAAAAAACTTTGAAAGTAACTTTGAAACATCCATAAGGTTGATCTCATTTTACAATGTGCTGAGAGATATAGCAAATATCCCTGGTCAGCGTCCGGAAGAACATTTTGACAATGAAAAATTTCAGAAGGGTAAACGATCAATAGCCAGTCGAATGAAGGCTATCACAGATTACATAGAAGAAGAGGAATTTGATAACGCAAGAGAGGAGCTTGGGAAAGTCCTCCATACTTTACAGGTGAGCTAAATCTGCATTCCTCTGAATGAGAATCATGCAACTGTGATAGAAGTATTAATTTGGTATGAGCTCAATATGACCAACAGATTTCAGAAATTCACAACATTTACTAACTCAAATGTGTCGTTTGGTATATGAAAGGATTTCTACAGCCACAGTGACTGGATTGAGCTGGGAAACACCGAACCCTGTACTGCCCTGATCAATCTCGAGGAAAACATTCCCAACCCTGCAGGTAAGTGTTTGTGTGGGTGTGTATGTGTGTGTGCGTGTGTGTGCGTGTGTGTGCGTGTGTGTGCGTGTGTGTGCGCGTGTGTGCGCGTGTGTGCGCGTGTGTGCGCGTGCGTGTGCGTGCGTGTGAGTGTGCGTGAGTGTGCGTGTGTGTGCGTGTGTGTGTGTAGCAATAAAACGTCAGCATCTTTCTTCCAGATAAGGACATGAAGACATGTGATGATTCTTCCAATGGACCGTCTGAAAATATTAAGGACCGCGTTATTAAGGGAAAGTTTCTGACATCAGGATACGCTAGAAGATTCAAACCAAAAGGTTAGACTTGTGATCACAGATGGGTAAGAGACATTTACTGTATGAACTATCCTTTCAATTTACAATCAAAGGTTTGGATATATCTACTTATTCTTTGCTAAGATTGTTTCACACACATCACCGCACAGTCATGAAAACTGTTCAACACAAGTCTGAGAACGGGTTCGTGAATCAAACTCTTCTATCCGAACAGCTTCTTTGACCGGCCTCTAAAAGCACTGGGTTATTTTTTTTCAACCCAAACTCTGGGTTAAGGCTTTTGGGTAAATTTTTTTTTTTAAATCTTTTGATAGAGACTGACCACTGCAGACCGGGAACACCCCACAAGAGCTGCAGTTTTGGAGATGCTCTGACCCAGTCGTCTAGCCGTCACAATCTGGCCCTTGACAAACTCGCTCAAATCCTTACACTTGCCCATTTTTCAACTCTGAGGACAAAATGTTCACTATCCCACCCACTAACAGTTCCAATGGTTCTCTGTGTGCCTAAACTACTTCACTTGTCCATGTTTGTGGTGCTAATCATGGAATATCTGTGAAGACTTATTATATTTCAGTCTGTGTGTTTCTGGGCAGCAGTGAAAGCCTGGCCTTTGGTTCTATAGCGGGAATATTTCCATTGGCAGAAGAAAAGAAATTAACAAAACAACTAGTCAGTAAGTTATTCAACAATTTTCAGTGTAGCTTTTAAAACGTCTCTGTTACGTATTGTAACCCTCGTTCCCTGAAGGAGGGAACGGAGATGTACGTCGGATGTCACCGACAAATTGGGATCACTTCAGGGAGCCCCATATCAGCTTCGAGATATAGAGAACAGGCCAATGGGCCTTTGGCGTGCGAGATTTGCATCTCGCGCTCCGCCCCGCACTGCGGATATAAACAGGAAGCGAGAGCAGCACACTATTATTTTTCACTGAGGAGCCGAACTAGTGACTCAGCCATGCAGTGACGATACAGCAACTATGGCGACGGGACGTACGTCTCCGTTCCCTCCTTCAGGGAACGAGGGTTACCATACGTAACTGAGACGTTCCCTTTCAGTCGGTCACGTTCGACGTACGTCGGACGTCACCGACGAATTGGGATCCCTTTGGAAAACGCCACAGTTACTACCACTTCCAGCGCCCAGCGATGAGCCCCTCAGAGGCTCAGACCCCGTCTGTTCCGGGTGGGAAAACTCATGCAGGGAGAGTCACACTGCTGTTCCGCAAGACCCACACAGCAGACTGTTGGAGAACACTGGGAAGCATGCCCGGAGGGCCGCTGCGGAAGCCACATCATGCCCGGAGGGAGTTACAATGTGGAGAACACACGTATGGACTGGCCTTGGGCAGTGCAACATACGGAAGTCCCAGGGGTGGCTCCGGGCAATTACGGCGGGAGAACAACACCGTACTGGGACGGCAGAGGACTCTGCCGAGGGAAAGACACGGGCTCGCCATAGGGAGCTGTACCGTGGAAGAATACACATATGGGACCGCCGTGGGGGTCTAACCCAGCCTAACACAAGTTCCACCAATGCATACGAGTGTTAAACCTGGACGCTCCGCCATATCCGACTGCCGTGGGTTGCAGAGGACTCGACAGGGTTCGCCTATCCCTAGGGGAACTCGACTGGAGCAGAATAAGCGCACTTATCCGTTCCATGGGGAAGGGAATGGCGCAGCAAGCCGGCACTAGAACGGGCACTCCGGTGTTACTGACTATGGGAGGCGAGCACACGGGAAGCTACCGGCTCTACACGGAGGCTATAGAATCTAGCGAATGTGTTAGGTGTCGTCCAGCCCGCAGCTCTAAAATATCTGTCAGCGAGGCGCCACGAGCCAACGCCCAGGAAGAAGCAACACCCCTAGTGGAGTGGGCTTTTAACCCGAGCGGGCAGGGCACGTCTTGGGTTTCATACGCCAAGACGATGGCATCCACTATCCAGTGGGCCATCCTCTGCTTGGAGACAGCCTCTCCCTTCTGCTGTCCTCCGTAACAGACGAAGAGGTGCTCTGAGGTCCTGAAGCTTTGCGTTCTGTCGACGTAAGTCCGCGGGGCGCGGAACGGACCGAGAAAAGCTAGGGCTGGGTCTGCCTCCTCCGAAGGCAGCGCTTGCAGGCTCGCCAACTGGTCCCGGAAGGGAATGGTGAGAACCTTGGGCACATATCCAGGCCGGGGTCTCATGATTACATGAGAGTTACCAGGCCCGAACTCCAGGCACGATTCGTCGACCGAAAATGCCTGGAGGTCCCCTACCCTCTTGATGGAGGCCAATGCAGTCAGGAGTACTGTCTTCAGTGACAGGATTTTCAACTCTGCCGACTGTAAAGGCTCAAAGGGCGCTCTCTGTAGTGCGGTTAGCACCAGAGTTAAGTCCCAAGAGGGTATAGAGGGAGGACAAGGCGGATTTAGTCTCCTCGCCCCCCTCAGGAACCTGACGATCAGATTGTGCTTCCCAACAGACTTCCCATCTACCATGTCATGGTTTGCGGCAACATAAACTTAGAGGGTGGAAGGAGACAGCCTTCGTTCCAACCCATCTTGTAGGAAGGAAAGCACTGAACCGATCGAGCATCTACGGGGGTCTTCTCGGCGAGAAGAACACCAAGCGACGAACAGGTTCCACTTCAACGCATAGAGGTGCCTCGTAGAGGGAGCTCTAGCGGAAGTGATGGTGTCAACCACATTCTGTGGCAGGCCATCTAGAACCTCCGCGTCCCGTCCAGGGACCAGACATGGAGT
The DNA here is from genome assembly GCF_949357685.1 of Gobio gobio. Taxonomy (NCBI): domain Eukaryota; kingdom Metazoa; phylum Chordata; class Actinopteri; order Cypriniformes; family Gobionidae; genus Gobio; species Gobio gobio. The sequence goes on along the minus strand of NC_137097.1, from coordinate 75,960,623 downwards.
TTCCAGAGGTCCGGACGCGGGTGCCAAAGGGTGCCCCGTCTCTGAGTCAGGAGGTCCTTCCTCAGAGGAATGGGCCAAGGAGGTGCTGCTGCGAGGAGCAAGTCCGGTTGGACCAATACAGGGCAACCAACAGGACTTGCTCATCGTCCTCCCTGACGTTGCACAGTGTCTGTGCAAGAAGGCTCACTGGGGAAAACGCATATTTGGGTAGGCCCCGGGGCCAGCTGTGTGCCAGAGCATCCGAGCCGAGGGTCCCCTCGGTCAGGGAATAAAACAAATGGCAATGGGTCAAGTCCGGGGCGGCGAACAGGTCTACCTGTGCGGTCCCGAAGTGATTTCATATCAGCTGGACCACCTGGGGATGGATTCCCCACTCTCCCGGGAACACCTGCTGACGTGAGAGCTCGTCGGCTGCAAGATTGAGCAGGCCCGGAATGTGAATGGCATGAAGCGACCTCAGATGCTTCTGACTCCAGAGGAGGAGGAGATGGCGGGCGAGTTGTGACATGCGACGGGAGCGTAGACCACCCTGTTTTCTTTGACGTACGCAACGGCCGCCGTGCTGCCCGTACGGACCAGAACGTGCTTGTCTCTGAGCGGCTCCTTGAAGCGGCTGAGTGCAAGACGAACTGCTAACAACTCCAGGCAATTGATATGCCATTGCAGTTGAGGCCCCGTCCACAGACCCGAAACTTCAAGCCCATTGCAAATGGCGCCCCAGCCGGTGGATGAGGCATACGTTGGAGATAACCGCATGCCTGGACACTTGTTATAGAGCAGGGGTCTCCAAACTCGGTCCTGGAGGGCCACTGTCCTGCAGAGTTTAGCTTCAAGAATTTGCAGATCCAAGATCGGCCATAACGCGCCGCTTTCTTGGGTACAATGAAGTACAGGATGTAGAACCCAGACTTCATATCGGCTGGAGGGACCGGCTCTATCACGTCCTTTGCCAGTAGGACTGCGATCTCCACTGGTGAAGTGAATGCCCCTGAGCTTGGGGGAGCACCAGGCGAACTGAATCGCACAGCCGAGTCTGATGGTACGGACGAGCCGGCGAGACGAGCTGGGAAGCACTAGCCAGGCTCCCAGTGACCGTGCAAGCTGACCAACAGTACCACAGACATACCCGCAGCGGGGCAGCGTAGCGGCGTGCAGGGACCTGACTCGGGCGGCTTGATAGTGGCCCGAAGTGGGGTCTGAGTGTGCTGTGCAGCACTACCTGCTTCCGCTGAGGGGGTGTGTGGGGGTGTGGGAAGGCTGCTTATGTGCATCCCCACAGCCAGCACCCCCTGCTGGCGATTTGGAGAGGCACCATGGGGTGACAACGCATGGGAGCGTCGTACACCGGCAAGCGCACTCTCCGATTGAAGGAGGGGCTGAGCGTGGCAAGGCTTTGTGGCGTGGCACACGGCCTGCCTCACCTCCTTCCTCAGCGGGGAACAAGAGCGGCGAGGCATAGCGTTGCACACTGTCGTCCTCGCACCGCTGAGAAGAGGGGAATGAGAGTGGCGAGGCTTTGTAGCGTCACACACACTCCAATTCTCACCCTCTTGTGGGGAAGGGAATGAGAGCGGCGAGGCTTTGTAGCGTCACACGCTGCCATTCCCGAACTCCCGAGACCCAGAGGTATTGGAACTGCTCTTAAGAATTTGGGTATCACTGGCTGTTTTTAACACCAGTAGACCACCCGCGCCGAGTTCTTGCTTATTCAAAAGGTGAGCCTTTACTGATATTACGGTGTGATTTTGATGTATTCATGTGTTTTTTTATTTCCAACCCATTTGGGTTAAGTTTAACCGCTCTGTTATTTTAATCAAACATTGAATTGCCCAGCTTGTTGGGTCAAACATCCAGGCCTAACCCAACTCAGCGCTTAAACCAAAATGACCCAAATTGTGTTGTTTTGAATAAGATGAAGCCTGATAATTTGGGTAACCAGCTTAATTTGGTACGCCTTGGGATGCCTTTTAAACCTCTTTTTTTTTCTCATTTAACTACAACAAATGAAGAATAATTTTAGTATAGTAAAGGAATTCATATGGAGGCATATATATATATATATATATATATATATATATATTAGATGTAAGCCCAACGTTCAAAAGGTTTTAGTGTGTGTAGAGATAAAACCACCACTAATTTTGACAGGAAAGTGCAGCCATGGAGGTTTTCCTTATTCCCCGGGTGGCATTAATAAGGATTACCGTGATTCCAGTCACGGTTCTCTCCATAATAAAGCTGCAGATGTTGCCATCAATGCCAGTGTGCAACTGCTGGAGAAGATCTTGGGGAGGTTGAAAAAGGACCCAGCTCTCAACTTCTTAAGGTGGGGGATTAACCAACTTTAGGGAGTTAAAATGATTTGATTAATTACATTTTAGTTTATTTTTACAGACGTGTGATCCACCAGTTGAGAGTTACTGATGGTGTCTTTTTTTCTCTCTCAGACTGATGGGGCTTCATTCAGAAATGCCAAGGGGGGAATGGAAACCTCTCATTTCTTTCTTTGACTTCAAACAGAGATATCCGGATGCAACCGAGGATGAATATGTTGAGGTTTAAGGCCAGTGTGCGAACAACACATTTAATACATGTGCATTAAATAACGTTTTTAAATCTGTGTTGCTTCCTGACGTTCATCTTGTTCCTCATGCACTGTAAAAAATGTAAGGCCTCTCCAATTCAAAATTTTCTAATGACCGATCACATCTAAATTTTTCAATTGGCCAAATTTAATTTCTGTGAATTGAATTTTATCCATTGTGGCAACAGTCTGTTAACATGGGCTCACTTAGAAATAATATGTTGAGCCAATGGAAAAATGTAATTTACCAACACTGTAAAAAATGTCAGGCCTCAACAATTTAAAATTTTCTAGTGACCGATCACATCAAAATTTTTCAGTTGGCCAAATTGAATATCTGTAAATTGTTAATTCCCAGATATTAAATTTGGCCAACTAAAAAATGTAGATGTGATCGGTCACTAGAACATTTTTAATTGAAGAAATGTTTTACAGTGAAACTGTGAGGTTGGTCCAATTAAATATTTTAAATTGTAGTAACAATTGTTTATTTCTCACTGTCCCAGAAGACAAATATGACTAAAAACATAAATATACTAAGCAAAATACAGAACACCAACAACAGGTTTGACATTTTATCACATTACTTTATTAACAAGTCAATTCCAACACAGGATATTTGGTGAAAATACCTTATTTTCAATAAGGAAAAACTCTGAATAGTCAAGAAGTCTTGTGCATAACAGAATGTCTAACACAGCACTGCATAGGGTAAAACCTGCAAATAAAAACTAACATTAATGGCAAAGTTTATTTTAGACATATAAGACATGAGGAAAATAAAACTATTGGCTAGACCATTAGGCTACCATGTGGTAAACGAGAACACACTCATGAAACCAATGAATGCATGATTATACAAAATGTCTTTTAAACTTCATACCGGGTCATGAAGCAAAACTCTGGAGAATAATCTCTATTCCCTTGGGAAAGTTTGTCTCGGTCTTCAGCACCGTTTGGCTCTGCAGTCCGCTCGCCGCATTTGAAATCTCTCCACACGAATGGTTTTCCTCAAGCGCATTTTGCGTATACAGTTTTTCGGACGTAGGACTTGTTCACCCGACATGGATTTTTCACTTCGACTTCATAGATTGACTGAGCACAATTAAATATGTGAAGTGAATATACAATTATAAGTTTGAGTGAAGACCTTGAGCTATGATTAGTACAATGCATCTTTTTGCATGGGTATAATTATTTGGAAGTCATTTATTGGACCAATATGTAATGATACATTTTCAAAATTTTTCCCCAAAACTTTTTTTTACAGTGTGTGATCACTGGAATCATAATCTCTACGAGATTGTATATGAACATGACCTGATAATTTACCCACCTCGATTTCATTCAAGATGAAAACGAAAGAAATTACGTTTTTGAGGAAAACATTCCGAGATTTTTCTCCACATAATGGACTTCAATGATAACCAACGGTTGAAGGTCCAAATCAATGCAGTTTCAAAGGAAGGGCTTCGCTCTGCACGATCCCAGACCAGGAATAGAAAATTATCAGGAACTTTTAATTTTAAAGTCCTTTAAACATCGAACTATAATCACCCTCTGAATCTTTGAAATAAAAGTAATTTATACAGTATAAACTTGTGAAAATGAAAGTATTAAATACAATTTGTTAAATAGTTTTATTCATTATCATATTTGCCGTTTTATTTTTGTAATGTGTTTTTGTAAAGTCATGTTATAATATTGTTTTGAACGGCGTGTCATTTACAATGGTTACTATTAAAGTCCCAGTGAACCGGAAGTTGCAATCGACTTTATTTCAGTGATTTGACGTATTTCCGAGAGAAACGAAATACTAAATGAGCAGAACAGAGGGCGTGGTTCGTTTTTTCACCCCTGTGACCTGATTGGATATAGAAACGTAGGCGTTTCATTCAGAAATGGAGGCAGATCTGAACGCAAGTTTGCAATCAGTTTAATGATAGCATGTGGAAGCCCAAGCCGTCAAACAGACGTCATCAAAAAAGGCCTACCAATGTAGAGGGGAGGAGCATTTTCAGATTTTGATTAAAGATTACGAAGCCAAATAATTTTTTGATGCGGATCGACTTGCACGGATGGATTGTTCACCACTAAATTTTTCAACTAAACATCGAAATAAATCTAATTAATAAACTAAATTAACCATTTAAACTAAATTACTGATCTAATTACTGATCTAAAGCCCACACTGCCACTGTATGATAATTGAAATGAACTGATGACATCAGCGTTTTCTCCAGAATGGTTATACAGCTGAATAAAATTATGTTGCTTTATTTTCCTGTTTAACACTGTAAAGCTGCTTTGAAACAATCTACATTGTTAAAAGCGCTATATAAATAAAGTTGACTTGACTTGACAAAACTAGCAATTCGCGCTAACAAAGTAAATATGGTCAATTTTCATTTCATGAGGACTTTAACTGTTTTCATTGTTTTTTTTTATGTTTTGTTTTTGCGGGTGTGGTGAATTAGTATTAAAACCAGACCAAAAATCGTAATAATCAAACCAAATCATAATAATTAATAATATAGGGAGCCCACAACAACGACGACGACAACAACAACAAAACATTTAAAAATATATTGTCCCGTTTTTAATTAATAATAACAAATGAGATTTTTAGAGTTATTTTGACCTCTCAAATAGGAAATGTCCCCGGTTTCCATTTCAGAAATCTTAGGCTAGCCACCTTACTTCATTCACACACCTGAGCGTGTGTGTCGGACCTCCGTGTGCTCCAGCAGATGTCGCTGTGGTGTTCTCCATCTCTCGGCGAGTGTGTGTGAACAGAGCTGAGGTCTGTCCGTCGAACACACGGCTTCAGTTCTGAGGCGTTTCTTGTGTTTACGCGGCTCTCTGACACGCTCACGCGCCTGCCAAACAAACACAGGTGCGGAAATAACAGGGATTTCTGGGATTTTTGCGGGCTACCGGTGGAAAGACGGGAAGGAGGCAGAACAAGGCGGCTCTCTGTGACACCACCACCAGCCGAAGAGTGTGTGTGACGGGATAAATAGATGGAGTGAGCGAGCGATCGGTCACTACTGAGGGTGTGACTGTTTAAAAGAGGGAAGGTTTTACCTGTAAACCGTTAAAGCGCTGATTACCATGACCTTTGAACTGTAGCGGTGTAAATCAGCTATCAGCACAAATATAGCGTAAACAAGGATTATTACAGTACATTTCACAAGAAAGCATTTCTAGAGATTTAGCGTAATTCAACATTTCTTTGTAATTATTTGTAAAATGTAATATAACATTTCTGAGTAAAATTTGTTTTTAGACCAACATTCATTCAAGGTGTGCGGAAAGTATGTTTGTGTGGATTGCAGTCTTAAAATAAAACTTTATGAACATGTACTTTATGGTTTTAAAACATATAAAAGCACAACAAACATAAATATTAGGGGTTTTTTTATGTTTTATTTTTTATTTTCTCGGACCTTCATAGCTGGCATTGACCCCTGAATGGAGTCACGATAATAATCATCAGACCCTCGCAGGTCATGTGACTGTCTCCGCAGAATCTATGTATGTGTGTATTAGGGTGTTTCCGGCACTGTCAGGTGTGTGTGTGTGTGTGTGTGTGTGTGTGTGTGTGTTTCCGGCACTGTCAGGTGTGTGTGTGTGTGTGTGTGTGTGTGTGTGTGTGTGTGTGTGTGTGTGTGTGTGTGTGTGTGTGTGTGTGTGTGTGTGTGTGTGTGTGTGTGTGTGTGTGTGTGTGTGTGTGTGTGTGTGTGTGTGTGTGTGTGTGTGTGTGTGTGTTTGGGGAGTCAACACAGCAGTTCCTGTTCTGGGTTAAAAATAACCTCAGAGACTAAAATTCCTCTCTCTCTCTCTCTCTCTCTCTCTCTCTCTCTCTCTCTCTCTCTCTCTCTCTATCTCTCTATCTCTCTATCTCTCTCTCTCTCTCTCTCTCTCTCTCTCTATCTCTCTATCTCTCTATCTCTGTCCGTCTGCTGGTGTGGTGAGCAAGACGGTCCAACCTCCAAAATAAAGCCTCTTCAGTAAAACCCTCTTCATATTAACAACATTTGGCTTCTTAAGCTGTGATGTGGATATTTCATAACTCTCATATTTCATATGGAGGTCAATGTAAAGCCCAAACGTCTGTTGCTAACTTTCATTAAAATATCTTCATCTGTGTTCAGCGTAAGAATAAAATTTGTACGGTTTATTACAAGACTTGAGTAAGTGATGACAAAAAAATCATTTGTTCAATCAATCGTTTTTACACTCTCTTTGGCTTTGAAAATGCTTTTAAACACTTGTACAATCAAACGTTCCCATGTGTAGACATATTTGCTGAGTGCAGTACCACAATGGCCAATCAGAGGCATTTATCAATGTACTCAACAGTGTTCAAAATACATTTTTGAGTGAACCAACCCCTTTTAAAGAAGTAGTTCACATTCATCATTTACACGCCCTCTTGTCATTTCAAACCTGTATGAATTACTGTCCTCTGCAGATATGTGAACAATGTTGGTAACAGAAAGGCACAGCCCTCATTCACTATTATTGTATGGACACAAAACCAATGCAAGCGAATGAGTTGCTCTTAACAACATTCTTCAAAATATATTCTTGTGTTCTGTCGAAGAAAGTCACACAGGCTGATGTGTAAATAATAACACAATTACTTGAACAACTTTTAAAGCGATGTGTCACTACCAAATCTCCAAAATTTCCCCACATTTTACTCACCCTCAAGGCTTGAGTTAAGACCCCAGAGCCATGTCGAGCAGTTCTTTGATTGATGGATGCACTATTTGAAGCTTAAAGTCAACAATTCACTCCCATGCTACCGCTTGGAAGTAAAATGATACATAGGATTATAACGTTGCCTGTTTTGTTCTTCAAGAATAAGAGTAAAACATGGGGAAGTGTTGATTTGGTAATGAAATATCACTTTAAGGCAAACATGGTTGGAGAAAAGTTTGCATTGTCTACATTACCTGGTATTCTTTGATCAGACAGCTTGTCTCTTCACCAAGGTACATGATCAGGCACTTCAGCAGGCTCTCTCTTCTGATGTCTATGTCCAGACTCTACAAAATGTTCCAGATGTATTGTTTTTATTAGACCAAAACATTACTAAATTGATTGCCACAACCTCTACCTGATCCATAACTTTAATAGTGTCCTTCATTTTTTTCACGGAGGACTCCACCTTTGCTCCTAATAACCTGGAGAAGTTGAGAGCTCTGTCTGTCTAAAGAGGCCATGAATCTCGATTGTAAAGGTATAAGGTAAAAAATTCGGCATTAATCTGTAAGAAAGAGAAACAGAAAATAGACTTTGAGAACTAGTTATAAAAATACATATACACACAAAACATTAAACAACAAAAGTTATAATCTTAGACGCGTAACGAAAAAGCGAAGCGGAAAAAGCGAATATTTTGTGTGCGAATAGTTCGCGTCAAAACCATTCACATGAGTCGCGACGCGAGTTTGCGTCACAATGTAAACATTAAAGTGCCACAGTCGTACTGCCGGAAACACATTCACTTTCCATAGTCGCGGACACAATTAGGTAAGAAAAAAATCGACGTATTGATTATAATATCGTAATCTGTAGCCTATAGTGGGCAAACAAAGCTGCATCGGTACAGCTGTAAACACAACTACAGCATAATCTCGTGAGAAATGCGATACCTGGCAAAGGTTAATGTTGATTGAATGGCTAGTTTTTTTTCTTCACAAAACGAAACAAATTGAATAGCCTAATGTGACGTCTTGCATTTATGCACAAATCCGGACAGACACCTGTCTGCAGTGTAGAAAATACATACAAATAAAAACGGGATTGTGTTTTATTCCTACCTAAAGAATTCATATACATAAAATATAAGAACAAATTATGTTTTAAAAAGAGCTCTAGCACACCATTAATTTACACTGTTTAACCATTAAACACACACACACACACACATATATATTTGGAGAGGTCAACCTTTCAAGGAGAGGTGTGTGAAAGCTCTTCAAGTAGTCTGAAATTCAGGGTTTTCACTTCTTATCAATCGAAAATAACTAGTCGAAAGTAACTAGTAACTAACTACTTGAGTAGTTTTTTCATCGAATACTTTCTTACTCTTACTTGAGTAAATATTTCCCTAAGTACTTGTACTTTTACTTGAGTACAGATTTTGGCTACTCTACCCACCTCTGGGTATAATTAGGGCATCCAAGACATTTTCAAAAACACTACATACTAAAATCCCATGTTAAAAACTATGGTAAATTCAGGATTAGTCACTTATGTTTTAACATTTTTCAATAAAATAAATTATTTTACCTCCTCTAGTTGAAACAGAGCTGGCCATCTTTCTAGCAGTTCTTGAACACTAGGTTGGTTTTCCACAATCTCTTTGCAAACGTTCTCTGATTGTCAATGCATTGTTTCGTTTCTTCACTTACTTTAAAAGTGCCAGGCACTCAATTTCAAGGTTTGCTGATGTCTCTCCAGCAGGTAGGAATGGCATATGATTGGCCTCACCACGTTCAGGTCATTTAAACATTTTTGCTGGAAAAGCATGGTCTGAGGCTTTGGTTTTCAGAGAATTTACCAAATACTCAGGGCATCCAAGACCTTTCAACTGTGTGCGATGGTTTCCCATCTTCATTTCCAACCCATAGCACCCATTGAAGGATCCTTTTTCTGCCAAGCAAGGGTGTTTTCACAGAAGTTTGCACTGCTGGGATAAGATTTATACTTGTATATCTCATCACAAACCTTCTCCAGAATATCAGACTTCATCTTTGGAGTAACAGTCAGCCTTGTTACTTGTTTAAAAAGAGCATTTCCTCTCTCTAATTGGAGTTCAGTGTCATAAGAAAGGCATGGAATATTACATTATTTTGGCCACTGTTGATTTCGTGTAGAAACTGTTTCTGAGCCAGGGGGTGAGAGGATGATTGTATCATCAGTGTCGCCAGAGCCAACGGAGGACAGAGCATCATCATTAGACTGGATCCCATCATATGTTTGAGCAGCGAATGAGTCTTCATCTGGCAATGGGATAATCTTGAGAGTGCCAAGACTCTGAAGTTCTCCAGTGTTCGTTAAATTTACAAATACTGTAGTCTGAATCTACCATTTAATCCAAAAGCTTCCCTCACTTTTTCAATGAGCTCCTCCACTTATTCGGGAATCCCATCTGGCAGAAGCAACTCTTTTGAATCATCTTGACTCTCCAAAAGCTTGGCAGGTCTTCTTCCTGACATGCTAACAGATTCGGGGAAGAAAAGAAAATAAATAAGATTAGATACAGTACAAGCAATAGATGATTGCTAGACATTTACATGTTCACTACATTGTGTACTTTTCTTAGAATTTATAAACAATTCTAACCTCAAACATGTATATATATCTCTCTTCAGAGCCCCCAATTGTGTACTGAACAAGTGGATATGGGTCTGTAAGGTCATGGTGCTCTAAAAGTTACATTTTCTTGTCAGTTGACTGGACCAAGACATTGGCTCTATAATGTTCAGTATACCATGCATCAAGTCTTCTGACAATGAACAGTGGTTTGCCCTGCAACACAATTTCGCCAAACTCTGGAAGTCCTGAACGTTCTCCCATAGCAATGACCATAGTTTCTCTGTAGGTGAAGCCTTTAAATCTTCCTTGGCCAAGCATACAACATCCAGGTTTGGGTGTTTCTGTTGTACAGTCCGTGATGCGTCTTCATTCGGAACATCAATAGGAAGATTTGAAACGTGATACTTCCAATCTTGGTGTAAGAGAGCAGCATTGATACAGATGATATGAAACTGATGTCTTTGTGACAACGACAGAAGCACATTCTTGAAGCAGTTGGTGTGACGCCCAACTCTTTTAAAGAAGCTATGCTTAGCCTCGAATCGCATTGTCCACGGAGCAACCAGAGGGTTTTTGCTCAATTAGCTCAGGATAATGCTCCAAGTAGTGGTGTTTGGGCAAATGTTTAGTCTCGGGAAAAACCTCTTGGAATCTGATTCTATGCTCAGATATCTTGAAAGCCAGATATGCTGTGTGAAGGAGTGACAACAAGATCTAAAATATCTTTCAAATCTTTTAGAAGTGCCCACGCAGGTTCTCTGTCTCCAATCAAAAAAGGAAAAAACCTCAACAGGCTCAAATTTTGCATTACCCCCTACTGTTCTTCTTGCTGAAAATGTGAGAGGAACAGTGTGTGGACGATTTGTCTTGTCATTGCATTTGAATGGAAAGTTCTGAATTGCTTTATTGAGGTGTTCCAAGGTGAAATTCTTTTTAGATGAAAAGACTGTCAAGGACAAAGCTATATCTCAAAAGGGACAATGCCCTCAAAGAGATCATGCATAACATCAGCCGGGAATCCTGTGAAAACATTGAAGTGTGATAATTTCTCAGAAAACACACACCCCCATTTCACACCAAAATGGTGAGGCAAGTCATTGTCTTTCATAAACTGAAGATGAGCAGAATGTAGTTCTTCAGTTCTGATGCAGAACGTTTCAGATCCAACTTCTTGAGTCTTTCTTTGCTGTACAAAATCTGCAGACATATTTTCCAGAGAAATTTTCCACGAAACCGGCAATACTGTGAGCACCAAGATTTTCAGCAACAATACATCGAACTGTGCCCTTCACAGTCTTTCCCAGTTTTTCAATGAAAAGTCCATGTCCTCTCCAAAGTGACAAGGTCATCAATCAACGGTTCCAGCACTTTGTCATACCCAAAAGGCTTAAAGGGGGGGTGTCACACTCAGTTTCAGTCAATCTCATGTCAATCTTGAGTACCGATAGAGTAGTACTGCATCCTTCATATCTCCGAAAAGTCTTTAGTTTTATTATATTTATAAAAGAAAGATACGCTGTACCGAGTCTTTCCGAAAAAAAATTGAGCGGCTGGAGGTGTATCGTGTGGGCGGAGCTAAAGAGTCACGAGCGAATGAAAGCCGATAGCTAACAACACACAGACATTTGAAGCAGTTTTACTCACCACCTGCTTCCAAAACACGAGTCACGACCGAGAACCTTAATCGCTGGGACCGCTCCATCTTTCAGCATTAGACGAGCTACAAATCTGGCGTCGAACTGGGCCTTGTTTATAAAACAATCGTCGCCGAAATTCAGGGAACAAACAAAAACACTTGCACAACTCCGTTGCTGCTCCGGAAAAACAAACTCCATCCACTGTCCCATTAACGCTGGGTTCTTTGGGAAGCTGTTCAGGGTTGTCTTGCCCTGACAACCAAAAACACACTTCTTTGGTGACATTGTTGATGTCGTGAAGTCCTGTGACTGCAGCGCAGCCGAGCAAAGCGTTTTGATGGGCGTACTGCTTTCGCTCTCTCGCTCTGGTCTACGGGTGTGCGCACGCCCTTCCGGGAGAAGTATTTTTGGCACTCCATCAAACGTCCAACTTAATTTTTGAAACTTTGTCCATGTTTAGCATGGGAATCCAAGCCTTTAACAGTGTAAAAAAAACTGAAACAGCATTTCACCCCCCCCCCCCCCCCCCCCCTTTAACATCACTGCTTTCAATTAAAGTAGCTAAATTTATAGCAGACAGGGATGACTGACATCCTTCTTGTAAATTTCTTGGACGTGCCAAGGGGGTTGCATATCTCAAATTCATCATCGTACAAAATTAAAGAGATGGCAGGTTCAGAAAGCAGTTCATTCCTTTGGAAGTTGAGTGAATAAAAAAAAAAACATGTATATTTACTTTAATCTCCTTTATACGCTGATTTTAAAGTGTATTATCAAGTATCGGCTGGCAACTTTGGGACTGTAGAATTGGAACGTACTGAAATGTCCTTCAATCACTCTGATCAAGCACATACTCTACAACCTTTACTACTGAAAAATGGGCTTTGTAGTATGCCTTCCGTTTCCATGTAGTGGAAAGTGGACCTTGCTCTCTGATTGCTGTTTGAATTGGATGTGACTGGCAAAGAAAGGTGGCTAACTCATCTACAACAACTTTATCAACCTGCAAATTATGTTCCTGCAGTACCTGGTGAATAGTTTGGTTAACAGCTGGAACTGAAACTGTACTAATTAAATACTGCAACGCCTGCAAAAGATCATCAATGGCCACACCAGGTACAAGAAAAACATGCTCTAACTTTAATAGGACTGAGGCTAATCTGGGCTCTATAGCTTTGGACAAGTCTTCAGTATTTTCTGTATCATTCAGTATCATCAAGTGAGACATTTCCGTCTGATTCAATGTCATCTTATGCAGAAAAAATAGGGACTGGTCTTTCACTGACAACAATGCCAGGCTTTAAGTCCTCTTCAGAGAATGATTTGTGTTTTCTTGCCTTGAGCGTTCTACATGATCCTAAATATTGGTTTTGTATGAGCACCCACTAAAAACACAAGGAACAGTTTCATTATTTTGCCCAAAGTGATGGAAGTAGTCTTAAAACGATGATGTGTGTTTGTATTCACAAAGCATTTATAAGTTGTCAATGCATCTTTTTGAGGGGGATGCTGAGGATGCCTCCTTGACACATGGCTCTTCAGAGAACTCCAAGTTTTAAATGAACAAGGACAGTCTAAATAAACTCAAGGATAAGGATGACGACATCCAAAATTCCCATGATCAAGCTTAAAATGCTTGAGAAGCTCAGAACGCTTGGCTTTGGAGACACCACATTCTTTGCATTTCCACATTGGGTTTCTTGCCAACGAGAATGGTGAGGTAGAGCATAGGCGAGAAGAATGATAAATTACAAAACTGACCCTCCAAAGCAATAATTAAAAGGTGCAAATTACTTATGTTTTTCCATGTGACTGGATTATTCAAAATCTGTTGTTGTTCAGCAGTACTCCATCCTACAAAAGACAAAGAAAAAAAACAAACTGGCTCACATAAAAGTAAACAGACGACTTTACCGGGTATGCTGGTCGACGCGTTAAAATAAGTGTTTAGGCACGTCACTAAAGACACTAAAGCCTCCATGTAAAGCTAACGATATGTGTTAACATTAATCATAAATGAGAGACCATACAAGTAAGCAGAGCAAACACCTTGCGAACGTGAGCTTAACATTATGAAGCTTTATTAATTTATTATTAAGTCCACACAAAGCGTCTGAAGCGTGCTGTCGCACTCCAGCATACCCGAAACATATACTATGATATAATCATATAACCCGTCTTTATACTATGTTTCAATATCAAATTGGGCTGCACGATTTGGGGAAAATATCTAATTGCGATTAATCTGGTTAAAAATGCGATTTAATTTGATTTAAATTTATTACAAATTACAGGTTTCCACCGAAATAACCTGGAACAATTTGTACCAGGAACGTTTTTTACAGGAACTTTTTTTCCCTCAGACCTGCTACTGTCTCCGTGAAGATTAGGCAAATTATAGTCGGTGATGTAGGACTGTGCGTGACTGCTCCTCCCGGTCAGCGACGGACAGTAATCATTTTTGTGCGATACTGTCTGCAACAATAACAAGTATGGAGGAGATGCAAGCAGCGCTGCTTTTGCTGGTTATGTATTGGTTTACTAAAGAGGTAATTAACAAAATGGCGGAAAAGAGACGAGCACTGGTACTAAAGAGATAAGCACTGATACTAAAGCGTATTCTGAAAGCTCGTAAAGCTAGATTTAAAATAAGACAACGCGCACCATCGGACAGAAAGAGCAAGACTGATATTTACTGAACGCAGAGCGAACAAACCTCGCAAAAGACTTTTAAAAATGCCGGTTGAAATAAAATGCTGCGTGAGCTCAACCAATCAGCATGTTCAGCGCCCAAGTCCCACCCCCGAAAGTTCCTGAACTTTGAAAAAGTACTAACTCGTGAGCAGGGCCGTTCGGAGGGGGAAATATTTACCCGGAACTTCATTTAGACCCTGGTTCCTGCGGTCGAAAAACACAGAGTACCACCCCAAAGTTTCTAGTTCCTGGGGAAAGTTCCTGCAGTGGAAACGCGGATTATAACAGTTCGTGTTTATATATTAATATGACCAATAATTATTATTATGATTATTATTATTGCAAAATAAAAATATTTAACAAAATAAGAAATATTACTATTACAATAACACTTCCATTAATAAAAATAGAGTATTTAAGAATAAATGTAACAATATAATACTACTAATAATAATAATATTTTTATATTACACAGAAAACTTATTTTACATAAACTGTTAATATGCCGCAGCGTGTGCACGAATAATAAAGTTCTGTGTGAAATTTTAGAATTAGATCTGATCACAGATCAGAAGGAACTGAAAAAAGACTCATTTGTACATCCAAACACTGAGAAACTGCCAGCATTCACTCGTTCACAAGCCATGATCTCTCGAGGACAAATATAGCGCTTGCATGGGCGTGCCAGATTCTCTGGGCGGAGGAAAGGGAGGAAACCGTTCCTGTTATGACGTCATAACAGGAAAATTCAAGATCAGCTCATCTGGGCTCTCATTTTCTGAAAGGCAGAGAAAGACAGCCAGAACTCGGTTTACACCGATCGAAATATCTAACCACTTGGGGACAATATTCAGGCTAGGGTAACTCATATTAATGTTGAAAAACCTAAAATGAAAAAATAAAATGAAAATTTCATGCCATGGGACCTTTAACATGAGCTCAATGAGATTCTGTTCCTTCTGGAGTCTAGTGGCCAGTCCATGAACTGCAGTTTAAGTCACTTCCGTGTTGGCTCCGAGAAAAACTGTGGGAGGTTGCCGCTTCGCAACGACCCATCGCTTCTCTATCCATCATCGTGTTAAACCCACCAAAAGTGCGCCAGGTGGATAAGCCGGTCTGTGATTGGTTCCCGCAAAAGTGCAACAGAAGCAGTAGAAATGAATGTATAGGTTTCCAGACTGAGTTGTAATAATTATAATAAGCGACTCAAAGTCGCAGTGCTTTCAGACGGAGCACCATTTACTGATCACAGAGCCGCTCTTCACACACACACTGGGCATTTATTTATTTCATTAAAATCGCCGGCTTTGCGCTTTGATAATCGCGCATAAGCCAAACTGCGATTGTGGTTCGATTTCGATTAATCATGCAGCCCTAATATCCATCCATCTCACCTCAAGCAGCTTACTTGTATTATTATTATTTTATTTCCACTCGGTTTAACATCGTGATGAGGGAAACTGAGTTAGAGCCCTCAAACTAGTAATACTAACCGTATGTAAAACAACAGTATAACATTTATGTGTATTATGTATAATGTTAATAATCTAAAATGACTCACCAATTTTCTTGATTCCCGTTTTACAGTGCCGAGTTCATCCATGCGGTGTAACAAGATGGCGGAAAGCTGAACGTCCTCACGCACGACCACGGATGACGTTAGAAGTCACGTGACAATGGGAACCAATATTTTTTATTTAATTTAAAGAAATGTATTTACTTTACACTAACAAGACTTGTTTTTAATTTAAATAAACCAAACTTTCATACTTAACACTGATGGCTGGACAGAAAATTAAATGTTTTGAGTTCGATCAAATATAAAAACTTCAAAAACAAATATAAGACCTCTTATTTAAAGGGATAGTTCACCCAAAAATGAAAATTAGCCCATGATTTACTCACCCTCAAGTCATCCGAGGTGTATATGACATTCTTCTTTCAGACAAATAAAATCTGAGTTGTATTAAAAAAGTCCAGTCTAATCCAAGCATTATTATTGCAGTAATAGTTGCTCTGTTTTTGAAGTCCATAAAAAATGCATCTGTCCATCGAATAACTGCTCCACGTGGCTCCAGGGTGTTAATAAAGGCCTTCTGAAGCAAATTGACGCGTTTGTGTAAGAAAAATATCCATATTTAAATTTTCTACAGCTCTGCATCAGCTGTCCCCCCCGAATAAGGTAAAAATACATGCAAAATACAGGCGCAATCATAGATATATACATAGATTCCTCATTAGTGCCTGCGCGGATCGGTCAAATGAGGCATCTACGTATATATATCTTTGATCGGGGCAGTATTTTGACCTTATTCACCGGAAGTTATGCCGCTGGGAATACTAGATGACATTCGTCTGATAAGAGGTAAAAAAATAACATAAATACTGTTGGGTTTCTCGAAGAAACCGATGGTTTCATGTCTTAAGACATCAATGTGTCGCCACGAGCCGCAGGGTTTAATAAGGATTCGTATATCTGTGTTTTTACTCTCATTGCTCTCATACTCTAAAATATCCCCATTGACATGCACGACTATCACACTGTTAAAAATCTTAATTTGTGTTCTACTGAAGAAACAAAGACACCTACATCTTGGATGCCATGGGGGTAAGCAGACAAACATAAAAATGTCGTTTTTGGGTTAGCTATCCCTTTACATTAAACGGTATGCAATAATAACATAGTGTGTAAATGATTATATCTTTATTAATATAATCTTTATATCTTTTATAAAAATCACAGCTTCATCAGAATGATAATTTTCTAGCATTAGGTATGTAAACACACACAAAATTGAGGGCATGATTCGAGGATGCTAAGTGGTCGTAAAATAAATACTCCCACTTGTGCTCTTCGGTCAAAAATGACCACCATATAGAAAATAAATGGGAAATCTGCAAAAACACCAGTTCACAGAAAAAATCTATATTTCTAACAAAATAAATATCTAAAACTTTATAATATTCTTTGAGATTTTTTAAATATTTATTCAATCCATCAACAACAACAAAAATCATTAAATGTGTTCAAAAGAGAACTAGTGTATTCTCAAGCCTCTCCATAGAGACCTCTAGTGATTACACACGGTTGCATGATTTCTTAAATAATTCCAAAAGAGGGCACTAATCTGCCTTCAAAGAAAATAATTTTGAAGGCCTAGTCTCTATTTCAACCTGAAATACTGCAATAATAAAATAATAATAATGATAAAATAAATACATTTACATGGCAAAAATAGACCATAATTATTGCATAAATATTAAAAAATACCCTCAAATCATCTCAAAATACAAAATTAAAAAGAAAAAATATTATTGAAGAAAAATAAATTGCATTGGTTTTACTGGGGTGGAGGAAGTTTAATATTTAGGTGACCGGGAAGACGACCAATGCAACCCCTAAACGAAGAGCACCAGAGGGTTAAAAAAAATGTCTGGCCACTTTAATGTACATATAGAAAAAAATCTGGCGTACATATTTCCACATAAAGTACTGTATACACAAAACATATACATATAAATAAATAAGTATATATTGCAAAAATGCCATCAGACAGTAAAATAAAGTGTATTTGATGTGAAACTCTCTTTCAGAAAGTTTCTTTCTGCTCAGTCTTTCCCTCCGGTTCTTACGCTCAACCTCTGCCCTCCATCTCTTTCACAGACGTGTTTTCTGAGCATAGTCTGTTTGATCTGGTCCTCACATTCCTCCACCCACACCTTTTTCCACATCACTCCATCCATCTCTCTCTCTCTCTCTCTCTCTCTCTCTCTCTCTCTCTCTCTCTCTCTCTCTCTCTCTCTCTCTCTCTCTCTCTCTCTCTCTCTCTCTCTCTCTCTCTCTCTCTCTCTCTCTCTCTCTCTCTCTCTCTCTCTCTCTCTCTCTCTCTCTCTCTCTGTCCATGTGCAGTGTGTTGGTCATGCTGAGCTTTTCCACTCCTGAGGAAACGACTCAAAACACCACCTGACCTGACACATCTCAAACACACTCACATCTCAGCCCTATGGGGTTTATTTCTATTCAGATGTCTAAATTATACCCCGAGTATCTGTTGTTGACAACATCGGCAAGGAATTTTGAGAAAAAATTACTTATTTTTTATTAATTATAGCCAGTTTGAA